>NC_045786.1:46932115-47626282 GCF_009873245.2 Balaenoptera musculus | reverse complement strand
TTCGGCATCTTGCTTGAAGCCTGAAGCCATTTCCTCAGAGTCTTCCTTACAAGACTCCAATGCCTCAGTGACTTTCTGCTTCAGCAGTTCCATCTTTGGGGCAGGAAGATTTATTTTCTTTCTTCCTACAAGTGAAAGTCCAGCGTGTGAGCCCCCCGCCTGGTACCCAGAGGGACCAACAATACAACCACCAGGATCAACTTGAAAAACTCGTCCAGGGGGAGACTTCCCAGCACCTCTATGCTTCTCACTAGGTTAAGTGCTTCATATATCAATGAAGGCAAGCTCTACTAAACTGAATTCCCACAGCAGCTGCATGCCGCCGCAGTTATCTGGAGCTCAATTTTTGCAACCCTCCATGTCTCCTGCATAGAAAGTCTACACACAGCATTATCAGTGCATGCATGGACATTCAGGATGGATTTTGACATTGGGGCCTGAAAATCACATCTTGGTCTAGGGCTGCAGTGAAAATAACAAGGTGTTTAATGGATCAGGAAACATTAATGTGGCCATACATGTGTACCTTACAAATATTATTTATGGTCATTTTTTAACACTCAGACTTCTTTAACATGTAAATAGACTGCTTAAAAATAAAAGTTTTCATGTTTCAAAACAAGGAAAGTCCCCTTTTAAAGCAGACTTGACAGTTTTAAGAAAGTATTTGGATTTTTAATTGACACAGCTGGGGAAAGGAAAAGGCAAGGTTTAGTCAACATTAACAGTATATCTGTTTGCAGGTGGATTATTTTCTGTGCCTTAAGAAAGTACTTTTCTGTTCTATGCAAAGGAGACTGATGGTAGGACATGGTAGTGGAGGTAGATAGGGGGAGTTTAGATATATAATCTGAACACACATGAAGGAGGGCAACTAGATTCCACATTTACCAGCAATGTGGACCTATACAGTTATTTAAAAAGTGACCATATTATTTTCCTATGCATGAAATAATGTTATGCTTGATTAGTGTCAAAGGTATGAGAGTAACGACATGGCATGTTTCCTAAGCTCTACCTCTCTACAAATAAAATAAATAGTAGTGTTTAGAAGAACCCAAACTAGAAAAGCGCTCAAGTAATTTTAATAGAAATTACACTATGATCTTAGCTGGGAAGGGTGTTTGCCATTTTCCCATCATTGTTTGACCACTGAAATTTTCTAAAAGAAAATTGCAAAAAACTCCAACTCATCCTTTGTAAAACAAATTAAGCAAATAAATATTGCCTTGAACTAAGTATAAAAACACTCTACAAAATGATAATTTAACTTTTTTGAACTAACCCAGAATTCACTGAAATTTGATTACACCAGTATGTTATTTCAAATTTGAAATTTACAAAAAATAAATTACTACAATGTGTAGCTGTCTTTAAAACCATCAGCTGTAACACATATCTTTAGAAAAATAAGTGTTATACCTTCTTATGATGTATTTATATTAAATGTGTTTTGTTTTATTCACAAGATGATTTATTTTATTCCATATTTTGCTTTCTCTACTGTACGCACCTTAATACTTTCGGATAAAAGTTGCCAAATAAACATTCTTTGTCATGTCAAATGCATAGCTTTCATCTGCATCCTGTTTATTAAGACACCCTTTACGAAGTCCCTCACATTTTCAAAAGAACCTATTGAAATAAAATTTGAAGAAAATGTTCATAAATGAAGCTGGAGAGAACTTCAATGTCTGCAGATTTAAATGTCAAATTCCTATCAAAATTTATCATAGTGATAGGAAAGCACATAATCTTATAAAGAAAAGGAAGCACATTTATCTTTAATAACAAAAATAAATAAAAGAGCAGAAGACATTTACTGTCCCTCTTCCACCCTCATTAGCAAAAATCTAGCAAGCAAACTATCACAAGTAGTGTTGACTTAACAACATTATTTTTTTGGTGGTAGGGAGTGGTGATGAAAAGGGTAGATTGAAATGATGTATGTCAAATATTAGTGGCCTTTTAAGAAGCCATCCCCCATGGCCCTTAACCCCTTACAGATGGCAAATCAGGTGCAGAGCAAATGAAATTAAGATGATAGTGTGTTGACAGGAGCAAGCAGATTCCAGTTTTCATCCCTGCAGACAACAGGAATGACATCACATCTTTTCAAACTGACACCTTAATGAATTTAGCAACACCTGAACTTTTCTGGCACTGGACACCTTTGACATGGGTAGGTCCTTTTGTGGCAGTAATAATAGGATTCTGTATCATTCCCCCACTCCATATTTGATGGCAGAATTACCTTTTGGGCCCTAACAAGTTGACAGGGTTTCATTTTGCTTCCTCTTTTAATGACGTCTTCTTTGCAGGTGAACTAGAAATGTAATGACTTCCTTTTTTGTCCTGGAGGATTCCTAAATGTCATTGAGAGACCCAAGACATCTCAATCTGGCTTAATGCAAACAGGAAGCCAAGGGTTTTTAAAGGTGAAATGGGTCTTGCTAATGAAGAAGTATCACTCTTCCTGGGGCAGGCAGCTTGTTAGTTCGAGTTAGGTGAGTGTCACAGGTTAGGGTTCAAGCATGACATGGGGTGTGACTCAAGATGTCATCTTTTATTTATTGGACTTTTAAAAAAAACCATCATTGAATGCTTGGGCAATAAAAACAGGGAACCCTTTCTGCACTGGGGAGCAATCCGGAGAGAAAGGTAATGAGCTCTTGCCTCAGAAATTTGCCATGATGGGGTCCCAATGATGATCAAGTTCAAATATGTGAACTTTAAATCTGTGAATGGTAAAGCCACCCTGTAAATACAACTGCCTATTCATGGGGACCAGAAACTCAAGTTTTCTGTTTATCTCGATTCTTCAGTCTTTTTATTTTTCCCATGAGTGTGACTCAATAGTTACATAGTTGTCTCTTTGTTTCCTTCCCCCTTCTTTTACACAATAAAAAGGCAAGAAATACAATACTTGTGGCTATCGTGAATTTGCAAAATGGTCCTGAGGCCCAAAGGGGGGTGGAGAGGAGGCCGCCCAGATTTAAAAACTTGGCACGGTTTAGAACTTCCTACGCATTTAAATCATTTCGAAATTCTCTGCTTTGCTGTCTTTTTCTGATATTACTCACCCGGCTGGTCACCATTTGGGGGAAATATAAGAATGGAAAATCCGATTCACACAATGACATAAAATCCATCGTGGGTGAATAAAGCCAAGCTTCCCAGCAAACTCAACTTAAATGTGGATGTGCTTGCCCAGAGCCGAAAGGGTTAAAGAGACACCTCAGCTGTCAGCTCAGGGCCACCGTCAAGTTACAAAGATACACCAAAATATAATGTCTCAAATTATAAAATGATAACATTTTCAACCCATCCGAGCTAATTAGCAGATTCTACTTGCCTCGTGAGGCCACTCTCCCTTTCTTTCTTTTTTACCTTAAAATATCTAATTACCACAGCCAAAACTTTTTGCATCCGGAGGTTGGTGAAAATTCAGAACCTAACCCTTTTACGAGAGGGCTATCCCTGCCACATAGCTCCTCTCTTTTTCCTTGTCTGCGGTGTAGAATCCATATAATGATTAACTGTTAGGTTTGCCCTGTTTACCTTTATGGAACAAAAATTATTCCTTCAAAGATGAGGAGGGTTTCTCAATTAAAACACTTCTGTGAGTCATGGCCTCTGTGTCATTTTAGGAAAAACACACAATCCCATTTGGTTCTAACAGGTAAAATAATGACTTCTTCACCTGTCAACGGCTAGCTTAAAATTCCCACACATGTAGGCCATTTCTGTTTCATCTGTTCTTTGAATTTCAGCTGCTTTGCTTTTCAATGCCTCTGTTTCACTGGTGTCTCTTTTGTGTCTGAGACGCTCACACTGGGTTCTCCCTCTTTGGTGCTGGGCTTTCTTTTCACAGTGACATTTCAACATAAACAGTCAATATTCATTACCTCAAAGGAGACTTCCCTCCTATTGCTGACCAATTAAATACCAGCTGAGATAGGCAGACAAAGGTAAAGGAGCTGTAACACAAGACAGGCTTCGAGCATACTTTCTGCTTCCTTAAAGGAAGAAAAATTGTCATCAAAACAAAGAAAGCTGGGGATTGAGGGACTATCTCTCTCCAAGAGACACAATTCCGTTGGATATTATGGTTCCCTGCCTTTTCATCTGGCGTACTGCAGAGTGTGTTTTTTTTTTTTGTATTTGTGTGTGTGTGTGTGTTGTTTTAAATAATTCAGCACCATGCGTTTTTGAGGTTTCACTGAGAAGGACAATCAGCACTTAATTAGTTCCTGACTGAAGATGGCCATATTGGCATAGGCTGTTTACTCAGATGCTGGTGGACCTGACCTTTATTTTCTTCCTCTGCTGACTAATTTGATTTAGCTTGATTTCTGCATTTCTCCACCACACAAGAGCGACTCAGGAGGTGCCACTTAGAACATCTGTTGAGACTGAGCCCTTTATGGTGAACTCTCCGCTGTACGGGAATTACTGGGAATGGCTGGGAGACCTGTCAGCTAAGCTCTCTGAGCTGTGCATTCACTTCAGGGGGGTTGGGGGGGAATGCTCTGGTATATTTCCTTGACTCATTAAACAGTTCAACTCCCTTCCCACCCAGTCCGCCCCTCCCCCACACTCACACGCTCTCCAAGATACACCGAAAAATGTAGGGCACTTAGAAAAACATTTTCTTAGGAAAGCTGGAGAGACTTTTTAAAAAATAAGTCTGCAAATGTCCAACTACTTCTCTCTCTTTTTTTTTTTTTCTTTTTTCTTTCCCCCACAATTCTGGGCAGCATACATGTGCCAAGCTGCAAGACCTTTCCTCTCCACAAATGAATTGTGTAGTAAATTGGGCATTTGGATCTTTCCTTTGTGGAATCGTCCCCCAAGTAAGTCATTTATTCCACCTTCACCAAATGTAGTCCTCTTTGGTGCTGATTTTTATATTTGAAATGTAGCCTAGATTTAAATGCTTGTAACCCCAACTGCTATCAGGACTGCCATCCACAAACAAATTCAACATTTTCTGAAGGACTCATTTAGATAATATTCCCTTGCAGAATGACCTTAAAGCAGAAGGTTACATATAAATGAAGTACACACACCCCATTCATTTTCATAAACATACATATGCATCCTAGCTTTGTCATCAGTTCTAAAAGCCACTGCAATATTCCTAAAACAAACAAACAAACCAGAGTCACTCTGGATGGCAATCCTTACTCAACTTCCTTTAGAAACAGAATTAAAATCAGTGACCAATAGTCAAAGTAATGCATAGTCCAAAATTTCTGTCTTATTAATCAGCTGCTTGAGAGAAGTGAAATACCAGTTTCATTCTTTGAGAATCCCTCCTGAATTATTACTCTGTTTTGTCTTGTGAAAACGAAAGTGCAATTAATTCAAGAAGGTAAACTTTTATTTCTTTTGATTTTTTTTATAAAGAAAAAGAAACTTTAGCTCATAGGAATAATATTTTTTTTTCCTCCCAAGCCAGATTAGGTGAATTTAATCATCAGAGAATTTTGTTTTCCATGTATGCTTCCAGCAGCTAGAGGGCACAAAAGAATGCTTTTACCTTGCCTTGTCTTTTTTTTTTTTTTTTTTTTAATCATGGAGTGGAACTATATAGACTCAGAAATAAACAAAAATACAGGGAAAGCTGGTGGATTTTATGGCACCTTCCTTCCTCAGATGTCAATGTTTTCATATTTTCCTTCCAGCAGGAATCCAAATTCCTGATGACAGTAATAAGTGACAGGGAAATAGAGGAATTTCACCTTCCCCCAAAAAAAGAGTAACTCCCAAAGAATGAGAAACTCGGACTGGGGCACGATTATTCCAAGTCTGGCCCATTGTTATGTTTCTGAACTATTTTGTAGAGCTCTTTGTTCAAAAGCAATATAAACATATGTTTAACCTTTATCGTTCTAGCATCTTAAATATTAATGTTGGTGGTGATTCTGCATGAACAACATCTATTATTTTTGCACTAATAAGAGGCTTACACGAATAAACATGAAAGGCTTGGAGCAACCTTCCTGTCAATTAAGAAACAGTCAGTAGTACTTCAAATGAACAGTTCCAGCAGGTCTCACGGCAACTGGAATCAGAGTGGAAATGCATGCTTCAAGAGCCACAAAAGAGACCCCAACTCATGACTCTAAGTTTTGCAAACCATCCTCTCCACACTCTTATATACCCCCCATCTAGTAAAGCTAGCTACTAAGACTCCATAGTAAAAGACATTCTTTTTGGAACATTTATTTGAAAGCATAATAGTTTGGCATTTTTCTGCAAGAAACACTAATAAACCTCAGGAGGAGTCACATCTGTTGCTGGAGTACAAAATGGGTTGGGCCTCAATAGCATAATATATATAAACACTTTTTCCCCCTAATGAACTGTACCACCCCCTTAGGCATAAATGAGTTGGATCTGGATAGAGTGCCATTTGCCAAATTGTAAATTGCCTACATTTATTTTGGGAGTGCACTAAACAGAGTGCTAATTGCCTTGTTTAGCACTTTCCTTTCTTTCATTTGCACTGGTGTAAAATCTTAGTAAATTAACTCAAGGCTTTTATTATGTAGGTAGCATTTGAACAACCAAGAATTAGTGAGGAGGCAGCATGAAAGGACTGATAAAAGAGGAGTTGGCTCTACCCATAATGCCATTTATATGTCCCTTGAATTAAAAGGATGGAATTAACTTTTAATCCTTGGGCTTTTTAAATAGCTGATGTTAACACAGAACGTATTACGCAGCCATTTCATTCAAATTTGCTCACTTAAAATGAGTAGAATGTTAACAACCATGATCATATGGGGAAAGTGCAGCTCGCTGTATTCATATACACAAGTGTATATATTAAGATTCATTCCAAATAGCAATTTATGTAGTTGCAGTCAATTGCATAGTCAAGATTCCAGCTTATTGTCAAAGACAAAACACTCCAAAGTCATTAACATCCACTGCTGTGCAGTAGCCTATGTAAAATGAGTTGGGAGTCTCGTTGCCGTTCCTAATAGACAGGTGTAGACTTCAGAAAAGCCATCATCAGATTTACTGCAGCACAGAATGCGCACTGGCTGTTTGACTGTAAAGCATAGAGGCAAAATAGCCCCCTGAGACTGAAGGTCTTGTACTCTTACAGGTGGCCTCTTGTGGGGGGCTTGTTCAGGGAGCTGTGGAATCTTGCAGATGCAGATAAACAGATTATTCTATTCTCAGCATTCTTGGTTTGACTCAGTTCTTGGTTCATAGATTATTCTATTCTCAGCATTCTTGGTTTGACTCAGTTCTTGGTTCACTAGGTTTTCCAGATCCTTTTAAAACTAGGTATACAGCCTCAAATTTTTCCTTTCAGAAGAAAAGAAAATATGTTGCAAATGGTGATTTAAGATGAAAAGCAATAAAACCCATCATCTTTGATTTTTTTCTTCGTATCTTTTCCTTTAAAAATCAGAAGTTGTGCTTAGATGGAAGTCTGCCAATATGAAAAGCGGAATGATGAAACAAAAATTGATTCAACTCCTAATCATTTGTATTAACCTCTCATACATAGAAATCTGCAGGTAATTACACAGAGACTAGAGGAGATACTTAAATGAGGACGAATTCTCTGGTTTTTAAGAAGTTCGACGGGACCTTGATTTTGGTGCACACTGACTTTAGAAATGTTTTTCTGGAGCGGTATTATTTATGTTGTGGAGGGTAGCAGGGGGCACAGGTGTCCTTGCTCAAGGTAGTGGCAATGGAAGAAAGTTTTAGAGTATAAAAAGGCAGTTGGTATTTGCTATGTTGAATGTCATTGTGAATCCAGTTAGAAAGATAAATTCAAGTCTTGATCATCTTATTAGCAGAAAAGGAACAGTATGTGTTTTGCTCAATATTCCCTAGAAATCCAAGTAGTATCCATGATTTGTTAATAGATAATATGCTAACGGTACAAAAGATTTTGAATTCAGGCAGGCATTTGTGGATTCCAACTTGGCCACTGGAACTCTGATCTCTAACAAGAGACCTCACCTTTTTGATTATTTGTTTCTTCATCTCTAAAATAGGGCAACAATACCAATGTGTAAATGCTGTTGTGAGAATTATATGACAATGAATATAAAGTTTCTAAAACATGTACATACTCCATACAAGTTCATTCCTCTTCTGGTCCTCTTTTTATCTTTTTCACCTCTAATCCCACTTCTTCATTTAGTTAATGAAGCAAAATTCCCACTTGGATAATAGAAGACATAGTAGTATAATTACTTTTGTTCTTCCAATGTAGAACGTGATAATAGAACGCCTCAATAATAAATATCTGAGGAAAGAATAAATGAATGAGAAAAAAAATCACACAATGTTTTAAGATTGCATCTGGAATAATAACAAATTCAATGGGAATATTAGTCACCAATATTATTTACTAATCCCACCCAGACTTAAAAACAGCTGGTAGATTTAATTGTGCATATAATTATAGAAGATGTTTGTGAGATAGATATATATATATATAATACTAAAGGCTTTATGATGAAACACATCTGTGAAGTTTCCAGGCCAGAATGGTTTGGAGCCATTTCAGATTGCTAACTGGAATTCCACACAATTTTTAGAGATACTATGTGGTCTACCTATTACTCAGCACCAAATTGTGGTTATATATAAGTTTTGCATGAAATAAGATAGGACTGAATATATTTTTGAAACAAGTTTATTTGCCAGGGAAGCAAAATGCTGGCTTAACTACTAAACTTTGTCTGAGTTTGAGTTCTCATTTAAATAAAAAGCACATTGACAATGAAAACTGGTGAGAATGAAATAGGAGAAAGCTGAGAGAGGATATTTTAACCTACATGATCTATTTTATGTCTTTCATAATACAAAGCCTTTTCTAATTTGGGGGTGATTGCCACTTTTAATGGAATAACTTAATAGCAGTTCTATGAAATAATATTTCCATATGAAATAACATAGGTTTCAGTCATATGAGTCCTATGAGAATTCATTTAATGACTAATCCTTGATTAGAGCTAAACTGTGCTGAAGATTGGTCTTTAGAGTCCTCCAAAGAATTGATTCCATAGTTATATCAATGTGAAAATTTACTCTAACAGGAGACTTGGCCAAAGATTTCATAAATTCAAATTTGTGTTTCCCATGAGACTTTCACCAAGGGCAGAAGCAAAAGACTGGTCACCCATTCTTTTTTTTTTTTTTTTTAACATCTTTATTGGAGTATAATTGCTTTACAATGGTGTGTTAGTTTCTGCTGTATAACAAAGTGAATCAGCTATACATATACATTTATCCCCATTTCTCCTCCTTCTTGCATCATCCGTTCTTTAATGAAAGGAACTGAGAGTCTGACTAATGATAACTGTTTCTATCATTTCATTCCTACATGTTTTTCTTTCTTAAATCCTTAGACAAATAGTCTACAAATTAATTGTCCATGCTTCAACTTATTATTTTAACAAACCTATAACTTTTAAGGGTTTACATTTTATCTCTAAAAACCAAAATGGTACTCCTCATGCCTCACTTTCTAGTTTTTCTCGCCATCCTTCTTCCTTTTTTTTGATCTAAACTGTGACATTTTTATCTATTACCAGATACTCTTAAAAAGGAGCTTTAACAGAAACTATTCAAACAGGTAAGCCATGATTATTTTCTTCAAAGAAAAACATATTCTTTATGAGTTACTTTCCCATCTTACAGTTCTTGGGGTTCAGTCTTTTTGTTTTGGAGTATTCATAACTCTGATGACCCACAATCAGCTTCCATCTTGGATAAACTTGCCAAATGTTTTATGAGTGTGTAATTTTACCATCTAACTGGCCTTGGTACATGGAGCCAAAGCTACCTCAGACAATCAAAATGCTGGAAAACCCAAACAAAATATATTTGTTTTGTTAAGAAGGAATTTATAAAAATGAGAGTATACAAGTTTTGTATACAAAAGTATTATGCATAAATCTTCACAAATACACCACTTTTCTCATAAAATGTGGTATCAGTTTATCAAGAAAAACTTGGTTTAAGGCTACAATTACCTATTAGTTATCTAAATTGCTATAGGTTCTTTGCGTAACAGAGGGTTAGTTTTTAGCCTCTGAAAATATTCCAGACTTAGAACCTTAGCAGGACAGTAGATGCTAATCCAGAGTAAAACTTGAAGGAGAGAAGCAGTATATACTAAAAGAAGGCCTTGTCCATTACTTTCTCAGACTATGATCACCGGATCAAAACCAAAGATACTCTTAAGTGCGATTCTGTGAGTTAAAAGTCAAAAAATATAAAGCCCCTCATGATCCAAGAAGTTTTCTGGGACATATCTAACCATAAGTATAGTAGAAGAGATTCCTACACCACAAGTTTCATTAAATATTCAGGCAATTGTGTCAATAAACAAATGTCCAGAGATTGCCTAGGCTCGCAGGTTGGTTAAGACTCTTTCCAATAATGAGGTGAACAATTCTCACACAGGCTAATTTCTATCTGTTTGGTATACTGCCTATTTTGACTACTAGGCATGAAAGACCTGTTTAAATGTGTTTTTGAAGTGTTATAATATTTTCCTTTCTATTCTTGGAGTTAAAGCTAAAAATACTTGTGTGTGTGCCTTTTAAAATAGGATTTATATATACAGGTCTTGTTTTTGTATCCATTCCCCCAGTATATGTCTTTTGGTTAGAGCATTTAATCCATTTACATTTAAGGTAATGATCAATATGTAGGTTCCTATTGCCATTTTCTTAATTGTTTTGGGTTTGTTTTTGTCGGTCTTTTTTCTTCCCTTCCTCTTTTATTCTCTTCTCTTATGGTTTGATGACCATCTTTAGTGTTGTGTTTGGGTTGCTTTTTCCTTTTAGTGTGCATAGCTATTGTAGTTTTAGGGTTTGCTGTTCCCATGAGGTTTTTTTGTTTTTTTTTTAATAAATTTATTTTATTATTATTTTTATTTTTGACTGTGTTGGGTCTTCGTTACTGCACGCAGGCTTTTCTCTGGTTGTGGCAAGCGGGGGCTACTCTTTGTTGTGGTATGCAGGCTTCTCATTGCGGTGGCTTCTCTTGTTGGGAGCACGGGCTCTAGGCACCTGGGCTTCAGTAGTTGTGGCTCATGGGCTCCAGAGCGCAGGCTCAGTAGTTGTGGCGCACAGGCTTAGTTGCTCTGCAGCATGTGGGATCTTCCTGGACCAGGGCTCGAACCTATGTCCCCTGCATTGGCAGGCGGATTCTTAACCACTGCACCACCGGGGAAGCCCTCCCATGAAGTTTTGATATAGGAGTCTATATATGTACAAGGTTGATTTAAGTTGCTGGTCTCTTTCCTGCCTAGAGAAGTTCCTTTAGCATTTGTTGTAAAACTGGTTTGGATTTCTAGTAAAGAAGATCTTAAACTAAATCTTTTGCTTTTAAAGTGTTGACTCTGCCCTTCTAGCAGAAATATATCTTAAGAAAAAATCTCAGATGAGGGAAAGCCTTAAACAAAATGATTTAATTGAATTATTATTTTTAAAAAGTATTATTTTAATATTCAATAAAGCACTTGCTATAACCCAAAATGTTCAGAAGATGAAATGTTGGGTGGTCAAATAAAAAGTATTGGGTTGGCCAAAAAGTTCGCTCGGATTTTTCTGTAACCCAAACGAACTTTTTGGCCAACCCTATATGTTTATTAAAATTCTAGTAATATACAGTAATATTGACTGGGGAAAAAAGTATAGCACAATTTACATATGACATGATCTTGACTCTCTAAAAGAGAAAAATACAAAGATAATTAGAAGAGAATCAACTGTGTCAAAACAGTTATTCTCCCTGAGCTGGAAGCTAAGATTATGCAGACTATTTTCTACTCGAATATACTTTTCTTTGTAATGTTTCTATAATTAAACAAAAGGAGATAACTGGGGGAAAAAGAATTCTTCAACATGATTATTCAAAGCAGTTTCTTTGTGGAGATGTGACCGCAGTTAATGATACAAAAAATGATACAACCTGTATGTACACTTGTCTTCAGTCCCTCACCTCTTTATAAATCCATAATAACATGAGGACCAAAGAAACAAATTAACAGTAGCACTAGAACCTGAAGACAGGCTCCTTTGCTGAACTAGAAACAAGTTTAAGACATCTTTCTCTAGCTTCCTTTTCTAAGTGATAATGTGAATTATTATAGATTAGATTTGCAAAGTTCATTGTCCTCATTTTTTATTTTGGAAGTAAAAGACATAGGTGGACAAAGATGGTGCAAGAAATGATAAAACAAATACAAACACAAAGAAACAAACACCAAGGGCTGAAAACTGCATCCTTCCTCACGAGAAATTCTAGTTTCACTGAACACTTTCTTGCAAGATTTTAGTTCACGTATTTCTTTGCTACCTGCATCTTCCATGATTCCCCTTGCCTTCTAGAGTGCACACACTCACACACATACTCACACACATTCTCACACACTCACACACATAGAATTGACTCTACATTTGAGTTAGCCATGAGCAATTCGGTTTTCCTTTTGAGCACACAGACATCTCTTTGTGTTTTTAAAGAAATTTCCCGAACAACATTGGTGTGTGAGGCTCACTTAATTCCCAATTCTCTTACTTAAATCTAACACTTTCTCCAAGTAAGGAAGCTAAAGCTGAGAGATTAAGCCACATTCTGAAGATCACAAAGTCAGCAGTGGAAGCCAGGGCAGAATAAATTCCAACGGTGGTGTTTCCCTTAAGAGATCCCTGTCACTTTTAATCTACACGGTTAGAGTTACCCACCCCCCAAGCCTTAAGTCTCAGCAATACATATTAAATGAATATTAGATAGTATGCTCATTGGCTGAACTTTGAGGTGTTAGAGCTCTCTGCCCACCAGTCTAAAGAAAATTAAGCTTTTTGAAGGAAATGTGGTCTCTATTAGTAAAGGGTTAAACACAGATTATGCAAATAAAGATATTGTCATTTGTCCCCTCTGTTCATTCTGAGAGCTGCTTTTCTGTTGTTGATTTTCTTCTCCTCCAATTGAGAGATTAACCTGGTCCCAATTGAAATGGCAGTCCATATCATACCTTTCCTTGATCTCACAGCATGGCTAATAACAGCTGGGGCTCGCCAAGCAAGCGTCTTTATTTTTTCTTTATTGTTCCAGACTACACATCCGTGAACCTTCAGCATGTTATGTACTTAACCATGGTCAGGTTGATGTCATTATTTTCTGATTGTCCGGGAGCTCCCGGGGTACTGGCCCATATTGACAGAGAAGGGCTGGCATGCTCTTTGTAGGGTAACCTTTGAAAAAGAAGTCCCTCGACCACCTGCATGTTTAGCCTAGAGCTGTGACATTGCACTCGGCCAATTGGTACGCTTCAAAACACATATTAGCACCAGTTGTGCTAGTTCATCTTGCTTTTTAATTTTCACTTGGTCTTGTTAGATAAACCTTATCTGTGCCACAAGCAAATGCTTCACAGAGCAGATTTTTCAAGATCTTAGCAAGAAGGTCTGGTATGCATGGGTCAGTGTGTGCTTTGTCTAAATCTAAGCATAGCTATTTGTTAGCTCCCCCCCTCTTTTTTGTATTTTTTTCTCTGTTGCCTGTCCATATGTCTAAGTAACTAGCCAGGCTAGCCAAAAGCAGACAAAACCAGGGACAGGAGGACAGAACGGCAAGAAGAGTGGGGCAAAGTGCTTCTCTGCGTGAACCTTCTCCACACTTAGCTTTTACAATCCTATAAAAATTGGTCTACTTGTTATCAGTTCAGACTGGAAAGCAAGCAACAGCCCTCGATTGCCTCAGGCTTTGATGTAAGCACCCCTGACTATTTCTGTTTAAACTCTAGCGGATGGAAGACACCTATAAAGATATTAATTAGCTCCAGTTGTCACCAGATGTGGTTCACATTCTCTACGCCAGCTCTGAAATACTGGAATTTTTATTAGGCAAGGTAATGTTTATGGCTCTCATTAAAGTCTGAGTCATAAAAGACTGAAGATGAGATTGGAAGGGGCGGGGATGGGGGGAGAGTTTTCTCTTTGTTTATCAACTTTCAAAAATCCAAAAGACCTGTGCTTTAGATTTGAGTGGCACGTTAACTTTCAGGGATTTGGCAAGAGTCTTATGGTGTTTACACTTTGAGGAAACCCTTTGAGTTATACTACATAAAATGACTGGTTTGTGTCAGAATTATGAGGTACATTTTTATGCTTAATTATAATAATATCAGCTGGGTAACACTGCAACCATGCAAAAGAATTCAGTACTAATTGTTACTGGACTGGATACTTGCTTCTGGGATATAATATGACAACAAAAGGAATTAATTGTTTATTCAAAATGGGTGAATAGTACTTCTTAACTGGCAGGGCAGGGTGGCAGGGAGAGGAAGAAAACCCAGAAATATCTTCCAAACTCTTTTCTCCAATGGTCCCCTTCCAGCCCATTTGCTGCCATGCTTTTAGGACTCTTAGGAAATACTTTTGTTAATTTTTTCTCTTGGATGAATGAGAGGGTAATGGCTAAAACATGCTACTAGACTATTTATTAAAAAAAAAAAAAGAGAGAATTCTTAATTTGAGAAAGATTTGCAGGCCAAACTAGCTGCTAAGATTCCTTCAATATCTTCCCTGACATCCTTTTGAAGTTCCCCCTCTCATGAAACCTACACACATAATAAGACAGGCCCAATTCTTCTGCCAGCCCACATGATAATCCATGGTCTGGGGTCCCCAAATGTAATCTATCTTCAGCTTGAATCCTCTGATGACTTACATCAGTGTATCCAATTTACAGTTTCATAAGATCTTTGGAGATTTTAAATGATATTCAGAAATATGCGTATGCATTTTTAAAAGGTTCCTTTTTTCCCATCTGAACTCTTTTAACAAAGGTATTACACTAAGTACAAAAGCTGTCCAATTTTTTCCAACCTTTTGGTTCTTTCTAAAACACAGTCATTTTGTTAGACATTGAAAATGTCTTGATTTAGTTGTCTTGCTATTTTGGGCCTGTCCTGCCCCCTGCAGTGGTAATAAGGATGGGGGTTCCTGCTGGGCCCTGAAGAATACCATTTCACGGCCGCCACAGAGCTGGCAGCTTTTATTTATGGAGCCAAGAAAATGAATGGGTATTAGTGTCCAAACATTTCAACATGCTCCCGCGGCCATGCACAAAAGGGACTGATTTGCAGCAAATTTCCACTTATTTTCCAAAAGTATTTACCTTACCGAAGCTTGGCTGATCACTATAATGGCATAGCTGAGGGGGAAAAAAAATGACCATTTCAGAACCCAATTTTTATATATATATTTCTGAACCTTAAAAGTGTTCTACTTCTTCCGAATAAAGATAATACCCTTGGTTGCTAGGCTTTCATGGATATATGGATAAATCTAAGGTGCTGGGGTTTGTAGTTCTCATTGTCATTTTCAATTCAAACAAGAAAAGACCCCGCACAGCCCAAGGAAAGATAGTTCATATCAGCAGATACAGGCTAGACATAAGGGACCATGCTGCAAGTAACTGAGGTCATCCTTGGACACTCTCAAAGAGTAAGTCCAGCATTTTAATGTTTGGAATTTGGTCCAGGAATTGAGGGCTAACATGTTCTATGTTTACGATTTGACCTCAGACTAATTGATTTGTAGGCAATCCCGAGATGCTATAAATCACTTTACTTTCTTACAATGTGCAATTCACTCCTTTTGTCAACAAATATTCATTGAGCACCTACTTTGTGCCAGGCATTTAAAAACTGCCTTGCAAAGATGTTAAAATGTCTTTAAATGTGGCTTTTCAAGAGCTTTGTTCAGGGTGTCTATACCCTCTGCTCAGGTACACACTTAGGAGATCACTTCTCCATCCATTCTGCAAGCCCTGTCTCTGAGCAGGGCTGCTCTTCATTCTCTAAATATGGTATTGCTTTCTCAGTTCTGGACCTTGGTTCTCTCTTCTTAGTACACAAGGAATATCTTTTGCTACAAATCAAAGTTCCTGCTCCTCAAATTCCAGCCAAAAGATCTATTCTTACATGACCAGTCCCCCAGGTCCCTACTCTGGAACTAAAAATCTCCTTTCTCTGAACTCCATCATGTGTTATGACTGTTGTGTTTATTTGTGTGCACAGACTACTGGGTAGTAACCATCTGAGGGGTGAATTAATGCTGGTCACCTTCCCTAAGACTTGCATGCACTTTGCACATAGTAGATGCTCTCTCAAGGGAGGTGGGGAGACCTTGATGAAAGAATGAGTCCATGATCTTATATATTCATCCCATTGTCTTTTTTACTCCACAAGAGGCAAGATTTACAAGTCAAAGAGATGTGTGGATTTTCTCTTCTTCCTGTTCTTCCAAGATCTGTGTTTAGTTTTCTAACATTTATGGCAACTACACCATGGCTGTACATCTCCTGGCCACCCTTCAGAGTGTCACCATTTTATTGCCCAAACTCCTATGCAGAACAGTATGACAATCTCAAACGTCTTATATAAGGCCAGCTCTAAACTGCTAAAATGTTGCTCACAATATAAGAAGTTATTAGAGTATAAGAAATGTGAAATAAATAAAAGATACAAAACCAGCAATTATTTCATTCTGGCTCCATTAACTACTAGCTATATGACTTTGGGCTGGTTACTTAGTTCTCTATACCTCAGTTTCCTCATCTGTAGAATGGGGGTAATAATCATAGCAACTTCATGAAGTTACTGTGTAGATTTAGTGAGTTAATATAAACACATAGAAATTGCTCAACAAATATTAACGATTATCTCATATTTGAGAATGTATGAATTTTAATTTAGAGTAAACATTGGTAGGTTTACTTGTAGTCTTTGAATAAGAAATAATAAATCTCCCAGGCATATCTTCTCCAATCAAAGCTACTTCAGCCAAGGATACTATACTGCCTTTCCATATAACAAGATTAATTTTGGAAAACCTTCTTCCAGGAAATTCTGTCATGTTGGCTTTTGATGTCCTGGGTCTCAAAAGGTTTCCAGTCTTGGGTCACTGATTGGGCCACCCCCATTGTGTCCAGGTCTGTATCATAAGCTAATAGATTGCCAAATGGCCCTACTCCTTTAGATTTCCAAATGGATATTCTATAGACCAGTCAATCAATGGCTCTTTCAGCCAAGCTTTTTCCTGACCCTTATGGTTTGCCCAGGCATCTGTGCTGGCTTTTGCCCTCTTTCATAAAGAAAGTCATTCAATTCCTGTGGATTTATTTTAGGACCAGAGTTCCATGGATTTTTTTGTTTTGTTTTGATGACAGGTGAGATAGTTTATTCTAGTCAAACTCTGCCATTGACAAATGATGTGACACCACTTACTTTTCTCTGTGCCTCAACTTTCTCATATGTACAATGAAATGATTGACTCAGAGGAGTATTTCCAAGGAGCTTTTGAACTGTACATTCACTAACCTTAAAAGTTCAGTTTTATGGAGAAAAAATTCTCAATCTCAGAAACCTTCCTTTACATCTTCAAAAAATGGAACTAGATGTGTTCTTATTGGAAAGCTCTCACACAAGTCATCAACATCTCGGTTTTGGGCAAGCCTACCTTAGCCATACTTCATGTTTTTGACCTGGCAGGGGCACAAATTGACCAACCCATTACCAAAGTCCAGTATGTCAATTGTCTCCCTTCTCAGATGAAGCAGTATCTCAGACACATTCCTAAACTTAACCAAACAAGAAACCTGCCCACAACTTTCATGTCACAGTGAACAGAGCTAAAAGCATAACAGTGAATAAGACACAGTTTCGCCCTCAAGAAGTTCACAGGCTTACACAGTTCAAGAAATACATGTAGAAATAAGTAACTACACTATGGATTGATCAGTACAAAACTACATGTGTGCATTTGAGCATGTTTATCCCATGTATGTTAGAAGTGGGGGAAGAGAAGGAGAAGGAGAAGAGGAAGAAAGAAAGAACAAAATAAAGTGTGAATCTGGGCATGGTTTTTTTGGGGATATGCTAGAAGAAGCAAAGTTAAACCGCTTTTCTTAGTATAGGACTTCTCAGGGCCTTGAAATTATGACTATGTATTGTGAATCTCTAAGAGTTTATTTGCAAAAAAAGAGCTTATTTTTCCCTTTTATTGTTCAGATTTAACTGTTGACATCTTGGGAAACAGTAGTATTCTACTGGATATAATTGGAGAAACTCTATTGGAGAGAGAATGATAAGTATGAGTATAGAAGCTGAGTAAAGTAATCTGAAGTCATGTCCTGACTCCTTTAGTATTATAATAATACCTTCCTCAGGGGCTTGTTGTGAAGATTAACTGAGTTAGGTTATATAAAGTGCTTAGACCAATGCTTCGCATATAAAAATATTTAATAAAAATGTATTATCATTATATCATTGTTATTATTATTGCAACAGAGTGGAAATTCATCAGTACTATTGGGGGCTGGAGTTTATTCAAGAAATTCCTAAAAAACTGTACGAAGATTCCTTAAAAAACTAAAAATAGAGTTATCATATGATCCAACAATCCCACTCCTGGGCATATATTCAGAGAAAACCATAATTTGAAAAGATACATGTACCCCAATGTTCACAGCAGCACTATTTACAATAGCCAAGATAAGGAAGCTACCTAAAGGTCCATTGACAGATGAATGGATAAAGAAGATGTGGTGAATATGTGTATAATGGAATATTACTAAGCCATCAAAAGAATGAAATAATGCCATTTGCAGCAACAGGGATGGACCTACAGATTATCATCCTGAGTGAAGTAAATCAGACAGACACAAACATCATATGATATCATTTATATGTGGAATCTAAAAAGTGATACAAATGAACTTATTTACAAAACCGAAACAGACTCACAGACATAGAAAACAAACTTATGGTTACCAAAGGGGAAAGGGCAGAAGAGATAAATTAGGAATTTGAGATTAACAGATACAAACTACTATGTATAAAATAGATAAACAACAAGGTCCTGCTGTATAGCACAGGGAACTATATTCAATATCTTGTAATAACCTATAATGGGAAAAAATCTGAATCACTTTGCTGTACACCAGAAACTAACACAATATTGTAAATTAACTATACTTCAATTAAAAAAAAAAAATTCTAAATTAGTTCCCTAACTGTTGAGTTAGATTCTCCAGGGAGAAGGGGCAGAGGTGGCGGGAGGAGAGCTTGGCAGGCAGAGGAACCAGCATAAGCAAAGATCCAGAAGTGGAAAGCCTGGCTTCATTCGTTTAGAAATGAGTATGCAGCAGCTCAATGCCCAGAACCTCTCCTAAAACTAACGGGAAATTGGAGAGGGCACCAACCGTTACACTGCAACCTCCATTCACCCGCCTTTTCAAAAGCCTCCTTAGTGAAATACTTCAGTTCACAGCAGCCCTATCCAAAGGCCATTATTAAATACTATTTGTTATTGATGCTTCAAATTAAACCTAACCATTATTTATTACAGCTTCTTTTTCCAAATTTATTATTTCCAGGAAAAGACATAAGCAAAAACTTCAGTGAACTGGTAGAACTGCCACACTTACTGACACTTTCTAGAAGCTCTACTTTCTTGAGTCTTCTTACCTATATGGCATTTTAAAATAAATATCAGTACTTAAACCAGAAAATTCTTAGTGTTTGTGGCAAT
The DNA here is from genome assembly GCF_009873245.2 of Balaenoptera musculus. NCBI lineage: Eukaryota > Metazoa > Chordata > Mammalia > Artiodactyla > Balaenopteridae > Balaenoptera > Balaenoptera musculus. Next base: position 47,606,678 of record NC_045786.1, on the reverse strand, counting down.
TTACAAGTAATTTGCATTACACCAAAATCACAGCGATGATTATATGAAAGTACCAGCCTAGTTTTTTTTTTTTTAATTACATTGTTTCTTTCAAAGAAACAGTCTAAACAAAGGTCAGATTTTTTAATAAATATTTATGAACAGCCTGCATTCATATTGTGCCATTAATTTTACTTTGTCATTATTCAAGTATTTTGCAGAATCAAAAATTTTCAGAAATTTCAAAAATGAAACCCTCTTTCTCTCTCTCCCCCTCTCCCGTTCCTCTTCCCATCTTCTTCCTCCATTCTGAATTGACAGAAACCAACTGCAGTCATCCTTGTTATGGAGGGGGATTGTTCCAGGACGGATACCAAAATCCACGGATGCTCCAGTCACTAATGTAAAATGGGACAGTATGCAGATACAGAGGGCAGACTCTAATGAGACACGGACTTCCATGTTTACTTTCCAGTGCATTAGATATTGAATTTTATAGCGCTCATAGGGGAGGAGGTGAGAGAGAAAGAGAATTTCATAAAGTCATCAGTATCTCAACAAATAAAAGTAGTAATTATTAAACACATAGCATTCACTTATTGAGCTGCACCCTGCACACACAGTAGACCCTGCAATCTTCACCAGTGAGATGGCCCCTCTTTACAGATAAGAAAACTGAGGCTCCTCAATGCTGATAAAATCTCCCACTTTGCACAGCTAGTGAGTGATGGAATGTGGACTTGAAAATAGGCCACACAGACTGCAAAATCTAGGCTTTACACATCTGCCTCCAGGAGTTTCTCCTAGAAAACCCAAGAGCTTTATGTTCACAGAACAGCTCACTGGCTGAAAGCAATTTAATAAACAAGGAATCCCTCAAGTTTTTGTTAGAGTCAAAATTTGGAGGAAAAAATTTTATCTCTAACTAAGTTGGAATAAGATTGATTAGAACATCTATGGATAAAGCTCCTGCCTCTCCTGGATGTCTGCAAGCAAGGACAGAGACCGATGTTAGCAGAACCAGGTGGCTGCCCCTGGCTAGAGCATTAATTTAGCTATTTGATAGCTTATCCTCCCTGAGCCTCAGTTTCCTCATATGTAAAATGGGGATGATAACTTCCCTTCTGCTTGTTCCTGAGTTGTTGAGAGCATTAAATGAGCTTAAAAATATGAAATATACATATATATGAAAATAGAGTATAAATACATAGAACATTAATTAAATATAAAATTATTGTCATCATTATATACTCTGAACTGATTAGAAGCCCAGACTTTCTCTGAAACACGTGGCTTTATTATTTTTTCTTGCTTTTGCTTGACATTTCAGGATGAAAGAAACTCAATATCAAGTCATATGAAAAATTCATCCAACCCAGTATTCTGTCTGTGACAGCTATCAGCTTTCTGAGTTCAGCTAGTAACTCTATCTCCTTTTAAATGAGTGTTATTATGAAATATTTAAAATAGAAAAATAATTAGAAAATCATATAACAAACATCTGTGTACTCAGCAAATCTTGTCATTTTTCCATTTGCTTCAGGTCTTTTCTTCAACAAAAATAAATAAATAAAACATCACAGGTACAGCTGATGTCCCTCATGTGTTTCTTCTGGATTCTATTATTATCTCTTCCCTGCCCAGAGGTAAACACTGGCCTGGAATTGGTCTCTTATTACCATGTAACTTCTTATATTTTTCCTATAATATTTTTATATTTTTACTTGTACTTCAAATATACCTATACATTTACAAACAATATGCAGTATGATTTTGCATGCATTTAAACTTTATTAAAATTGTATCATATTGTACACATTTGCCAATCAACATTTTGTTTAGATCCAGCTGATTAGTTGTAACTGTTATTTAAGTGTGACTCACAATTTACTCATCTGTTCATTCTCCCAGTGGTGGACACCAAGGTTGCTTCCAATTGCTTAATGTTACAATCAAAGCAATGAATATTCTTATGTTTGTCTCCCTGGGCACATGTGGGACCAGTTCTCTAGGGCAGTGATTCTTAAGGTGTGGTCTTGAGACTAGCAGTATTGGCATTACCAGGGAACTTATGAGGATCTTACTTAACTTTTTTCACAAAAATCCCTGGTTGATTCAGTACCATGTTTTGAATTTTCCTTTTTTCCTCCACTAATCTACCATATTACCTTTGTTATGTGTCATGTTTTAGTGTATGTATGAGCCTGTTGCTCAGCTCTATATCATATTCCAAATTTTTTCCATCTACATTAATTCTATACTATATTTCTTATTACAGGTTCACTTTTTTCCTCAATCAATATTAATAAAGTCTAATCTATTATTTTATTAATTTTATTTTTCTGGCTTGCTATTTCATTAATTTCTAATTCTACCTTTCCTTCCTGCTATTTTTAAAATCTGGTTTTTTTCTAGATTGTTTAGCTAAATGCTTGACTAAATAATTTTCAGCATTTATTCTCTATGATGTAAACATTTATGGCTATATATTTTCCCCTAAGTACTGCCTTATCTACAGCCCATATAATTTGATCTTTACTATTTTAGTGTTTACAACTAAATATATTTTAACTTTCTCTATGTTTTCTTCTTTGCCCCATGAATTATTAAAGGAGTGTTTACATATCCAAATATGGGGGGCTGTTTGACTATTTTTTTCTTATTTGTCTTTATAGCATTGTAACAGTCAGAGAACATGTTCTATGTGATATTCATTATTTACTATTTACTGACACTTCCTGTCTTGCTCTGAACTTGGACAATTTTGATTCATATGTCCTGTATAATTTTAAAAGAATGTGTGTTCTTCAATCATTCAGTAAAAAAATTCAATATATACTTTTCTCTATTCCTTTTCTTTCCTAAATGCACGTTTTATACTGACCTTTCTTTCATACATAAAAACAAAAACAAAAAAATTTTCCTTAAGTAAACCTAAGAGACCACTGATTATAAAGTAAGCCATTATTTTATCTATCACTAAGAAAGAAAACAGGCTGGTAATTAATTTTTAAATTACAAGACACAAACTGATTTCAAAGATTTGAAGTGTGAAAAAATAAAAATAATTATTTTGCATTTAACTTTGGAACTCATTTACAAGATGCTTCTTTCTGTTCTTTCTTTGTTTCCTCAGTTAATTTGTAAGTTTCCTGACTTCTCATAATTTTAATACTTAATAGCATAAGCAATTTGTGTTGAAAAACCTACTTTCCTTTTCTTTCTTTATGAGTTATTCGTGACTGTTTGTTGTGTTACTTTATGTGTAGGTTTTAACTCTTAGTTAATCCTCTTTCTATATAGTCTTCCTATGGGGACTGAGAAATTCTCAGCACCTTAACCTATGTTCAGCTCAATCCCTTAAACCTTCATTGAAGTCAGTGGGTCTTCCTTCACAAATAAAGGGTATCTCTTCACTGGCTCCAGTTCTTGGACACCTAACTTCAAATGTGGCTCTAGGTGGAAACCCAAAAGCAACAAATCACACACTTCAATGTATGATTTCAAATCATACATTGTTACAAAAATAAAGAGAGCCTTAAGAGAAACTCTAACTGTAATTGGTTTTCATCAGTAGAAGACATTGTATTCACTGTTTCTTAAACCCAAGAGAGATTTCTGGATTAAATTGGCTATATTAATAAACAAGAGTTACCCAAAATTGATTTGAAAAAGGAGAAAAATCTTAAGCCTACATATAAGCAGTAGGAAGTGCACTACAAGTGAAATCCAAGGAACTGGGTTCTATTTCTAAGCTCACTCCGAAGCAGTATCAGCGTTTCATTTGTGAAGTTACTTGTAAGGCAGTCACCAGTTCCGTCACCCTACGATTTTTATTTACTATTTGTTTACTAGCTTTTTTCATTATTTTAAAGTCAGGTGTTGTCATTCAAATTCTTCTTTTCTAATCTGAACATATTTCTTATTGGCTTCTTATTAAGTACAATCTTTTGGTACCGAAATTCATATAGCACTGGAATTTCTTCCTAGATCAAAGGCCTTAGTGAAATTCTGGATATCTTGCATCACTGCAAACTGGAAAATTACACTGCAGGTAGATAGAATTACATTGCTTAACCCAAGAGTCTAACCTGGTCAGACCCCCTAGTTTGATGAATAGTTTTTCATTTTGCACTGCAGGCCCTTTCAGATAACAAAAAGGAAGAAAAAAGAAAAGAAAAACCAAAAAGCAAACAAGCAGAAACCTGTCTTTAGTGAGAGAGAGAGATCAAGAGAGAGAGATGGTAAGAGACGTTATGCAATAGGGTTTTGTTATATACCATTATGACTTATTTCTGGCATCCCTGCCAAGTGTTTGTTAAGTAAGCCTTGCAAAGAGACCTGCTTCCTGCAGGGTGAGCACCAGAAGCAAGAAGAGAGCCTCAAAGCACTGACTCCAGTTATCAGGCACTCCCCTACATGACTGGGAAATTTTCATGATTCCTGGATGGATCAGTTGATCTGTTGACGCTCATATGATCAAAACCAACTTTGAGTAGGGTTCATTATCTATCCCTAATGATAATAAGCGATGTTGGATTATCTATTTACTCTTCAAGTAATTATTGAGATTCTACTATGTGCCTGGTGGGATAGCGCATGCTGGACACACAAAGGTATCGTGGAGGAGTTCACAGATGAGTGGTGCTTCTAGAGAAGAGAACCCAGGGGACTAGGAAACAGCTATTAGCAATGGGCCCATGGAAGGGAGTGTGGGTGATGGTGGGGGGCAGAAAGAGTAGTGTTAGGGAAAATACAATGAAAGGAACTAATACTTTTCTAAGTTTGAACTACTTATTCCTCCCTCTCTTATTCTGAGTATTTCCTGCTCTTGGCGTTAACAGTAGACAACTGCTCAACGTAACCTATACGAAATTTTTTAAATTACTTCTTTAGAACACTAAAAAATAAGTTGCAAGGATATCCACCTAAGTACCCAGTGCTGAAAAACTGGTACTTTCTATTCAAATATGTTTAATATATTTTTGATTAGTGTGTTTTGCTTTCTGACAGGTAAGGTAACACTAGCTTGCTTTACAACTGTACGTCTCGCATGATTTCATTCTAACACACCAACATATTTGTTCAAAAATGTGAATTTCTCTGAGTGTTCTTCAGGTCACTCTACCCTTTATCCTGATGTTAACTTTCTACAAAATAAGGAAAAATATTCTAACAGAGAGATAGCTACCTCATCAAATCCCAGCTCTACCAATTACTGGGGATGTAACCTTGGAGTAGTGACTTCTCTGGGCCTTAGGTGCCTCACTAGTGCAGAATCAGTGACAATAAGTGCTAACAACAACAACAACAATAATAATAATAGCTGAGATAAAATGATTCCACATCATATGCAATGAGATAAGCCCAGCTAAAAAGAATTGCCTCAAAAAAGTTTTCAACCAAAATTTAATTTACATTTTAAAAAGCATCCCCTATTTCAGAATCTATTAATTTCATTGTAGAGATCGATTTTTTGTAAAAAAAAAAAAAATTATGTAAGAATTCTCCATTTATCACCATGGAACTCAACTTCTAAATCAATCAATCTTGTTTCATATTTTGGTTCTCCCACAGATGAGAATCTTAAAATATTAAGTTTAGGCCGGTAGTTTAGGGTGGTTTATAATTGATCTCAAATTTGTGAGAATTGAAGATGGGCTGGAAATTTCAGCCAATGCATCAGCTTAACATCATTAAGCAAATGACTGTGCTTAGGGTATGAGAAAGAGTAGGTTTCACAGGGGCTGGCATCCAGATGTTTGTTAAGACAGTTTTGACCTGGGTAGAAAGGTGAGGGATGGAGTGGGGAAGAGGGGTGTTGCTATAGAGCATGAGTGTCTCTTCCAAGCAAATCAGCCTTAAAATTCATTGACCCATATTAACCACTCTTATATTTCCAAGATTTAAATGATTTGTTTGCACTCCCTTGGGCCAACGCCACATTTTTTCCATCTAGTTCAAGGTTATCAGTTAAAAATCAAATAAGATTCTCCTGCTTATACCAATGTAATGATCATGTCATTACTATTATAGATTTTTCTCCTATCTATGCAATCACTCTGCCTTCACATGCTCATTTAGCTCCACTGGAGAGCCACTTTCCCCTTGCTCAGTCTTCATCAACTCTTAAAGTTGACTACCATTAACTGCTACTTTCTTATTCCTGGTTATTCTGAATGACATTACCAACTGAGCTTTGATCATTGGGGCAGATGTGCGTGTTTGAGGATTAGGAGGAGGTCTTTGGATCAACTGCCACAAAGAACTAAGTTCTTGTAGCGTTGATATATTTACAAAACAGAGGATCTGTAGATAAGCAGAACACTGAGCTTGAAACAGTGCTGTCCAACAGAACTTTCTGGGACAGTGGAAATATTCCATACATGCTCCATCCAAAACAGTAGGCACTAGCCACATGTTGCTACTGAGTATTTGAAATGAGGGTTGTGTGACCAAGGGATAGAATTTTAAATTTTATCTAACTTTAATTAATTTATATTTAAATAGCCACATATGGCTAGGGGCTACCATATTGGACAGCACAGCTTTAAATAATCAAGCAAGTAATATAAAGATATCAGCTTGCAATGTCAGCTGGGGAGACACCATTAGTAGGATGGAACACCATTAGGTGCCACCAGGGGACTAAATCAGATGTGAACAACAGGAATTCAGCTGATGAATAGAATACAGAGAGTCACAGTGTGTTTGTGCATTGAACAACCTTATGCTAACACAGAAAGCGTAGCATACCAGTAAACAAGTCATTTTATCCAGGTTTTACCAGGATTACTCTGAAGTGTTGGAAATGTCCTCTGAAACCAAGCTAGATGGAATTTTTTTCAAAGTTTTGGATCTCCTTATGAATCATAAGAAGTTATCACTGAGCCATGGGACACTCTTTGCTGCAGGAATTTAGCCTCTGCCTTCAGAATGGGCAATTCCAAGGATCCTATATAGGATGAGCATCAGTGAAGCCAAGCGTCAGTTATCAGCAAGTCCTAATTCATCTGCATGACACATCATCACCATGTACACATTTCATACACAGTACTCCTTTGCATCTTGCCATGACTGTGTCAGTTCGTATCTTGGCAAGGTGATTTAAGGATAAATATGAAGTTCTCTTCTTTGATTTCAGGCAAAGCATTGACTTCTCCAGTTTGAGTTTTCACCATTTTGTTGGTTGCTCAAGCTTCAAATCTCTGTGTTGTCCTTAACTGCTTCCACAATGTGCCTTGTCCTATGCACACCACTGTCACTGCTGGTTCAAAGCTATTTTACCTGTGGACTAAGTTGTTACATAAATTAGAACTCAAGAAGATAGGGGATTGAATTCCAGTTATTCTATTTACTTTCTGCATGACTCTGAGCTACTTAATATCTTTTAGTCTCCATGTCCTCAATCTAAATGGAGCTAGTTGCATCTACCTCATGATATAAGTAAAAGCATCTATATAAGCATAATGCTTAACAATTAGCAGAAATGAAACAAATATTAGTCCCTTTTCCCCTTCTTTTCTTTTTTATCTTCACTTTCCATTAGTGTCTTTCATTCTGTTCTCTGGTTTAAATACTATGAAAATAGATTCCAAAATTCAAGTCCCCATTTCTGTCTTCTTCTCTCTCCCAGATTTGTATATCCAACTGCTGACTTAATATTTCCATTTGGAAGTCTAATAGATATCTCAGACCTTACCCCAAACCCACTCTGCCCTCAGACCTCCACATCTCAGTTAGTACTCATCTAGTTTTTAGGCCAAAAAAGTAAAAATCACTCAGACTTCTCCCTTCTCATATTCCAATTCCACTTCTTCTCCATTTCTTTCAAAGCATTTCCTAAATCCAGCCACTTCTTTCCACAACCACTACTAACAGCCTACACAGACCTGGACCATGGGCATCAACTTTGAAAGCTGTCTCTGCTTCCTCTCTTGACCATTACAGTCTATTCTCCAAACAGCACTCAAATGCTCTTTTAAAAACATAACTCAGCCCACATCATTCTACTGCTCAAAACTCTCTACTGTCTTTCCATTGCATTTAAAATAAACTTCTTACCAGAAGCTGCCAAACACTACATGTTCTGACTACATGTACATCGAACAACTACAACTTCATCCCTTACCATTCTCTGCTTCACTCTCATGTACAGCTTCATGGTTTTTCTTGTGGTTCCTTCAGCAGTTTAAACCCTGTTCCCTCTAACTACAATACTCTTCTTCCAGACCTTTAGCTTATTCCATCCCTTCACTCAGACTATCATTAGAATGTCACATTCCCAGAGAGCCCACCACTGCTCTCTTTCCTTTATTCTGCTTTATTTTTCTACCTAGTGTCTATCACTATCTGGCATTATCATATCAATTTGTTCTTTTGCCTATTGTCTGCTTCTATTAGGATGTAGGAAATTTTCTGTTTCGTTCACTTTGGTATCCCAACAAATAAATAGTGCCTGGTGCATAGGTGGCACCAGTTAGTGATGAGTTTGCTACAGATGTACTGGAGTTATTCATCCCCACAATGCTCAGGCTTTGAAGATCAGGAATTGGGAGCCCCCAGAGGGTCTGCCTCTGACAGAAGCTGCCTCATCCTTTACTCTAGTGCACCATCCACAAATTATCATCATGTATCTATGCCATGGCATGGACTTATCTAGCTGGAGACCAATAAACCCTAGCTAGTCAGGTGCTCAATAAATGATGGGAATTTGTGACATTGTGATTTTTGCAACAACTCTGCTGTGTGGTTTACAAGGACATAGGAAGAAAATGAGACAAAGGGAGACTGAGAAACTTGCCCAAAGTCATCCAATCTGTAAGTGATGAACCAGAGATGAGAACCCAGGCCGACTGACCCCAGAGGCCATGCTCAGTCCCTGCACTATAAATACTACTTCCTATGTTAGCTGCTGTAATTATCTGAAACTAATGAGCACAGAGGATCTTAAAGTTTGAAGGTGCTTTAGAGATTATCTAGCCCCACTGTTTCGTGTGGAAAAAGGGAAGTAAATGTACTTCAAATAGGTAAATGACCCATGCAACCCTATGGCTGGCTAGCCCCAGAATTGCCACAGAATGTAGATCTCCTGATGTCCTGCTATTACCAGGTCTTAAAAGGTACTCTTAATAGGCAAGAGACACATCCAGGTAGAGGTCTTTGGAGTCATCCCTCTCTGATTTAACATATGTATTTGTTGATTACCTATAGAACACAGGCTTCCAATTCTTTAATCTTTACATTCATTAACTTACATCCATTGATTAGGCATCTCTCTGGTCAATGAAGAAATAAGAAAGGAAAAGAAGGGATATTTTAGAAATTTAGTGCAATGATGAAAATGATCAATTCCTCCTAATTCTTAAACCAACTACAGGTGGATATGCTCCATAGAAAGCCATGTTTAAATCTGTAGCTACCTCATTCTTTTGCCAATCAATATACCCACTCATGGTCCTTTATTCTTAGATCATTCTTTTTTACTGGCATTACTAGATTACCATTATTAACACTCCAGTTTAATAGCCTTTAGTGTAATTATTCAATGCAATTTTCTATGTAAGATAATTCTCAACTTTTAAAGCATTGCAATCTTTGCTAAATGGCAGGAATTTCTCTTCTACACCTGGCGCTTTCCTGGGATAAGATTCACACTTATGTGCTGTTTGAGCGCTTTTGTGCACTGTTTTTTTACAAAGGTCTGAGGTGTTACTTTTATAAGTTTGAGTCCATACAATAAGAGACAAGAATATATTGGTAGAAAGCCCAAAGTTTTCTAAATGTAGATGAGCACAGATTAAGAAAGCAGTAATTAATTTCCTTTGACCTTGAGCTGAAATTTCTTTCTAAAGCTGTCATAAAGAGAAAGAGGCCAGAAAGGAGAAGTGAGACTGTGTAACAATGCAATTAAACCCTTGTAATGAGGTCGGGCCTTGGACTTGTTGCAACTGATATCATTATAGCAATGAGAAGGCCTTATAGGGATGGTCGGATGTTTTTTTTAATTCATGCTTTCTTTTTTAACTCTTTACCACCAGGCATGTACTCCTTTGTAAGGGGAATATATAGGCCTTATGTATAAAGAAACACAAATTTCACTTTTTTTTTTTCAGAAGAAATATTCAGTTGGCTCAGGCAGGTGATCTTTTGTATGCAAAGCAGGAAAGTGTGAAAGGAACAGAAAGAGCTCAGGATTAAGAATCAAGACGTTAACTGGTCTCTTGCACTGTGGCTCTTAATTTACATGTGTCTCCAATGAGCTGAGGCCAAGCACCAGGTCGTAGGGCTCTAGTCTTGAGTCTCCTGCTAAGTAGCTGTGTGACCTGAAGCAGGTCCTAAATGTCTCTGAGCCTCAGCTCTCTTATTTCATCAAGTGAAAAGAATACCATTTACTGTTTTTTTTTTTTTCTTTATGGTTTATCTCATAATTAATAGGATAAATTTGATCTAAGTCATCCTATTATGAATGCATTAGTCTTGTTCTCTCTGCAAATATTTATGTCTATTTGAGTCCACTCATATTTGTCTAAGACTTTTAGTAGTTCTATTAGGCAGCATTTTGCTGTGATTAAGACCATGAACTCTGAAGTCAGATTGCCTTGGTTCAAAACCTGCTTTGCCATCAAGTGATATAAACTAGGTAAGATACTTAATCTTTCTATGCTTGCTTCCTTAGCTATAAAATGGGCACATTAATAACACTTATTTCATAGGGTTGCCATGAAGAGTCAATGAATTAATGGATGAAAAGTGCTTTAATGAGAATGAGGGCACATAGTAGGGGCTCTATAAGGATTAACTCATTATTATTTAGCTAAACAATTCCATTCTTAAAGAATTGAAGGGGGACAGATTTCACTGAACTTCCTAGAGAAAATCCCCTGTTCCTGGAGTCAGGACACATGAAAAATACTATGCTAAATTAGAAATGAAAATGCTTTGATCACAGCTTTGTGTCATCAAATTGAAAACCTCTTCCTTGGATATAAAAACAGAGTGGTCAACATTAAAAATTACATATGGCCTTACCTAGAAAAAGGAAAATAGATGAATAGAATAATTTTATTTACCTTCTATAGGCATTTAATAACCATTATGGAGTACATGGAGTAAGGAAACAAGAGTAAATAACAATAAACATGACTGTATGAATTCCAATAATACTCAGTTTCTCTTGTTGCTTTCCACGTACCCAGTGGGTTTTCCAGGTTTCTCAACATCCCCATTTATGAAGGATTAAAGAAGGATGTGAGGGTGCTTAAAAATAAAACAAAACAAAACAAAAAAACTGGATAATTCTAGAACAGAACAAAAATATTTAAAGAAAACAGACATACCCCAAGCACCTAAGGTGACTCAAGTACTCTAGTAGAGTGTGAATGTGGCCTCAGAGAGCTTCCCAGCAGATATGAAGTGAAAAAGAATCTTAGGTTGCACAATTCTCACATCTGATGAAAAGAAACATGTTAAGTCCCTCCATTTCACCAGCTGCTTGTTTAAAGAGATTATTGCATGCTCTCCATACACTGCACACTGAGTTGAGTGCCATGGATGTGAAGATGACAGTCCAGTATGGCCTGTAAGACACTTGCAGTCTGCAGGCAAATACATCCTTGGCTCTGAATTCTATGATGAGTTGATGATAGAGATCCATATTAGAAAGATGTTGGAAAAAATCACAGATAGAATCTTCAAACAAAATTTTCTAAATGACATAAAATTTTATTAAATTTTTAACTAGCTTTAGATTTCCTCTCTAGAACAGTTATGATAACATAAACCCCACCAAAAGTCTTAACACCATCAAAACCATGAGAATTCCAATTGTAACTAAAATATCACAGCATAAATATCTGTGCACATCTTCATACTCTATTGAATCATTGCTTTTAATTAATTCATTCAGCACCTATTCCCTGAGGCCCTGGCATGTGTCAAGCTCTGGGCTCGATTCTGGCTCTGTAGCAAATGAAAAATTAGACGTGGCCTTTGGTCACATTGAGCATACACTCTGATAGGTGCACAAAACTTCAATGAGTTTTTGAGTCATAATTAATTTTCTATTTCCCTATTAAGTTATTTTCAATTATGTGTCAATGAATAGTTTCACCCTTCTGTCTTCTCTTTCCTATCCGAAAAAGTTCTTAATAGGGAAGCTATTGCATCCAAGGATATGGACAATCTTATAATTCTTAAAGTATTAGTACAATTTATAAGTTCACCAAAAATATATAGGAGCCTACCATTAACACTTTCAGAACTGGTTTTCTTTCGATTGAGATTGTGCTTTGTACATGAAATCACATTGTTTCTTTAAACTGAATTAAGACATCTTATTAGGAGTTTGTTTTCCTATTTATTATTTGTTTCTCCTTCTAGAGTCTGAATCTTTCTTTTACATTTTTTTTTCTCCCTAGCACCTCACTACTGAGCCTGGAACACAATAGGTACACATTAAATTGTTCCATGAGTGAATGAATACAGCCCTCTAGAAGAGTGGTTTTCAACTTCAGTGACACATTAGAATTACCTGGAGAAGGTTTCAAAATCCTAATGCCCAGGCCACATTCAGATCAGTTAGATCAGAATTGCTGGGGTTGTGAGCAGGTGTCAGTCTTTTTTAAAGCTCTCCAAGTGCAATATGCAGCCAAGGCTGAGAATTGCTGCCCTAGAGCCTGGCAACTCAACGTATGGTCCAAGGACCTGTAGCACTGGCTGGTTAGAAATGCAGAATCTCAGACTCCATGCAAACCTAATGTGTGCACTCCAATCTGTATTTTAACACAATCTCCAGGTGATTCATACGCATTTAAAAGTTTGAGAAGCACTCTCCTAAATGATTTTTCCAACAATTTTAAACCTATACATCCAGCTTCTTCTTAAGCCTGTTCCCACTGCTTGGCACTAAAACCATACCATTGCATGGAAGACATTTGACTTCTTTATAAGTGAACAGGAAAATACAAGCTGCCAATTTTCAAACAAGGTTCCCTTTGTCAGTGAATTACCTCTGTCTAAATTCCTCCCCAAAAAGGAGGCGGGAGAAAGGACAAGGCAGAGACCTCCCAGCTGGGATAGCTGAGTAGGACTTTCCCACATGAGGCAAATGAGGATACGGAATAATGGGGAAAGGTCAGAGCTGGAAATCCCAAGGCATAAGGTCCAAAATGAAGGGGCCCACCTGCAGGTAGCTGAGCCTATAAAAAGCCAGTGGCACAGCTGGAAGAATAAGAGTCCATGAGTTCAGACCAAGTAAGTTGGGATGAAGGAGTCAGTCATGAGCATCTCCAGCTAAAGGGACAGGACTATGGGACAGGCAGTTTCTATTTTACATGAATGGGAAGTAGTAGAAAGTAGAAAGTGCATCAGACACTGGCAGACTTGGATTTGAATAACAATGCAGCTCTTCTAGAGACTAGGTAAGTTATTCAATCATTTTGATCCTCATCTGTAAGCTGGGAATAGTAATTCTTACCTCATAGGTACATAGGAAGATTAAAAGTGGCAATGCATGTAAAAAGCTTAATATTGTGCCTGGCCCAGAGGAACGTCTCAATAAATGGAAGCTGTTATTCATTAGTATCTTAACTCTTTTTCACAAACATATAAAACTGAAAGGAACTAAAAAGATAAATATTGTGTTTGCTATTTTTTATGCCCTTTCTTTCTGTTCTCTTCCAAAACAACCTAAAGAGAGTTTAGCATTCCTTGGTGTGTTTGGTAAATTCCGTTGAATGACTGAGCGGATAGTATTTTCCAAGATGGCCATGATAGGTTCTCCCATCCTGCACACTCTTCTCCTGTGACATTGACACCCCTCCCAGAAGAGAAGCCTGTGTGCCGTGCACTCACAGGTCAGCAGGCTTGTGACTCTGGAGCAAGTGAAGATTTGTGACTTTTGAGGCTAGGCCATTAAAGATGATACAGCACTTGGGGATGCTTGCACATGGGACACAGATACCATGTTGCAAAGAAGTAGAGAGACCACATGGAAAGGCCACATGTAGTTCTGGCTGATTCCCCAACCAAGGCTCAAACCAGCAGCCAGCATTGACCTCCAAGCCTTCAGATGATTCCAGCTCACAGTCTTCAAGACATCACCTGAGTTTTCCAAGCTGAGCCAGATACTGTATCCCACCCCACCACTCTCCTCATGTCCTCTCTGTTTCTCTGACAAATTCTTGAGAATTTGTCAGCATAATAAAATGTGACTCCTTATGCCACACATTTCAGGATGATTTGTTACACAGCAGTTGATAACTGGACCTCTGATGTCACAATATTTTCTCATAGTATTTAAGATTCCTATTGTTCCAGCCCTAGCAGTCTCTTGTTTACTGACTCTCAGCAATAACTTATTACAGAGTACATTTAATTTAATTATAAAGATAGCTCAGAATTGTATTTGGCTGCATATAACAGAAACCCAACTGAAATTATTGTCCTTTGTATTAAGAAATCCAAAAGTAGGTGATTCCAAGGATGGTATGGTAGCTCTATAATGCCATAAGATTCAGGCACCTTTTTTCTTTCCACTCAGTAACTCTTAATGTGTCACTTTTATCTTTGTGTTGATAAGACAGCTGCTGCACCATATGAGTTGAGGAACAATCTCTATCAAGGCAGAAAGAAAGGGGAAGGATCAAAGGTTAAAGGCTGACAGCATCTGTCCCTTAATATCTGGGAAATAATAACGTTCATGGAAACATCACCAATAGACTTCAGCTAATTTCTTCTTGGCCAAAATAGACATGGCCTCTCCTGGCTGCAAAGGAGAATGAGAAATTCATTTTTGTAAGTGGGTATGTTGCTATCTTGAACAAAATTGGGGAATTCGGCAAGGGAGAGATTATCAGTAGACAACCAATAACATATGCCATAACTTTAAAATAGAAACATTAATTAAAGGGTCCTTTGAGGAGTATGAGAAGGGGAGGAGGCCTATGATGCTTGTAGGGCCTTGTGCAGAATATGGGAGAAACAGTGTGATGTAGAGCAAAGATACAGAGATTGGAGTCAAGGGGTCACAGGCTCAACTTGCCACCAGGCCTCTGTTTCCACAACTTGTAAACCGAGTATTATAAGAACACCTATATAACAAAGTTGTTGTGAGGATGAAATAAGAGGAGCCCTGTGAAAACATATGGCAGTTTTTTAAGCATGCTAATTCCCTCTCTTCCATACTTTGCCTCAAGTCACAACCAAGAAGGCAAATGTTAAGTTCAAAATCATCTCACCTTTGCAACTGTCCATGTTTCATGGTGTTGAACTTCAGAACTTAGAGGAAGTCCCAAATCAGAAAAACCTAGACTCACACAGCCTAACTAAACATGGAGTGAGGGCCTGCCTTGTGTCTTGCACCTCATACCAGATTTTTGCAGCAATTGAACATTTTTTTTTAACTTCCAAAAGCAAGGAGGCCTTGGGGTAAGGTCATAGACTGACTAATGCACTGAGTCATGTCCCCATTCAAGAAAAGAGATTCTAAAATGAAGAGTCACCAGTGATAAAAAAAAAAAGGTCCTCATCTGTTGGGAGAATTTGAGCTGAATTTTTCCAGAAGCCAGATACACTGAACTAGAAAAGGAAATGAAGTCTCCCAAACAGCTTACTTTGGGTGAAGACAGAAATCATAACAGCAAGGAAAAAACTTTGCTTCAGCACTCTGACTTGCTAGGGTGAGAATGAAAAAATATGAGATGGTAAGAAATCCTGTGAAGCTTCCAAATCCTGATAAAAGGTTGTCCTCTCTTTACTCACATCACAACTAGAGAACAATTTCCACCTTAAAGAGTAACTCTGGTGACTTGCTATTAATGTAGCAGTTCTAGAAGTAAACAACCTGTAGTAATGCATCCATGGTTCTCCTCATCATGTTTGGCTGAAATGCAAGGTCCCATCACCCCAGGATTGCATTTATTACTTCACTCTCCTGTGGAAAGTTTCTTTTACATTGCAAATGCTCAGAGGCCTCTTTCCATCCCTTTGGTTGACCCCTTACCTTAAAATGAGTGATCAAGGCTGAACACCATGATTAGTATTCAGAGAAGTAATGAACAGCACTGAAATGTAAATGGATAAGGAAAGCACCTTCTATTTTGTAAAATAATTATCCAGCCTAATAATTATTTCCATGACTCTTTTGGATTGATTGAGAAAGGGCAACTAGAAGCTGAGAATTGTCTTTCAGATCTAAATTCAAGAAGCAGAGCCCCAAAACAAGGTCACCCTTTAAGAGGAAATGGCAAAAAGCTGATTGTATTTTGATGTGGGGAGGCTGTTTACACCCATTTGTTTCCACTTTCAACATTTTTCACTGATGAAGAATTACCACTTGGTGAGGGCCAGAGTCCCCCCTACTTCCAGGCTGTAATTTTAAGAGCCAATATATACTGCAAATCCCAAAAGAGACCTTTATCCCCTCCCCGCACTGTCTCTGCAGATATAGTGTGAAGGATTTGGGAAGTTGGGAGGAAGAAGATTTTTTTTAATTAACTATAAGTTTTCCATACCTTCATATTTAGGTTGCTGGAAAAATGCAAAACAGCAATATTTATATGTTGTTATCCTGGACCCACAATGAGCATGCTCAGACTGCTTTATCCTTTTTCATTCTTACTTAGAGCTACTTGGTTTGTTTCACTTTTGATTTCTATAATAAACTGGAAATAGAAATTTTTAGGAAATAAGAGACATTCATATAACTATGAAAATAGAATATTCTCGTTTAAGTCAGTAAGTATGTCAAAAATAGTTTTTCAAAATCTTTGGTAATAGATAAGATTATGAATTAAGTTATCATTTCTCTCCTCGTTCATTATTTAGTGATTCCCTCCTTTTGACCAATAGTAGGTGAGGTAAGCCTGGATAATTCCCAGAATAATGAAACATACACTACTTATAAGCATGCAGGATAAAGATATTTTCTGTTTTCTAGCAGAATACTAGAGGCCCTTGTGCCTGAGACATGATGGAACAGAGAGGAAAAAGTACAAAAATTATACAGTTAACCCATTGGATGTATTCACGGGACTGTTAAGCTCTAGGGCAATCTCTTTTACAATTTTGGAAGACAGGTAAGAAAAGTAGAAGTAATGCACTAGAATTGGCAAGGAAGATCACAGATAAAATAATTCCCCCTTCACATAAGAGAGCTGCACCCGTGGCATCCTCCAGGTGGCCTGGATTCAGGGAACATAAAGAGGAAAATGGGATGATTCCAGTGGAAGGGGATGAGACAGGGC
Organism: Balaenoptera musculus; assembly: GCF_009873245.2. Lineage (NCBI taxonomy): Eukaryota > Metazoa > Chordata > Mammalia > Artiodactyla > Balaenopteridae > Balaenoptera > Balaenoptera musculus. Next base: position 47,589,453 of record NC_045786.1, on the reverse strand, counting down.
ACTGACCCCTGACTGATTATGTGGTTCTGGGGAACCCTGGACTGGGGCTAGGATGGTAAACTCAGTGCTTGCACTTAAATTTCTGCTTTTCAAAAGCTTCCTGGGCCCATTTCAGTTACCACCTTCCTGAAACACCTTTCCCATAACCTCCAGTTGGGATCATTCATGCCCTCCTTCCCGACTCCATACTCTTTTTTTTCTACTTGCATTAAAATTTTATGACCCCCCTGTAGTCATATCCTATGGAATTGGCACCACATCACATTATAGCCCACATTTCCTGAGCATTCACCAAATGCCAGATAATGCAGCAGGAACTAAAGGAAGAATACTGCTATGTTCTGTGCTCTCAGAAAGCTTATCATCTGCTGCAGGAAGCAGACAAAAAAAAACCAAGTATACAAACAAAATAATTACCAACTAGCTCCAGTTGATTTAACATGCAATGTTCTAACAGATATCAAGCAACTAATGAAATAGTAATGAATATACAATTAAAAATTTTTTTATTATGCACAATATTTAATAAAACCAGTCATCATCTTCTTAAGATCTGGCTGGTGACTTCATCTCAGTCCCACTGAACTGCAGAGCATCTCTAGGTTGTGCTGTACTTCCCCCACGGGTTTCTTGAGTCTTAGCTTGTATTTGGCTGTGAGCAGCAATCATAATGGATGAAGGGCCTCCAACAGTGGGTTGAGTGAAACCTCTCCATCAGGATAGCAGTTGGTGTATTATTTGATGGTTTTAACTCTTGTCCCCAATATCCTGCAGTGCTCCCGGCTGTAATTCATATTCCCTATGTCTGAGTTGTCCACGTTGATTTCACCGTGTTCATTATTGAATCCAGTACTTTCACTTCATTATTCCAGCAGCATTTTCCTTCCCTTCTCATTTCCAATTGTTTTTCTTTTTTTTTTTTTTTCAATATTCTCCATCTATTTTCATCTAGGAATTTCATTTCCATCTCAGAGTCTGTTTGAACTCTACTCTTAACGTTTCATTAGCATTTCATCTCTCATTTTTCTGAGTTCTCTCATATGAATCAGGCATTTTTAGATGACGTCTCAAAACTTTTAAAAGTCTAAGTTAATACCTGCTTGCAATGCATAAAATTTTCCAATTAAGAAAACTAACTCTCATAAATGCATAAAAAAGAGTAATGCATTGCATTAGATACAAGATAGATACTTCTTTAATGTCACCCTAAGTTTAATTTTAAAATACTGAGTAAATAAATGCTCATAAATGCATATAATTTATGTAAATAGTCACTACCTTTTTGCCTGTCTCCGAGTTAATATCAACATTTAGAAATTACCGTAACTGGTTTCTCCTGATTATCAGATGCTATGCATTCATTGGCTGCATAATGATTCTCAACTCTGGCAGCACATTAGAGTCACCTAATTAAAAACAAAACACTCATTCTCTACTCCAGAGAAATCAAATATCTATGTGTGAGTCTCTAGCAATGGAATTTTGTAAAAGTTCCCTGGGTGATCTTAATGTGCAGGCAGGGGTGAAAACTACAAAAAAAAAAAAAAAAAAAAAAAGGGCCCAGCTAAATCTTGAAGAGACACATAGAAGCATATCTGAATACACAGCATATGAGAAATGCTAAGAAGAAAATAAAAACAATAATGAGATGGACTGTCATTAGTGTATTTATTGTGCCCTTTTATTTTCCAACACTTTGACACCTGGAGACTGTCTCTCTCATGGATAGCCAATTCCTACTTTCATATGAAAACCAAGCAATCCAAAGGCATATCCTTCAACTATCTCCTTTGTCTGACTCTCAAGCTCCAGGCCTCTATCTATTTGCTCTAACCACTTCTAGGCCAGGTACCAGAAAAATGGAGAAAACCTCTGTGCCCCAGAGTCCACTGAAATTATTCAAACCAGGCAATCCTAAGCCTGGTTAGCCTGCCTTGCCTTGACCACACTTTCTCCTCACTCCCTCTGCCTCCTGCTAACCCTGGTGCTTCCCACTGTGGCCCTGCATGGCATGGCCTACCTCCTGCTTCTCAGCATCTGTGGACACAAACTTCTTCCTTTGTGACATTCTTTTCCATATCTGCATATCTTACCATACCTGATAAAAACAAATCCCTGATCCATTTTAAAACAATAGGGAAGGCTTCTCAGAAAAGGTGAGGCGTACACTGACATCTGAAGAATGAAAGGGAGATAGCTTTGGGAGGGAAAGAATAAGAAAATCCAAAAATAGAGGTGCCCAGAAGTCAATATCCTGGGAATTGGCAAGAACTTAACTGACCTGAAGCAAGTGGGAAAGAGACTCGCGGTGAATTTGGACATGGTGTAGAAGCCACATCACTGGGGAAAGATGTGACCTTATTCCAGTACAGCTACTGGGGTGCGGGGTGAGAGTGAGAAGTTGTTGTGCCACGTATATGCTATTCCTGACAAAAGAGTTCGTAGTAGCTTAAATTTCTGTTATATAAAAAACACTTTTTGATTCCTTTTCCTGTACAGAGCACAGAGCTAGATGCCACAAGGAAACAAAAGTAAAAATGATGTATTTGGCTCTCTATTTTTTTAAGTTGTGAAATCTAGTAGGAGAGATGGTTAAGCAATTAACTCTGGTTTAAGTGGAAGGTGAGACCAAATTCTTTGATTTGAAATTTCCCAAAATTTCATTTGGGAACATTGGGGTTTTAGTATGCAGTGGTTGCTTTGACAGAGCCTTAAAATATTGCTCTGATCTTCCAAAACTGTGCTCATTTTTGCCTACTTCATGAGTTAAAGTTCTCCAGCACAATTCTCTTTCTTCCTGTAATTTACACAAGTTTTGTTTCTTTTATAAATATATATATTTGGTCTCAATACAGTGTTATCCAGGTTTGAAGGTTTGTACTATTATATCTTCACAGTGGTTTTTCCTGTTATCATGGCTTCCCTTCTTCTCTCCCCTCAGTCCCTTCCCGCAGAGTTGCACTTTGGTATTAAAATTATAAGGCTTTGTTGTTCTTCCTTTTTTTTTTTTTTTTTTAATAAATTTATTTATTTATTTATTTATTTTTGGCTGTGTTGGGTCTTCATTTCTGTGCAAGGGCTTTCTCTAGTTGTGGCGAGCGGGGGCCACTCTTCATCGCGGTGCGCGGGCCTCTCACTATCGCGGCCTCCCTTGTTGCGGAGCACAGGCTCCAGACGCGCAGGCTCAGTAGTTGTGGCTCACGGGCCCAGTTGCTCCGCGGCATGTGGGATCTTCCCAGACCAGGGCTTGAACCCGTGTCCCCTGCATTGGCAGGCGAATTCTCAACCACTGCACCACCAGGGAAGCCCTGTTCTTCCTTTTGTATTTTTTTCAGATGTATCTTTGCCTCCTTCTTTTTTGTTGTTGTTGTTACCATGTGGTATGTATGTTTCTTGTAAATAGCTCATGGTTGAATTTTATTTTTAATCTAATCTGAGGCCTCTTTGTAAATGAAATTACTATCTATTTGCAAGTGGAGTGTTATAACTAGTATGCTTGGTCTTATTTCTTTTTTTTTTTTTTTTTTTTTTTTTTTTCTTTTTTTTTCTTATTTCTATCAGTAGATGTGGCCCACCTTTCACTTGGACTGTTCTCCACCTTAACCCACCACTGCAGGCTCTCAGATAAAATTGTGGGACACTCTTCCATGTTGGATACCACTTCCAGGAGAGAGGAGCAATAAGAATAGTGTAGAATTAGGATCAGGAAAAAATAATATTTGGAACCAGCCCATCTTTCTCTGAGGCTCTTTGCCATTTTGGGAGGCTTCCTTCTTTCTCTGCTCCTCTGACCTTTCCAGCTGCAACGCTGTCCCCTACCCCCAGCCCCTCCAACTCCCTCTCCTACGCGCTGCTCATTTTCTCACTCCTTCCTCCCCTCGTTCACATCACTCTTACTCTGAACTGACCATGAAACAAGTGAATTCTCTCCAAAAGGTCAATTACTTCAGTCCCCACTTAAACTCCCTAGGTAACAGGTCGTTGATTATGTGGAATATGTAAGGAGGTATGGGACAGATATTTTTCAATCAGCAGTCTTTTCTTCTGGAAAAAGGGAAATCTGGGACCCGCAATCTTGGTGACTCAGAGACTCCCCTGGAAGACCTTAGAAAGTCTCATTTTCCATCCCAGTCCCCATTCCTCTCCCTGAAGATGGTCCCACAGATGCTTTCTCTCAGGCATCACGCCTGTTCTGCTCTTAAAGGAGGGCCCTCCAGCATTTGCCACCTTCATGTCTCCTGACAGACATTGCAACCACTAACCCCATCCCAGGGGTCCAGCTCAAGGAAATATTTGTCCATTGGCATCTGGCCTCGCCCAGTAACTGAATCTCCTGAGTCCTCAGCTTATAATCACATGGATACACTGTGGACTGAGGCTCTGGGCTTGAGCAGATTTGAGTTCAAATCCACACCTTGCTATTGTGATCTCTAGGACCTTGAGACCTATAGGTCTCAGTTCCCTCATCTGTATAAGTAGAATGGAGTGTGTGCCCATTATGTTGTTTTAAGATAAAATGAAAAAATACGGGCAAAGGGCCAAGCCTCCCTCTTGATTCAATGTTGACCATGATTATGGTTATGATCATTATAACTCCACGGTCCTCAATTTTCTATAGTGATCAAATGACCACGCTATCTAAACCAACTTCACTCAAAGGATATCTAAGGGAACACTGATTTTGATTTTCAAAATAAAGTTCATGTAATTAAAAAAATATTTAAAACCTCCCAGCATTATATCATGTTGCAGAGTACCACAGAACCAAGAGAATCAACTAAGACATTGCAAGATGAGTTACGTGCTAAAGCTTTCTTTCACTATAAAAAGCATCAGTTGAAAATTTGTTTTTAGAATTGGGCAAAAAGAGGGGAGAGGGTAATAATTCAATGAGTTTTATGCAGCTTAAGAAAATGGGAAATAAATCCAGTATATGTGGATTTTCAAGATGCTCCATCAGGACAAGACAGAGAGTAACTGAAAGAGAAGGAAATTTCTAGGAACTTCGATCTCACGTAGGGTAAGTACCACTGAGAATGGCTAAAACTGGAAGAGAGGCTGACCTGGCCTGATGGGGCAGTCCTATAACATCACTAATAATAGGGGAAGTGTGATTCTTATGGAACAAGTCCATTTCTGAAGCACAATTAGAAACACCAGCCTAACAGATTTTACTCACAATTTGGTAGAGGAGTAGAAGTATTTCTCACTCTACAGCTCAGTTAAAGCAATTCCTCCAAATCTAAACTCTTCATCAAAATAAACCTATGTGTTGGATGTCTTACTCGAATGTTATGTTTAAACAATAAGCAAACATAAAAGATTTCACACAGGAAGCTACATTATTCAGTCTCTTTGTCATTCGCCACTTGACGGAGGAGGATGGATGGTGACCAGAAGAAACAGTTGATTTTTAAATGCCTGAAATATTTTTGTGCTGATCTTTTTACAATCCCAGTTTTCAAAGTAGTGTCATTCAGAAAGCAACATCTTATTGGATTGACCCAAACCTATAGCCTTAGGTAAAAATGAAATGACAGCTGTCACTCAAATGCTTTGCAAGTTATAATCAGCACCGAAGTTAAATAATATATCAAAAGACTCTCTGTCTTTTCATGACTATAAAACTAGGAGAGAGCAACTTCCTCAGTGTTCATAAAATTGTAGATATGATAAGTCTGAACCTGCCATCAGACTGTGTCCAGCCACTCCCCCAACCCAACTTGATGTTTTTCTGATTTCTATTCTAAAGTGGTGTGTGGAAGTTTTGTAATTAGTGCCGGGATTTTTTTCCCAGGGTTTCCTTGCCAAGTATATCATTAAGGGATTCTGCAGTAACAAGCATTCTTCTGTTCAAATTTATATCAATTAGTTTAGGACAGTAATTCAATTGGATGGCCCATTGGATTTTGAAAGACTCACGACCATGTCAAAGTGACGACCTCTTTCCTTCTCTCTCAGCCAAAAGCAATTTTTTAACAAGGAGCCCTGGAAAGAAATGCTGGTTTAATAATTAGTTATTGATCATGGCCAATGCCATGGCAAACACCATTGGATTAGTCAGAGGCCAGCAAATCGGAACATGGGAGTTTTCCTTGTCAAGATTGGGGTGGCGGGGGGAAGCAAAGAACTGACAGAATAAGAGATCAAAAATAGCTTAATTAGGTATGTTTTCATCTTTGATATTCTTTTAATTTTCAAAAGTAGAAGTAAAATCTTTAACTTGGATAGATTCAAAGTTTAACTATCTAAAACAGCTTTATTAATATAAAGCAACTTAATAGTATATCTCCATTTAAAAACATTATAAAAGACAAGATATGAGTTAAGTAGACTTGGAGACCACTAAAATTGCTTTGAAAACAATGCCATGCAAAGTTATTTTGATAAATTAACCCTGCTTTGGCCAGCATTTTTGCCTGGCTAAGATACCATTAACCCCCATGCCCTGAAATGCACATTAGAAACAATTTGGATACATGCACAAGAAGACCGTAACAATTATAGACAGTAGCTTTAAAAGTATAATTGACTTTTCTGAGCACTAATTTAGGCATCACTTTAGGGCTGCATAAAATATCTCCACATATGAGACATTTAATGGAAGGAGAAAAAAGAATGATTTTATTGTACTTTGAGGGGGGAAAATGTTTCCATTAGTTGTACAATTTCTTCCTAGAATAGGAAAGAAAAAAGAAAAAACACTGAAAATGCACAGTGTGGTGACAATGAAGTCACAACTTCTAACTAGTTTGAAGGTGGATATGTCCAATCCTCATGGCTGACAAGCAAGAATGAAGGTCCTTTTGGGTTTGAAGTTGAAATCAACCTGATCCATGATAAAGCAGCTATGGTATAGACATATTCTTTAAAATAACATTGTTTTAGAGGTGGATGTGTGGATACAGAGCAAGTAAATCAAATCACTCAACTCTAGCCCTAGGGTTTTATCTTTTCGGGAGTCACCATTTCTCCAGGGAAAAAAAAGCACATTTCTACTAATTTTGCATCCAATTTCAATTAGTTCTGATGGTTCCAGGGAGTAGAATCACACCCAAATGTTGGGACTACTTTGGGTCAATGTAAGAAAGAGATACACTACATTTAGCTTGCTGTCACACAGTGTCCCAAGAATCAGTTATTTCTCTATCACAAAAGATGGTCAAAACAAATCTGTACAACGATTTGATTGGGATGTCAAAGAGAAGAGGTAATGTCTGAGATTCTTCACAGCCCTGATTCAAGATATCTCCTGGCTTCTGGCTGATTTCAGATTCTCTGACATGAGAACGGTCCATCTCCTGAAGTATGATAATATCCTGGAATACTTCTCAGAAAGTGAAGCAACTACAATGATCAAGTTTACCACCTCACTTTTTTATGTCAACCTGCCCTTAGAGGATGAAATTATTGGTCGTTAAAAGGCTGATGTTATTGCTACATATATGTTAATTATATGCTTCTCAAGAAAAATAGCCCTGTACTTTTTGTGCATGTGTAAGAGAGAGAAAAAAAACTTTTTTTCTTAAATAACAACCATATGTGAAGACCTGTGGGCTTCAAATAAAGTGAGTGTTCTACTTTTGGCTTGATCTTTAATGAGCTGGCTAACTTTGGACATGACACATCAACTCTCTGTTCTTTGTTCTCATCTATAAAATGAGTATGGTGTCTAAATCCTCACTATGCATAGTGTGATTCATTGGCCAGCAGTACTGGCATCACCTGAGAGCTTGTTAGAAATGCAGAATCTCAGACTCTTTATCAGAACAATTGAATCAGGACCTGCATTTTAACAAGATCTCCAAGGGAGAAGCTCTGATCTAAAAAAATCTTTAAGATCAGTTCCAACTCTATTCTAGGGGGAAAAGGGAAAGACAAACTGCTTAAACTTAAAAGGACAGCCCAGATGGATGTCTTAATTAACTTGATGGTAGGAATCCTTTCAGAATGTATACGTATATCAAATCATCACGTTGTACATTCTAAATATATTACAATTTTATTTGTCAATTATATCTCAATAAAACTGAAAAAATAGTGTATTTGAAATGGGCAATAAAAATAAAATAAAAGGACAGCCCAACACTCCTGTATTGTGTATGTGTGTGTGTGTGTGTGTTCACTTTCCAGTGTTTAGCTTCTTTACCACATGGATGCCCTGAGGCTGTAGGACACATGTTTACCTAAGCAAATGTGCTGTCTAATGCCTTGAGATGGAGCAAAATGGGATGAGGACCTTAGTTCTGCTGTGTTGTTTGGTCTGACTCAGATGTTTTCCATAGGGTCGTGGTGCCAAGAATTAAAACCTCTTTACCACAAGAGCTCATCCAAGCTCACATCCAAATTAGGAAAGTACAAGAAATAAATAATCTTATCTGTCTTTTCCTTCCAGCATCATCTGATCTATCAAGTCTGTCTTTAGTAGCCCTATGCCAAGCTGACAGCTCCCCCACCTCTACATCGGATCAGCGGGGACAGACGCCCCACCCCTTGGAAGATTCACTTACAGTAACTGTTGAGGTGCAAGCAGAGAATGAACAATAGAAGGCTGTCAAGGCCGACAGCCAGCCCTGGATGTATGAGCGCTGAGCTGACAGCAAGGGCCTCAGAGGGTAAACTGCTTTGCTGGAACTAATTAAACAGATGAAATTATTACATGAATATGCAGATGTTGTTTACATTTTACCATATGGTATTATTTCAGGTAATAACTCGCAGGAGAATCCCTTCCTCTCATCAAGAGGAAATGGGTTGAAAAGAAGGCCCCCCGTGTCACCTTTCAGTTGCTAGGCAGATACTGATAACTCGCAGGTTTCCTCCCTGAGTCATGGCGAGTGTTCAGCCTGGATGCCCGGGCACAACAGGATAAAGCTGAGGCTCCTCTCTGGAAGGAATAGGGGAGTGTGCGTGTGCTGGGGGGAGAGGGGCTGCTTTAGCTGAGCTGAAATGGCTACAGCTGCTAGAAAATCCGCCCTGGGGTGGAAGGGCATCCAACAATGGATGTGCTGCCCTTCTGAAAGTTGCAAGTAAAAGCCAAGGGACTCATCACTGCGCTGGGCATTTCCTCAAGACTTGGGAGTGTGTAAATCAAGGCAACTGATTTGTAAACTGACACATCAGAGACGAACGTTCCAAATGAGTATCAAATCCTCCAGTGGGCCACAGTCAGAGGAGACAAAGCAGTTAAGGAGAGGAGGCTGCACGTTAAAGGGGAAAACATGACAGAGCCAGTTCAGCAAACAGAAGTCATTCCCCTCCCCACTTGCCCCTGCCTTCCTCCTCATTACTTCCATACGTCTGTTAATGCATCAAGCCATGTGGCCAGTCTAACTTCAACTTCCTCTTATCCCTCATCAGTCACATCCAACTCATCACAAAGGCTGTAGGTGTTGCCTCCAAAATGGTCCTCCATGTCTTCCTGCTGCCTCATCCCCAGGTGCCTGCCCAGATCTCTGGCATGAACTGTGGTAGCAGCCTTCCTCTTAGGCGAAACGCTGAACGAAACTGCCTGCCCTGGCCAGGCAAAGACAGTAACAATTTGCATGAGTTATTTTACGACAAGAGATCCTGGTAAGGAACACGGAACTAACAAGCCACCACTAACCAGAAGAATACGGGAAAGGTCAAAAGGAGAGAGGAGATGCCAGTCCATATATCCTACCAACCTCCCAGAATCCTCCTCGCTGGAAGCCATCTTGGCTGAGAATTTGCACTCACCACCAGAAAGGACCCTGAGTCAGAGTGATTGGCCAGAGACAACCTGGAAACTAACCCCATTACCATAAGACCTGAGACTTCAAGCCATGCGGCAGAGCAGTTCTCCTGGGTTCCCTTACACTGCTGCTCTTCTCCCGGGTGCCCCTTCCCAAAGAAGTCTCTTGCTTTGTCAGCACATGTGTCTCCTCGGACAATTCATTTCCGTGTGTTAGACAAGAGCCCACTCTCAGGCCCTGGAAGGGGTCCCCCTTCCTGCAACATTCCCACTCTCCTTTTCTCACTCTGCTATATTCAGTCCACTCCTGGCCCCACTGTCAGAATCATTTCTAAAAGCCAAATCTGATCAGGCTTCTTCCTGACTTAAAAACATTCATCTGCTTATTTATCACTGGTTTTAGTCTCAAGCCAAACTCACCCTGCTCTACAAGGCTGTTCCTAATCCACATTCTACCCATTCTAAATTGGTTCCAATTTTCACTCTAGGCTGAATCCAGAGCTGTCTCCCTTACCTGGAATATTTCCCCACTTTCTCCTCCTCTTAACTAACAGTGAATCATTCTTTTATGTTTGCATTGGGATCTGTTGTAATGACTGATATTATTTTAAAGAAAAGGAACCATCTCATCTGGTCCCCCTAAAACCCTGCATTATTTATTTCTTTGAGATAATCGGGTCAAAGAGCTTTCTCTGAATTCACCCACCTTTCCCCATGCTCACATCAAACGTATGCAAACACACACATACAAAGTCTTTATTTTTTACAGACCTGGGATTCCATTATTCATGCTACCCTGCAACTAGCTCTTGTCACTTTACCTTGTCATGAACATTATCTAGATCAAAAGATAGAAATAGAACACATTCTTTTCGATGCTGCAAAATATCTCATGCTGCATATACACTATCATTTAACAAAGTATTTTGCTATAACTAAATATTCAGGATTTTTTCTTTTCTGTACTTTCTCTTTTATTCTTTCCTTGTTTTGTTTTGTTTTTTCTTTCTTTGCAAGTGAAAATAAAGCTATTACAAATTTTCTTGTATATAGGTCCTTACATACTGATGCCTTTATTTCAAAAGGATAGGTTCCCCAAAGTGAGACTACTGAGTCTAAAGGCACATGCACTTTTAAATGTAATAGATATTTCCAGATCGTTCCCCCAAAAGGTTGTAATAATCTATACTTCCATCAGCAATAAATGTGTGTCATCTGCCCACATCCTTCATAATGTTATATTTTACTGCTTTTTATGTTATTTTTATTGCTGTTTTCATTTTGCCAATAAGAACAATAAAAATGTCTTATATTAATTTTTAGTTCCTTCACTTGTGAGATAAGTTCAGCATGTTTTACTATGTTTATTTTCTGCCAAGATTTCCTCTTCTTTGAGCTCTATGCTCATATCCATTTCTCATTTTTATATTAAGTTGTTTGTCTTTCATAAATTTGTAGGACTTTTTGTAAACTAATTCTTTGTCTGTCATATGTGCTGCAAATATATCTTCCCAGGCTATCTCTGTTTTTCTTTAGAGCTTCTTGATATCTTAAGTCTCTTGAGAAGGCTTTTTCCCATGCTAAAAGTTTATTCAACTATTCATTGAATGTTTAATTAGTTTATTTTTATACTTCCTCTTTTGGAAAATTTTCTGGGCTACTTTCAATATTTATTTTTCCATGTGAACTTCAGATTCCTTCTGTCACATTCCTTACCCATTGGCAAAAAAACTGGTTAGAGTTCTAATTATAATTATATAGAATTTACATATTAACTTGAGAATGTTTGAAATTCTATGATATTGTATAAAAAAAATTACTTACTATTCTTTCTAATTTATTTTTAACCTTCAATAAGATTTTGAAATTTTCTTTATTTAAATACTATGACTTCTTGTTAAATTTTTTCTTGGAATTTTAATTTTTGTTTTATTATTTTTAATGCATTTTTATCTTTCCACTTTCAACTAATGATTACTGTAATTGAGAAGTTGTGAACATCCATATTACCTTATTAATTCTAATTATTCATATTATCTTATTAATTCTAGATTTTAATAACTAGATTTCAGTGGCTACTCTTAGGTTTACCAAGGATGCAATCATATCTTCTGCTAAAAGATAATTTTATCTCTTCTTTTTCAATGAGTAATTCAACTTATTTCATTTTCTTGCTTTATTGCATTAGCTAAAACCTCCAAAAGAATGTTAAATAATGATAATAGTAGAATTATGCATTGTATCTGAATTTAATAAAATGTTTTCAATATTTCACCATTTAATATAATGTTTATTGTTGTTTTAATATATAGATTTTTATTATATTTGAATATATTTTCACATAAAGATTTTATTAGTAATAGCTTCTGAATTTTAGAAAATGCCTTTTGGGCATCCATTGATTGAATAAATTATATTTGTTGATATAATTCATTATGGTGGTAAAAGTCCAAATTTTGAATCTTTTTAAAATTTCTGTTACGCATGGTATATTATTCTTTTAATACTTTGCCAAATTTAATTTGTTAATACCTTTTAAATTCATGTTTTAGCTAAATTACACTGTCTTATCAGGTTTTGAAATTAAGGTTCTTCAGCTTCATAACCTGAATTGAGAAACTTTGGTTTGTATTGGTTCAAAGTGTTGTGCCTCCAAGTGTGACTTTTAGACCAGTAGCACTGACACTGCCTGAGCACTTAAAATTGCAAAATCGCATGCTTCCCCAGATCTACTGAATTAAAATCTGCAGTTTGACAAGATCCCTAGGTGATGAGTATGTACATTAAAATTTGAAAAGCACTAGTGTAAATAACATAGTGTTTTTAGCTTTTTTAAATTTTTTTTTATTTTTAACTGTGTTGGGTCTTCGTTTCTGTGAGAGGGCTTTCTCTAGTTGTGGCAAGCGGGGGCCACTCTTCATCATGGTGCGCAGGCCTCTCACTATCGTGGCCTCTCTTGTTGTTGAGCACAGGCTCCAGACGCGCAAGCTCAGTCGTTGTGGCTCAAAGGCCTAGTTGCTCCGCGGCATGTGGGATCTTCCCAGACCAGGGCTCAAACCCATGTCCCCTGCATTAGCAGGCAGATTTTCCACTTTTTAAAATTCACATCACACTCAGCCAAAAAACTGGTTGTGGCACCTATTTTAAAATGATAGATCACTGATTTCTTCCCAAATATTTCTTATATGCCTGATCCATCATATTTATCCCTCTTCTTGAGCCAAATGTGAATGTTATATTTTGCTAGGTAATCATGTTTCTTCTCACTTTTCCCTATGAATAGGTCTCAGCATAGATGTACTAGTCTCCAAGGATACCTTCCCAGCACTTGTAGCCCTGCCTCTGTGCTCATACTCCCTGCTCCTTTAGCACTCTCCTCTTCCTCTGTCATCATACTTATATTTTATTATTATGTCTTCTTTAGCTGCCTTTCCCCTCTGGTAGATTATCAAATCTAGAAAAGAGGATATTATGTCTGTCTTGTTCGTTTTTGTTTGCCTGGCATCAAACAAAGTCTCTGACACACAATAGGCATTCAAAAAATATGCTGAATGACAACTGGATGCATGGATGGATGGATGGATGGATGGTTGGATGGGAAAACAGACTTTCTTAAAAGTAGTGGCTGATACAAAATTATCTTTGTATCCCTTGCACATTTCAGAGTGACCAGCATCTTGCATACTTCCTGGCCCATGAAGACCACTCAAATTCCTTTTTAAAATATAAACTGCTGGAGGAACCAAGATGGTGGAGTAGAAGGACATGCTCTCACTCCTTCTTTGTGAGAACACCAGAATCACAACTATCTGCTGAACAATCATCAACAGGAAGACACTGGAACTCACCAAAAAAGATACCCCACATCCAAAGACAAAGAAGAAGCCACAATGAGATGGTAGGAGGGGCACAATCACAGTAAAATCAAATCCCATAACTGCTGGGTGGGTGACTTACAGACTGGAGAACACTTATACCACAGAAGTCCACCCACTGGAGTGAAGGTTCTGAGCTCCACGTCAGGCTTCCCAACCTGGGGGTCCGGCAACGGGAGGAGGAATTCCTAGAGAATCAGACTTTGAAGCCAAGTGGGATTTGACTGCAGGGCTTCGACAGGACTGGGGGAAACAGAGACTCCACTCTTGGAGGGCACACACAAAGTAGTGTGTGCATCAGGACCCAGGGAATGGAGCAGTGAACCCAGGGGAGACTGAACCAGACCTACCTGCTAGTGTTGGAGGGTCTCCTGCAGAGGCGGGGGTGGCTGTGGCTCACCATAGGGAGAAGGACACTGGCAGCAGAAGTTCTGGGGAGTACTCCTTGGCGTAAGTCCTCCCAGAGCCTTTCATTAGCCCCACCAAAGAGCCCAAGTAGGCTCCAGTGTTGGGTTGCCTTGGGTCAAACAACCAACAGAGAAGGAACCAAGCCCCACCCATCAGCAGTCAAGTGGATTAAAGTTTTACTGAGCTCTGCCCACCAGAGCAACAGTCAGCTCTACCCATCACCAGTCCCTCGCATCAGGAAACTTACACAAACCTCTTAGATAGCCTCATCCCTCAGAGAGCAGACAGCAGAAGCAAGAAGAACTACAATCCTGCAGCCTGTGGGAAAAAAATCACATTCACAGAAAGATAGACAAGATGAAAAGCCAGAGGACTATGTACCAGATGAAGGAACAAGATAAAAGCCCAGAAAAACAACTAAATGAAGTGGAGATAGGCAACCTTCCAGAAAAAGAATTCAGAATAATGATAGTGAAGATGATCCAGGACCTCGGAATAAGAATGGAGGCAAAAATCGAGAAGATGTAAGAAATGATTAACAAAGACCTAGAAGAATTAAAGAACAAACAAACAGAGATGAACAATACAATAACTGAAATGAAAACTACACTAGAAGGAATCAATAGCACAATAACTGAGGCAGAAGAACGGATAAGTGACCTGGAAGACAGAATGGTGGAATTCACTGCTGTGGAACAGAATAAAGAAAAAAGAATGAAAAGCAATGAAGACAGCCTAAGAGACCTCTGGGACAACATTAAATGCAACAACATTCAAATTATAGGTGTCCCAGAAGGAGAAGAGAGAGAGAAAGGACTAGGGAAAATATTGGAAGAGATTATAGTCGAAAACTTCTTTAACATGGGAAAGTAAATAGCCACCCAAGTCCAGGAAGCGCAGCAAGTCCCATACAGGATAAACCCAAGGAGAAACACGCCGAGACATATAGTAACCAAACTGGCAAAAATTAAAGACAAAGAAAAATTATTGAAAGGAGCAAGGGAAAAATGACAAATAACATACAAGGGAACTCCCATAAGGTTAACAGCTGATTTCTCAGCAGAAATTCTACAAGTCAGAAGGGAGTGGCATGATATACTTAAAGTGATGAAAGGGAAGAACTTACAACAAAGATTACTCTACCCAGCAAGGATCTCATTCAGATTCAAAGGAGAAATCAAAAGCTTTACAGACAAGCAAAAGCTAAGAGAATTCAGAACCACTAAACCAGCTCTACAACAAATGCTAAAGGAACTTCTCTAAGTGGGAAACACAAGAGAAGAAAAGGACCTACAAAAACAAACCCAAAACAGTTAAGAAAATGGTAATAGGAACATACATATCGATAATTATCTTAAACATGAATGGATTAAATGCTCCAAGCAAAAGACACAGGCTTGCTGAATGGATACAAAAACAAGACCCATATATATGTTCTGTACCAGAGACCCACTTCAGACCTAGGGACACATACAGACTGAAAGTGAGGGGATGGAAAAAAATATTCCATGCAAAGGGAAATCAAAAGAAAGCTGGAGTAGCTATACTCATATCAGATAAAATAGACTTTAAAATAAAGAATGTTACAAGAGACAAGGAAGGACACTACAAAATGATCAAGGGATCAATCCAAGAAGAAAATATAACAATTATAAATATATATGCATCCAACATAGGAGCACCTCACTACATAAGGCAACTGCTAACAGCTAAAAAAGAGGAAATCGACAGTAACACAATAATAGTGAGATACTTTAACACCTCACTTACACCAATGGATAGGTTATCCAAAATGAAAATAAATAGGGAAACAGAAGCTTTAAATGACACAATAGACCAGATAGATTTAATTGATATTTATAGGACATTCCATCCAAAAATGGCATATTACACTTTCTTCTCAAGTGTGCAGGGAATGTTCTCCAGGATAGATCACATCTTGGGTCACAAATCAAGCCTCAGTCAATTTAAGAAAATTGAAATCATATCAAGCATCTTTTCCGACCACAACACTATGAGATTAGAAATGAATTACAGGGAAAAAAATGTAAAAAACACAAACACATGGAGGCTAAATAATACGTTACTAAATAACCAAGAGGTCACTGAAGAAATCAAAGAGGAAATAAAAAAATACCTAGAGACAAATGACAATGAAAACACGATGATCCAAAACCTATGGGATGCAGCAGAAGTATTTCTAACAGGGAAGTTTACAGCTATACAAGCCTACCTCAAGAAACAAACAAAAAAATCTCAAATAAACAATCTAACCTTACACCTGAAGCAACTAGAGAAAGAAGAACAAACAAAATCCAAAGTTAGCAGAAGGAAAGAAATCATAAAGATCAGAGCGGAAATAAATGAAATAGAAACAAAGAAAACAATAGCAAAGATCAATAAAACTAAAAGCTGGTTCTTTGAGAAGATAAACAAAATTTATAAACCATTAACCAGACTTATCAAGAAAAAGAGGGAGAGGACTCAAATCAATAAAATTAGAAATGAAAAAGGAAAAGTTACAACAGACACCGAAGAAATACAAAGCATCCTAAGAGACTACTACATGCAACTCTATGCCAATAAAATGGACAACCTGGAAGAAATGGACAAATTCTTAGAAAGGTATAACCTTCCAAGACTGAACCAGGAAGAAACAGAAAATATGAACAGACCAATCACAAGTAATGAAATTGAAACTGCGATTAAAAATCTTCAAACAAACAGAAGTCCAAGACCAGATGGCTTCACAGGTGAATTCTATCAAACATTTAGAGAAGAGCTAACACCCATCCTTCTCAATCTCTTCCAAAAAATTGCAGAGGAAGGAACACTCCCAAACTCATTCTATGAGGCCACCATCACCAGATACCAAAACCAGACAAAGATATTACAAAAAAAGAAAATTACAGACCAATATCACTGATAAATAGAGATGCAAAAATCCTCAACAAAATACTAGCAAACAGAATCCAACAACACATTAAAAGGATCATACACCATGATCAAGTGAGATTTATCCCAGGGATGCAAGTATTCTTCAATATACGCAAATCAATCAATGTGATACACCATATTAACAAATTGAAGAATAAAAACCATACAATCATCTCAATAGATGCAGAAAAAGCTTTTGACAAAATTCAACACCGATTTATGATTAAAAACTCTCCAGAAAATGGGCATAGAGGGAACCTACCTCAACATAATAAAGGCCATATACGACAAACCCACAGCAAACATCATTCTCAATGGTGAAAAACTGAAAGCATTTCCTCTAAGATCAGGAGCAGAACAAGGATGTCCACTCTCACCACTCTTATTCAACATAGCTTTGGAAGTCCTAGCCACGGCAATCAGAGAAGAAAAAGAAATAAAAGGAATACAAATTGGAAAAGAAGAAGTAAAACTGTCAATGTTTGCAGATGACATGATACTATACATAGAGAATCCTAAAAATGCCACCAGAAAACTACTAGAGCTTATCAATGGATTTGGTAAAGTTGCAGGATACAAAATTAATGAACAGAAATCTCTGGCATTCCTATACACTAATGATGAAAAATCTGAAAGAGAAATTAAGGAAACTATCTCATTTACCATTGCAACAAAAAGAATAAAATACCTAGGAATAAACCTACTTAGGGAGACAAAACACCTGTATGCAGAAAACTATAAGACACTGATGAAAGAAATTAAAGATGATACCAACAGATGGAGAGATATACCATGTTCTTGGATTGGAAGAATCAACATTGTGAAAATGACTATACTACCCAAAGCAATCTACAGATTCAATGCAATCCCTATCAAATTACCAATGGCATTTTTTACGGAACTAGAACAAAAAATCTTAAAATTTGTATGGAGACACCAAAGACACCGAATAGCCAAAGCAGTCTTGAGGGGAAACAACGGAGCTGGAGGAATCAGACTCCCTGTCTTCAGACTATACTACAAAGCTACAGTAATCAAGACAGTATGGTACTGGCACAAAAACAGAAACATAGATCAATGGAACAAGATAGAAACCCAGAGATAAACACATGCAACTATGGTCAACTAACCTATGACAAAGGAGGCAAAGATATACAATGGAGAAAAGACAGTCTCTTCAATAAGTGGTGCTGGGAAAACTGGACAGCTACATGTAAAAGAATGAAATTAGAACACTCCCTAACACCATACACAAAAATAAACTCAAAATGGATTCGAGACCTAAATGTAAGACCAGACACTATCAAACTCTTAGAGGAAAACATAGGAAGAACACTCTTTGACATAAATTACAGCAAGATCTTTTTTGATCTACCTCCTAGAGTAATGGAAATAAAAACAAAAATAAACAAATGGGACCTAATGAAACTTCAAAGCTTTTGCACAGCAAAGGAAACCATAAACAAGACGAAAAGACAACCCACAGAAAGGGAGAAAATATTTGCAAATGAAGCAACTGACAAAAGATTAATCTCCAAATTTACAAGCAGCTCATGCACCTGAATATCAAAAAAAAAAAAAACCAACCAAGTCCAAAAATGGGCAGAAGACCTAAATAGACATTTTCCCAAAGAAGACATACAGATGGCCAAGAAGCACATGAAAAGCTGCTCAACATCACTAATTATTAGAGAAATGCAAATCAAAACTTCAATGAGGTATCAGCTCACACCAGTTAGAATGGGCATCATCAGAAAATCTACAAACAACAAATGCTGGAGAGGGTATGGAGAAAAGGGAACACTGTGGCACTGTTGGTGAGAATGTAAGTTGATACAGCCACTATGGAGAACAGTGTGGAGGTTCCTTAAAAAACTAAAAATAGAATTACAATAGGATCCAGCAATCCCACTACTGGGCATATACCCAGAGAAAACCGTAATTCAAAAAGACACATGCACCCCAATGTTCATTGCAGCACTATTTACAATAGCCAGGTCACGGAAGCAACCTAAATGCCCATAGACAGACGAACGGATAAAGAAGATGTGGTACATATATACAATGGAATATTACTCAGCCATAAAAAGGAACAAAATTGGGTGATTTGTTGAGTTGTGGATGGATCTAGAGACTGTCATACAGAGTGAAGTAAGTCAGAAAGAGAAAAACAAATGTCGTATATTAACGCATGTATGTGGAACCTAGAAAAATGGTACAGATGAACCGGTTTACAGGGCAGAAGTTGAGACACAGATGTAGAGAACAAACGTATGGACACCAAGGGGGGAAAGCCGCGGGGGTTTGGGGATGGTGGTGTGATGAATTGGGTGATTGGGATTGACATGTATACACTGATGTATATAAAATTGATGATTAATAAGAACCTGCTGTATAAAATATAAATGAAATAAAATTTAAAAATTAAAAAAATTAAGATAAAGTGTTTTGTAAACTAAAAAGTTATATAATGATGGTGCTTGGGGATAGAATGACAAATGAAAAAGTCATAGTCTCCAGAGAAGACTGCTTACAATGTGGTAACTTATTTTGTTTTAATTTGCTTAGTCATATCATTTAGAGAATTTTGGAACTCCCCTTAGGGTTTCAACTTTCATACCTACTTGTGAAAATCCTCAGGCACAGAAAATCATCATGTAAAAGATAGGTTTCATTTCAGAATCAGACAAGAATAATTTATTGACAGGACTAGAGAATAAGTATTTGATAGTCAAGCTTGGCAAAAACAGTCTTAAGTTAAAAAAATCAAATGCATATAAAGAATAACAAAGCTAACTTTCTAATGGCATACCAAAGTCAGTGCTGAAAACATGATTGTCTAGAACGTGTTGAAGGATGGAGCAAATGCATGACCCTGGAGAGGCACGTATTGAGGGTCACCCTGGGGCACTGGTGAGGTTCCAGTTTCTGTATTGGAACATTATCTCATTTATTCTTTCTAGGCATTCCTCAGTCCATGGACAGATTATTTCCAAATGGTGGTTTTAAAATTGTTTATAATTCATAATATTGCTCCTATGAGGGATGTGTTGGTACCCCAGGACAGACCACAGGAAGCTATTGGGTGGCTACGTAATGGAATCATGATGCTGAGACGACTGACTGCATAGTGCATCTAGAGTGTTTTCTGATCATGTGGGACCCCCGGAACGAATATTGAAGTAGACACTTGTATCGGTCAGGGTTCTCCAGAGAAACAAACTAATAGGATATGTATGTGTATGTGTGTATTTATTTTTAGAACTGACTTATAGAATTGTTAGTCTGGCAAATATGATATCCAAAAGGCAGGGCAATAGGCTAAATTCTCAGGCAAGCGTTGATGTTGTGATCCTGAGTCCAAAATCTGTAGGACAGACCAGCAAGCTGGAGACTCAGGCAGTTTGGAGTCAGAATTCCTTCTTTTCTGGGAAATCTCAGGCTTTGCTCTTGAGGCCTTGAAATGATTTGATGAATCCCACCCTCATAATAGAGGGCAGTCTCCTCTACATTGTGTCAGCTGATTGTAGATGTTAGTCACATCTACAAAATACTTTCACAGCAACATTGACACTCAGACTTGACCAAACCACTGGGCACCACAGCCCAGCCAAGCTGACAAGTAAAAGTAAACCTCCACACGGTGCTTGGCCACCTGTCCCATTTCACAACCACTGCCCACCCTACTGTGGCTTTGTGCTACTCTAAACCTTCCTCACACGCTCTCTATTCACACTTTCCTCAAGTTTCTCCTGGTCTTTACCCGCCCCCCCAGAAAAAACACTCATTCTTTCAGAACTCAAAAGTTATGAAAAAAGCAACATGGATGGACATTATGCTAAGTGAAATAAGTCAGAGAGAGAAAGAAAAATAATGTATATCACTTATATGTGAAATCTAAAAAATACAACAAACTAGTGAATATAACAAAAAAGAAGCAGATTCACAGATATCGAGAACAACCTAGTGGTTACCATGGGGTGGGGAAATATAGGGGTAGGGGAGTGAGAGGTACAAACTGTTAGCTGTAAAATAAGCTATAAGGATATATTGTATGACACGGGGAATATAGCCAATATTTTATAATAATTATAAATGGAGTAAAACCTTTAAAAAGTGTGAATCATTATATTGTAGACCTGTAACATACAATATTGTACAGCAACTATACTTCAATTAAAAAATAAAATTAAAAAGAAGCAATCTAGCAACCTGGTCAGGCTAGCTTATACTAATATGTGAGTGATAGAATTTCAGGAATCAAAGTCAAATCTTTCTGCATTTTTGGAGTGGAGGAGGAGCAATTTGTAGGAATAATTTGCACTAAATGAGGGAGTCACAAAACACTTGAGGAGGGAAGCTGGCAGATGACAGAAGTGAGGAAAGAGGGCTCGGTCTAGAACAATACCTCGGGGTTGAAAAGAATCACAGGTAATCGAACAGTGCCTAACCCAGCTCATCACTGGCTAGTCCTTGCCCCATGGAAGCAGCCCCAGTGTTGCCAGATTTTTTTCAGTTTTTCAAGAAAAGCTGGAATTCTAGATTTTTATGTGAAATTTCCCAATAACGAAAGCACTCTTTTTTTCTTGTAACTCTAAGTTCTCACATCATCAAACAGTTGGGGGTTTCCACAGTGTAACTCAGCCAACCCCAGCAGGAAGTCAGGGGGGAAGGAACAGAGAGGAGAAAGTGGGAAAGGACTTATGCCTATGGCTCATTGGTCCAAAGCCAGGTGTTTCTACATTACAGATTTTTTTTGCAAAGTCCTTCCCCCTATACCAGGGTCTGGTGGGCTTTGCCATGCATGTGGCGTTCATAAATCAGGCTTTTTTAAAAAAAATAAAATCTCATTCATGTTGCAAGTCTGCTGAGAGCTCTCAAAGGCACACAGTTCCTCTGGGATCAGTGATTGACAGAGTTTCTTCAGGACCAGGACACAGGGCGTACCACACACAGGATCCTTGGAGAATAATCACACCACCCTAATCAGACCAGCTTCCAAAAGGAGGACAGAACAAGCAACCATCGTCCACTTATTATTTAGTAATTTCTACAGGCAGAGGTATTTCCGTATCTCTTCATTTATGTTTATTGAAGAAAATGCCCAGGCCACTCAGAGTGGAAAGGGTCTTAGCAACTCTCGAGGGAGGGGGAGAGATGCCTGCCCCATCAACCCCTGTGGTCTGACACTGACCCTATGAACCGGGCCTAAGGTGGTGCTGACTTCCCTTCAGACTGATAAGATTCACCTGAGGGGCCTGTGAAGCATACAGACCCCTAGGTCTCAATCCAGAAAGTCCCATCCAATACATTTACCAAAAAATCTGCTTTTAAAAGTGCCCCAGATGAGGTGAACTGAAGAGGAAACTTCAAGCACACCATCCTCAGGGAAGAAAAGTAATATATTTGGGGAACTGCTGAGCAGTGGTTGGTGGGGGGCGTCCCTTCTAAGCTGTAGGCTCTACTTCAGTAGTAATAAATGATGCTTGGCAGTTCATCTAAGAGTCACCAAAACACCAACTATGTAAAACTGAAAGTTTTTACTTAGATGGACCCAGTTGTCTTCTCTTAGTTGAGAGACCAGGGATGGATTTCCATAACAACTGGATTTCATGCCTTCTGTTCTTTCTTCCATGGAACTCCGAACACTTTTACAGAATATTGTGATGGGAAAATTTACCCTGCAATAGCCAATTATCCATAGTATGTCTGCGCAGTGGTCAAGCAGAGAAGTTCACACACTGTGGCTTATCTCTTTTCACACACCTAAATTCATTTTCCGAAGAATGGAACAAGACTCACCAGGCCTTAAAATAAAAATAGTGATGCAGTATTTAAAGGAAGATTGGAATTTAATCCCAAGTCTTCGTAGATAAGTGATTAAAACACATGCTGTCCTTTATTTGTTACTTTGGATAAACAACCACAGACATACCTACCAGGGGTTCAGCTGTTAGTGCCAATGAAGAAGAACATTGTGTCTGCCTCTGAGGGATTTTTTTATGTACCTGACAGTCAAATACAGTGTTCTCTGCAACAACTCTAGGGCAACTGTTTGTTTACCATCTCAGAAACCCTTTGGTGCACGCACTGCAAAGGATAACTCTTCATCTGCTCATCTGCAAGGCTATAGAGCTAAAGACCCTAGAATCCTGCTAAAATGAGAGACTTGGCTTATTTATGGAAAGGAAAGTATTTGAGGCAACTAAGATTAGCAACTTACTCTATCTGGAAGGTATTGTTTTTACCGGGCTCTTCTGAATGTTCACACATTACATGCCTGATGCAATAATTTATTAGATAACAGGCCTTTTTCTATTCCTCATCTGCAGGGACAGATAAAAAATGCCATTTTCAGGTATTGAAATTGGAGAATAAGGGGAAAAGCCTTGTTAATGCTTTCTGTTTTTTAAAAAGTCTTCATGCAGAGAATCTCAACCTAAGGCATACTGGGATAATCTAGAAAGCTTTTTTAAAACGTTAATAGTTCAGCCTCACCCCAGACAATGAAAACAAATTCCCTGGGGCTGACCAGATCATTTAAACCTCCCCCAGGTGAGCCTAGGGCAGCTAGCCCTAGCAACCCTATACATCGGAAGTCATGCTGAGGGGTTGCCTCTCAGGTGAGACCCTTTGAGAAGATGCGCTTCTGGTAGGCACCTCAATACCTAAAAACCTGAACCAGGCTCACAGCAACAAATTCTGAAGTGTCTGAGTGAGGTTCCACTAACAAAAGTGCAGACAGTAAGAGGTCATTCTGAGCAAACGAGGGCACTTTTATTTAAGGTATGCTAATTCTAGGAATCATTTTGAAATATAAGGATCCACAGGTTTAGTTTGAATCTGGGGGCAAGAAGGGGGATCTAAGCAGAGTCTCAGTGGAGTTCAACAAATGCTATATCTTCCTTCTCTCTAAACAGTGACCCCTCCCACCACCCCCATCTACCCACCATTATCTTGGAAGGTAGGATGGAGTAAGCAATGGCATCAGTTATATACAACAGGGCTGGTCACTTAGAAAGCACTCCTCCTTCATCCTCTATATGAACACTTGCAGCTAGTTGTCTGTATTAATTGCTAAGCATCAGGTTGGAAGAGTGGTTTTACCAAGGAAAAGAGGACCAACTTGGAACCAAAGGAGCCAGGTGTAAAAGGAGCCAGGTGTATTTGTGCTAGCTGGGCACTTGGGCAAAGTGCTTAACAAAGGCTAGTGAATACCCCTCCTCTCTTTCCATGCAGATATAGGTAAAATTTGGAGGGGGTGATGATGGAAACAAAACAAGAAACAAAAATGCCACCTAATAAGTTGCCCTGGCATATCAATTAATGTACCTCCTGTGGAGAACTCAGGCTACAAAGAAAAATCAATCCACCCCTTCAACTCCAAGTCAAAGCCTACATCAGTTCCCAATGGAATCTGGTCCTAACAGGAGGTCACATTCCCCTCCTCCCAAGGTAGAATTATGACAAATTTTGTTCAGAAGTTCTCAAGATTTTTCATTTTGTTTAGTCTTATATTCTGAACAGAATAAATTATAAACTCTCTGAAAATCTCCAGATGTTTGTAAACTAAAAGTCAAAGAAATGATTGAATTGTTTGTGCCTCTCCAGAACCCAAGCTCACTCTTCCAGCTCCTGTATTCTAATTTCCTCAAAGATCTGTGTAATCAGTGAATGTTGGCAACTCATTCCCACAAGTGGTCGGGTTGAGTTTGCGACCCCAGTGGGAGGCGGGTTCCTGTTCCAGCAAGGGTGACCTGCCACAAAGAGGGGCTTCACGGGGCTGCTACAGGAGGTGACCCAAGTTAATGGAGTATAATACTTTCCTCCTGGCTCATCCTCAGGCAGGTTACGGCTAGCAGCTCAGACATCATCTCCCGGATCAGCCACTCCCAGAATTCCTAGAATATTACCCTTTTACTCCCCATGGCATTCCTCTTCACCTTCTATTTTCTGGCTTATTTATTGATTTATCATTTATCATTTGTCTCCCTTCCAAAGAATGACAGAGTAACAAAAAGAGGGACCTCACATGCTCTGTTCACTGCCTTATCCTCAGCCCCAGCACTGTGCCAGGTATAATAGCCACTCAGTAAATACCCACTGAAGGAATGAAGTGATAAACAAAGACATGGGTGGTTGAGGTAACCAGACCAGGCAGACAGTGGATGGTGAGTTTCCCAGACTGTCTGATGGGCTCTAGTATGGGGAGAGTCTGGAGAATTGGGGGCCTGCATGAGTCTGGACAGCAGCCCAGAGGAAATGAAGAAGTTGGAGAGGAGATACCCCAGACCCTTTTTAGTCACTCAACAAGCATGAATGCAACACTAATTTTTGGAGACTCTACTATAGCCCATACATTGGGATGACAAAAATAATTATCACATGGCACCTGCCAAGTCTGAGGCAGGGAGACCAGTTTATAAACAAAAACATTTTGGGGGAGATGTTTATAACAATGAACATCATAATCGCATCTCATATTTATTGTAAAGCCAAGTACTTTCCATGGATCAACTCATTTAATCCTCCCAAGCCATCTGAAGTTATCTCCATTTTGCAGATTCAGAAACTGAGGTTTAAGTCAATTGTCCAAAGTCATAAAACCAATAAATGGTGATAGGTAGGTAAAAGGTTAAGTGGTAGTAAAAAAAAAAAAAAAAAAGAAGAAAATCATAGAGGGAGAGAGAGAAAGGGTAGGGAGAGCAATCTAACAAAATAGCAGCTTAAAAATGAGGTTTATTTTTCCCTTGGGTGGTAGTTTCGGGAGAGAGGTGGGCTGTTGCTTCGTTCTTACCCCTGCGTCCTCCCATCCAGTCTCTCTGCCATCCCCTGCTCTCCTCGGCTTGGCTAAAGTTCAGGGAGGGAAAGGGGCATGAGGGAGGTTTCCAGTCCTGTCCACATGTGACACTGCAGCACTCACACCCACATGCCACAGGCCAGAACCTGGTCACTCTGCTCCCCTTGTCACAAGGTGGCTGAGAAGTACAATTCTTCCCTGAATAACTGCATGCCCAGCTACAACTCTATTGCTATGGAAAAGGAGGGTGGATGGATTGGGGCGGTCAGCTAGCAATCTCTACCATAGCAGTAACACTGAGATCCACACCTGACTCCCAAGCAGCAAGACCAGTGTGGACAAATTAGTGCATCTCTTTATCCCTCAGAGAGAGGAGGGGAAAGGGCCAGGTTGCAGAATATAGAGCAAAGGATTGATATTCAAAATGGATCAAGCAGAGATCTAATGCACAGCATAGTGTTTACAGTCAACAATATTATATTATATGCTTCAAATTTGCTAAGAGACTAGATCTTGTGTTCTCACCACAAAAAAGAAATTATAATTACATGACTTGATAGAGATGTTAGCTAAAGCTAAGGATGTAATTATACTGCATTTTATAAATTTATCAAATCAACAGGTTGTACACCTTCAACTTACACAATGTTATAGGTAAATTATATCTCAGTTTTTTTTCTTTTAAAATGGGCCAAGAAGAGTGAGTAGATATTTGCCAAGCAGATATAGGAGGTAAAGTTTTACCTCCTAACAATGTAAAAACATAATGATTACAGCATGTTATTACCAATGTAAGTGGTAACAACATGAGCAAATACAGAAAGTGTCAGGCATACAATTTTCATCTTGAAAAGTAGGTAGTCTAGTGGAGATAAGGACAGGAGCTGAAAGGGGTCAGGGATAGTGCATGCTGACACCAGGTAGAGGCACAGTTGTAAACAACCTTGGATTTCATATTATGGAATTTGTGGGCAGTGTGTAACAAAGACATTTTTTTAAGCACCAGCCAAGGGGGTAACGTGATTGTATCTCTCGTAGGATTCTCTGAATTTTGAATTACCTCCTGGAGAAAGAAGTTGTAGATCTGCTCTGACCAACTCCTGCAGAGAGATTCCTACCCACACAAGAAACTCTAAGTGATACTCGGCTGGGAAACTTCTGTGACAAGGCTCCCGTCCATGCAGGGAATCTGTGTTTCTGTTTTTCTGCAGGAAGAGTTGGAAAATGTCTCATCCTAGATGAGAATTCTCTGCTCCCAGAGTATGAAAACATGTGCCACCAAAAATTGTAGACGTAATTTTGCTAGGGGTTGGAAAGCCTTCCATATATTTTGGGGGATAATGTTCCCAATTGCTCTGGTTCAGGCTAATAGTGATACTTGTTGGCATTCTCTAGGCCAACAGCTGCCAGCAGTGAGGGAGGTGAACCAGGAGTATGACATAGCAACAGAAAAATAACAGCCTAAAATGAGATTCAGCTGAACTCAGTCACTAAATGAACCAAGTGGTTGGAGAGTGGCAAGGTACACGTGAATAGGAGTAGCATGTCATTGTATGAAACACATTCTATCATGAAATTGTCCGGTTCATCTCACAAATCATCACAATCCTGAAATCCACATTCAGGTTTGTATTTCACTCTTGAGGGTGCAGTTAGTGTCTATCCTTAGATAAGCCTCTTAAAATAGGGGGTCTTCATATTTTATGAGTCATAAATTCCTTTGACTATAGAATAAAAGTTGGGATGAATACACATGATTTTGTGGAATTCCTTGGAAATGGGGTCCATGGTCACTAATAAAGGAACTCACTCTTTTTGTTTTTAAATCAAAGTATAGTTGTTACAATGTTGTGTTAGTTTCCGGTGTACAGCAAACTGATCTGGTTATATATACATATACTTTTCATATTCTTTTCCATTATGGTTTATTACAAGATATTGAATATACTTCCCTGTGCTGTACAGTAGGTCCTTATTGTTTATCTATTTTATATATAGTAGTGTGTATCTGTTAATCCCATACTCCTAATTTAGCCCTTCCCCCCTTCCCCTTTGGTAACAATAAATTTGTTCTCTATGTCTGTGAGTCTGTTTCTGTTTTGTAAATAGCTTCATTTGTATCATATTTTAGATTCCACATGTAAGTGATATCATAGGATATTTATCTTTCTCTGTCTGACTTACTTCACTTGGTATGATAATCTCTAGGTCCATTCGTGTTGCTGCAAATGGCATTATTGCATTCTTTCTTATAGCTGACTAGTATTGCATTGCGTGTGTGTGTGTGTGTATATATATATATATATATATATATATATATATATATATATATATATATACACACACCACATCTTTATTCATTCATCTGTTGATGGATACTTAGGTTGCTTCCACGTCTTGACTATTGGAAATAGTGCTGCTATGAACACTGGGGTGCTTGTATCTTTTCGAATTAGAGTTTTCTCCAGAAAAAAAACACCCAGGAGTGGGATTGCTAGATCATATGGTAACTCTAGTTTTTTAAGGAACCTCCACACTGTTTTCCATAGTGACTGCACCAATTTACATACCCACCAATAGTGTAGGAGGAAGAACCTCACTCTTAAAGATCAAAACCATGTCTTAACACAAAAGGAGGACTGGCCTGGACTCAGGGTGTGGAAGAGCCCCAAACAGTGGCCCAGGGCCTCAGGTTCATGGTTTCCCAGATTCTCAAGATCCCAGAGCTGAAAGAGAAGGGGTGTAAGAGGGCTTGGAGGTTGGCTGTACCAGGGAAGAAGGAGTAATTGTACACAAAGGTCCTGCACATCATGGGGAACAAGCACAAGCCACATTTCTTGGAAAAGATACTTGTCAGGAAGGAAAAAACTTCTCAGAGTCTCCAATCCCTAATAGTAACTCAGATCAAATTGGTAGCTATGTCTTTCTAATTTTTAAAAATATTATTTTAAGTGGATACATTAGTACTAATTTTATGTTACGGATAAATATGAAATTTAGTTTTCAAATCACAGATATCTTCAGAGTTCTATGGTCCTCCATTGGTTTTATTATGCAAATGAACATACCAGTTTGCAGGTAGGTAATAGATGGCTGTCTAAAGATCTCCACAGTGTAAACAAGTTCACTGCCATTCTCTCCTTAGGTCAGATACGTATTTGGGGCCATCACTACCTAAGTTAGAATTTTAAAGTGTTTCCAGCTTCATATGACGATCCCACTGTTTTGAAGGCAGTGGAATGTTTGCTGAATTTCCGGCAAGTGGATTCTGTTTGGATGGTTTAATCCTTCTGATTCTTCAGCCCAGTGTTTTCTGGCTAGAGTCCCAAATATGATGCTGAAAGTCACTTAGCTTTACATTCGCAGAAAAGATTTCAAAACTGATCTGTTTCTGATATTTAATGTGGGGTTCATTTAATGTGGGGAAGCCAGACACATATAACCCAACCTTGTTCCAAATCACATGATGCTCTCCACGAAAGCAGGAGTGAGAAACGTGTGCCTAGCATGGCCTGGCCATACCAAATTCCATGCTGGGAGCTCCAGTTAAGAAGGGAGTCCTGTCCGATGTCCTGGCCTCTCCCCAGTCATTCTCTCTATTAACATACTGGCTGTTTTAACATGCATGTGAAACAGATGCTACAATTTGCATTCACAGTTTTGCTATGGGAAAAGAATCCAGTGAACTTTTTCTTCACTTCTGAAACACTCTTTACTATACAGACACAGAGCTCCTCCGAAAATGGAACACTACTTTAAATTAAACATTTAGTTGGTTTACTTCTAGAGTGAACAAGGCAGTGTGCTGCATTTTACAAACTTCTTGTTGCTGTGTAGATCTCGCACGTATCTCTGGTGGAGCTGGCTCATTTCACTGTGCTAGAGAACAAGGGACTTTTCCAGCCTCTGTAGCAGGATAAGGTGTGTTTCATCTTGGTGTGGTTTCAATCACTCCCCATGTGTTTACTGAGCACTGGCACTGGTGTGCAGTGGCCAACAGGCAGAGAAGGAGCCTCAGGGAACTCAGTCTACCTGGAAAGACATCAGACACGAGTTCTAACGACAAGTAGGTGCAATGAGTGTCACATTTGGAAAGGTACCTCTCACAATAGGACATCTCCTCATTGGGCAGACCCAATGTGTCCTCTCTCTAACAAAGAGGAAGATTCTGAAACAGCTCTTCTAATTGTTTGGATTTTGTGTGTCTAGACCCACCCCTGAACACTCTAGACATAGGAGATAATATGGCATTAGACTACTGGGTTCAGACCCTGCCTTCTCCACTTTCTAGCTGTGTGACCTTATCCAAGTTCCTTAACTTCTCTGTGACTCAGTTTCCACATCTGTAAAATGGGCCTCATAAAAGTATCTATCACACAAGTGTAGTCGTAAATGTTAACATACAGAAGAGCTTTAGAAGAGCACCTAGCACACAATAAGTGCTTTAAATATAAGATATTGTTTTTTCCTACTAAATTAATGAATGAATTCAAAGAAGGAATGAATGAACTAATTTATAGTTCTCTCTCGTGATCCAGGTAGGGCTAACTGTAATGAATAACATTTTGTAAAGAGAGAAAACGAGTCTAGGAGGACTTCATGGTTTTCATTTTCTTAAGGTTAGAGATAATGAAGTTTACCCCTCTTATTTGATGGAAGCAGAAGTTGAGGTCCCCACTGGGTGTCATACATCACTTCACTTCTAAGAGCAATCCCATGAGGAAGGAATTACTATCCCTATTTTATGGGTTTTATCGATGAGAAAAGTGAGTCTCCAAGAGGCTGAGGAACTTTCAAGGGGCCATAGAGCTAGTAAGTGGTGGAGTTGGGACTCAAACTCAGGTCTCTCCGGTCCCTCCAGAAAGAAACCTTGCTGCTCCTGGCAGTCAGAGAGATAAATGGGGGGAACTGTCAGGACTCAAAAGCTCCGGCATGGTCATGGCTCTGTGCTTCTACCCCAGACCAAGCTTTCGTTCCTCTACCTTAAATTCCCTTGTTTACTGTGAACAACCCCATTTACTGATGAAGCAATAGTTTCTCTAGGTGACTCAAACAAGAAGATTTGGAATTTTTCATGAATTTGATTCATTTCTGGAAATATACAGTCGTGAAAAAATAAATCAAAATCTCATTAAGTCGCATGTTTCCAAGCTTGAATTTTCAAACAAAACCAGAGGGCATTACAGTTTTAAAATAATGCCTCATGATTGACTCAGAATAGATTATTTAATGTTTGCACTGTGGCTTCAAGGAAATAATGATTGAAGTAATCCACAATGGAACAACTTCATAACCAGAATAGTAGTTTTTTTGTTTTTGTTTTAAGTAAGAAACTCCTAATATATAAAAAGCCTAAAATATAGCCACTGGGGTTTTCTAAATCTTATTATTATATAATTCAGAAGCCAAATAGGAAACTTCTAAAATCCAACAATAATTGTTTATTGTTTGTCTATAGTTTGTTTTTTGTTTGGGGATGGCAATGTACATTTGTTTATTTGGGGAGGGTTTTGAAGATAACTGTGTCATTAGCTTCAAGTCTGAGCTGAAAAATAAACTCTGATCATAGCTGTATTTCTAGACTTTCCAGAGCAGGAAATAAATTTCAGGAAGTTGAGAAAGTTAAGAATTACCCATGGGTACCTTTCCTTTTGAGTCTGCACATCCAGAAAATACTGAAATATATTAGGAATTCCATAAACACATATTAATTTAGTACGTGAATGAATGCTGACTCAAGGTCAAAGAATAAACACAGAAGTTGGAACAACAACAGTTTTAGTATATGTTGTTGCTTGATCTTACAGCAGAACATGTTTTAAAATATTTTGTTAACAACTAATTTGTGAATTATCCTCAGAAAGTAGAAATAAAACTTACCCCTTTAAGCTTTCTTTACTGCTATATTTCTCTAATGCTTAAAGTATTAACAGCATATGAAGTAAATTAATTATAATTTTTCAAGCATAAAAATAAATTTATTAAGCACAGTTTTAAAGTTGATAACATTTTAGCACCTTAAATTTTAAATTTCTGGTTATTTTTCAATCCAGGAGAATGAATGGAGAAATCTACATCTCCAGGGCCAGCATTCTGAAAGAGAACATTTCTAAAGGCATGTGAGATTTTGCACCTGTAATTATTTTGGGGTACAAAATTGGCTACACCAGTAATTGCTCCTATAAACAGCTAATTGTAGCTGCTGTTAGCCACTTGTGGGTGTAATTAGCTGCTTGCCCTTAATCTTCATGGAATGCCCAATTCTCCCTGTAATTAGTCAATTGTAGATGCTGTTACTTTAACAAAAGAGGAAAGACTGGATTATCTCCCTTAAAAATTTGTTGATCAAACCTTTAAATTTGAATCTCAATTTCTAGAAAATGTGAAGAGAAGTGATTCCTCTGGTTAAATGGATTAGAAATGGTTTTACTTTCCTACCTGTGTCTTAGAGACTCCGTAACAATCAGATGTTGCAGGGACATCTTCGCAAAAAAATCTGTTTTTTGTTTTTTTGAGTATTGTTAACAGGTATCATTATTTTTATTTTGAAAAAAAATGTACTCCTACTAGAAATGTGTATAAAATATTTAAGGTAGCTCCAGGTGCTTACATAAAAAATCCTGCTAGAAAGGGCCTCAACATTTAGAAAGTTAAACAGTGGACTTATGCAGCTTAATAAAATTAGAGGCAGAACACTTGAAAGTCTGAATTAAAACTTTAGCTCTCTTATATGCCAACTGTGTGGCTTTGGGCCTGCTGTTTAACCTCACTAACCTCAGTATTCTCCTCCGTAAGGTGGGAACAATGATTCCTCTACCTCTCCAGGTGGTTGTGAGGATTTCACAAACAAATGCATGAACAGTCTGAGCATTTGATAAATATTTCTTGATCTTACTGCATCGAGTAAAATTCAGTTCTTCCTGTGCATTGTAAAGCATAGCATCTTTCTCACTATAATGTTGAAATGTGGTTTTGATATTTGCTCCTCAAATGGAGCTACTGTAAAACACATAAAATTCTCCAGAGCCATTACTTGTTTTCTTATGAATTTTCAGAATTGTAGTATTTTCTTTTTTTAAAAAAAAAAAGTATGAATATTTTAAAGTGGCAAATTTTAGTAGACTATAACTAATTTTAAAATTAGTTAAAATCCTGACATGATGTTGTACATACATATATAGTGTAACATATTGTATATATAAATATGAACTTGTATTATGTGAGTAACATCAGTCTCTGAAAAGTTACAAAGGATTCTTAGAACCGGAACCCTCACCGTCAGGAGTCAAATGTTTCTCCCAGTTAAACCGCGAGATCCTGGGAGAGCTGCCGAGAATAATCAGTCGTCGGTGGGCTGACGACAGAACCCCAGGCTTCAGTCCAAATGTAGCCTGTTGGGGTGATACTACCAGCTTTTCCCCATTATTTCATTACAGAAGAAAAACTCTAAACGAGTTCTACCACTCCTGGAATCATCTGAATCTTAGCTTTGAACTATAACTTTTCCGATTTGGCCATAAATCATTCTCTGCCCCAAAGATTGTATATATTCTGATTATCATATGAGCGTTTGCGTGTCTGTGCATGTGTGTGCATGTGTGTGGATGTGTGAGTGAATAATGTTGTCATAAAATAGACTAGAAGCCTTGGGAGCTTGAAGCAATATCTTTCTCCACTAAACTGCTTTATTACTGCCATCCCCTCCCTCCTGGGCATGCAGTCATCTGAGACTAGGCCAAATTGGCAGTCATTTTCGGAGAGCCTGGCAGGCCTGTGATCTCTGGGAGTTCCCAGACGGTGCTTCTCTCTCAACCAGCCCTCCAAGGGTCAGTAGCAGCCCTGGCTCCTGGGCTGCAGTTTGCCTGGGCTGGGTCAAGAGTCAGGACTAATATACATTTCTATCTTAAAGTCATACTGTGAAAACATTCTCTACCCACCGTGGTATTCTTGTGGTGACAGCTCTCTTTCCAACCACTCCCCTAATTCTCTGACTCAAGAGCCTACCATGCCAGAATTCTCATCAGTGGCTGCAAGGAAGGAGCCCTTTGGTGACCAAAGGGTTAAATTGATAACATACTTGTTCTAAAAAAAAATAATTTGGGGAGATGTGTTGACTGTTGATAAGCAGACCTGAAATAATAATAGCAGAGACTGCTTATCACAGGCAGGCAATAGTCCTATGACAATGTTCCAGCTGATGAAAAAAATGGGAACAAAAATTAATAGTGACAGTACTGGTAGAAACAAGCCATAAATTCAATACTAAGTCATAAAATACAGACTAACCCAATAAACACATGCTACTGTTATTATATTAATATTGTTAAAAATACCATAACATTTTAAAAAATGGAATGGAGGTGGAGGAACACTTTTTTTAGCAGTAATTTTCACTCAATGTGTCTGAGAGGCAGAAGATTTTTTTAAGCTAAAACCGCTAAAACTCTAACTCAGCACAGCAAAGAATCTCACTTGTAAACAGAGCAAGCACAAGGGTGATCACATTTCTATCCTACAAAGAGGAAATGGAAAGATGGAACATATTTTTTGAAGTTTTTTTTTTTTTTTTTTATGAGCCACGCATTTTACATTTGTGATGTCAATCATCAAAACACCATTTGAGGTAGGACTTATTCTTCACGTTTTGGAACTAAGAAAACCAGGGACAGTTAAGTAAGTTGTCTGAAGCGACACAGCTAGTAGGCAGAAGAGCTGACATCCAAATACAACGCTGTCTGACTTCAAATTAGGGTTTGTAAATCAGATGCTGCAGAGGCCAGACCCTAAATATAGAGGGAAAAAAAAGAGTTGGTCGGCTGTGGCCCCTGGAGAATGCAGGGCCGGTCTAATGAGGCTGGTGTGACTCAGAGGCAGCTGATGGTTGCCATTTCCAGACTGGTTGATTTTTTCCAAAGAAGCCCCAAATCTACATTCTAAAATAAAATCTCACTTTTTAAACATTAGCACAAATGAATCAGACTGACATCTGGGAGCCTGTCCTCTCAAGCCTGTGTTTTCGGCCCTACTCCACATGTTTCCAGACAAAGAAAACCAAAAAAAGGTTTGAGATTCTTTATTAATATCTGTTTCACTTTGGATATTTATCCTTCAAGAAATATTTTCATTCTAGATGCTGTTGGCATAATATTGTAATTTAAGCCTTTTTCTCCCCTGGAAAGTCTTAATTCTATCACAGATACTAATTGCAGGCCAGTAAGGGGTGCCTTGTCATGAAGAAGAACAGAACACTAGTCCCTGAGAATTTTTAAATTTGGTCTTCATCATCGGAGACTTACTGCCTTATTAGAAGCTGTGCCAATAGCTTGACGTCTATTTTTTTATTGAAATATAGTTGACTTGCAATGTTGTGTTAGTTTCTGGTATACAGCAAAGTGATTCAGTTATATAAATATATATATATATGTATATATACATATATATATATATACACATACATATATTCTTTTTCATATTCTTTTCCATTATGGTTTATTATAAGATATTGAATATAGTTCCCTGTGCTGTATGGAAGGACCTTGTTGTTTATCAGTAGCTTGACTTTTTTTTTAATTTAATTTATTTTATATTGGGGTATAGTTGATTTACAATGTTGCGTTAGTTTCAGGTGTATGACAAAGTGATTCAGTGATACAAATGAACTTATTTACAAAACAGAAACAGACTCACAGACTTAGAAAACAAACTTATGGTTACCAAAGGGGAGAGGTGGGAGGAAGGGATAAATTAGGAGGTTGAGATTAACAAATCCTTGACTTTTAAAGTCGAAAAGCCCAATAACGGAAAGATGCCCTTCTTCTGAGGTATAAGGCTTCAGCATTTTAAATTGGAGAAACAGACACAAAGAGGTCATTTGACTAGCTCAGGTTTGTCCAACTTGCCGGACACGTACACAAAGCTAGGAGTCCTATGCTCTCGCTCAGGTATCTGGGAATGTGTTTGATGGTAGCCTTCAAATAGGTGTGCTGATTTGGGCCAAACAAAATGCCTTTGGTCTCCCAAGCCCCTTATTTGTCTAGCTTAAATATGACCAACATGGTATAAAGTGAGTTGTTTGTATAAGCTTCAGGAAATCACATGTGATTTACCAAGAATAATTTTCTAATATTTTTAATCTCCTCGTGACCAGCATTGTAAATAACAGAAATGAGCTCACCACCAGCTACACATTTTATTTCCTTTTCTGGTGGTTGTTCCCCTTTACTCCCGCCCTCTGTGTGATAGGCTTTCATTCTTTACAAGACATCAGAACTTAGCTTAATAGGCAGCAAGGGTGCAACAGCCAGCTCTTTACATGTAGGGAATCCTGAGGTACATACTGGCCTGTTCTAAGATGTGATAACGTAATCTAAAGCCAGGCCTAGCCTGTCAGTTCAGGTCTAAAGGGATTTGATTCAGTGTCAGAACCTTTGGCTCCCAAGGTCGCTTTCTGTTCTTGCTTTTCTTATAACGAAAGGAGGTGGGGGGACCATGGTGCGTGTGTGTTTGCCTGTGTGTGTGTGTGTGTGCATGAGAGCACACACACGTGTTTTTTCAAGGCTCGTGAATTCCTCAGCTGCTGTTTGTTGAGCACAGGGCCTTTATTTCGGTCTCCTGAAACATTTTCATTAGACAGAGGCCTCTGAAGTAGGCTGGAGATGTGGATTGTGCAACTAAAAATCTTAGGCCTCTCCAGAAGCAGCCTGATTGAAATCAGCGCTGTGTCAGGGCCTGTCATATCTCAGAAAAGACATAAAACACACGGAAACATCAATAAGCAACAAGCTTCTGACAGCTCGGAGACATTCCAGCTGACAAGAAGAGAAAGGGGGTGAGGTTAGGGCTCAGGGGGGATATTTAAAATGCCTAACAGCCAGCCGAAGTGTTGGCAGGCTTCAGGGAGGGCGGGAGAAGACAAGATAAAGTCTATCGGGTTATCACCTGGTTCGAGGTGGGTTCCTCCTTGCAAGGCCACCGGGATGAGTCAATGACACAACTGCTTGCTCCCTACCACATCCCCCGCCTTTAATTTTAAACCTTTCCAAGAATCAAGCTGCATTTATAGTGTTGCCCAGACAACGTTTGTGCAATAAAAGGTTCTTAAAATGTTAAAAAGAAAAAAAAAAAAAAAAAGGAGAAATCTGTGAGTTAAAGAATTCTGCTTCTAGCTACAATGTACAGAAATCAAAAAGGATTAACAAGGTTTTTTTTTTCATTTAATTTCCTGTACACCAGAAGCTTTTGTTAAGAGATCAGAGATATTGCTATTTATTGAATTTTTAATATGATCTTTATTAAAAGGCAGCACACATGTTTGGTTTTCCCTCTCTTTCTTTTATTTTTTAACATGCATGGATATAAAAATCAAAGGCCAGGAATGAACCATGGTTGTTTGATTTCAGTGCTTTTGTAATATGTGTGAGGATTCAGATATAGTACATATTTAAAATTTTTAAAAAGCAACAGATAAATGGCCCTCTACTCTTTTTAATGGTTCTTGGTCTTACAATGAAAGAATTGGTCATTATGCGTTAACCCTTCAAGTATTTTACCCAGCCTGGAGACTTTTGAAAAATATCTTCTAGTCTAGCATAATCACTTGAAGGAAGTCAATGGAAAAAAAGGGGCAGTAATTTGGACCCCAGTTCACCCCTCTCCATGGATTATGTTGGGCACATGTTTTCCTATGTGCTGACCCCTGGTTGATTTTCAAAGGAAGCTCTCTTTAGTTAAAAAGTTGAAACACATCGAGGGGGGTGAAGATTGGTAAACTTGGATTCTAGAGTCATAGGTTACAGGTTCAAATGGGGGGGCATTATACCCCCGTGAACTTCAAGGCCACGTCAGTCCTTTAGGTTTTAGAGAGTATTTCTGTAGGTCCCAACTCTCTGTGCACATTCTGCTTTTTCCACACTCAAATCTTACTCATTTTATGTCAATGATCCCATGCTCATTTACGCTGTCATGTAAAACCAACCAACCTCAAAAAATATAAAAGACAGAGAGCAGTCAATGGCGTGCTGGTGGAGTGGTGGAAACCAAATAGTCCAACACTATCATCTGAATTATGTGGAGCAATTTTCCTGTTATCATTCAGCTTCAGTTTTCCATCTATGAAATGAGAATAATGATATCGCAGTTTGTTGGACAGGCGAAAAGAGATATTGTATGTAAAGCTGCCTTGTACACTATACAATACTATTCATTTTTGTCATCATTTTTAATAAAAGCCAAAGGAAGAGAAAAGAGCCCAACAATGAAGGAGAGGAAATTAATATCTTAAAAAATGTAGGCTATAGTTAGCAGCTGCTATTGGACAAAAATGGAATGCTGAGGCTACCATGTGGATTGCCATTCCAGGTTGTATCTGAGTCCAAGCTCACACTTCTCACCACACAACAGGCCAGTAAATCAACAGATGAGTTGCTGGCACAGGGAATAGCAACTTTATTTGGAAAGCCAGCACACCGAGAAGATGGTGGACTCATGCCCCAAAGAACCATCTTGCCTGAGTTAGAATTCAGGCTTCTTTTATACTATAAAGGGAGGGAGTAAAGTCAAACATGTCCTGGTTCCGGTCAGCCTCCAGAGGGGGTCTGTTAATTTCTTCCCCCCTGCAGTTGTTCACAGGTGGGCCTGGTGACAACGTTATCTGTGAGCTAAATGAAGGTATTTGAACTTAATGCTCATTACCTGGGAGGCAGGGTTTCCAAAGATGGGTCATTATGTATAATTCAAGCTTATAGGCAAGATCCCTTTAGTGATTAACGTGTAATAGAATACAAAGTTTCTTCCCTATTACAGGGTGAGTCTTCAGGTGACCTTCCAGCCGTGGAAGCTCAGTCAACAGTTGAGGTGAGAAGAAAAATTCATGTTACTATAGATGACTGAGTACAACAATAGGAAGAATGATATCTGATTACCAATGCCTGGTGGCTCCTTTTACATGTATTATGTTCTCTTACTCTTACAACAGTCTTAAGAGGAAGGAAGTATTTTTAGCCCCGTTTTACAGACAAAAAACTCAGATACAGAAAATTTAAGTTACCCCCTACTGTCCTGTGGCAAAAGGGTTTTTTTGTTTGTTTGTTCGTTTGTTTATTAGAAGTACACATTCTTTGCAATTTCTCTTGTCCTTGTCACAACAATGAATTATGGGGGTAATGGAAACCTGGGAGAAAGCCAGGCCCAGGCTCAGTGACAGAGGAAAAAGAGGAAACAGGACAGAACAAGGTCTGAGGCAAGAAATCCCACATCTGGTGTGGGTAGAGTCCTCAATACCTACCTGGCCCTGGCCCCTGCAGTGGCTGAGTCTTTGTTTTCTTGGTTCCTCTAACCTGGAAGACTACTCATTGTTTGGTGACTAAACCACCAAACTTCAGCCTACATCATGAGAAACCAGGGAGGCACAGGGAAGTGTGTCCACTCACGTGTTTGTGCTCTTTTCATGTGTTTTCTTTGCTGGTTACATAGGAAACCCAAATTAAATTCACCTTCAACCTATCAAAGTCTACATGCTGGCCAGTTGGAAAGCTGGACCAACCCTTTGTGAACTGGCTTAGTGAAATTCTTTCCAGGTTAAATAGCTGCTTACATTTTGGGTTCAGAGTGTCTGAAAGCATTTTTAGCCACACAAATCTATACTATGCAATCCTGCTGTCTAATCATTTAAAAGGTGACCAGTGCAAAGCCCAACTGAGGCTCCATTTATGTCCTAGGACTGGAAGGTCACTGTGTTAGGCTCTATAGTTATTCATCTATGAACTTGCAGTGTCTGGAACAACATTAAGCACAAAATGAAAGTTGAATAATTAAAGCAGTTCTGGTTTTTGCTGTCCCTCTTGCTCTTTTGATGTACTAAGTCATCCCCAAATAAGAAAGTTTTTAAAGTAATATATGTGACTCATTATGCATGTGATGATATACATATACATCAGTATTTTTAATGTCAATTATTCATTCTTTTATTAAAAACAACACATCTATTTGGTGAGGACCTATTATGTGTTAGGTGCCATGCTGAGTGCTGGGATTTACTGGCTAACTCTCTTTGGGTCCATGGTGTTTATTGGCAGAGGACTTAAATTATGTAGCTACTAAGAAACTGGTATGAAGCAGGCAGTTTTCTCATAATGAAACCTACCTAGATATTCACATTTACCCAATATTTACATTTTAGGCTGATGGGTAAATAATCACTCAGTTTCCTGGGTGCCATTAAGAGACTTCTTTTGATGTTGGAGGAAAGGAGGAATTTATGTAGAAACAGAGGCTGTGGGGACCTTCATTTTTATTTATGCAGAAAATATCATCCTGGAAAAAATACAGTTGCTAATACTTTTCAAATGGAAGGAAACTGGTGAGATGGATAATAGAGGAAAAAAAAAGCTGCATTTCTGTATTATCTGAGCAATAACTTCAGATACTAACATATTAAGTGCTTCCCATGACTTTTCATTATGCTATAAAATTTGATGACAATTTTTCATGTTTTAAATGTTAATGATAACATTTAACACACTTTTCTCTGAATTTTGATGAATGTGCAATTGCATATCATCATGCTGGAGCAGTAAATGTATATTTCAATGTATGACAAAGTATACTCCATTGAATGGCTGCATAAGGAAATAAAACCTAGGAAACTTGCAGAAAAACAAATATTACAAATTCAGTAATTCAGTCACAATGAAAACTCAAGAAAGAATGAAGTGCAATGAACATTATGCACTGTCTTTCTTTATTTAGCTCTGCTGATTTTGTTGTACACATGACAAGGACACATTCTGCCCATAAGAAGCATTTGTTACCTTCATACTTGGAGAACTGGTGACTTCTGCACCTTCCCACTGTCACCCTTTTGCCATGAAAAGAAACTAAAATCAGAAATTCACACTTGTAATAAATACAGAGAGTTTGCTGGTCTTAATAATTGTCTTACTCTCTCCATACTTGTCTGGAAGCTTCCAGAGGGTGGAACACAGTGTTTATAACATCTAGACCAAATTTCTATTGCAACTGATGATGCTTAGTAGAAGATCCATGACTACTTCCAACAATTTAATATATTTTATCAAAAGTTTGGTATTAAATTGAGCTGAAGTTAATAAAGTGTGGAAGACACTATAATGCAGAAGTCAGAAGCTTGGACTTAAGAAGAGACTTGCTTCAAAATCCAGTAAATAACCAGTCCTGGTTGTGAAACCATCTCTTGAAGCCTGGGTTTTCTCATCTGCAAACAGGGAATAATACT
The DNA here is from genome assembly GCF_009873245.2 of Balaenoptera musculus. Lineage (NCBI taxonomy): Eukaryota > Metazoa > Chordata > Mammalia > Artiodactyla > Balaenopteridae > Balaenoptera > Balaenoptera musculus. The sequence continues at coordinate 47,548,468 of NC_045786.1, read as the reverse complement.
AATTATTGTGAGTATTAAATTAATTTAAGTAAAGTACCTAGCATAAAATGAATGTCCAATTAATGGTAACTATTATTGTAATCCCTATAATATAACACGTTCAATATTGTTTTACATAATTGAGTTTTAATGGATGTTCTTGACTTTGGATATCTTTTTAAAACATTCTCAAATCCAAGCTCTGGAAATAAAGGCACTCTTTTTTTCTTGTCCAGAATACACTCAGTATCCATCTAGGATGATAACTAGTCAGTTATCTGAGTCATGACACATTATGGCAATTAGTACAGTCCAAGAATATTTTAGTCTAGGAATTAAGTAGAATGTTTATTTTCTGAACACTCCTTTTTAAACATTCATATATTTTAGTTATTGATTTCATTTGACCCTAAAATGTTTGAAGAATCGTAGTAATGGCTAAAACTATACAATTAAGATTCATTCTTCTAGTCAGGTTATTTGTTTCTGGATACCTGATAATTAAACTTGCCATAAGATGTTTATGTAGGAACAAATTATTATTATTTTTTATTCCAAAAGGAAACAGACCATCAAACTAAAAGTCTTTAATGGGTGTCATTTACATGCTCTTTTTCCTGTCTGCTTCCAAAGAAACGCTCCTACTGTATGAATCAGTCCATCAGTATCAGCATCAGCAGATATGTAAAGTAAATGAAAAAAACCAATACAGAATGAATACAAGCAAAGTTGGGTTTTTGAGGGGGTGGAGGGTTCTTTGGACTGCTATCTACTATGATGACTCTCCAAAGGCTGTATAATCAAAACTGCCTCGTATACAATATCCTCAGTGACAGGATGTGTTACCAAGGCTGTCACCCCAGAATCATACCCCTGCCCCTCCCTCAAATAGAAACCAATTACTCTTACCTAAGTTTCAGGAGGAAGCTGCAAAGAAAAAAAAATAAGAACCTATTAGAACCAACTAGGCCCAACATGGCAGAAGATTTGACTTCCGGTAGAGCTTGAGCCTCATTATACACTCACTCATTGTAATATATTAGCATGCTAAGTGACACAGCCACCAGTGCCATGACAGTTGACAATTGCCATGACAACAACCAGAGAAGCCCATAGAAGGACTGAAAAGGAGAGTTGCATCAGTCCTAGGTTCAAACCACACCCCTGTTCTCTGACAACTCATGAATATTCCTCCCACTCTTCCCAAATCCCTCCCTTTTACCTCACACCTCCTATATATTTGATGTCTCCACTTGAATTGGGTTGAGAAGATGATTTGCAAACTAGGTTCCCACTTCTCCATTCTTTGGTCATTGAATGAAGCCTGTGCTTTTCCACTCTCAGCATCGGTTTCATTATTGGCTGCAAGAATCCAATCAAAAAACAGAACCCCATTTCTATCTAGGTCTAGGACACTGGCGCTGGTCCAGTTGACCAATTTGGTAATAGATGGAACAGTACCATCCTCATGCTCACTGAGGCTAAGTTCATAGTACTCAAATGGCTTTGATTTCCTGGCTCCTCCTATTTGGGGAATATAATGTTAACTGCCTTAGGTAAGTATTTTCCCCTCAGGTATATGGCAGACAACTACCATAGACAACCTCTCCAGAAGACTATTCTAAAATACACACGCGTGAAAGGTACGGATCATTAAGTATATTTCTACCATTGTTTCTTTAACAAATGTACATTTTAAAATTTGTCCTCCCCAGGATTAACCAAGATGGCGGAGTAGAAGGATGTGCTCTCACTCCCTCTTGCGAGAGCGCCAGAATCACAACTGGCTGCTGGACAATCATCGACAGGAAGACACTGGACTTCACCAAGGAGGATACCCCACGTCCAAGGACAGAGGAGAAGCCACAGTGAGACGGTAGGAGGGGAGCAATCAGAGTAAAATCAAATCCCATAACTGCTGGGTGGGTGACTCACAGACTGGAGAACACTTATACCACAGAAGTCCACCCACTGGAATGAAGGTTCTGAGCCCCACGTCAGGCTTCCCAACCTGGGAGTCCGGCAACGGGAGGAGGAATTCATAGAGAATCAGACTCTGAAGCTTAGTGGGAATTGATTGCAGGACTTCGACAGGACTGGGGGAAACAGAGACCCCACTCTTGGAGGGCGCACACGGAATAGTGTGCACATCGGGACCCAGGGGAAGGAGCAGTGACCCTGGGGGAGACTGAACCTGACCTACCTGCTAGTGTTGGAGGGTCTCCTGCAGAGGCGGGGGCTGGCTCTGTTGCACCGTGGGGACAAGGACACTGGCAGCGGAGGTTCTGGGAAGTACTCCTTGGCGTGAGCCCTCCCAGAGTCTGCCATTAGCCCCACCAAAGAGCCCAGGTAGGCTCCAGTGTTGGGTTGCCTCAGGCAAAACAACCAACAGGGAGGGAACCCAGCCCCACACATCAACAGTTAAGTGGATTAAAGTTTTACGGAGCTCTGACCGCCACAGCAACAGTCAGCTCCACCCACCACCAGAGCCGCCCATCAAGCCTCTTAGATAGCCTCAACCACCAGAGGGCAGACAGCAGAGGCAAGAAAAACTACAATCCTGCAGCCTGTGGAACAAAAACCACATTTACAGAAAGATAGACAAGATGAAAAGGCAGAGGGCTATATACCAGATGAAGGAACAAGAAAAACCCCCAGAAAAACAACTAAATGAAGTGGAGATAGGCAACCTTCCAGAAAAAGAATTCAGAATAATGATAGTGAAGATGATCCAGGACCTTGGAATAAGAATGGAGGCAAAGATTGAGAATATGCAAGAAATGATTAAAAAAGACCTAGAAGAATTAAAGAACAAACAAACAGAGATGACCAATACAATAACTGAAATGAAAACTACACTAGAAGGAATCAATAGCACAATAACTGAGGCAGAAGAACGGATAAGTGACCTGGAAGACAGAATGGTGGAATTCACTGCTGCGGAACAGACTAAAGAAAAAAGAATGAAAAGAAATGAAGACAGCCTAAGAGACCACTGGGACAACATTAAACGCAACAACATTCACATTATAGGGGTCCCAAAAGGAGAAGAGAGAGAGAAAGGACCAGAGAAAATATTTGAAGAGATTATAGTCGAAAACTTCCCTAACATGGGAAAGGAAATAGCCACCCAAGTCCAGGAAGCACAGAGAGTCCCATACAGGATAAACCCAAGGAGAAACATGCCGAAACACATAGTAATCAACGTGGCAAAAATTAAAGACAAAGAAAAATTATTGAAAGCAGCAAGGGAAAAACAACAAATAACATACAAGGGAACTCCCATAAGGTTAACAGCTGATTTCTCAGCAGAAACTCTACAAGCCAGAAGGGAGTGGCATGATATACTTAAAGTGATGAAAGGGAAGAACCTACAACCAAGATTACTCTACCCGGAAAGGATCTCATTTAGATTTGATGGAGAAATCCAAAGCTTTACAGACAAGCAAAAGCTAAGAGAATTCAGCACTACCAAACCAGCTCTACAACAAATGCTAAAGGAACTTCTCTAAGTGGGAAACACAAGAGAAGAAAAGGACCTACAAAAACAAACCCAAAACAATTAAGAAAATGGTAATAGGAACATACATATCGATAATTACCTTAAACGTGAATGGATTAAATGCTCCAACCAAAAGACACAGGCTTGCTGAATGGATAAAAAAACAAGACCCATATATATGTTGTCTACAAGAGACCCACTTTAGACCTAGGGACACATACAGACTGAAAGTGAGGGGATGGAAAAAGATATTCCATGCAAATGGAAATCAAAAGAAAACTGGAGGAGCTATACTCATATCAGATAAAATAGACTTTAAAATAAAGAATGTTACAAGAGACAAGGAAGGGCACTACATAATGATCAAGGGATCAATCCAAGAAGAAGATATAACAATTTTAAATATTAATGCACCCAACATAGAAGCACCTCAATACATAAGGCAACTGCTAACAGCTATAAAAGAGGAAATTGACAGTAACACTATAATAGTGGGGGACTTTAACACCTCACTAACACCAATGGACAGATCATCCAAAATGGAAATAAATAAGGAAACACAAGCTTTAAATGACACAATAGACCAGATAGATTTAATTGATATATTTATAGGACATTCCATCCAAAAACAGCAGATTACACTTTCTTCTCAAGTGTGCATGGAACGTTCTCCAGGATAGATCACATCTTGGGTCACAAATCAAGCCTCAGTCAATTTAAGAAAACTGAAATCATATCAAGCATCTTTTCTGACCACAACGCTATGAGATTAGAAATGAATTACAGGGAAGAAAACGTAAAAAACACAAACACATGGAGACTAAACAATACGTTACTAAATAACCAAGAGATCACTGAAGAAATCAAAGAGGAAATCAAAAAATACCTACAGACAAATGACAATGAAAACGCGACGACCCAAAACCTATGGGATGCAGCAAAAACAGTTTTAAGAGGGAAGTTTATAGCTATACAAGCCTACCTCAAGAAACAAGAAAAATCTCAAGTAAATAATCTAACCTTACACCTAAAGAAACTAGAGAAAGAAGAACAAACAAAACCCAAAGTTAGCAGAAGAAAAGAAATCATAAAGATCAGAGCGGAAATAAATGAAATAGAAACAAAGAAAACAATAGCAAAGATCAATAAAACTAAAAGCTGGTTCTTTGAGAAGATAAACAAAATTGATAAGCCATTAGCCAGACTCATCAAGAAAAAGAGGGAGAGGACTCAAATCAATAAAATCAGAAATGAAAAAGGAGAAGTTACAAGAGACACCGCAGAAATACAAAGCATCCTAAGAGACTACTACAAGCAACTTTATGCCAATAAAATGGACAACCTGGAAGAAATGGACAAATTCTTAGAAAGGTATAACCTTCCAAGACTAAACCAGGAAGAAACAGAAAATATGAACAGACCAATCACAAGTAATAAAATTGAAACTGTGATTAAAAATCTACCAACAAACAAAAGCCCAGGACCTGATGGCTTCACAGGTGAATTCTATCAAACATTTAGAGAAGAGCTAAAACCTATCCTTCTCAAACTCTTCCAAAAAATTGGAGAGGAAGGAACACTCCCAAACTCGTTCTATGAGGCCATCATCACCCTGATACCAAAACCAGACAAAGACACTACAAAAAAAGAAAATTACAGACCAATATCACTGATGAATATAGATGCAAAACTCCCCAATAAAATACTGGCAAACAGAATCCAACAGCACATTAAAAGGATCATACACCACGATCAAGTGGGATTTATCCCAGGGATGCAAGGATTCTTCAATATACGCAAATCAATGAATGTGATACACCATATTAACAAATTGAAGAATAAAAACCATATGATCATCTCAATAGATGCAGAAAAAGCTTTTGACAAAATTCAACACCCACTTATGATAAAAACTCTCCAGAAAGTGGGCATAGAGGGAACCTACCTCAACATAATAAAGGCCATATATGACAAACCCACAGCAAACATCATTCTCAACAGTGAAAAACTGAAAGCATTTCCTCTAAGATCAGGAATGAGACAAGGATGTCCACTCTCACCACTATTATTCAACATAGTTCTGGAAGTCCTAGCCACAGCAATCAGAGAAGAAAAAGAAATAATAGGAATACAAATTGGAAAAGAAGAAGTAAAACTGTCACTGTTTGCAGATGACATGATACTATACATAGAGAATCCTAAAACTGCCACCAGAAAACTGCTAGAGCTAATTAATAAATATGGTAAAGTTGCAGGATACAAAATTAATGCACAGAAATCTCTTGCATTCCTATACACTGATGATGAACAATCTGAAAGAGAAATTAAGGAAACACTCCCATTTACCATTGCAACAAAAAGAATAAAATACCTAGGAATAAACTTACCTAGGGAGACAGAAGACCTGTATGCAGAAAACTATAAGACACTGATGAAAGAAATTAAAGATGGTACCAACAGATGGAGAGATATACCATGTTCTTGGATTGGAAGAATCAACATTGTGAAAATGACTATACTACCCAAAGCAATCTACAGATTCAATGCAATCCCTATCAAATTACCAATGGCATTTTTTACGGAGCTAGAACAAATCATCTTAAAATTTGTATGGAGACACAAAAGACCCCGAATAGCCAAAGCAGTCTTGAGGGAAAAAAATGGAGCTGGAGGAATCAGACTCCCTGACTTCAGACTATACTACAAAGCTACAGTAATCAAGACAATATGGTACTGGCACAAAAACAGAAACATAGATCAATGGAACAAGATAGAAAGCCCAGAGATAAACCCACGCACTTATGGTCAACTAATCTATGACAAAGGAGGCAAAGATATACAATGGAGAAAAGACAGTCTCTTCAATAAGTGGTGCTGGGAAAACTGGACAGCTGCATGTAAAAGAATGAAATTAGAATACTCCCTAACACCATACACAAAAATAAACTCAAAATGGATTCGAGACCTAAGTGTAAGACTGGACACTATAAAACTCTTAAAGGAAAACATAGGAAGAACACTCTTTGACATAAATCACAGCAAGATCTTTTTTGATCCACCTCCTAGAGTAATGGAAATAAAAACAAAAATAAACAAATGGGACCTAATGAAACTTCAAAGCTTTTGCACAGCAAGGGAAACCAGAAACAAGACGAAAAGACAACCCGCAGAATGGGAGAAAATATTTGCAAACGAATCAACGGACAAAGGATTAATCTCCAAAATATATAAACAGCTCATTCAGCTCAATATTAAAGAAACAAACATCCCAATCCAAAAATGGGCAGAAGACCTAAATAGACATTTCTCCAAAGAAGACATACAGACGGCCACGAAGCACATGAAAAGATGCTCAACATCACTAATTATTAGAGAAATGCAAATCAAAACTTCAATGAGGTATCACCTCACACCAGTTAGAATGGGCATCATTCATCAGAAAATCTACAAACAACAAATGCTGAAGAGGGTGTGGAGAAAAGGGAACCCTCTTGCACTGTTGGTGGGAATGTAAATTGATACAGCCACTATGGAGAACAGTGTGGAGGTTCCTTAAAAAACTAAAAATAGAATTACCATATGACCCAGCAATCCCACTACTGGGCATATACCCAGAGAAAACCGTAATTCAAAAAGACACATGCACCCGAATGTTCATTGCAGCACTATTTACAATAGCCAGGTCATGGAAGCAACCTAAATGCCCATCAACAGACGAATGGATAAAGAAGATGTGGTACATATATACAATGGAATATTACTCAGCCATAAAAAGGAATGAAATTGAGTCATTTGTTGAGATGTGGATGGATCTAGAAACTGTCATACAGAGTGAAGTAAGTCAGAAAGAGCAAAACAAATATCGTATATTAACGCATGTATGTGGAACCTAGAAAAATGGTACAGATGAGCCGGTTTGCAGGGCAGAAGTTGAGACACAGATGTAGAGAACAGACATATGGACACGAAGGGGGGAAAACTGCGGTGGGGTGGAGATGGTGGTGTGCTGAATTGGGTGATTGGGATTGACATGTATACACTGATGTGTATAAAATTGATGACTAATAAGAACCTGCAGTATAAAAAAACAAACAAAACAACAAATACTAAACTTTCAATGGGTTATTTGTATGGAAATATGTTAATATAAATGTTTCAGACATTACATGAAATTTCTAAAAATCTTATATGTTCTGGTATAATAAGTCATAATCCTAGTTATTACTTTAAAATGTATATCTCAGAAATAACTAATTTTCTTGTCAACTGCATTATTATGAACTTTCATCAAATCTTTAATCGTGGTCATTTTTACATCTTTTGTCATTTACAGACAGTTCTGGGTGTACTCTGATGCTTTTGGAAATATGTTCTTATAAAAGGGTTTCATCTTCAAGAAATTCATGGAAAAGACTGACAAGTACAGGTTTCTGGTAACTGACTGTATGCTGAACTGAATGAATAAGCATTTTCAGAACTCTAATGAAAAACTGATGAACTCATAAAAGTGCTAACAAAAGATCAAGATAAAAAAAAATTAATTACATGGAACTGAGTGAACTGATGAGGATGAGTATAATTTCTGTGACTTTCTGTTTGAATTTTAAAAAAATCCCACAAGGACTCAGAGGCAAAGAATATACAAATCAATTTTCACTGCAAAGTAAAGGAGCTGCTACAGTGGAGGATTACTGGACTGAATGTCAATATTATGACATAGTATGAGTGTGTTTCATGTTTGGTAATTGCAATCATTGCTGCTTTTGTTGTGGTCATCCATGTACAATGCTTGATGTCAGTCTATTTATCTCTTGTAAAAATAAAATACAGTGTGTGTGTGTGTGTGTGTGTGTGGAAAAAAAAAAAATTTGTCCTCCCAATAAAAACACATTTTAACTTTTCTGCTTTTTTGTATCAGGTGTAAAATGGATAATAACAGTATCTATACCTCAAGAATTTTTGAGGTTTAAATAAAATAATGCTTGCAAAGTACTTATTCAAGTGCCTGACCCATAGTAAGCACTCAATAAAATTTTTCTTTTTTATTTATTTATTTATTTATTTATTTATTATTTTTGGCTGTGTTGGGTCTTCATTTCTGTGCGAGGGCTTTCTCTAGTTGCGGCGAGCGGGGGCCACTCTTCATCATGGTGCGCAGGCCTCTCACTGTCGCGGCCTCTCTTGTTGCGGAGCACAGGCTCCAGACGCGCAGGCTCAGTAGGTGTGGCTCATGGGTCTAGTTGCTCCGCGGCATGTGGGATCTTCCCAGACCAGGGCTCGAACCCGTGTCCCCTGCATTGGCAGGCAGATTCTCAACCACTGTGCCACCAGGGAAGCCCAAATTTTTCTATTTTTAAATGTTACGAGTTTGTTATAATAAATCTAATACCAGAGAGTAATAATACATTTGTTTGATAAATACATGATAGGCAATTACATTGATATAAACTTGTTGCTTTCTAAAGATTTTTAAAGGAATACATAAATTTTAAATAGACTTAAAACTCTTATCTAATTATTATTGCAGTTATGTAGTTAATACTGGTAAAAAGGTTTATTAAATTCTACCCCAGAAGAAAAAAGACCTCCTTTTTAGAGATTAAAAAAAATGATTGACACCTGGATTACTAATCTGTTTTATTGTCATTTTAGAACAATTATCAGAAGTATATTATAGAAGAGCAACTTATAACTTTCTACAGGAATGAAGATGGTGAAAATGATCTCAAATTATTATGACATATTAGCATAGATTCATGATGCCCACTTATCAGTAGCAGTATTTGTAAACAAAGCAAACCACCAAGAACTGAACCGTCAATCTCTTTTTTTTTTTTTAACATTTTTATTGGAGCCTAATTGCTGAACAATGGTGTGTTAGTTTCTGCTTTATAACAAAGTGAATCAGCTATACATATACGTATATCCCCATATCACCTCCCTCTTGCGTCTCCCTCCCTCCTTCCACCCTCCCTATTCCACCCCTCTAGGTGGTCACAAAGCACCGAGCTGATCTCCCCGTGCTATGTACCTGCTTCCCACTAGCTTTCGGTTTTACATTTGGTAGTGTATGTATGTCCATGCCAATCTCTCACTTTGTCCCAGCTTACCCTTCCCCCTCCCCATGTTCTCAAGTCCATTCTCTAGTAGATCTGCATCTTTATTCCCATCCTGCCCCTAGGTTCTTCATGACAATTCTTTTTTTTTTTTTTTAGATTCCATATATATGTGTTAGCATATGGTATTTGTTTTTCTCTTTCTGACTTACTTCACCCTGTATGAAAGACTCTAGGTCCTTCCACCTCACTACAAATAACTCAATTTCATTTCCTTTTATGGCTGAGTAATATTCCATTCATATATGTTCCACATCTTCTTTATACATTCATCTGTCAATGGACACTTAGGTTGCTTCCATGTCCTGACTATTGTAAAAAGAGCTGCAGTGAATATTGTGGTACATGACTCTTTTTGAATTATGGTTATCTCAGGGTATATGCGCAGTAGTGGGATTCCTGGGTCGTATGGTAGTTCTATTTTTAGTTTCTTAAGGAAACTCCATACTGTTCTCCATAGTGGCTGTATCAATTTACATTCCCATCAACAGTGCAAGAGGGTTCCCTTTTCTCCACACCCTCTCCAGCATTTATTGTTTGTAGATTTTTTGATGATGGCCATTCTGACTGGTGTGAGATGATATCTCATTGTAGTTTTGATTTGCATTTCTCTAATGATTAATGATGTTGAGCATTCTTTCATGTGTTTGTTGGCAATCTGTATATCTACTTTGGAGAAATGTCTATTTAGATCTTCTGCCCATTTTTGGATTGGGTTTTTTGTTTTTTTGATATTGAGGTACATGAGCTGCTTGTAAATTTGGAGATTAATCTTTTGTCAGGTGCTTCATTTGCAAATATTTTCTCCCATTCTGTGGGTTGTCTTTTCATCTTGTTTATGGTTTTCTTTGCTGTGCAAAAGTTTTTAAGTTACATTAGGTCCCATTTGTTTATTTTTGTTTTTATTTCCATTTCTCTAGGAGGTGGGTCAAAAGGGATCTTGCTGTGATTTATGTCATAGAGTGTTCTGCCTATGTTTTCCTCTAAGAGTTTGATAGTGTCTGGCCTTACATTTAGGTCTTTAATCCATTTTGAGTTTATTTTTGTGTATCATGTTAGGGAGTGTTCTAATTTCATTCTTTTACTTGTAGCTGTCCAGTTTTCCCAGCACAACTTATTGAAGAGGCTGTCTTTTCTCCATTGTATATTCTTGCCTCCTTTATCAAAGATAAGGTGACCATATGTGTGTGGGTTTATCTCTGGGCTTTCTATCCTGTTCCACTGATCTATACTTCTGTTTTTATGACAGTACCATACTGTCTTCATTACTGTAGCTTTGTAGTATAGTCTAAAGTCAGGGAGCCTGATTCCTCCAGCTCCGCTTTTCTTTCTCAAGATTGCTTTGGCTATTTGGGGTCTTTTGTGTTTCCATACAAATTGTGAAATTTTTGGTTCTAGTTCTGTGAAAAATGCCATTGGTAGTTCAATAGGGATTGCATTGAATCTGTAGATTGCTTTGGGTAGTATAGTCATTTTCACAATGTTTATTCTCCCAATCCAAGAACATGGTATACCTCTCCATCTGTTTGTATCATCTTTAAATTATTTCATTAGTGTCTTATAGTTTTCTGCATACAGGTCTTTTGTCTCCTTAGGTAGGTTTATTCCTACGTATTTTATTCTTTTGGTTGCAATGGTAAATGGGAGTGTTTCCTTAATTCCAATTTCAGATTTTTCATCATTAGTGTATAGGAATGCAAGAGATTTCTGGGCATTAATTTTGTATCCTGCTACTTTACCAAATTCATTGATTAGCTCTAGTAGTTTTCTGATAGCATTTTTAGGATTCTCTATGCATAGTGTCATGTCATCTGCAAACAGTGACAGCTTTACTTCTTCTTTTCTGATTTGGATTCCTTTTATTTGTTTTTCTTCTGTGATTGCTGTGGCTAAAATTTCCAAAACTGTTGAATAACAGTGGTGAGAGTGGGCAACCTTGTCTTTTCCTGTTCTTAGTGGAAATGGTTTCAGTTTTTCACCATTGAGGATGATGTTGGCTATGGTTTTGTCATATATGGCCTTTATTATGTTGAGGTAACTTCCCTCTATGCTTATTTTCTGGAGGGTTTTTATCATAAATGGGTGTTGGATTTTGTTGAAAACTTTTTCTGCATCTGTTGAGATGATCATATGGTTTTTATTCTTCAATCTGTTAATATGATGTATCACGTTGATTGATTTGCGTATATTGAAGAATCCTTGCATTCCTGGAATAAACCCCACTTGATCATGGTGTATAATCCTTTTAGCGTGCTGTTGGATTCTGTTTGCTAGTATTTTGCTGAGGATTTTTGCATCTATGTTCATCAGTGATATTGGCCTGTAGTTTTCTTTCTTTGTGACATCTTTGTCTGGTTTTGTTATCAGGGTGATGGTGGCCTTGTAGAATGAGTTTGGGAGTGTTCCTCCCTCTTCTATATTTTGGAAGAGTGAGAAGGATAGGTTTTAGCTCTTCTCTAAATGTTTGATAGAATTCACCTGTGAAGCCATCAGGTCCTGGGCTTTTGTTTGTTGGAAGATTTTTAATCACAGTTTCAATTTCAGTGTTTTTGATTTGTTTGTTTATATTTTCTATTTCTTCCTGGTTCAGTCTCAGAAGGTGGTGCTTTTTAAGAATTTGTCCATTTCTTCCAGGTTGTCCATTTTATTAGCATATAGTTGCTTGTAGTAATCTCTCATGACCCTTTGTATTTCTGCAGTGTCAGTTGTTACTTCTCCTTTTTCACTTCTACTTCTGTTGATCTGAGTCTTCTCCCTTTTTTCTTGATGAGTCTGGCTAATGGTTTATCTATTTTGTTTATCTTCTCAAAGAACAAGCTTTTAGTTTTACTGATCTTTGCTATTGTTTCCTTCATTACTTTTTCATTTATTTCTGATCTGATCTTTATGATTTCTTTCCTTTTGCTAACTTTGGGGTTTTTTTTTCCTTCTTCTTTCTGTAAAGGCTTTAGTTGTAAGGTTAGCTTGTTTATTTGAGATGTTTCTTGTTTCTTACCGTAGGATTGTATTGTTATAAACTTCCCTCTTAGAACTGCTTTTGCTGTATATCATAAAGTTTAGGGTCATTTTGTTTCCATTGTCATTTGTTTCTAGGTATTTTTTGACTTCCTCTTTGATTTCTTCAGTGATCTCTTGGTTATTTAGTAGTGTATTGTTTAGCCTCTATTTGTTTGTATTTTTTATAGATTTTTTCCTGTAATTGATATCTAGTCTCATAGCATTGTGGTCAGAAAAGGTACTTGATATGATATCAATTTTCTTAAATTTACTGAGGCTTCATTCGTGTCCCAGGATATGATCTGTCTTGGAGTATGTTCCATGAGCACTTGAGAAGAAAGTGTATTCTGTATTTTTTGGATGGAATGTCCTATAAATATCAATTAAGTCCATCTTGTTTAATATATCATTTAAAGCTTGTGTTTCCTTATTTATTTTCATTTTGGATGATCTGTCTGTTGGTGAAAGTGGGGTGTTAAAGTCCTCTACTCTTACTGTGTTACTGTTGGTTTCCCCTTTTACGGCTATTAGCATTTGCCTTATGTATTGAGGTGCTCCTATGTTGGGTGCATAAATATTTACAGTTGTTATATCTTCTTCTTGGATTGATCCTTTGATCATTATGTAGTGTCCTTCTTTGTCTCTTGTAATAGTCTTTGTTTTAAAGTCTATTTTGTCTGATATGAGAATTGCTACTCCAACTTTCTTTTGATTTCCATTTGCATGGAGTATCTTTTTCCGTCTCCTCACTTTAAGTCTGTATGTGTCCCTAGGTCTGAAGTGGGTCTCTTGTAGACAGCATATATACGGGTCTTGTTTTTGTATCCATTCAGCCAGTCTATATCTTTTGGTGGGAGCATTTAATCCATTTACATTTAAGGTAATTATCGATATGTATGTTCCTATTACCATTTTCTTAATTGTTTTGAGTTTGTTATTGTAGGTATTTTCCTTCTCTTTTGTTTCCTGCCTAAAGAAGTTCCTTTAGCATTTGTTGTAAACCTGGTTTGGTTTGCTGAATTCTCTTAGCTTTTGCTTGTCTGTAAAGGTTTTAATTTCTCCGTCGAATCTGAATGAGATCCTTGCTGGGTAGAGTAATCTTGGTTGTAGGTTTTTCCCTTTCATCACTTTAAATATGTCCTGCCACTCTCTTCTGGCTTGCAGAGCTTCTGCTGAAAGATTAGCTGTTAACCTTATGGGGATTCCCTTGTATGTTATTTGTTATTTCTCCCTTGCTGCTTTTAATATTTTTTCTTTTATTTAATTTTTAATAGTTTGATTAATATGTGTCTTGGCATGTTTCACCTTGGATTTATCCTGTATAGGACTCTGTGCACTTCCTGGACTTGATTAACTATTTCCTTTCCCATGTTAGGAAGTTTTCAACTATAATCTCTTCAAATATTTTCTCAGTCCCTTTCTTTTTCTCTTCTTCTTCTGGGACTCCTATAATTCAAATCTTGGTGTGTTTAATTTTGTCCCAGAAGTGTCTCAGATTGTCCTCAATTCTTTTCATTCTTTTTTCTTTATTCTGCTCTGTGGTAATTATTTCCACTCTTTTATCTTCCAGGTCACTTATCCATTCTTCAGCTTCAGTTATTCTGCTATTGATTCTTTCTAGAGAATTTTTAATTTCATTTATTGTGTTGTTCATCATTGTTTGTTTGCTCTTTAGTTCTTCTAGGTCCTTGTTAAACGTTTCTTGTATTTTCTCCACTCTGGTTCCAAGATTTGGGATCAACTTTACTATCATTACTCTGAATTCTTTTTTCAGGTAGACTGCCTATTTCCTCTTCATTTGTTTAGTCTTATGTGTTTTTACCTTGCTCCTTCATCTACTGTGTGTTTCTCTGTCTTCTCATATTGCTTAACTTACTGTGTTTGGGGTCTCCTTTTCACAGCCTGCAGGTTCGTAGTTCCCGTTGTTTTCAGTTTCTGCCCCCAGTGGCTAAGTTTTGTTCAGTGGGTTGTGTAGGCTTCCTGGTGGAGGGGACTAGTGCCTGTGTTCTGGTGGATGAGGCCGGATCTTGTCTTTCTGGTGGGCAGGTCCACGTCTGGTGGTGTGTTTTGGGGTGTCTGTGGTCTTATTATGATTTTAGGCAGCCTCTCTGCTAATGGGTGGGTTTGTGTTCCTGTCTTGCTAGTTGTTTGGCATAGGGTGTCCAGCACTGTAGTTTGCTGGTTGTTGAGTGGAGCTGGGTCTTGGCGTTGAGATGGAGATCTCTGGGAGATTTTTGCTGTTTGATATTACATGTAGCTGGGAGGTCTCTGGTGGACCAATATCCTGAACTTGGCTCTCCCACCTCAGAGGCACAGGCCTGGTGACCTGCCAGGGCACCAAGACCCTGTCATCCACATGGCTCAGAATAAAAGGGAGAAAAAAAGAAAGAAAAAAAGAAGAGAAAATAAAATAAAGTTATTAAAGTAAAAAATAAAAAAATAATTATTAAAAATAAAAAATAATTTTAAAATAATTTTAAAAAGAAAGAAAGAAGAGAGCAATGAAACCAAAAAACAAATCCACCAATGATAACAAGTGCTAAAATCTATACTAAAAATAAAAACAAAAACCAAAAATGGACAGACAGACCCCTAGGACAAATGGTAAAAGCAAAGCTATACAGGTAAAATCACACACAGAAGCATACACATACACAATCACAAAAAGAGAAAAAGGAAAAATATATATATATATCATTGCTCCCAAAGTCCACCTCCTCAATTTGGGATGATTCGTTGTCTATTCAGGTATTCAACAGATGCAGGCACATCAAGTTGATTGTGGAGATGTAATCCGCTGCTCCTGAGGCTGCTGGGAGAAATTTCCCTTTCTCTTCTTTGTTCGCACAGCTCCTGGGGTTCAGCTTTGGATTTGGCCCCGTCTGTGTGTGTAGGTCACCTGAGGGCGTCTGCTCTTCACTCAGACAGGACGGGGTTAAAGTAACAGCTGATTAGGGGGCTCTGGCTCACTCAGGCCGGGGAGAGGGAGGGGTCCGGATGCGGGGCGAGCCTGCGGCGGCAGCGGCCGGCGTGACGTTGCACCAACCTGATGCGTGCTGTGCGTTCTTCCGGGGAATCTGTCCCTGAATCACGGGAGCCTGGCAGTGGTGGGCTGCACAGGCTCCCGGGAAGGGAGGTGTGGATAGTGACCTGTGCTTGCACACAGGCTTCTTGTTGGCGGCAGCAGCAGCCTTAGCGTCTCATGCCCGTCTCTGGGGTCTGCGCTGATAGCCGCGGCTCACGCCCGTCTCTGGAGCTCCTTTAAACGGCGCTCTTAATCCCCTCTCCTTGTGCACCAGGAAACAAAGAGGCAAGAGAAAGTCTCTTGCCTCTTTGGCAGCTCCAGACTTTTTCCCGGACTCCCTCCCGGCTAGCTGTGGCGCACTAGCCCCCTTCAGTCTGTGTTCACGCCGCCAACCCCAGTCCTCTCCCTGGGATCTAACCTCCGACACCTGAGCCTCAGCTCCCAGCTCCCGCCCGCCCCAGCGGCTGAGCAGACAAGCCTCTTGGGCTGGTGAGTGCTGCTCAGCACCGATCCTCTGTGCGGGAATCGCTCCGCTTTGCTCTCCGCACCCCTGTTGCTGCGCTCTCCTCCATGGCTCCGAAGCTTCCACCCTCCGCCACCCGCAGTCTCCGCCCGCGAAGGGCCTTCCTAGTGTGTGGAAACCTTTCCTCCTTCATGGCTCCTTCCCCAAGGTGCAGGTCCTGTCCCTATTCTTTTGTCTCTGTTTTTTCTTGTTTCTTTTGCCCTACCCAGGTACGTGGGGAGTTTCTTGCCTTTTGGGAGGTCTGAGGTCTTCTGCCAGCTTTCAGTAGGTGTTCTGTAGTTGTTCCACATGTAGATGTATTTCTGATGTATTTGTGGGGAGGAAGGTGATCTCCACATCCTACTCTTATGCCATCTTGAAGCTCCTCTCTTTTTTTAAAGTGTGTTATAAAAAAATTTGTGTTCGTCCCTGTAGTACTGAAAGCAAGAGAATGGGAAAGGAAACATTGAAATAAGCCTGCTTTTTAATCCATGCGTCCAAGTGGGGATGCAGGATGTTTATGATTCTGCAAGAAGGGGTGCCAAGGGGATGATGCAGCAGTGCTGTCAAAACTTTAACTCAGCTTTCTGACCATTTTGTTAGCTATTGCAGATACTAGTGAAATTTACATTATTCTCTAAACAACTATTTTCTGGACAAAAAATAAAAACAGATTATTCAAGCAAATGAATTTTGTTATGATGAATCAAAAACAACAGAATTGGAAACAAGCAGACAAATCCAAAACGTGGGGCATTCTGCAGACAACCTGGCCCATTCTCTCTAACAAGTCATGGTCATGGGAAAGGGAATGTGCTGAATTGCAGGGGACTTGGGCATAATAGCCAAGTTCAATGTGTGCTCTTGCAACGCACCCTATAAAGGGTATTTGGGGTCAATTGTGTAATCTAATCACAGCCTGAGTATCAGTACATGAATTTACTGAAACGGAAACATGCGGCTCATTGATTGGAAAATGCAGATTGCAAAGCATTGTGTATAGTATTATCTCATTTTGCTGGAAAAGATACATCCACACAGAAAGAACCAGAAGGATATGCATGGACTGTTAACAGTAGTAAAGTCTATAATAAAAGAGTTTTAAAAAAAGAACTTTACTGATTTGCTATTTATCTTGCTGAAAAGAGCATGGAGAATTGCCTTTTTAAATTTTATAACTAAATTGACTCAAATATCAAGTGGGGAAAATGTTCCATTGAAGTAGACAGGTCCAAGGTGACATGTAATCATTCTCACGTATGCTGCTTAAGAACCTTTTGTATTTGTCAAAGTCAAGTTCACTGATCGCTTCCTTTTATGTTTATCTGACAATCAGGGTTATTTTCATGAGTTAGAGGAAAGCAAACTAATTTCTCCTTTGCCTGTAGTTATTAGAAGATGCACTTGACACCCCTGATTTGAAATTACCTGTGTCTTGAGATACTGTCTTGGTGCTGAGTGAACTAATGAAAGACTCTTTGGAGACACTGGGGTCTTAGAATCCTAAGTAGTAGTCTGCTAGAATGATACACTGCAGTCCCTGACTTTGACATATAGTCAATGAATTTTAAGCCTTAGCAAGTGAATCTTCCTTTGCATGACTCTATTTATAAAGACAAATACTGAAAAATTGTCTACATTTACAAAAACTACTCAAATGTTATTGTGCCCCTCTTCTGCTACTGATTAAGAACTATTTCTATAAAAGGTTATCAAATTCAAGTTCACTTTCTTGTTATTTTTATTATATCACATGTACCCATTTTTAATTAAAGCACCCTGTGTTATAATGAGTTTTCAATTTATTTGCATTCAGTTAATGAGCTTTGAAAAAGAACCACATCCATAACCCTCCTCTACTCCTTTCTTTTTAAAATGTTACAAAGATACTTTTTTGGGAAATAGCATCTCCAAAGTCAGAAGTTTCAAAACCATTTAAATAAAAAAAAAAAAACACCAAGTGTAAGAAATTGTTTTTGTGACAGGTATGGACCCAAAGCCAAGTGATGATCTCTGACAAGGTACCACAAGACATAGCTGATGGGATAACTTCCTTTTGGCAAACCCATAAAGGTGCAACATAGATTAAAGAGCATTTAAAAAATTCTTTATGAAGAGGAGGAGATCACACAGCCTGTTAAAAGTTGGACCATCACTGTCATCTGGGGATTGTTTAGCTCAAAAGGCTAAGGTTATTTGGAAAATTTTAATTGCTGCAATCTTCCCTCTAGTGATAATTTGGTGTTAATCTTACCTCTTTGCATTTGTCCTGTTTTTAGTAGAATGAATACCTACCTCATTCAGCATTTTTTGCACTGAACCAGGTCAACTGAAGCATCTTTAACTACGGTACCTGGGATTTTAAATGGATCCTGGCTTTAGCTTTCTCTTTTATGAATTTGGAATATTTCACATTATCTGTATTTCCTTTTTTTCTCTCTCGTGAGATGTGAAATCACCTCAATATTCCCTTCCCCATCTCAGTTCTTTGATGTAGCATTATCCTTTTCCCCCAATGATGAACACCCTTTAAGGCAATAATCCATTTCCTCTGCAACAAAAGAATCTGGACTTTTTCACTAAAGTCCAGTTCATCAAAATACAGCCATCTGTTTGACTCTGTGTCTTAAATGTCACATTGCTTTGATGAGAGAACAGATGGCCAGCTGATGACTATACAAATATAATGGGATGGGTACGGAATGTCTCAGTTCAGGACCACTTCATAGGTAGATATTGGGACCTCACCCAGTTTTATCCTTAATTGATGAAAACGAAGGAAGTGTTTGAGTCATTTCAATATCTTTATTAAGTTGTGTCTTAGTTTGCTCTTTTTGAAGATTAATTCTGGTCTTTGTCTCTCTTCTTTGATAGCTGCCGTTCAATCTTGTTTTGAAAAATATCTCCACTCTTCCCTCTCTACCCCACCCCTTCTGAAGATCTTCACACTCAAGGTTCCCTCTGTTCTCCCCAAACTAAACTTCTCAGTGTTTGATTTTCCCACTCCTGATTTTACACTTCCTCCACACTGGTCCTGAGGCCTGGAATAATGCCCTCCCTTTCAAGTCTGTCCCTACCCTTGCTTCGAATCCCACCTCTTTTACAAAGCTCTCCTTATGTGTCTTGTGGTACTGGGGAAGTGGGAATAAATGTGTTCACATATGTAGTTGAGGATGAGACAATAGAATGGATAATTGGATTTGAGTAAACAGGCTTATTATCCAAACTCGAGACACCAAAACATGAAATTAAAGTAAATGGTTTATCATGTATTTATTTATATAAATAAAGTAAATTGTATCACTTAATTCTATAATATATTGCAAATTCTGAAAAGGTAGTGGTCAGATATTTTGCTTCATTTGTGTCCAACTTCTTTCACCAAGGGCTAAACAATTCAAAACACAGCATATATCTATGACCTCTCCAGGATACAGGTGCAAAATGACCATATTTTTTAGTTAGATGAAACCTTGGAGAACTTAGGAAGATCCTCCAGTTTGTTCACAGGTAGGTAACTGAGCAAGGCCTGGAAATGTTTCCATACCCACTCTGGGTCAAAGGCCCATTTCTACCAGAACTGGAATCAGAATTGATTGGCAGCAGTCAGGATCATACTTCTGTACTTTAACAGAAAAAAGTTAGGAAGCTTAAGTTCATCTTCTGATTCATCTTAGCATCCATACCCTACTGGCAATCTTAGGGTTAACCACTTACCTTCTGGTCAATATTGAAGCTTTTATTAAGTTCTGTGGGAGCCTAAAACGTGTGTTTGGGGGGGAAAATTGTGTGCAGTATTTTATGTACTCTAGCATGGTATAAATTAACTAGAAAGTCAGTAGATAATCTATAGGCATTTTACAGTATTTATCTCCACCACAAATGTATAAGGAATGGATTTGGTTTGGTACACGGGATTGGGACCCTTGGAGACTTCCAGGTAGGGGTGGGAGAGGAAAAGGAGAATGAAATTTAGCAACCGCCAATTTAGACATGAGGAGCAACTTGGCTGCTTCTATGTGGTAAGTTAAGGGTCATGAAATTAGGGGTAAGAAGCATATCTGTGCATCTATTTAACACATTTGTCTTCAAAATATATTTCACTAGACATAGTATGAGCAGTTGCCAGATGCAAGGACACTTTTAGAAGCTATTTTAAGACAGATTCTAGAAAATAATTTAAACAACAAAACAATAAAGATTTACCCAGTAGGGAGAGGGACCAGAGTTCAAGGAGATCTCAGAAGGAAATGGTCTCTGCTTTAAACCTAAAGGATTAGCGAAAAGAGTGTGGAAGGGGAGGAAGAGACTAAAAGAAATTATACATTGCTAGAGAGTAAAGATATGAGACAAGAGAAGCAATAAGGGGCCAGATTCTAAAACTACATTCAGGAGCCTAGACCTTGTTTTGAGGGCATTGTGGAACCATTAATGGCTTAAGGAAGGGCAATGGTATGATGAGATCTACATTTTAGGGAGATCCCAGTGGCTGCAGAGGGACACTGGTAGTAGGGAGACCAGAAGCAGAGAGGCTGTTAGGCTGCTGAGGCAGCCTCTGGAGGAGGGAGCCTCTGCAGAGCACATGAGAGAAGCAGTCAAATTTCTCCTCATGTCTAAATTGGCAGTTGCTAAATTTCATTCTCCTTTCCTCTCCCACCCCTACCTGGAAGTCTCCAAGGGTCCCAATCCCATGTACCAGACCAAATCCATTCCTTATAAATTTGCTTCAGTCACAAAGCTGAAAGACAAGGAGGAAGCTAGGTGTGATGGCCTACATTGGACCTCAGATCAGATCCTCATATAAATTAATAACAATAGACTTCCTATGTATCTGACATAAACCCCACAACAAGTCCGTGTGGGAGGTACTATTATCACCACTTTCCTTGCCAAGAAACGAGCACAGGAAGAGAGGGTAATGTGCTCAAAGTCACACAGCCAGAAGGAGGTTCACAGATGATCTAACTTTGGGGCCCAGACTAAGCTCCATTGCTTGCCTCTGCTATGACTCATGGCCCATATGACTGTCTGGAGACCTACCACCATCTATTACATCATTTTTATGGAAAATTGGGTTCCAGTTCCCAAAAATCAGCAATCAAGTGTACATTTGAAGCAAGTCTCACTAATAGAAAATTTGCAAGACTGATGAGAAGGAAACTATAAAAGTTGATACAGGGCCATAAAAGAAGATTCAAGTAAATAAAGAGACATCTTGTGCTCCTAGACAGCAGTGCTGAAGACTATAATTACGGCAGTACTCTACCAAACTGATATATAAATTTAATCAAAACCAAAACACAATAGCAACATTTTTTGGAACTCAACAAATAAATTCTAATATTTATCCCAAAGAACAATAGTATACAAGAATAGCCAAGGAAGTTAAAAAAAAGACAAAGAATTATAATGGGGCAGAGACTACCATATGAATAGCAGAATATATTATAAAGCCATAATAGTTAAAAGTATCTATTGGTGTTGCCTTCAATAAATAAATCACTAGAGACAATAGAAAACCCCAAACCAAACATATACATATAGGTAGATAAATAGATTATATATATATATGTAGGTATAGATATAAATGTATGTATAGGAATTTAATATGTGACAATGGAGGGATTTTGAAATAATGAAGAAGTGGCCAATAAATGTTATTGAGAACACTGTCTATTCAATCGAGAAAAAAACAAAAGCTACAACACTATGGAGAATACTCAAAAAAAATTCCAGATGAATTTAAAAACCGAAGAAAGAACCAAGCTATTAACAGAAATTCTTGAAGGAATTTATTTTCTTAAAAAATATTTTTATTAAGATACCAGTTATAAATACCAAAAAGAAAAGATCAATAAATTTGGCTTCATTAAATGTGCAATGTAGGGGAAATATAATAGATGGAATTCAAAGTCAAGTGATAGGCTTAGAGGAATAGTCACTATTGCAAGTGAAAAACTATTATTTAGAATACAAAAGAACACCTATAGGCCAATAAGATGAAGAAAATTTATCCAATAGAAAAATTGATACCAAATTAGCCAAAACAATTTTGAAAAAGAAGAAGAATATTGAAGAACTAACATTTCATGACTTCAAAACTTACTACAAAGCTACAATAATCAAGACGATATGGGCCTAACATAAATATAGACATATAAACAATACAATGGAGGCTTCAGGGAAAAAACAAACCATACATTTGTGGTCAATTGAACTCTACCTCATATCATACGAAAAATTAACTCTAAATTAATTAAAGACCTTTAATATGAGTTTAAACTATAAGCTTTCAGAAGAAAACAAAGGAGAAAATCTTTGTGACTTTGGATTTTGGTGTCACAATGACAATAAAGCAAAAGTCACAAAAGGAAAATTAGGTAAATTGAACTTCATCAAAATTTAAAACTTTGGTGCTTCAAAGGGCACCATCAGGAAAATGAGAAGACAACCCACAGGATGGGAGACAATATCTGCAAATCATATGTCTGATAAGGTCTTGTATTCAAAAAAAAACAACAGCAACAACTATTACAACTGAACAACTAAAAAGACAAATAACACATTTCAAAAAATGGGCAAAGGATTTGAATAAGCATTTCTCCAATGAAGATATTTAAGTGGCCAGTAAGCACATGATAATATGGTTGACATCACTATTCATTAGGGAAATGCAAATCAAAACCACAATATGATACTATTTCACACCCACTAGGAAGACTATTATCAAAAGGCAGATAATAACAAGTATTAGCAACGATGTAGAGAATCTGGAGCCCTCCTACATTGCTGGTGTGAACATAAAATGGCAAAGACACTTTGGAAAACAATCTGGTTGTTCCTCAAAATACCAAACATAATTCTTATATGACCCAGCGAGTATACCCAAGAAAATTGAAAACATATATTCAAACAAAAGCTTGTTCATGAATATTCAGAGCAGCATTATTCCTAATAGCCAAAATGTATGAACAACCCAAAAGTCCATCAGTCGATGAATGGATAGATAAAATGGTATAGCAATACAACGAAGTACTATTCAGTCACAAAAAGGAATGAAGTACCGATACATGCTACAACATGGAGGGAATTTGGCAAACATTACACTAAGTGAAAACAGCCAGACACAAAATGTCACATATTGAATAATTTCATCTATATGCAATGTTCAGAATAGGCAAATCCTTAGAGACAGACAGAAGATTGGTGGTTGCCAAGGAAGGGTAATTGGCAGTAACTGCAAATGGGTATGAGATTTCTTTGGGGGATGATCAATGTACAACTTTGTAAATATACAAAAATCACTGAATTGGGTGAATTTTAAAGTTTGCGAGTTATATCTCAAATAAGGTTCTATTTTATTAAAGGGTAAAGATTGAACAGAAAATCCACAGAAGGTCAATACACACATGAAGATATACTCAATTTTATTGGCAATCAGGGAAATACAGTTAAAATCACAAGATATCATTTCATATCCACCAGATCTGCAAAAGTCAACACATCTGACAATCCCAAGACCTAAAGAGGATGTAATGTAATAAGAAACCCTGTAGAGACTGGTGGGACTTGTCAGTACTGCTCCTCTGGAGGGCAACATGGCAACAGTAAAACTGCAAATACATGAATTCATTGTCTCAGAAATCCTACTTCTGGTTTAAACCTTAGAGAAGGCCATACAGGTGCCCAAGTCCTACCCACCTATATTCATTACATCATTATCATAAATAGCACACTACTGTAAACAATTTATATTTTTATCAAGGAAGGGCTATTTAAATAAACTGTGATGTACCTGTACTATGGAATATTATGAAGCCTACTAAAAGAATCAGGCAAATCTCTATGTACTCACATGTACAATTCTTTAAGTCATATCAAGTTTCTAAAAATTGCAAATGGGTACAGTTTGCATCCACTCGTGATTTAAAACACACCAATTATATTTTTGTACATTTACATGCGTATGTCTGCACTTGTGCAGAAAAGGACCCACAAAGACCTAAAACCCACTGTTTGCAAATAGTGAGCTCTGAGAAGGGAGTGGGTGTCGAGGAGGGCTTTAATTTTACGTATGCTGCTTGTATTTATTTATAATGAGAATTGTTCCTCTTGTATAAATCAGAAAAAAGTTTGGAAGGAAATTAGGAAAGAATGAAAGAAGGAGGAAGGAGAGCTGGCAGGCAGGCAAATCACATTTACAAGGTGGGGAGGGAGGCTGCCCGTCATTGGGTTTGCTGCCTGGAACCCCATTGAGTCAATAGTTTTGTGACTATTAAACTCACAGTTATGGCATCTATTGACTGAATTCTAATTTAGAATGTCCCCATAGCAAAAATTTCCAAGCGGACATCCACAGAAATGATTATTATAAAGTACTCTGTTCTTGAGAATTATGAATAACGCTCCCTCCCATCATCAACTGAGCAAACCTGTTGGATTAAATCCATCAAAGATTGTTTACCAAGCAGCGAGCCTGCATAATACATGTGCTCTGCTCACAGCCCTCCACTCCCTCTGCTACTTTGATTTAAGAGCATTAGGAAACTGTGTAATTTTTTGGTCCTCTTTTTATTTCCATGGTAATTTATGTCTGTGGGTAAGCATTTTATTTTATCAAGACATGGGGCTAGAGTTATTTTCCGAGGTGCTTGAGTTTTCCTTTGATGCCACTGAAATTAAAGGCAGAGCGGTAGAGTGTACCCATGCTGTTTGTCACAGAGTCAGAGGTTAGAATTATGTTTGCTGCCATTTATTGTGAGTATTCCGTGCCAGTAGTTAGGGTAGCACTTCTCATGGGCAATGCAGTATTATTAATATTGCAGACATCAAAACATTTGTGAATGGGATATAATTGACTTGTCAGTCACATTAACAATATCCCCTATGGAATACCATTCCAACAATGGCCAAGCAGAATATTCCTAGGTTATTTACATCTGACTCTTTAAGTCTTAAACCTTTGAAAAAATTCTAAAGATTTATTTTAGTTTTAACACAGTGAGAGATACGATTTTTTGTGTGTATTATGTAAGAAACTTAAGAGCAAAGCTTACTGTCAATGCTGCTAATAAATGTTTCTGAAAACTAACCACCATGTGAAAATATGGTCCACAATTTTAGATGATTTTTAGGAAATAATTAGGGTCCTCTAATATTGTGGGATTATGATAAAAATCTACAAATGTTTAACTATTAAGTTTTGATTAGACAAATACATTAAAACTTTAAGCTGAGGTTCAAAAGATTCTGTGAAGTGAAAAGACATAAAAATCCCATGTTAAATATATAGTTTGAAGAAAATATATAAATAAAGCATTAGCTAAAATGTAAAATTTGAACGATTTAAAATTCTACCTTTCTATCAGTAGGTTAAAATTAATTTTATCTTGAAATGGATCTTAGGCAGGAGCAATTCTCTAGCTAAAAATAAAATTGAAGTCCTCCACTGATTGCAAGGTAAAATTAATAGGGGTTAGTAATGTATATGTAAATACTTAAATATCCAGAATACAGAAAAACTCAGAGGTATTATAAGGAAGTCACTTTCTAAATGGTATATAATATTTGTTTTACAAGCAAATTGGTTATTTTCAATCAGAACTTCATTGGTGTTTAAGGAAAGAAGAGAAATGTTCAACAGAGTTAAGTGTTTTTCAAATTAATTTACCTGTGAATTTTTTTTTCCAGTGAGACCTGCTGTTTTGTTATTCAGATTTTTACAGGAATATCTAATAAGGAATGAATAACAAGCCATTTTATTTACATAAGAGCCTTCTGCCTTTTATTTTGCCCATATTATCTGTCCAGCTCAGGAATAATTCTCAGATCTTGGACTGAGTTCCTTTATGTACATAAATAAATTTCAAAAAGTTGCCTGATGGAAATATTTCAGTGACATTAACAAATTCTGCTCCAAGACATTTAGGGTTTTCCGGAAGCCTCCTTCTTCTTTTACCTAGGTCAATGTCATAGGTAAAATCAGTTTAAAAACACTTTGAAAGGGCTTCCCTGGTGGCGCAGTGGTTGAGAGTCTGCCTGCCGGTGCAGGGGACACGGGCTCAAGCCCTGGTCTGGGAAGATCCCACATGCCGCGGAGCGACTAGGCCCTTGAGCCACAATTGCTGAGCCTGCGCGTCTGGAGCCTGTGCTCCGCAACAAGAGAGGCCACGATAGTGAGAGGCCCGGGCACCGCGATGAAGAATGACACCCACTTGCCGCAACTAGAGAAAGCCCTCGCACAGAAACGAAGACCCAACACACCCAAAAATAAAATAAATAAATAAATAAAAAGCTTAAAAAAAAAAACACTTTGAAAATATGTTCAAAAAGTTGAGATGCCATCGTTAGACTAAGACTAGCTCACCATTGAGGCGGTCTTCCATCTTAAACATCGCCCTAGTCTGATGTCTGTATAATGGACCCTTTCATTCACAAAACAATCATTTATAGAGCATCTAATACATGGTAAGTACTAAGGCAGGTGCTGAGGATGCTGAGGTGAGCAACATTGTATAAAGTGGGAGAGAGAAACTTTTATAATATTATGAGGCAGATATATAATTACAAACCTTATGAAGATCATGAAGAAGGGGGGCTATGAGACTGTATAAGAAAAACTTTATCTAGTCTGTGTGTCAGGGAAGTGATATTTGAACCTGGGAAATGAAATTGGGAGATATTAACAAACTCTGCCAATACCCCATACAGTCAGGTGGTTCCTAACTTGCACTAAATTGCTTATAACTATTTTTATGAACAGGCTACACACACTGAGTCAACAGGGAGAACTAGAATGTTTGAAAAGTGCTCAGCTAAGCTTTTGACTTTGATGGCTGCTGGGTCAGTTCTGTGGATCACATGTCTCTTGGGAGAGCGAGTGTCTAAATATGGGGTGGCCAAATCAAGCTGTAAGATGATAATTCTTAAATTTTTAAGCCGCACGAGATAAGAATCTAATAGCAAATATTCATACTTGAAATTAGGAAACACTGCCATATAATTTATATGGTTTCAGATTTTTTTTTCTCTGTAGAAAATCTCAGAATCATGATTTTTTAAAACATAACTGTAATACCTTATGTGTAATTAGGTTGCCAAAATAAACATGCTAACAGTGTACTGCTGACCTTCCCAAATATTCATTGAAAAATTGTCACAAAACAAACTACCTTTTCTTTTTAGCCTAGATTACTTCAAGTTTAAACAGCAGAAAAAGGAAAAAGTAATCAGTAGAGAGGAAAATAGCAATTTGAAATTTTTAATTCTGAAATTTAGTAATAGTGAGACAAGAGCCCCTCAGAATTACATATATGTATAAATTACCAGGTAGCCAGGGTCAAATAGACTTTAAAATAACCTGTGGTTGTCTGTTGATAATTTTTCATTAGCTCCAGACTGACTTTTTCCTTTAGCAACTCTATAAAAATCTGAATTAACGTTCTGTATCTAACCTGTTCTGTATCAGTATTCTAACCTATTTATATAATGACCCTTTATATAATGATCCCTGAAAATAAAACCCAGTAAAAGTGAATGTGTGAAAATCGCTCCAAGGTGGAAAATCTTAATTTTGCAAAAGAATTGTGCTCCAAAGTTTTAGCCTGTGATATCTTTAAGCAGGCTGAGATTGATAACTCCAATAATACCTACATCCTAAAGCTAGACCTTATCATGTTCTTTAATAAGGGAAATGCCTAAAAATTATAAGGCACATTTTGGGAAGACTAGACCGACAAACCTGTGTCAAAATGAATAAAACCATCTCATCAAGCTAATGCGATTTCCTTTAGCCTGACTTGCCACCACCAAATAGGCACCTTTTGTAAGGTTATTATAATGGCTTAATTTAATCTTACCATACGCACAATATGGGGATGGTTACTTACTGATAACGAAACTAGTTGCATTCATTAAATACTGCTATAAATCTCTCTTCTGAAATAGCCGTAATATGGCCTTCCAGCAATACAATAATGTAATTCTTCATCTTTCTGTATAATATTAGATAACTATAGCCTGCAGCCAACTTCCACTGTAGGTGTTGGGCTGGGGTGAGGTCTTTGCAATCCTGTGAGAGGGTGGTGGTGAGGTTAGAGACATAAGGGTCGTTGAGTGAAACTTGGGAGACTGGAAAAATTCAGAAGCAAGCAAATCTTTCCTCTGCTGCAGATGAGGGACTAAAACACCTCAAAATTCTTAAAAGACATTTTAAAGTCCCTCCATAAACATGTTCCTTTATATTTTCATCAATCTACTCTTTTTCAGAGAACAATTCCCTGTATTTTCCCTTCATGGGGAATAAGTTGGTGATTATTGCAATGTGCGGGTATGTGATTCTTCTAACACTGGTTTCAGAGTCTAAATAATAAATGTTGAAGAAAAAGTCAATTCTTAAGGCATTTGCAGTCTCATTTAGCAGTTCCTTCTGCTGAAACCTGTATAATTTTTAAAAGCATGTACCTCAAAATACATTTCAACAAAACTAGCGTTCTTCTAAGAAACTTTTCAGTGTTCTAATCTTTGTAAGCACAGAAAAGCTTCAGATAATCAAGTCATGTGTTTTTATTTGGGAGAGCCTGCCCCACTTCTTTTAAAACTCTCTTTTGCTCCAATCTTTATAAGGAGAATTAAATGAAAAAGAAAAGAAAGGGAAACAAATAACAAAACCCTGTTTCAAATATCTGAAGCATGGACAGAAGGATACTTTCTTCTCTGCACTGGCAGTTTTAAGATTAAATGCCTCTATAGGCTTCCCAGAATTATCAACCTTGTCCAGTGGCTGAATATTCTCCTCAGAATTTGTTCTATAGAAATTTTCTCAGGCTAGATCTGTCTCCACTCTGATTTCTATGGCCGTGAACATTTTGGAAGTCTCCTGGAATTACTGGTATCCTGCTTATTTTCTCCTTTTGGAGGAAGACCATGAAAGCATGAAGCTTAGGTAAGCATTCTATGCTCATGAGGTCTCTGAGCCAATCAGGCTGAAGTAGTTTTTATAGACTTGAGCTCTGGATGCCAGGGTTAGTGAGTCTGTAAAGTTTAGGAACTAACCATTGCATGCATTTTTATTTCATGTCATTATGTCGTTTGCAGGAGACAGCACCGTAACAAGAAGCAACTAGTTTTCTCTGTCCCTCCAACTAAAGGCAGATGCTACCAGTGGATTGAATCTTTATGAAAAGAAAACTAGGTTATGATGCTTAAGACTGACCTAGAGGGCTAAAATTCACTAGAGCCAACTGGGAATCAATCCATGCTGGCTCACCTGATGAGCCCTCATGTTGGCGGAAAGAGCCACATTTACGTGGGATGTCATGGATGAAGACTGGGTGGGTCTCTCAAATGGCCACCACCCTCCCTGCCTTTCTCAGAAAGAACCTGGGGAACCATCCTCCATTGTTGTCTGTTAATGTCCTTCAAGGGGGACTTGTTTTTGGAAAATCTGATATGAAAACATACAAGGTCACAAAATTATCAGCTAAGATGCTGATTTGCATAGCTCTGCCCCATACCACTACCTGGGCTGAGTACACCCCTCTGATGGCCGAGGCTCTAATGCATTATGATGGCATCCTCCTCCAAATGCACCTCCTCCAAATATATAATTGAAAAACAAAAAATGATTTCAAAAATCATGTTATTTTGCTGAAATATATCCCTAGGTTCTGATTTAAAACTTCTGAATAATGCTGTCAAATCTAAACTTTTTTACTGCTTGCTGTACATGTGTGTATGTGTTGCACATAAAAATGATGAGGGTGGATGTGAAGCTAAACTTGCCTGATGGGTCTTCCGGGGCTGATGCAGGCTATGGTTAATAATTAATGTGGACTTTCAAGTCTGAATTTGGTTATGCCCTGGTCTCAGCCTCAGAGCCTGGACCTCCCACTCTGCTTTGAGAGCACACAAGCCAGCAGCCATGAGCCTTTCCTTGGAGCCATCCCAGTCTGTCCAGGGCCCAGCAGACCAACTCCTTCCAGAGTCTCTTCCAGAGCAATTGACTAGGACTTCCTCAGAAGTGCAATCCAGGGCTCCCCTAGTGGCGCAGCAGTTGAGAGTCTGCCTGCCAATGCAGGGGACACAGGTTCAAGCCCTGGTCTGGGAAGATCCCACATGCCGCAGAGCAACTAGGCCCGTGAGCCACAATTACTGAGCCTGCGTGTCTGGAGCCCGTGCTCCGCAACAAGAGAGGCCGCGATAATGAGAGGCCCGCGCAC
The DNA here is from genome assembly GCF_009873245.2 of Balaenoptera musculus. Classification (NCBI taxonomy): domain Eukaryota; kingdom Metazoa; phylum Chordata; class Mammalia; order Artiodactyla; family Balaenopteridae; genus Balaenoptera; species Balaenoptera musculus. The sequence continues at coordinate 47,518,128 of NC_045786.1, read as the reverse complement.
CGCGATTAGGAGTGGCCCGCGCACCGCGATTAAGAGTGGCCCCCACTTGCCGCAACTAGAGAAAGCCCTCGCACAGAAACGAAGACCCAACACAGCCATAAATAAATTAATTAATTAATTAAAAAAAAAAAAAAAGGAAATGCAATCCATTCAGGCATGGTTGACTCCTTCAAGTCCTGAGGGTCCCGCCCTCCTTTTACCTTCCACCAGGAAGACTGCTTGGAATAATTCTCATGGAAGTCTCGAAGCCACGTTCATTCTTGTGCCTCACAGCCCTGCCTTCCTTGCGCACTGCTCACAGTGACAGCCCCTCTGCTCAGTGCTGCTCCATGCTGCCTGCCCCCTGGCCCTAAGTCCCACTCCACCTTCTGGACAAATATTTTCACTGTGCCTCCTGGGACTCTGTTCGAGGGTTTGCAAGCCATCCTCCACCTCAGTGAGGCTTCCTTCATATTGCCTCCAGTTACAGTTGGCTCCTCCCAAGGCTGCTGTCCCTGTATCACCTTCTGAAGTAGAGGCTGATCTGTCTTCCATTCCCCATGGACCTCAGAATTAAGATGTACTTGCTGAACCTCATCACCACTTCCACATACAGACACTTTCTCCTCCAACAAGTTGAGGCTCAGGTGATTCAGCTAAATCATCTCCTGCTCTCATCATAAACTTCTCTATCACTAATCAAAAGTCTAAACATCTGGGTCATAGTTCCTCCCCTCCCAAGTGATGCCACCAACCTAGGTGCTCTCAGCATCTTCATGGACCACCTGGCTGGCCTCTCAGCTCTTTGATCTACTCCCCTCCAATGACTCTCCATCCACCTCTGTCACCCACTCCCATTACCCATCCTGGAACTTGCAATCACTAAAATCACAATTTGAAACTCATAAAAGTTTAGACATCTGTTAGGTGACCACCATTCAATTGTTCCACTACTTTTTCAGCTTCAGTGAGACCTCCATTCTCCTGACTTCATTCTATTCCCCAATCGGTCAGCTCCTCCTGTCTTTACTTCCTTCACTACCAAGCTGAGACTCAGTAACCATGACGTCAGGCAACTTTTGTCATTTCTTCAACTCCTCTGTCCTTTGGCTTCTTCTGTCCCACCTGCCTAGAAAAACTGGGCCCTGGATCCACCTGAATGTTCACCCACTCAATGTCTATTCCTGGGGAGTAAGCAACGCTGAAGCAGGACTCCCAAATTTTGAGATTGAGGCCATGAGAAAGTGAAGATCTCCAATTGCATCCAGGCCCTCAACTTTGCCTGCCAGTTTTTATTTCCTTCTCTGTCTATTTTCCTCCCATTCTCCCCAGTAGCAACTCCCAACTTTCTCCTAAATTCTTTAACTCGGCTGCCTCTCACTTCACAGAGCCATAGATTCAACCACCACTGTGAAGGGCCTTACACAACTTCCTGCCACCCCTCAAATGTGCCTTTGTCCTCACCCCTTCCTTCCTTTCCTTTTCCATTAGACATTCCCTTCCTCCTACTTAAGCCTTAGCCCTTCACATGTTCTCTGGATCTCCTCCCCTCTTCCCTCTTCAAGAGCTAGCTCCAACCCATCAGCATTTCAATATATACCATTTCTTTATTCTAAAAACAACAACAACAGCAACAAAAACTTTGTACTATATCAGTGTCTCTTTCGTCCCTTTGTAATGGAACATCTTTGGAAAAAGTGTTAAATTCCTCTCTTTCCTTATTCCTTTCTCCTCGCCCTGCAACTTTCATCAATCAGGCTTCTCTCTCAACAGTGCCAGCAAACTAATCTCACATCACCACTCATATCCCCCTCCAAATCCACAGGCTATTTTCATCACTATCTTAACATTTTTTAAGCATGCAAAAATAATTTTGGAATAACAGCTTGTAAATCTTCATATCAAAGCATTAACAAAGGTTTGTCATTCTTTCTTCAATAAAATAAAAATATTATAGGTACAGTTACCTTTATAGGTCACTCCACCTTTTTTACAAGACCATTCTCCTCTCTTTTTCCTTCACTCCCAAGACACAGACACTATCACGAATTTGCTCTTTTCAACACGTCTCTCTAGTTTTATTACACAGGTATGTACCATAATCAATACATCATCTCCATTTATATCTTTTAAAATATTAACTAACTTGTGTCATACTGGAGTATAACATGATGTTTGTTCAGCTCAACATTATGTGAATACTATCCACAATGGCACACAGATAACTGATTCCTTAATTTTAATTGCTATATAGTATTTCATCATATCAGTATACCTGATGTAATTATCTATTCCCTACTAATAGACATTTAAGTTATCTACCATTGATAGGGATTGAGTAGGATAATCAAATGATTAGCTTAGAAACGCCATTAGGGAATTGTAGATAGAGAGGGAACTGTAGGGGGCTTTGGGAGACCACCATAAGATTAATGATCACTCAAGAAAGTAACGGAAAATCCTGAAACAATGTGGGCTTGCTTGACTCATAAAGTAGAACGAATTGCTTAGCATCAAAGCCAGATTGGCTTGCTTAACAACAAAATCAAGCTAACTTGATTAGCAACAAAATCATGCAACAGAAGCAAGAGACATGCCCCAAAACAATAAAACAATGGTGGCATGAGACCTACATCCTGCGCAGTGAGCTCGGTAAGTTAATGACTCCCAAAACATGCTCTTTGACCCCTAGGATATGCTCTTTTCACAATGCCCTAAAAACAATAAAACAATAGTGGAGAATAAGACCTACAACCTGCTCAGTGGTATCATCAAGTTAATGACACCCCAGCACGTGCTCTGTGCCCACAAAAAAACAATCATATATGGAAAGGTGACATTTCAAAGTGAAAGACTCTCATTGTACTGAGACCTGAAATAATCTTTCCAAAGTGCCATGACAGGCCTGGCCTGACCATGTAGGGACAAAAAACCCAACCTGGAGGAGGAACTGGTGATGAAAGCATGACGTCTACTCAAGAAAGACAAAGAAGGTCTTCTCCCCTTCCCCTCTCTTCCTTTGAGTATAAAAATGTAACCCACTAAGTACCCGGGCAATGCTTGCCTGCCCGCTTGTAAGCCTCACAAGAGTCCTCTTCTAATAAATCACTTCTCATCTATCACTTTGCCTCTCGCTGAATTCTTTCTGCCCTGAGACATAAAGGACCGGGCTCCTTGGAGCCCCCTGCAACAACACCTATTAGTTTCACCATTTCTCATTCTTACAAACTATACAAATAAATACAAATACTAGAATGAGCATTTTTTTAAATTAATTAATTTATTTATTTATTTTTGGTTGTGTTGGGTCTTTGTTTCTGTGTGAGGGCTTTCTCTAGTTGCAGCGAGTGGGGACCACTCTTCATCGTGGTGCGTGGGCCTCTCACTATCGCGGCCTCTCTTGTTGCGGAGCACAGGCTCCAGACGCACAGGCTCAGTAATTGTGGCTTACGGGCCCAGTTGCTCCGCGGCATGTGGGATCTTCCCAGACAAGGGCTCAAACCCGTGTCCCCTGCATTGGCAGGCAGATTCCCAACCACTGCGCCACCAGGGAAGCCTTGAGCATATTTTTATACTTTTCTTTTCATACAAGATTTTCTCCAGGACACACACCTAGAAGTAGGCTTTCTGGATAAAGCCTATGCACATTTTCAACTTGACTAGATGATGCCAAATTGCTCTGCAAAGTGAAATCAAAGACTGCTTGAAATAATGTAATATTCTCTCTCCCTTTTGCCAGTATATGGTATTGTCACATCTTCCAGTGGTTGCCAATATGATGGGTGTAAAATGGCATCTCACTTTTGTGTGAGATTTCTCTGGTTGAAAGTGAGGTTGAGTGTGTTTTCATATGTTTATTAGCCTCTTGTGTTTCCACTCATCTGAGATCCTTAATTCATTTTTCTTTCCCATTTTTTCATTTTGGTTGTTTCCTATTATTGGAGTGTAGGAGTTAGTGTTTATCTTTCAGTCTGTCCCCCATGTGTCAATTTATCACTAAGTGCTAAATATCCAAGAAATCTCTCCACTTTTCACCATCTCCAAAGCCAGCACCATCCCAGTGGAAATTTGCCATGTCTTCTCTGAGTTACCGCTTAATCATTTTCCTTGCCTTTGGTCTTGCAGTCTCTAACCTATATGGCAACCAAGGAACATTCCCATGACACCATTCTTCCGTTCAAAGAACCTTAAAGTTCTCCTCTTTCTTATGACCTGAAGGACATTTATAATATGGCCTTTGCTTTTCTCTTCAGTCCCATTTTTGTTTCTCTCCTCTAATTCACATACCCTACACTCCAGCTGTACTTGTCGACTTTTGGTTCTTGTAGTGGTTCCTGCTCTCTGCCTACCTCTTGGCCATTGCATATGCTGTTTTCTGCTTGGAACCCTTGCATCAAGGCTGCCCCATCACCACCACCAATCTCACCTTAATAATTCCCTCTCCATCTTCAGGTCTCAGCTAAGAATGCACCACTTTTTCTAATTTCCTAGTTCCAGGTGAGTTATTTCTTCTTGAGGCTCCCATGACACCTTTTGTTTATTTCCACTGTTGCACATGTTACATTATATCCTAATAGCTGTCTCTTTGTCTGTATCTACCAATAGAGAGAAGCACAGAGAGAACAGGGACCACTTCAGTCTTCTTTTCAGAGGTAACCTCAGCACCTAAGGGGATGCTTGGCTTAGAGAAGTGGTGACTGATAACATAGAAAGAGATTCCATTCTCAGCAGTGCAAACTGAGAAGATAGATCTCACGATGACTTGCTCCAAGTTCAATCCACTTAGGAAAAAAAAAAAAAAATCAACATACAGAAAACTTTTCAAAAAGACACTTATTGTGCAAACTCAAGATCCTACCCACCCCCCTGAAAAAAAAAAAAAACAATTTGAGTAGTGAGGGTCAGATCCTAAGTATACAGGACTCTCTGGATTACGTGCTTATCAAATCTCAAGGTAGCTTAACATGAAGGAATCTGACCTTGCTCTGAAAGGAAACTAAAGGAGTCATATTAGAATATGCATATAAAGTGTTTTTTCCTTAAATATCTTTTCTTTTTCAGAACTTAACTGAAACTTCTGTCTCTCCTATACTGTTTGTCTACACAACCAAACATTAATGATAACGTGAATATATATAGTATTAAAAAGTCACATAGTCTTAAAAAGATAACTTGTAAAAATAAGATAAGAATTATTCTCTACTCTCTGTTAAACAGAACTCCTAATCATTTGATGAATATGTTTAGAATAGCTTGATGCTAGCACAGTCTGTTAGGTAACATAGTTTTTCAGCATAAAGAAAATGTGACTTGGACAGATGTTGGTTAGAATCCTGGTTACTTAACCTCTGAGAGTTTAACCTAACAATCTGTAAAATGGGCATTTTAAGACTAGTACCTGTGCCTCAGGGTTACTGTGAGGATTAAGTAAGACATGAAATCGATGTGGAATGCCTTTAAAGAGTGCACACACTAGGCCCTGAATAAATATTACCATTCATTCCTTCTGATGTAAGAATCCCTCTAACAACACTCCTATCATCCATTGTCTGCTTGGATCCTCATCTTGAGCTGGAATCTGCATTTCTGAAATAACTGCAACCGTTTATTGAGAGCTTATTAGGGATCAAACACTACCAGCGCTTTGGGGCATTAAAACAAGCCCACAAGGTCAAATGTATTAGACTCCCCATTTACAGAGGTGGACAGTCTGGTGCAAGGAGATGAGAGGAGATGCTGTGAAATGGATGATAGACCAAAATTTCAGGTGAATGTTTTGTAAGCACTAAGAGCACCAAAATCTCACCACTAGGAAAGGTTTGTGAAGTGCTTCACCTTTCTGATAAAGCTACTATTTTGAAGGACATGGGAAAAGTGGGGAATGTAGTTTATGTCTAGATATCCGCAAAGCATTTTGCAAAGTTAAGGACATAAACAGGAAAGAGAATATGACAAAGACAATGAACAGAAAGCATAGATCCCAGCACACAGTAGATGCTTAAGGAAACTGGTTGAACTATCTTGTACTTCTGTAACATATAATATTGTACATCAACTATACTTCAATAAGAAATAATTTTTAAAATAATTTTAAAAAAAGAAAAAAGAAAATGGGCTGAGTCTTTACAGGTATAGAGAAGAGATTGGTGTTTACCAGTGGGGAGGGGGAGTAGGAGAGGCAGATTGGGGTAGGAAATTGAGAGGTACAAACTACTGTGTATAAAATGGGTGGGCTACAGGGATATACCGTACAGCACAGGGAACTTTGGCATTATTTTGTGGTGACTTTAAATGGAGTATAATCTATAAAAATATTGAGTCACCATGTTGAAACTAATATGATGTAAATCACCTACACTCCAATTAAAAAAAAAGAAAAGAAATCTTGTTGAATCCAGAACTGATAATCTACACACAATGCCATAGGTACACCATTTATCAACAGCTTGGATCCCTCCTTATTGATCAATATGCAAGGCATTAATTATTAAGTATCACACCAGTTACATAAAAGAATAGCTGTATACATAGTTCCTTCTGAGCATAAAATTTGATGTGAACTTAGACATTTAAAATTTTAAATTTCTCATTTCAGGAAATAAAAAAGATTCATGTCACATGATCTGAAGTTAGAAATTTAAATTCCCAACTCCAGGAGAGATAATGAATTAAATTTCATGATTTACCTTGAAATCCATAAATTTCTCTAGATGTTTTTATTCATCATCCACCAAATGGAGACAATACCACGTCCTCCTATCTAGTTAGCACTAGTTCTGAAACTCAATCAGATAATTTAGGTAAAAGGATTTTGAGTGTATCACCACTGGATAATGCAATTTATCAATCTGGAACAAATGGTTTTCCAGAGTGGAGTTTATTACAAATAGAAGTGTTATTTATAAAAGTGTTTCTTAGATAGTTGAGTATGGGGATGAAGGAAAAATTCTCAAGCAGTTAATGTCCTGCATCTGGATTGATTTCATCTTTGGTTTCTTCTCCTTCTAGTGGGGCTGCTCATCCAGGGTGCATTCCTCTCCCACACCACCTCCAACAGAGAGGGAGGGAAGTTAACAAAATGAAAGCAGAGCCCACTGTCTTCATGGCTATGTGATAGGAGTTCTGTAGAGGTTCACTGGGGAAATGAGACCTGTATATTACTTACAGTTTGGAAATGATGTGTGGCATCCTGTTGCCTCATTGCCATTTGATTCTTACAAAGGAAATGATTTTTTTTAAAGCTTCTAGGTTTTATCTTCCTAAGGCTTTTTTTCCAACAAGATGTCTATGCAACAGAAAAACTTTTGGGGGAACTCCCTGGCGGTCCAGTGGTTAGGACTCAGCTCTTTCCCTGCCAAGGTCCGGGTTCGATCCCTCGTCAGAGAAATAAGGATTCTGCAAGCCGCGTGGCATGGCCAAAAAAAAACAAGAAAAAATTTTTGAATCTTGACTACATCTTCTACTACAGATAATGACAACTACTTAAACTGCATTTAAAAAGTGCTGAGTAGTTGATCCTGGTACCTAATGATGTTACTCATCTTGTTGGAGCCTGATTGACACTAAAAATAATAAATTAGAACAGAAAATGATTTTACAGGATCTGTGGGCTGACAGGCAGGCTAAGTGTAATATCCTCCATTACACTTGTCATTGAATTCTATATGGTTCAGCTCTGAACAAGGACGACAGGACTTACTATGATTTCACGATTTTTATCTTCAATCATCTATCTCTTAAACATATAAAATTAATTTGCCTACTTACAAATTCAATGAAAAGTGGAAGCAAAAAACACCCTCTCTGTGGTAAAACAAACACTATTGTAGGCAGCCTATTGCACGGGCAGGAGTGAAATAAATTAAAAACTGTCATTTCTGGATAATCTAGGATACAGCCTCTGAGACAGCTATTTCCTTCATCTGATCTAGTAAATTTATAAATTAAAAATTAATAGCCATACCTGCTGAATCAACGGGATTCATTTGGGAAATTATTTTAAAAGAGCTGTACTTGAAAGCATCCCATAGAACACGATGGGGCCATCGGTTTGCTTTAAGCACTTTTCAAGCCAAAATTAATTCTTATCGTTATTTACAAAACAATTGGTTGGTTAAATTTATAACACAGTTTTTTTTGTTTGTTTTTTTTTTTTTAGTTTTTTTCAGTAAATCATGATAATTTGTTCTTTGAGTTTTGGGGAAGAGGAAAAAAAAAGTTTGGAAAAAGAAGTTTAAAATATTGCTACTTTTCATTTTAAGTAATGGCTGTGAATCATTGAGGATGATTTTTAATTTTGATTCATTCAATGAGCTCTCCTAATACAATGATTTTCTCCATGGAAGTCTTTAACCACAGTGGCCATTTGCAGCTGATGATTTTTTTTTATAAATAATTTATAAAGCCACTATGCACTTACACTTTTACACTGAAAGAGAGAGAACAGAATTGCATCTTAAACTCTATTTACAAATTTACCTTGGCAGGCCCTCTTACTGCCAATAGGAAACGATGTTGCATATTTAATTTGCTCTTTTGTTACAACGGGGCTTAGGTTAGTTAATTTCAATTTTCGATTTCAAAAGCTATCAAATATGGCTCAGATGAGAAATCAATTTTTCTCAGCTGCCTCTGTTTTTGTGATGGGAGGCTTCTCATTGGCTGAAGGTGAGCCACGTGACATGGCAAGAGATTAGTTCACCAGACCCCGTGTTGCTGCCACCTCAATTACTGCCTGCCTCTTGTAATTTAGCCTTATAACACCTAATTTCAAGACAGAACTCATATTTAATTCATGAAAGCTTCCACAAGAGTAATTGTGAAATAAATTGCCATAGAAGATATCCATTTGTGACTCATTTTAATTTTGTATGCTAGTAGCATGCTATTTATTCTACTTGTTTAACATTTTAGCACAAACATTTTTTTTTTTTTTTAATATTGAACTTTACACACTGATAGCTGCATACTTTGCACCATTTTCCCACTTTACATCATCTCCTTTACTGGGATTTCCTTTCACAAAACTTCCACCCAGTGGTATTTCCAAAGGTTGTTAAAATCAAGAACTTATAATCTCCTAATTATTGAATGTGTTGTTATGATCTGCACAGAACTTTACAAGTAGCAACTAAAATCACAAATGATAGCAGATAAATGGTAGTTAGATGACAAGGATCATTCAAAGGGCCGAGAAATAGAGTTTAATTTAATATTTCAAACAAAGGCATTCATTACACATATTGACATTTACATTTCAACATTGATATATATTTTAAAATTCTTGAACCAAAACATATGTATTTCCTGTGTATACACACCATTTTGTCCTTTTCCTCCCTGTTGCTATGCCAACAAGGTGGGTGAGGCCTTCTCAACTGCCAAACTCAGCTGTCATCCCTTCACCCTAAAAGCCTTATAATTGCTTTTATTTGCATACGACAATTAGGCAGGATGGCTCACAGCGAGAAAAACCAACCTTTCTCTCCCCAAGTGCACACAACGCCAGCCTGTAATTTATAAAAGATACGCGCCATGTGGTGGAGCACTAAAATAGAGTGATGAGTCCTTTCATCGGATTGTAAGCCATTAACAAAAGAAAACATCCCCTTTCAGGCTATAAAAAATGCCTATCTGGTGTGAACCTGCAAAATCACGAAGTTCCCCCCTCCTCGACTCCCCCCCGCATAGACCCTTCACATTCATTATCACATTGAACTCAAAAGGAGTTCTAGTGAAAGAGTTACATTTGGGTGTTTATGAGTAATGGGGTGCAAATAAAATCCACACTAGGCTAAAATTGCATCCAGAGCAGTTGGTGTTTGGGGGTAGTTTTCTGTTTCTTTTTCTTCTTCTTCTTTTCTTTTTTTTTTAAACCTTGTTTTGCATCGTGTTGCATGTTGAAATGTCATATTAATATAATCATTATTACCCTTTTTCTTTGGAGAAACCATGACAGGATTTTCCAATCAGCATTCAGGTCTGTGAAAGCTCAAGTCAGGAGGAATGTGGATGGTTTAAATCATACTCTGCTTCGGTTTTCAAAAGGTCTTCAAAAATTAGTGTCTAGTGTAAAAGGTCAAAACATGGTTGGAAATCATTTCAGTGATTTATTGTCATCATTTTTTCTGGTGACTTTAATTCTAATTATTAAGATATTTTAATTTTATTCTTACATGCTGCATAGAATCTAAGATAAAATTTTTAACAGATTCCTTTTTAAGCAATATTTTAAGTCACCAATTAGGCTGTAGGGTTTTTTTCAGCCTTTTCTTAGAGTTTGTGCCATTAGAGACCTTTACTTTATAGAATGAGCATCGAATCTGAACTTCATTTCTTCTAAATTGTCCTAGCTTTAAAACTATTATTCAGAGCACTAAAATTGTGACCTATTTCTTTCTCTGAGAATCTTTTAAAAGGCAGTTGGCACTCCATTTTTATTCACCATTTACTGAATAAATAGTGATCATATAGGCAATTTGGGGCCAGGATCGTCAAATAGATACAACTAATCACAAATCACACAGCCAAGTGTCTGCCTCTATGCTTCAGAGGGGATAGTAATTACAATAACATCTTGAAATAGTTTATCTAGATTAATTCTGTATCTGAGTTTTTAGTCAAACATCCACAAGTGAATTACATTAAATTTGCTAAAATGACAAAATTAAAAAGTAAAGGAGTCACTTCGAAAAGCAATGATGAAATTAAAGCCAAAGCATTGATTATACAGGACAAAAAGTCAAATTCCTTTGGAAAATTATTAAAACTAGGTCATGAATAAAGTTACAAGGTATATAACAAACTCACACAGAGGAGATAAGAGACATGAACAACAATTCATAAAAAAAGACATTAAAGTGCCAATAAATATATGAAAAATGCTTACCCTCACCAATAAGGAAAGAAATGCAAGTTTTAGAAAACATGCGATCTAAGTTTTCACACATTAGAATGTAAAAATTAGATAGTGATAACATTTTGGCAAGGATATGAAGTAACAGGCTCTTTAACATACAGACCATCAACATGTGGATTGTTACTCCTTTTCCAGAGGACAACTGGCAATGTGCAGTAAAATTTTAAACGGCCCTGATATTTGACCCAAGAATACCACTTCTAACGTTTATTCCAGTGAAAAAATCAGAGAAGAAATGAACGCACATATACAAGGGTGTTTTTGCATGCTATTTGCCCCAATTTTTGAAACAAGCTAAATACACATTAAATAAGTCATACAACACCCCTATGGTGGAATATCATGCAACCATAAAAAAAGTTGATATAGATCTGTTTTCCATGAATATCTATCCATCTATCAATACATGCATACATATACGTAATATATTATTCTATTTATGCAAACATATATAGAATATATTTTTCTATTCACACAATAAAAGCGTCTTCCACAACCTATTAGGAATGATACTGCAGTGAGTTGGGTGTGAATTTCTATGTCATGTTCTAGTTCACTATGAGCACAATTTTCAGGGAAAAGATACAGTCATGAGTAGACTTTCAGTAAGCAGCCTTTTATTTTTTTAGGACAACATGTATTGAAAATTTCCCAGCATTGCAGTTTAATTTTCTGTTTTTTTTTTTTTTTCCTGGAACCATTAGTTACTTCCCTGCCCTCTTCCCACACCTCATATCTAATCCGCAGTTGCCTCCTTTTCTGATATACCTACACTACCTAAATTGTCATTTTAATAGAACTTAATATATATTAGGAGTTCATCTAGAAAGGATAAAATAATACCATAAGGATCTAAAATCTAACTTGGTACTTTCCTGCCAGAGTTTCTGATATTAACTGAGGAATAAGGAGAAATAAGAAACGTTTATTTCCTAAGGGAGGGCTTCCTGTGTGAAGAGAAAGGAGATAAGTCCAAAGAACAATGACCTTTCATGAAAGTTGGATTCTACCTTCATCCTACTGAGTACCAAAGCCTATTTACTCTCAGGCTTCCAGCATGGTTATAGTAAGTGCTGAATAAATAGTTGTGTAATGGATGGGATGAAAATAAAAGCATCAGAGTCAAGCAGGAAACTTCCCAGCTTACATTACTTTCTTCCTGCTGACCTACCATAGAGATACAGGTAACCTTTACAAATTAAACTAGTAGTTACCTCTCACTGGCAAAGTGAGGGTGAAACCTTATCTATGTTTCTGGATAAGTCAGCATACTTTTACGCAACCATTTACACAGATATGCCTAGATATTTGAAGCAAATATATTTTACAAAAATTTGTGTTTTGCTTGATTTACTTAAATAATTTCTTTGTTCACTATTTGACATGGATATTTGGTACTTCCTCAGAGACCACAAAATTTTAGGACCCCAAAATAAAAGAATCCAAAGAAAACTAATAGGAATCCACTCTCACTAGAAACATGGAATAAAAAGTCCAACATTATTAATGCTTGAAAAATAGTTTGCATTTTATTAGCACACATTATACACAAATGAAGTTCCTTGAAATCAAAGGAAGCCTAATATTCTGATTGATTAAAAATGTATGTGGTTTTTTTTTTTTTTTTTTTTTTTAATAAGTTTATTTATTTATTTATATTTATTTTTGGCTGTGTTGGGTCTTCGTTTCTGTGCGAGGGCTTTCTCTAGTTGCGGCGAGCGGGGGCCACTCTTCATCGCGGTGCGCGGGCCTCTCACTATCGCGGCCTCTCGTTGCGGAGCACAGGCTCCAGACGCGCAGGCTCAGCAGTTGTGGCTCACGGGCCCAGTTGCTCCGCGGCATGTGGGATCCTCCCAGACCAGGGCGCGAACCCGTGTCCCCTGCATTGGCAGGCAGACTCTCAACCACTGCGCCACCAGGGAAGCCCCTGTATGTGGTTTTTAAAAGATCTCCTTTTTCCCACAGAAAAGATAAATTTCTTTGTCCTCTTAATTTTGTAGGACACAGAATAGGGTAAATTGTTGGAAAGATAGGATCAGATGTAAAGATTTTTTGAAGACAGTTCTAATGTATAGCATATACACATTTATTGAAGGAAAACATTAAACATAAGAAAATGGGTAAAACAAAAATATGTAGGATAAAGTTTTCTAAGATTATCCCCAACTCACACTTTGGCAATTCAATAGATTTATGCCACTCTAGGCTCTTTTGCTCCATTAAAAACAATTATAATGATAAATAATAACAATATATGCATCTTAAGAACAGTGCTGTGCTGTGGTTTTATTATGCGACACTCAGAGACAAGGGGAATACTTTTCTTGGAATATAATAAAAAATATAATGCATGAATTTTGATGTACTTGGGAAAAAAGAGAGTTCTTTGTATCTGCATTCCATATAAATTATTTATTATACTTTTTTAAAAAGACTTTTCAAAATTATGACTATTATTTTAAGAAAGTATGCATACATTTGTAATTTTCCCTTATCCGTGAGACTATTGTTCTTGAGATGAAAAATACAAATGGGATAGCGTGATGAGAAAAATGCTGTATGGGGCAGCTGAAATTTGTCTATTGTGTGCTTCTTCTATGCCTTTCGTTAGTGACTGGGACACTGGAAGGTGGGAAAAGTGACTCAGTGAATATTTACTGCCTCTGAAATACAAAAATCTGATCACCTTCCATCCACAGAGCTGTAGATAGCCACTTCACATTATCAGGTGTCCTATCTCTAGAGAAGATGTACAAAATGTATCCCAGGATAGCAAATGCACAATTATGAGGAACCATTATGCATTATTATTTTTCATTATTACTGTGGTTCAAATTAGATCATATCAAACAGAAATAGCTTACACTTTTCGAAGCTAGACTTCAGTTCATGGTCTGATAAGATTTCCACTGGAGTAGTTGTGGGAGAACGCCCTACTTAAATCATGATTCCTTTGGAAAAAGTGTCCAGGCAGAGCACTGTACCTTTTGGCTGTAATCTCTTCACAGAGCTTTCTTTCTTATCTCTTTTTTATTTCTCACCACATCTGTAATAAAAAGGAATCTCTTGGTAAGAACTCTTAAGTGAAACCTTGCATGGAGTGAACATTGGTGAGACATTAATAATAAATTTGGAGATGGGTAAGCAGAGGCTCGTTTTTGCTTGCTTTGGTGCCTCCACCCCTGGTCTGTGAACCGCGGAGTTGACTGTGACACTTTTAGGGAACAAAGTGTCTCCAGCACTACCTCTCCCCCCTCACTTCAAACCTCATCGGAGAACTCCTGAAATGAAGCTGTCACTCAGGGCTGCTTGGGGACCTGTCACCACAACATTGAGCCTTTTCATTTTGATGGGTCAGCCTGCAATCCCCTTGAAAGAGATGTCCCTGCCACCGTGGTTTCTCTTTCCACAGGAATTCTGAATTCTAATGAAACTCCAAATCGCTCAATAAAGGCAGGGGCACGAGGAAGTAATCCAAAGCAGATCTGAGTGAAATTTGTATTTTATCTTTTTTTTTTTTCCCCCAGCCCATTATTCTAATCGCTTAGGTGGTTCACAAAGCTTTGGTTCGCAGTTCAGACACAAGAGGAATGAGGTGTCCTTTGTCCGGATGCCACACTGAGATTAGGTAGCAGCTCTCTGAAAATGAAAGGCCGTGGCTCAAATTTCCTTGGGTAAATATCCATCCACCTAGTGTAGTTTGCACCTACAGTGTTACACATACATTTCTAATGTGCGCTGGGTTGATCGAGAAGAGAGAAATTCCCATTAACATATTTTTTTATTTTTCATGTGTCCGTGAAATTGTCTTTCAAAAATCTCATGTGCACCTTTTGCCATAAAATGAAGAAAATAGCATTGTTACTCTCTACTTTTTGATCAGAAAGCAGGCATGTTGTAGATATATCCTCTGGAGAGCATCATACAAATTATTATTTTCATTCTTTTCTTTCAGTAGTGTTCACGTTTTTGAGATACTTATATTGAGTGCCATACACTATTAAACGACTGTCTTCCCTTTGGGGGAAAATAATTGAGAAAACTTCCAGAAGGAAAGCATTCATGTGATTGCCCACTAAACTTTATTTCTTAGTATATTTTTATAGTATATGCTAGAATAATTGTGTTAATTCACATGAAAAGGCAATTTCCCCAGAAGTTCTGCAATGAATTTTTTTACCCCATCTCATGTTTATCTAGAGGACGTTTCATGTTTTCAGTTCATTTAGAAAGATAGTAAGAAAGATAGATGGATGGATAGATAGATACATACATACCTACGTAGATACATAGATACATTCTTTATCTATAAATATAGATATAATAAAGTTGACTTTATTGCTTTGTAACAAGCTGAACCCAAGTTAACCCTTGTTTTATTATTTAACCTTCATAAAGAGCTAACAAGCAATATTTAAAATACGTTACAGTATCCTTGCAACACTGACAACTCTACAGTCATGTTCGTGTTACTTAAAACCTAAAAGCCTCCAATCCACATTGTCTGCTTCCACTCTGCGACACATCACCCTAAATATGTCAACTGCCTGTACTTTAACTGTCCAAAGAACATCTGTTATAACTCCTGGTGCTTCAGGGTCCAGACATCAGTTGTAATCTTTTTTCCCAGTTGATAGAATGCAACAGACCATTGCATATAAAGCAATTCCTCCACACCCAGCCTGGTTGTTTTTGTATGTGTTAAAAGGACTATTTGGAGAAAATACCAATAATATTAAAATACAATTTCTCCAGTTGTTTCCATGATGTGTTTTATTCTCTGTGTATGTACTACTAGAAAACAGTGAACTAGACTTAAAAATCAATTGTGATCTACCATATAAAGGAGGGAGAAAGAAAATGAGAGAGAGAGAGAAAGAATCGTGAGTTACAGCCTCCTTTACTTGCCCATTCTTTGTATAATATATGGAAACATTACAATAAATTCCAAACCCAGGGTGGTCTCAGTTGTAAATCTCCATTTTGGATCTGATTGATTTAGACCATAGACTGGCTTGATTATGTCCTTATAATTAATTATTTCTCCTTTCTGCTTTTTTTCCCCTATGAATACTAGATGCCTCTATATTTTACATTCTTTTTCCACATACACAAAATGTATCCCCTTTTGTCTTGATTCAGATTAAATCACATATTAGCTATACACACACACACACACACACACCCTGAGGCTTGGGGAGAACTTTAAAATTAAACACTGTAGAGTATTCTAAACTGTCTGGAACAATAGATATTGTTCTTTCTAAAACTGCAGAAGCCACTAACATTGCCTAAGACTTTATTTTATTATTTCGTGGCATTTTTTAAATACGAAGTATAAGGATCCAGTGGGAAAGTGTGTACTAGATTTTAGTTGTTCTATTTCTTGTGGCTCAAAGAAAGACTTAGAATGTCCATACCCCTCGGTCCCCTCTAAGACTTAATATGCCTTATTAGACCCTGTTTATAAACTGTTTTTCTTCATTTTAGGGATAAATGCCCAAGTTTAAGAGCTAAATAGGCAAACGTGACTAGCAATGCCTGGCCGGCTGTAATTCACAGCCTATCTATTTCCACTCTTGGGTTGTTACCCCTTTTCAGTATTGAGGGAAATTAGAGTGTCCGTTTTAATTCTTATTTCTCGCAGCACAAAAGATGGAAAAATTACACTCTGACAAAAGCTAAAGAAAGAAAGCAGTTTACTTGAAACACAGACCAATCACATCTGTATTTATGTGTACAGAAAAGTGCAACAGTGTGTCAGCAACTCAACTTTTTCTACTTGTTGAGAAAAGTCATTGTCTACCACCTGGAAATTCACTTCTGAAGCTTTGAACACATTTCAAATGCAGAGAAACATTGCCATTTACTGGTGTAAAATTATAGCAGTCCAGAAAACAAAATGCGAATGAATTAACTGGGTAAAATGTACAACTCTATCTGTGTTCGGCTTGGGTAATTCTTCAAATCAATATTTTAATGGACAGTTGCTTAAAACTTCTCAAATACAGACTAGCATAAAAACAGCCTTTAATAGATAAAAGCTTGAGTGTGACAAACCCACTTGCTCCTTAGTGTTTGTATTTGATCAGAGGATTGAAATTACTTGTCTTCTCCTCCCTAACAGTTGTCTGGTTATACCCATCAAGTTGGAATTCCAGGTCAGCTTTGGGGCCAGAGAAAGCGGGATGCATGTTGCCATTTCATTCATACTATGGGCCTAAGTTATTTTATTCCATAGGAACAAGCTCTGGGTTTGGGAAACGATCTTCGGCAATGAATTCATCAAGGCACATCTGGGGAATATAGCTGTGCACACCTGGGGAAGGAGGAACACCTACTGCTTGTGAAAGTGCCTCTAACCAACAGAGTAGTATTTTCGTCTCTCCATTCCATCTTTCATTGGCAAGTCAGTCAAAATCCCTGTGAGTTTTGACTGTGTTCCAACCGAACGCCAGAGTTCCAGACAACCATGCCATGAACTCCAAGCCAGCATTACGCACACTTCACCTTGACAAGAAGGTCTCCTAGGAAGGCTCCACCCCCAAGTGTCCTACGGACCCAGGCAGGGAGGACGCTGTGCTTCTGTTTCTTCACTCACAAAATAAAATAAACACACCCATCTCCTGCTCAGTGTGCCCCTTAGGCAGAAGAAATGAGAAAGTGCTGGAGAAGTGTTTTGAAGCTGGAGGCAGAAGATGCCATGGAAGTAAACAGTAATTTTATTAATTGCCTCAAAATAGAAAATGCGGAGTTTAAATCAATGCTACTTTCTTCAGAGTAAACACTAAATGTAACAGCCAAAGCGATATGGTTAAAATTAACTTGCAGTTGCTTTTCAAGCTGAGGAGAGAGAATTACAAACGGGGGGATATTGCCAAATCTCATTTACCGCTTTCTTTCTTGTGAATAATATCTGTACATTCAGGTCTTTGTGAGACTTCTCAGTGGCATAGGAATCCCATTGCATCTGCTTATTCTTGATTTTTATCAATGGAAAAAAAATATTAAACTCCCACACGACACAAAGCACCACGATAATACCTACCAGGGCTGCTGCAGCATCCCCAGACTCTGGGGTCATCCTCCTCCCTCCTCCTGCCCTTCACTTCTCTGTGTGTGTGTGCACAGGGGTGTGTGTGCGTGTGTGTGCCTGCACGTGAATCTCTTACTCTCCAGCTAGTGTGTGCAAAATGGTTGTTACTGACTGCTCACAGGATGCCAAACAGCACTGAATGGGTTAATTGGCATTTTAAAAAGGTAATTGCAAAGTGTAACCAGCAGGGTTATCACTAGAATTGGGAGGTGGAATGTAGGTCTCCCACCCACTGGAGACTCACATCTTGAAGAGCAGGCTGAAGACGAATCAATGCTACTGCTATTTCTTGATTTTCCCTTTCAGCTACAACTGCTCACCCCCAATGCTCTCTTTTGAATGTACTGTATCAAGCCAGTAGTTACAGAAGAGTAAGATGTGCTCTGTCCTGACTACAGAATTACCTTGGGATATGACTGTAGCATAAATATGTAGTAAATCATTATATGTGTGGGTTTCTTTACATCATGCATAATGTATATACACAGGACATGTTTGGAAAAGAACTAAGAAATGACTGGAGTCACAAAGAAACCGATATATTTTAAGACATTTCTATGACTTTCAGTGTGGAATGTAAAATTTTAAATGGGTTTTTAAACAGGTTACTGTAAAGCACACATAAATGCCATTTACCTCAGATCATGATTACTGCAAAATAGAGATATAACCACCAAGGTGAGCAGCTGCCACTGGTGCCCAACGTGACTTCTTGGTTTAACTTCCAAAAGGAAGAATTTCATGGCAGTTAGCATGCCTGTCACTACACCTGAGTAAAAGAAGAACAAGGAAAGGCAACTATTAACAGGAGATTTCTAAATGGTATGGTAAGCGACAGGGGCAAATCATAACCTGCTCTCTCTCAGGATTAAATGCACACTTGTCCAGGTTCACACCCTCCCACACAAATGTGCACACACACAAGCAACTGTGAACTCCATGGACTCAAGGCTATGTCTTCTTCTTTGTCTTTCCATCCCCTGCAGTTCTCAGCACAGTGCTATAAACATAATAGCTGTTCAATAAACATTGTCAGATTCAATGGCTAAGCTAGATGGAACAGAATTACAAAAACATCTTTACTTACAATATTAAGGATTATGAATTTTGGCCACACCAGAATAGGCCAGAATCCAGGTTGCCTGTCTTAAAACAAAACAAAACAAAAAAAACTACAGTAACTCCAACTCTAGAGGAATAAAATTAAGTATATAGTAAGAATGTATTTCCTTATAATAATAGTTTTCGGTCAGTGGCCCTCTTCTTCCTTGATGTAGAAGAAAGTGTCATTATAAAGAAATATAAAGATATATAGATCTCTCGAACACATGATGGATCTTTGCTATAAAAAGAAGAGATGATGTCAATCTACCTCCCACCCACATTGTTCAATTATGCTGTCTGCCATTTGCCCGGCCACCCAATCCTAAGATTCTTGGCTGGGGAATAACCCATCATGTTACGCATTGCTTGAGTAGGAGAGTCAGAGTTTTGGCATAATATGAGTAGGGCTGAGTGATCTGGCAGTCAGAGAGCTGAAGTCTGGGCAATGCCACACACACACTCAGTCACACACACACACACACACACACACGAACACGCCATCCCACTGGGAAACTTTGAATTGGCCGCCCCCCCCCCCCTCTGCAGCAGCCTGGAACAGTGCACGAATCCACATCAGCGTCCCATCTTCTCTCCTGCAGGCAGCTTCCATCTTCAGAGAAACAAAGTAGGGGAGATTGAAAAGAATCAATACCTCTTCTGGTGCAAACAGAAAGGTGAACAGAACTGTATTCATTTTGGACTATGAAAATTGCTCCTTTTTACCTCTCCTCCTTTGCTATTTATAAAAGAAATCTCCATTAATACTCAGTATAATTAGCACCAATTTACTACTTGGGGTAATTTCATTTAATCTATTTCATATCCATAGCCAATATTACAGCAATAAACAGTTACATTCTTTTTTGGACTGGTGTGGAATTATTTGCCCACTTCTCCTAATGGCAATTCATACCCCACTACTGCCTATGTTCCCCTAACAAGTATGAATTTAAATGGTTTCCAGTGGAATTCTACTGTCAGTATTCTAGAACGGCTGGACCGCTGCTCCCTATTTTGCCTTCTGCATCTTTACTTACTTGTGCCCAGGCCTAATGCAGTATAATTGAAACAATTTTATTGTCTGGAGCTATTCATTCTAATGTTTCAATGACAGAAAATACTGGTCAATTTGACAAGTTAATATGACTTCAGTGGTCATTTGAACTCCTTTAAGCCATCGGGTGCTAAAATTGCTTGTCACCTCCCTTCACCTGAAACGGAATTCAACCAGTATGTAAGGTTGAAGGGGGAGGAGGGGAAGGGAGAAAGTTTTTCATGGAAATGCAGCTCTGTCAGGAGTAATTGCAAGTTTTGATAATTGATAGGAAACTGCCCCTTTTGTCAATGGCCGGATCCCTCTCAAAAGCAACACTTGACTCTCCCCATCACCACCCTTATGAAAAGCCCCTGAATTTTGTGTCTGGTCTCATATGCTAAAGACTTGACCAGTCTTTTCTCTCCCTATTCAAATATATGAAACAATCTCCTTAAAATACTGACTTCGTCACTAAGGGATCAGATATGGTGACTTTTCAGGATGGCATTTAAAGATAATTCTTTAAAACTTAAACAGTCCCGTGTTTCCCAGCAGCTTCCAACAATGGTGGTTGTGAACTTCCTACGACCCAAAACAATCTCATGCAACAAGATTTGCAGGTAACCTCTGAAAAATACAAAAACAAAAATGTGTGTGTGTGCCTTTCTGAGCTGTTCCTAAGTGACCTGAGAAGGGGTTGCTTTAAATAAAATGTTCTAAGTAAGTTTACATATAAAGAAAAATCCACATTTTAAACTAAATAGCTTACGGGTTTATTTTGTCTAAATCAAGTTCCAATTGCCTTGTAGGACCCAGTGCCATTCTTTCTGATTTTTCCACAAAAATTTTTATTCTAAGGACACCATTGAGGGCCCAACCAAGATATGTTGCCTTCTCCTAACAATGGCAAAAACATTCTGGAAAATCTGGGGTAAGATTCCTTTTTGAAAAATATCTTTTTAAACTATCCCATTCATTCTTGGGGGAACTGAATGTAACTTTGTTTCCTTAGGTAGCTGGTACCTGGCTTTCTAGGCACCCCATCTTCACTTCTAGGCTAGTATGACCACATAGCTTAGCACTTTGCTTCTATACTCATCACTTTGTTTTTTGAAGGCTTCACACTCCTTTTCATTGGAAAATGCCCTTGCTTCACAGTATCGATGTATGTCCTTTTGCCCACTTAGGACAAAAGCATGTAAATAAGTCATGAAAAACAAGATATTCAGCTAGAAAAGTCAAAATGGTTCTTAGAACTTTGAAAATGCTTTTTCTGCACCTCTGATGTTCTGCAAAGATAAAATCCAATTTAAATTTGTTCAAAGAAATAATCAGAATAGATTCGTCATCACCCCCCCCCCCACGTGCTCTGTGGATGGATATATTAGAATATATATTTTAGGATATTCAATTAAAAGCAATTCATGAGACCCTGATTGTTCCACTCATGATGGTATCTGGACCTGCATAGAGGCTAATGTTTTCCTCTTTCACATTTTTCTGCTTTTCCTTAGCGCTCAGACCTTCAACACAGGAGCATATACCCCAAAAGTGGTTCCTTGGAACAGAGGGTGGCCTAATTATTAAAAGAATGGACTTCCTGCCTGTGATGATCTGTCTATTTGTGTATAAAATCCTACAACTGTGAAAGGCCTCATGTACTGCAAAAGGGAAAAGAGGGGGGAAAAAAAGGGAAAAAAAAATCAAAGTGCTCAGTCGAGATACATCAGAGAGATTACACAAGAAGGGAAGCCTAGTTTTCGAGCGCCCAGAATTCTTGACCAAAGAAGTAGTTAGTCCCAGGTCTACATCAAAAGAAAGCATCATTCTGTGTCGTTGCTAGACTTTTCTGTGATGTTTTGCCCTTAGTCTCAGAGTAATCAAAAGTCATATTAAAAAAAAAAAAAAAAGAAAGAAAGAAAGGATAGGCTATCCCTTTAAAATTAGATCATCACTCTGTATTAATATGCAGAATGAGTTGTCAATTGACCAAGCAACAAATGTACTTCCTCGTATCCTCATTTTCACTTCTATCTATGAATATTTTAAAACCCTAATGTGCACTTGGCCATTTGGGTTTTAAGTGAAGACTTATCACAGTGTAAAACCCTTCATTTTTATCCCTTAGCTGAGGGCTTCTTTTTCCCTTTTCCAGGGTGTCATTAAAAATCTGATGCCAAGAGCCGGGACTTGGCAAGGTTTGCAATATAATTTGCAATCTGCAGTGTTTGCTGGCTAGCCCCCACCTGCCCCCCTCCTTTTTTTTTTCCCCTTACCAGCCTGCCTGCTAGAGTCAATAGGGGGCATCGCTCATCTGTCTAAAAGAAAAATAGCAGCATACTAATTAGAATTCTATTTGCCAGAAGCCTCGGAGTTGCTGTGCTTATAGATTTCAAGCTTCTTTTGTTTGAATTAAATTGCCAACTTTTTTTTTCCTTCCTTCTTTGCAGTAGCAGGAGAGAGCGGGTGGCTTATTTGATTGAAGGGGGGATGGAGGGGAGATTGTGCGCGGGAAGAGTCTTAGCTATGGAAATGCTGAGGAAATGTCAGGGTTGTGTTTAAAAATGTCTGGTATGCTTTTCAGGGGCTGACTCCTGTCTTTTGCAGCGTTGTTTTGGGGGAACTGGTGGGAAGGTGGAGAAGTTCAAAGGGCAGAGGCTAGCTCTCTAGCGGAGGCCCCCAGCCCGTGCCCCTTTGCCTGATGCTGAAATTCTGGGGGAGAGCTGACATACTTTCACCCCGAGAAAAGCCAGATGGTTCATGCTCGGATAAAACCTTGGGCTGGGATCACAAAGCTGGTTCATAATGGAATACAGTATCTCTTGCTCCGTTAGATATTCCTCCCAAAGGTTGGGGGATGGAGCCAGCAAAACCAGATGCAAAGGAAGGGCCATATTTAAAATCAGCCTGTTTTTATGACCCTTGCATAAAGTTGTCATGGTCCCTTATTAAAATGTCAGAATTTCCCATGAAGAATTTGAAAATAAGATCCATGTTCTATTTTGAAAATAAACATACCAGTAGAAATTTTGGGGCACCAGAAAAGTACCCAAATATTTTGCTGAGGAATCCTACAATTTTTCAGTATAATCCCATTGTCAGGAGTATACCCCTGAAGGTCTGGAAATAACCAAAGGGAAGACTAGATACTTAGCAATTTCCCTCTGAGCTAAGCTAATAGAAAGGCTCACAGCAGCTCACTATTAAGTTAATTGTCCTTTGAAACACAAGAAACAAGAAACATAGACCCTATCCGAAGACTTATGTATAGGACAATGAAATTTACAGTCCAAACGTAATTGTCTACAAAATAATGAGATATTTTATATATAAGTGTGTAAAGACAAAGTTGCATTGCATGTAATAAAATTGTATTGACTGGTACAACGTAGAGACTGGGGGTCCTATTTCTTAAGTCATTTTAAAATGAGGAAAATACTTTGTTATGAAAAGCAGAATAGTTCATTTTTTTGCATATTGTAGCATGGACATTGGGGCTAGCTCTGGAATGTTTATTCAACCACACTCCCCCCGCCCGGCCCTGAAAAAGTACATTTCTTACTGCCTGTTTCTAGAGTATGAGAGCCTCTAAAAGAGCTAAAAACCCAAACAGGAACTTCATGAATGGAAAAAAAAAAAAAAAAAAAAGAATCATAACCTCAATTGTTAATGCTAACCTCTTAGCTATTTAGGGTAGCTTGTTTCTTTACCATTAGACACTCCAATTCGAGATAAAGGGATGAGATCTTATTTTTGTGGACCTGTGTATTACAAGGGAGTCAATTCAAAAGTAATTATCTCAAAGAAATTTGCTGAACAGAGTATCTGCATAAACTAAATGTGCGTACAGATGTTAGTAATGTGTTCCTTGGAATTGACACATTTTAATTGACATAGTTTTGGGGTCTGGGTCTTGCCTGAGCAAGAACTTATTTTGCATATGTCATTAAAGCAGTAAACATTTCAAGATTTTTAAAAATGATTATTTCCTTAAAAACTCCCAGTTACAAGATAAATAAGTCCTGGGGATGTAATATACTATGTGATAAATATAATTAACACTGTTGTACAATATATATGAAAGTTGTTAAAAGAGTAAATCCTAAAAGTTGTCATCACAAGGAAAAAATATATGTTCTATTTCTTTAATTTTGTATCTGTATGGATGTTCACTAAGCTTATCGTGGTCATCATTTCACAATGCATGTAAGTCAAGTCATTATGCTATACACCTTAAACTTATACAGTGCTGTATGTCAAATACATCTCAATAAAACTGAAAGAAAAAAAGAAATTCTATGTCCTGAACTTCTCGTACTTAAATTAGTAAATTTTCCTTATACAAGTATTGCTTTCTCCTTCTATACACTCCTTTCAATTTCTTAATAATACTCCAAGCTTAGGAGCAAAATATTGATGCTTATGGTATCATGGAAAACACAGAGCCAACTCCACTCACATCTCTTTAAATTAGTTTTCCAATTCTAAGCCTCCAAGAATCTAGTCCTCCTTTATCTGTTCTTGTTATAAGAAGTGGCAGAATGACCCACAAGATGGCACCTGTCACCAGAGGATTTTTCCTGCCTTCTGCGGGCCAAATTTTGTTTGAACTCACTGTGACCTCTGTCATATCCTCAATTTCCCTCCACTCTTGGCTCTCTGTCTTTATTCCTTTCATGCAGGCCCAGGCCGTTTACCCGGTTTCTGAAATCTTTTCCTTCAAGAAGCCAAAGTAAAACTTTAGTTTGAAAGCGGGGCTCAGAATTCAGCATCAGCAGCGACAGGATATTGGAGGGTAGACTGCCTTCCACAGCTGCCTTCTTGAACTTGGAGTTAGTGACGGAACAGGTTGTTGTAAGATTGATTTTCCCTGTGGCACTGCCCTAACTCACACAGACTCTAGGCCTGGAGGTGAGGGAGCTGATTGCAATGCTGATGAGACTGTAGGGTTTGGGTTTCATTTAAGGCAAATGCAGGACAAACGGCTAAAATGGAAGTGTCCTTAGACCAGTCTGCTGCATTTTAAACCTGGCTAGAGTGAAACCTGCATCTCCGCACATTAAATCTAGGTCCTGAGTTTGCAAAGGAGTCAAAAGTCTAATAAAGGGGAAGGATAATAATGTCTTTGAAGAGCCAACAGGTTTTAAAGGGAAAAGGATTCATCCCTCAAGAGCACAAGGACGCAGAAAATTTGTTAATGTGTTTGGCAAGTAAGTAACAGTTTCTATTTCTCCAGCCACGATAACTGTGTGGTTTGGAGGAATCTGAATATCCAGGAATTTGTTAAGGAAATGATTCGATTTCAGGGTATTAAATCCGTTAGTGTGGGCGAAAGGACTCTGGAACTGTGTCGGCCAAAGGTTAGTTTTATTATCAGAGCCATGAAACGCTTTTAAATGTTAAAGTCATTAACTTATTATTACGAGGATGAGGATGAATATTACTTTATCCATATTCTTTGAAATGAACTCAATAACAGAGGTTTTTTTTTCTTATGTTAATTAACTATACCATTCAAAATCATTAAAAGCCAGTCTGGAAAAGGGAGTAAGGTACAGGCAGGAGCTGGAGCTGGGGGGATTGTTGGGGGGAAGCCAGTCATCCTGACTGGAGCAGTGGCTACAGCTTATTCTGGTGATGGCCAGAGGAAGTGACAACTCTTACGGACCAGTCACCTAGACCTCCCTCCTCCTCTTTCTTCACCCTTGCTTCGCGGTGTCAGAGAAGGAGAAGGAAAAAGCCTGCCACCGGCAAGGCACAGTGACCCATTGTATGATCAGATATGGTGACAGCCCCCCTCTTCCCTTCAGCCCCTGGAGTGGGGTCTGTGTCTGCCCATCACCAAGCACTGCTCCACTGAGTTGTCTCAGCATTTCAGTAATGGCACTAGAAAGGGTCTTGAAGCAGTGTAATTAAACTCATCTACAGCTGGTGTAATGAAACAAATAAGAGAAAGGCATTGCATGTCAAAGACAGCTAACGTTTGTGCTTTTTTATAATTCTTTTTTAAAAAATCATTATTTCCCTGTATTTCCTATGTGAACAACATTACTTCTGCTTCTTTTAACTCCCATCCTGCTCACTTGGGAGTCATTTTTAAGGTCAGCCAGTATACATTAATCCTGCCTCAAGTAAAAATTTACTCCTCACGATAGAAATGACAGGGCTGTACAATAACACATGAAAAAAGTCATTCATTATTTATTTTAAAAAAAGTAAAAGTGATGGGCTGTCTTTTTGTACATTACACAAGTGCTAGGTGACAACTTGTGTGTGTGTGTTTGTGTGTATTGTTACGAAAGTGCTATCCCCTATTATGTCTCCCTGATTTTCTAATTATTCTGGGCTTTCTGCACCAGAGAAATAAAATAAATAAATAAATAACATTTTCACAGCACTCAGATGGAATACCATTGAAACCTCTCCTTCGAATTTGCCTCCTGCTTACTTCTCGTGTTTGATGCTGTTCATCTCCCAATGGAGTCTTTTCTTTCCTGAGAGATTGAAGCAACCAAGGAAGGGGAGGGGCAGAGGCAGGCAGAGGGGCAGGAAGGAGAAGCCGAGATCTTTACTGTGTGTTCATTTATCTGCCTCTAAGTAGGACTTGAATATAATTCAGGGAGACACTCCTCTCTCTTTTGAGCTGGGCACGAAAACAAGCTCATGAAATCAAACAAGAGGGCAAGAGCTTATCTTCCCCCAACAAATTTATCAAGAGAGAGTTTGTGGTGGGCTTATGAAACTGTCATAGAGGGACAAGGTAGAGATCAAATGTACTGTTGAGTAAGGAAACGAAGCACAAACTTTGCCCAGAGCTTGGCGACAATGATGCTCAAAGATTAACCCACCCTCTCAATTAACACCTCACATGAAAATCCCCACAAGGTCATGGGATCTGTGCTTCGGTGCGGTCAATCAGCACCGCCCGCCACCATACAAACCAAGATCGAATGCAGAATTAACACCGGTCCCCAAGCCCTCGCTCACAGACTCACGTCAGATTAAGCCCTTGCACAGAGAAGATATGAAAAGCATTTCTAATTAGGGTCTGAGGTTACCGGTTAAAATGCAGTCGAGCAGTCTACCAACCATTCTTCTCCTTTTTTATAATTTTAATTAAACTCAGATACTATTTAATTCCTACCTGCATAGATTTAGTGCTACTTGAATGCAAACCTGATAAAGAATACTCCTGATCCCCACTTAACTGCCACAAGGACTTATTAAAGAGGGGGTGACTGTCTCCAAGATCTTCCAGGAGTTCCTTTGCAATAATTACTTTTCTATCAAATGAAAAGCATAATGTTTTTTCGTAAATAGGTTTTTTTTCCCTGTGAAACTTTGACTTCCTTACTCTCTTGACAAAATTGTAATTATAACTTCACCATAGGGGTTACTTTACCATCAGGCTAGCCATTAGAATGCTTTTTCTTGCACACCAAAGCTCTGTTTCCTCATGGCTTATAGAATGTTGAGATGGATGCACAAATTTTCGCACAAATGTATCACTAATTATATGTGGGTGTGTTGCTTCTGTACTTAAAAATGCAATTGACCAGATCCTGTTCGAATTATTAGGAATTCCGCAGCGTGTCTGAGTCCTTCTGCCATTGTCTGATTAGTAGTCTAGAGTCTTGGTACCAATTTTTAATATCTGCAGTGACCCCAGATGCCTTAAACAACCTTTTCAGCATACTAAAGCCGTGTTCCTCCAAAGTACAGGTCTGAATAATTCAGGATCTGTAACGGCAGTTTTGCCCTTATGAAATTATTTGGGCAACTTTGGGATTCTAGAATTCATAAGGCTAGTTTTCTTTCCATGGCCTTTTTATTATTCTCCCAACGGTGGTTTCAAAGAGCCATTGCTTCAAAACTATTGTTCTAATGTCTTGTTGGAGTAAGAACAATATCAGAAATTATCCAAATAAGTTCCCATTTTAAGTACTTGTAGCAGAACTACTCCTTAACCCAGCAGGATCACTCAGACCTAAAACATCCTAGCTACTGGGTAGAAGTTAAAACACCTTCTCATGTTTCATTTTTTTAAGTGTATTTGCCATTTTTAGTAGAGAAAATGACATCAAGAGAGAATGTGCTCTCATTTGACAACCCATTTTACATTTAAGGCAAAACATTTTGAATAAAATATAGTATAAGAAAATGTGCTTAAGATTTTAACTCATTTGATACCAATGTAAACACAAGATTTGAAAAAGTTTGGAATCTTAGAATTAAAAAGAGCTTTAGGGATCATGAGATCCAGAATTTTAAGTGACTAAAGTAATTTCTTATTCCTCTCTTCTATTTTTGCTCATAAGCCCCAGAACTCAGAAATACCTCAAAATGGCTAGACTCTCAATAGTCAGCTTGTGCCCTGGGACCACGGCATTAACAGGGTTATGTTCAGTTTACAAAAATGTACCAGAAGTCCTTTTAGACTCTGCTACAAAGGGCTGAGTCTTAAACCAAGCATTTTTTCTGAGACTTCAGGCATGGAGCTGTCAAGTCCGCACAACTTTGGTCAACAGTAGCTTTGCCCTATCTAGGCAGGAAGCACAAGAACACTCTGTGCAGCAAGAGAAGGTTGCTGTGATACTGTAACTCTGTCTTCCCAATGTCTCTT
The DNA here is from genome assembly GCF_009873245.2 of Balaenoptera musculus. NCBI lineage: Eukaryota > Metazoa > Chordata > Mammalia > Artiodactyla > Balaenopteridae > Balaenoptera > Balaenoptera musculus. Next base: position 47,489,372 of record NC_045786.1, on the reverse strand, counting down.
TTCTTGGTCCCCTCTTTTCTGTCCCCACCACCACAGGTCTATGTCCCTCGTTACCCATATGTTACCTGGATTAGTGCAAGAGACTAATCACTGGCCTCTCCTATTTTAATATCTTTCTCCTGTATTACATTCGATATTAAACTGACAATATTTTCTTCCTAAAAGAGAGACTTTGTCCATAACCTTTCATGGCTTCCATTTCCTATAGAATATCTTCACATTTGTTCCCTACCTACTTTTCAAACCACATCTCTTATAAACCTGCATGAAGCTATCTTCCAACCTTGCATATATATGCACAGAAACTTGAATACACCCGAATTTCCCAACCTCGAAGCTTTGAAAAGCAGCACAGAAACATTATAAAGAACAGATTAGCATTTCACTCCCCTACTTCCTAGCTGGGTTACCATGGGCAAGTTAGTTAACCTCTCTGTGCCTCACTTTCCTCATCTGTAAACTAAGGATTGTATCTGTACCTACTCCTGGAGTTGATGTGAAAAATAAGTGGGTTAGTACATGAAAAGGGCTTAGAACAATGCCTGGCACCATGGAAGCACTTCATTATAGCTATTTTTTAGTATTACTCAGCCACTCTTCCCTCACCTGGAAAATTCTTCCCTCTAGTGTATGCCTGTCGAAGACCCAGTGGTCATTTAAGACCCATGTCTCCAAGAAACCCCCTTTGGTACTCTCACTCAGAATTGGAACTCATTCTCTCCTATATGTTCCTTCTAGCATTTCACATATTCTGCCATTGATTACAGTCGCCTATGCAGGTCAGCGGTTCTCTAGCTGTATGCTCTGAACCCTTAACAATTTGCCCCAAATTTTGATCACTGAGTAAAATGTTCTCCAGCTACAACTGAAGATGCCTCTTTCTGGGGCTGGGTCAGACAGAACCAGAGCATGAGCTCCTGGAGGGCAGCCTGCCTCTATTTCATCTTTGCATCTCCCATAGCTCTGAGCACAGCGCTGTGAGCAGAGCAGACGCTTGGTAAATGTTTGTTAAATTAAATCTCAGGCAATTTGCTTTGATTTACTTAGAACTCCCTGGGTAAGTAATCAGTTCCTATACCACTCAGTAAGTTTTTAATAGCATTTACATTGGACTCTCCGTATAGACTAATCAGAACCAGCTCTCCTAACTCCCTGGCTTTATTCTCGGGGATTTCAGACAGACTCAGGTTGTGCCTTTGCCCATCCTAACCAAGGCTGATACTGAATGGGAAAGCCCTGACTTTCTCTCCCATTTGTAAAACAGTCATTGCAGAAAGAGATTCATTTGACAGACCTATCAAGTCAAAGATTTGATATACATGGACTATATTCCCAATGAATGAGCAGTTGTCTAAATTGCTGAAATGGACTGATTGCTTTGTAGAAGACTCCATACCTTTAGAATTTAGGTGACACCATTTTGGGATTTGTTGAAAATTGTCTAGTATCTGAAATTCAGACAAAAGCACACAAAATTTAAACCCAAAGATTATTACAAATGTGTCTAACTATTCTGCTCCATGAACATTATATCTGACCTAAAAATGAGTGGAATTTACTTTGAATTTTAATTCCTTTCCTGTTTTAAATTAAGTTCCACAATAGCCAAATACCGAGAAAGAAGACATTAGAGGTATAGGCTCTAGGTAAACAGAAAAACAAATGAAAACTTAAATGATGACCAAACATAGAGAAAATATATTTTGAAGATCAAGTGCTGTCAACGGGATCCTGAAAAACATCTTTAAATGTATAAAATTTTCCCTAGGTATCTTGTTTGAAAAGATATTTCTAAGTTTTCTTGACTGAAATTAATGTTTATTTGATTAGCTTATATTGATTAAAGATGATTTAGAGAACATAAAAATTATATAAATGAAATAAATCCCTTTAAATATAATACCTGGGAATTAAAACTAATGTTGAAGAAACATTTACCTTGCTCCGTGGTCTTGCTTATATTATCTCAGTTCTCACAACAGCTTCCCAAATTAACCAATTATGTAATATCCATTCAGATAACTAAATGAGTTGACTTTCCATATGAGATAATTAGCTACAAATAGTGAAATTTTGAAAGAGCTCTTACTATCATATAAGACAATTAAGACTCCCATTGTATAGATAATAATACTGAGGTTCAAAAAGAAGTAATATGCCCATTGCTGCACATTTAGAAAGCCAGAGGGTCAGGATTAAAACATGACCATCTCTTTCTGAAGTCTAAGTGCTTTTCCCTACACATGTGTGATTCTTTCCTCAAGGATTGTTTTATTTCTTCATGTATTCATTCATTCAAAAAATATTTATCAGGAGCCATCTATATAGCAGGCATTATATTAGGCTCTAAGAATACACCAGCAAATAAAACAAAGTCCCACCCTGCCTGCGTTTATTTTCTAGTGGGAGAAGCAAACAACATATTAATTCTCAGGTAACAATAGCAGCTATGAAGAAAAATTGAGCAGAACACAAGTCTAAAGCCAACGGGGGTGGAGGAAGGGCTATTTCTGATGGGTGGTCGGGTACTCTTTGTTTGAAGACCATTTAAGCAGAGACCTGAAGGAAATAAATCACCAGTGCCAATTCCCTCCCCATGTGCACCTAAGAAATTAATAGTCAGTTGAAGAAGCCATTAAAGTAGAGATCCTCAAAAAGAAATATTAATACTACACAAAAGCAAATTAACCATAATGACTTGGCCTGTGTATTCGATATATACCTACATACAGTTCCAAAGCATACAGCTAAAGGTAGTTGGATCTAGTGACTGGGACTAAATCACTATTCTTAGGATTTCTAATCCCGTTGTTGTCTGTGTTCCACATAAGAAAATTAAGAAGCAGGGTTCCTCGCCTAGTAGGAGGCTGGTAGAATGCCAGCCATTCATAGTCACCACTGCCCACCTCTTCTGCCATGGCCTGAGCTCGGTTTGCTTGCATGTCTGTCTCCCCCTCAGACTGACAGCCCTAGAGACAGGAACTTATCCTCCTCCTAATTTAACCAGCTCTGATCTCCATCGTATAAATGGGCCCCTATGAAATGTGTATTAAAAGAGAGATTGAAATGAATGTAGACAAGTTTTATGCAGCTAAATATTCGCAGAAGAATAATATTGGACACTTCTGCTGTACGTATAATGTACACATACATTGAAGGGCATTGGACTCTGGTCCTTCCACAAAATTGTTTGGTAGGTGTGATCACCACCAACACCCCCTATTATATACAAGTGAACCTCAAGGCTGGGAGGAGCCAGGAAATGGCAAATCAAGGGAAAGATCTTGCCCCTCCCTGGACAGGAGATGTTGGTGACAGTGACAGATTCAGCTTTTCTTTCTCACTGCCATTCTGCTTCCTGGTGTCTAATCTTGAAGTCATAACAACAAGCCGACATTGCGTTTTACTACATGGGAAATGGAGAACTAAGCATCATGGTATGATCTTTATTGAACTAACCCATATTGCCCATAATACTGTCCACTACAATTTTCCCTTTGGTCATCACAGCCTCAAACGCAGAGGAATTTATAATGGCACAAATAAGTGAGGCCCTAGAAGTGAGTACCAGAGACATGTGAAACCTGGGTCTACAGAACTTTCCACCTTTGTGTAAATGTTTACCGATGACTAACTCAACAAAGTACATGCCTAAAATGGATGTTCCACTTATTTTTCCATCCTGGCATCCATTTGACTCAAGGACACACATTATATGCTCAACATTTCAGATTAATGAGCACAGGCCCACAGCACAGCCAGGTTAATATATTTCCTGGTTGCTGAATCTGATCGTCTCCATCTGATATATCATGCATTAATGTCCCAGGAGCTTAAGTTGCTAACAGAGTAAATAGGAAAATCATAAAAGGTTTTATGTCTCATAGAGGCTTTATAAAGCAAAATCTGCATAAAGCAATATTTGGCAACATAACAACAATAATGATAACATAATAATGATAGGCAATGCTCTATCCAATGTGTAATTAATATTTTAATTATTTTTCTCCATAATATCTGCATCCCACTGTGCAGAGTAACTGCATCTCGTAATTTTCAAAGACGACAAGATTACCATTATTAATATTCTAGGATTCATGTACTTATTTTTTAATGTTATTAATGCTACTAATGGTGATGAATATGAGAGTCATTATGAGGTAAGGAGGTGGTTTGTTCTGATGATTCCACTTGGGTCCCTGGAATTTAACATTCCATATTGATTAATAATTTATCTGTGGCTGGAGCCAACTTTTTGTGTATCCCAGTTGTGTATCCACATGTATATTTATGTCTACTAAATTATTTTAAAGAGCTCTAAAAATAATTGCCCTATTACCTCACACAGATAGTTTAGATTGAGATGGATAGAATTATAGAAATTATAAATGTCAGAGCACTTATTTTTAGACTTTTTTAAAAAGAGAATGTTGCTTTTACTGGCAGAGGGAATTATAAGCCATCACCTTCTCAGCCCTAGATCTCAAGGAGATCGTCTGTTAAATTTATGGAACATTTTAAAATAGTTTAGTTTCCCCCAAATTCTAGGCTGACCATAAATATAATGTATCTCATGGTTTAAAGCTGTGCTCTTCAGCACGGTAGCCCCTAGCCAAATGTGGCTAACTAAGAGCTTGAAATGAGGCTGGTCTGAATTGAGATGTGCCATAAAGGTAAAATACTCCCCGGGTTTTGAAGGCTTAGTCCAAAAAACCCAGATCTCATTAGTAATATCTTTGTATTGATTATATGTTTAAATGACAATATTTTGGACAGATTGGGCTAAATAAAATATTATTTACATGTCACACTTTTTTCTTTACTTTTTAAATTCAGGTGCAAGGAAATTACACACGTGGCCCACATAAAATTTCTATTGGGTAGCCCTGCTCTTGAGTTCAATCTTTGTAACTTGTCATCAACCCATTTTCCAGATGAGAAAGTTGAGTTCACAGAGATCGTATTGGGGATCTGAATTCAGCCAGCAGCTTGGCTTTAGAAGCTGTATTCTTAGCCCCTGTGCCACATTCCCTTAGAAACGAGCTGCTGAGTCTCTGCAGTTTGGCCTCTCTTGTGGATACCCTGAGCTCGGTGGCTGATGGGAGACAGCTAGGGCCATCAATACTCCAGGACCTGAAGAAAGGTTCCAAACAGGACTAAACAACTCCAAGGAAGGACAGGAACAATCTCTGGCATATAAAAATACTCTCAGCTGCAATGTGGCATTGTCCCTAAATGAGGACAAGGGCCAACTTTGGCCGAGATCATTCCACAGGGAAGGCAGGGGCTATCATCATGCTCTTCGGCCGCATATTTGCATCAGTGACTGGCACTCTATTAGGATTGGTATCAAGGGGGTGGGATCCTGGTTTCCCTGGATTTGGGCCTTTCAGCCTTCTGATTGATAGCTTCTACTTGTAAAGCGGTCACCCGCGCAGCTGTCTCCTGCTCCTGTCCGCCTTTCCACTGTGGTTGATGCAATTCTGGTTTCATTCGTCAGCCCCCTTGAATAGCAACATCCTCCAGTTGGAGGAAAACCTGCTGTTGCCTTGCAGGGCCCGCATTTGCATGCATGCACTGTCCTGCCAAGCGCTCCGTGGCACTGTGTCTGCCAACTGACAGGCAGCCTGTGGATCCCATCCCTGATAAGTTTTCTAGCTTCTCAAATTATCTGTGTTTTACTTCACTTTCATGCTCAAAGCATAACAAATTTCTTTGATATGTTTCTATATGCTGTGGAACGCCAATGGCATCAATTGAACTGTATCGCACCACAGAAAAGCTGTTTTTGCAGAGCCTCCATTGACCATAAGCTATAAATATCTGCTGTTTCATAATGTCTTTGATTGCTACATAAACTCTGATCATTAAACATTGATCAAAGATGTGTTGGGATCAAATGGCATTATGCTATGATGATATTCAAGTGCAACAGGCAAGGGTCAGGATTAGGTGTCCTGCATATGCCCCTACTCTCATTGTGGCAAAGCTGCCAGTGGACTCAGATACATCAGCTTTTGTCCTTCAGGGTGATTTTAATGAAATGCATGGTGGTGCTAGAATTTTCAAGGCTTATTATATATTTCTTTGGGAACTTAAATTTTTTATATGACTACTTCTGCCTTTTGGAACATTGTAGAGAAAAATTAAAGGTTGAAAAATAAATAGATAGTTAAACAGACAAGAAACCAAGATAGATAGATAGAGAGATAGGTAATAGATAAATAGCCTTCTGTACTTTTAAGTATTTTTTATTTCCTTCTTATATTGACAAACATATAATATCTGTTGACTGTGGAAAATTTGAAAAATACAGGAAAAAATTACCTCAGGCCTAGGAACCAGAAATAATCCATTAACATTTTTTGATTCTTTGCTATGCGCAAAGACTGTTTTTCAAAACATTGGACTATGCTAGGCATTTGTCCTCATCATACTGCCTTTAGCACTCTTTTTCACTTTGATACTTATCCTGAACATTTCTCTCTATATTAAATATTTTTCTATAGATGTTAATTACCTTGATTGTGGTAATGGCTTCACAAGTATATGCATATGTCAAAATTCATCAAATTGTATACATTAAAGACGCACAATTTTCTATATATCACTTACACTTCAATAAAGCTCTTAAAAATATTCTTTTATAGCTTCTGTTATAATAATTGTAAATCCTGTGGATGCATCATAATTAATTTAACTAATTGTCTATGGTTGAACATAAATATCTTCTTTCTTCGTCTCTGTAAACTATCTAGTTTATTGGGGATCACTGAACAGAACACAGGTAGAAATGGGCTAATGTAAATTAAATAAGTAGTTTAAATATCAACTTACCTAAAGACAACATTTATATTCACATCCAACTTGTAAATGGAAACAAAATTTCTAAGTCAATTAAAGTTTGTTGGGGGTTTTCAAAATACACTATTTTTGTTCTTGTTCCGTTAAGCAAAGTCATATTTCCAGGAAGAATTCTCTCTCCTACATATAGTTGAGGTCTCTTTAACATATGCTGCCTTCCGTTCTCCCAGGAAATCAAGTTTATCCTGATTATTTGCCTCTAGAATCAGAGTCTTCATTTGTGATAACTCCAATTTAGATGCTAGATCATTAGCAAAATTCCAGAGTAATGATCAGATTGTGAATGTGTTATGTGATTGGATATTACAATCATTTACTGTTCAATACCTCTGATGTCAAAACAACTGAATCAGTGTGAAATGGTTGCTTAGTATTGTAATAAAAACAGGATCATTGACATTTAGTCTAATGAAGAGAGCATTTAATAATAAGTTAGTTCTTTCATCTGAAAAGAAAGAAGTTTAACTAGATGATCTCTAAGTTCTTTTCTTCCTCTGAAATGCTATCTGTGGATACTTCAGTCCTTCACTCTCAGATGAATACACTTTTCTCTCTAGGTCAGGAGAAACTGTGTTCCACAGTAACACAGTTAAATTGAGTGGAATTCGTGCTCACCAAGTTCCGGGATACATAATATGTGTGATAAACATGTCTGACGTGACAGAGCCTGATGGGCTGCTGGATGGAAATAAAGCTGCCAGTTTCTGCCATAGAGGAGGACAATAGACATTTCTATTCCTCCAACCAGCCTTCAGCCTGCCTTATAAGCAGATTTATCTCACTTTGAATATGAGCAGGGACTTCCTCTGAGATATGGTCGGAGAGCGGTCATGGACCTCTCTTCCTATCTCTGTCTCTCTATCTCTCTCTGTCTTTCGCCCTTCTCTCTCTCCACCTAGTGAGATAAGCAGCATAAACAAAATCACAACCACCCCACAATTTCACCAGCAGCAACAAAACAAGAAGAGGTACTATCTTATCCCATATGCTTCCTAACATCCCAGCCAAGGAAAGAGACTTCTTGCCTTAGCATGGTGTAGTGCTAACCTTGCCCTCAGTCTCCATCTTCAAAAGAAATACCAATTGTGTAGAATTAGAAACACCCTCTCTCGGTCAATGCAAAGATAAATCACAGACTGTGCCTGTAGCAGCTCTTTTTTCTCCACATTACCTGCTGTTTCCTAGAAACTCCCATCCATAAAACCTCACCTGCCGACATGTTATAATTCCCAAGATAATAGCTCATCTGATATTAGTTTTGCTTTTAGCAGCTTTTTACAGATTCAACGTAAGAAACATCCATATTCTAACAAGTAGGCTGTTTTAAAATCACAATGTAGGTTGGGTTAAAGCCCATCCACATAAGTAGAAGATTTTAGCACCAGGTATGGGGTTGACCATGTGCTTGGAATTGGGAGCAGAGGATGGTGACTCACCACACTTTGGAGATCTGTTGCTTCCTTCCCTCCTACTGTATATATGACCTTCATAAAGAGAATTCTGCTCTGCTACCTTTGCCTCCCTGGGGTGTCTTCTGAAACGGCTGGGCTTCTGGCTCTCTTTTTCTTCAATTGTCTGGATGAATGGGTTTGATCTCAAAGATGCCCGAGTAGGAAATGAGTCGCTTGCACTTTTCAGGCCCCTCATAACTGACCCCAAGACCGCCACACATCTACCAGGCCAGAGTGATCCTCCCAGTCAGCTCACGCTCTGTAAGACTCCCTCATCCTCCAAGCTCAGATGAATATCCAAAGGTTCCACCGTGTACCAATAGGAGACTCTTAAAAATGAAGAGCACAGAACTGAAATCCAGTATCCCAGTTGGTCATCTAACTATTGGTGCTAACCTTTGTCTTCTGTTTTGAATTACTACCGCATTGGAGAGAGAGAGAGAGAGAGAGAGAGAAAGGAAAGAAGGGTGAGCCAGAAGAGAAATAAAAGGAATTGGCTGATGAAAAAAGATGGAAGGTGTGGGTACAGTCAGTAATTAGAATGGAAAAGTACACACACCCAGCTGTCTTGAAACTATATTTTCTGTGCACAAACAATACTGGTCAACTCCTTTTCGTTATTGTTGGCATTTGTTGAGGCCTACAACTGACTTACAAGAAAATAAAATCCTATGGATTTGGGCCCATGGTAAGTCAGGTTTGCTTCTGAAGGTCCATTGTCTAGAATAGCACCTAGCATTTAGTAGCACCCAGTTAAATATTTGTTGATTGATTGACTAATGGTTTATGTATTTTAAGCATATAATCTTTAAAGTAATTTAAATTAATATGCAAGAACTTCTAATAAGTACATGAATTCTCATTCTACTAGGTAAGTAGACAGTGTAATGATGTCTACCTTTCCTGCTGTTTTGCCACTGTTTACACCAGCTTGATAGAAAATGCTTCCACTTCCCTGTAGAATTTTGTGTGAACAAATTGCATATCTATAAAATTGTGTGTGGGTGTGTGTCCCTGTAAGGTGTTAAGCAGTTATTTATAGAGGGAAGATTTTTCACCCTCGATTCTAGGGGACATTCTGTGTCTGTTCTCAGAAGTTGTCAATAAGTTAAGTTTTATAAAGCAAGTGATACTGAAACACAACATAAGTTCCCTATAAAAGAAACCTCATTCTGATTGTTTTGGGAATGCTAATAATAGCCACCTTTGCTTCTAAGACTGAATTTTTTAATATAACAAATTCTTAAAGGTTTAAAACATTTGCATAACTAGATTTTAAAACATTTATTTTTATCATAAATGAGCATTATTTATACATCCTGCCATATAACACCACTTTAAAATCATGAAACAGCTTTATTGAGAGTTAGGCATCATGTAACCTAAGAATTTGTATCTATTTTGAATCCTGCATTATATTTCTAAACTTTGCTGGGCTTGAGGAGACTGAGGAAAACATTCACTCACATTTTCGTTAACTTTAATAATTACTTTTATATTAAGGTATACTTGACATACATTTTATTAGTTTCAGGAGTACAACATAGTGATTTGATATTTGTGTATATTGTGAAATGATCACCACAATAAGTCTAGTTAACATCCATCACCACATATAGTTACAGAATTATTTTCCTTGTAATGAGAACTTTTAAGATTTATTCTCTTGGCAACTCTCAAATATACGATACAGTATTATTAAATATAGTCACTAAGCTGTACATTATGACATTTATTTTATAACTGGAGTCTACCTTTTGACCTTCACCCATTTTACCCTCTCACCTCCTGCCTCTGGCAACCACAAATCTATTCTCTGTATCTGTGAAATTACTTCCTTTTTAAAAATTACTTTTAAGTCAAATCTTAGTTGTTTAAGAAAAAGTGAAATCTTGCTTACAATTAATAAAGATGAAGACTATCAAAATTTTAAGATTTACTCAAAATCTATATATGTCTTTTTAAAAAAACACTGGGAGTGGAAGGGAGAGTAATATTCCAATCATGGAGGTATAGGAAACAACAGCTTTGGACACAGCATGCTGAGAGATGCCATAAGGGCCCATTGGGACCCATGCTTTTCTCCACCTGTCCTGAACCCCCCACCATAAGAGTTGCTATTGATAGTGAAGATTGTGTCCGGAAGGCCAATGTTAGGATCCACCAGTTGCCCACAAGAGGCAGATGCACATGAGCAGGGGATCATCAGAAGATCTGACTTGGAGGCCCTAAGAGAACGACTCTGAGAACACAGGAGCATCCAGGAGGGGTTGGCATGACTATTCCCAGAGCAGAATATGGTACCTGGTATGTAACAGAAGTTTCATCATTTTTAAATTAATGGCTTCACAAAAGCACATAGATCTAGGTAAGGGCACTTCAGGGTTGGGCGTTGAGGCAACCAAAGGCTCTGGGTACAAGGGAAGGGGTTGGGGGCTGGGTAATAGCTGAGCTGTGAAAACAAAGAGATGCTAAAACATAGTGACTTAAATAACATGAAAGTTTATTTCCCTATTGCATAACTCTGTAGGTTGGAAGTTGATAGGGTGGAGCAGCCCTCTGCCTCAAAAACCGTTTGTGGCCTCAGGTGCCTTCTATTGGTTGTACCACTATCTCCCCAAGTGTCACCTTCCTCTGGGTGGAAGAACCTGGGTCACTGCTAGGAACACAGTCTGTATCTTACCCTGAGGGAGAGGAGAGAGAGAGAAAGGAGGAACCCATTTCCATGTTTTAAGGTCCAGACCCAGAAGTGGCACACATGACTTTTACTTGCATCCTGTTGACTACATCCAACCTTCAGAGAGACTGAGAGATCCCATCTCAAGTGCTCAAGTGGGAGGTCATGTGGCAGCAAAAACTCTATATCTGGTGAGGAAGAGGAGAGTGGCCAGAGGTGGGTACATACTAGTCTGCCAGGTTGAGGGACAGGCTCTGAATGTCTACATGGTCTTTGCTGTAGAGTTAAAACTAACTCTTTTTGGTCATTTTTCTCTGAGGCCCATCTTCCCCAGGGCTGCCATCACCTTGTCCATGGGTCATATGATCCAAGGACTGACAACTTCCTGAGACAAATCTCCTGCATGACAGCATCCAATTAATTGAAGTTGACTATTGATGAGAAGTAAAGGCATTGTTTAAAGTTTCAGCACCGTTTTTATTTTTTTAATTTTTTGCCTTTTGAGGAAACATCCTTGACATTAGAATTCTGAAAATGAAGTAAACACTCTAGTCAGTTCTTTTCCATTTACTTATATTTGAGAGAGTTGGCTGCTAAACTAAAAGGCACTAATGTATTCCCCTACTCCAAATACATCAAAGAAAGAATGAAAAGATATTGCAAGTAAAGTTTTCAAAGCTTTTTCTTTCTTTTTTAATTTTTTTCTTAAGCTGGCTATTTAATGGAAATGGCTACTATGCAGTCCACAGATTATCCTTATTAAAAATTAAGGGAAATCCATTTGATGCTTTATAAAGAGTAACTTTGCGACTTCCAAGTAATTTTAATCCAGGTGCTTCATAAAGGTGATAGTCTAGGTTACTGCTTTTAAGGTAGGAAGTTCATACTTGAATGTGGGAGCTGCCTTAATGCCAGGTAATGTAACTGCTGCTGAGACTCAGGTGAAAAAAATGTCTTAACCTTCTTAGCAACCAGCATGGTCACTATTACTAGTCACGCTTTTATCTTTTTATAATGTGTCCCACCTTTAAACTTGTGTCTCTTAATTGTGGAGAAAACCCTTCATTACCTTGGGAATGCTGTCTACACAGATTTTTATTCATGAAGAAGATTTCCTTCCACTCTTTTCCAAGGACTGGCATTTACTCCCTACCTGGGCGACACCTTTGCACATTGTCCAACAGCTAACATATATCTGCTATCCTCCTGGTGAACTACTGAAAGCTTGACACGGTCCAGCTGATGGTGACAAATAAAACGAGGATGTTCCATCTGGCTTAGGGTCACCTCAGACTCCCTTTGTCTGCTTCCTGACAGACTCTACCCAAGGAGACTCTGAGAAGTCATTTCAACTCGGTTTTAGCAGGGAAGGGCGTGCTTAGAAACTTCTATCCCTGAAGGCCTGGTGGGTTTTCTAAACCGTGTCGAAAAGAGGGTCTAAGGAAAGGGTCTGTATTCGTTTTTTATTGGTGCCATAACAAATTACCACAAATTCAGAGACTTAAAAGAATGCAAATTTACTATCTACAGTCCACATGAATTTGGCTGGTTTCTCTGCTCTGGGTTTCACAGGCCAAAATCAAGGTGTCACTGGCTGAGCTCTTATCAGGAGGCTCTGAAAATCGGCTTCTAAGCTCATTCAAGTTGTTGGAAGAACCCAGCTCCCTGCAGTTGTAGGACTGAGGTCTCCATTTCCTTGCTGGCTGTCAGCTGGGGGCTGAGCTCTCCGTCTAGCCCATGCCCCTCAGCCCGTCTTTCTCAGAGTCAGCAATGACCTCACACTTGGACTCTTTCTGACTTTTCATTACGCAGCATCTCTCTGTCTGCCATTGGAGAAAGTTCTCTGCTTTTAAGGGCTCATGTGAAGAGATTGGGGCCATCCAGATAATCCAGGGTAGTCTCCCTACTTTAAAGTCCGTAAAAGCACAGGAAAATATAGTCATTATTTTATAATAACTTTAAGTGGAGTATAATCTATAAAAAATATTGAATAACTGTGTTGTACACCTGAAGCTAATACAATATTGTAAGTCAACTATACTTCAATAAAAAATAAATAAATCAAATAATAAAGTCTGTAACCTTAATTACATCTGCAAAGTATCGTTTGCCATGTAGTAGAACATATTCATAGGCTCCAAGGACTAAACCATGGAGTCTTGGGGGGGGGGGGGCGGCATTCTGCCTACCACAGAGCCTGGCTGTATAGATAATAGAACACTGTTTTCCTCTAAACTGGGAAGTCACACCTAGTCATGGCAAGACTTGAGGTTGGGACAGGGTGATGGCAGTCAGACCATCTACCTGAATCTCAGAGAAAGAGGAGGCAAGAATGACTGGTCATTTACAACTGGCCAATTATTGTTAGAAAAAGGACAAGATCTTAGCTGGATATGGTCAGACTTGCTTTGTGATAAGCTGGAACTTACATTTTTAGATATATTTTGGTCTTTTCATTCATTTATTTATATGATTATTTGGCAAGCTAGACTGCTAATAAGCCAATAGTTGGTTGTTACTATACTCATTTATTTATCATTCCACATTTTTACAGAGGATTGAGGTAGCCTACAATAAGTATATACAATAAATTAGGCATGATAGCAACAATAATAAAACTTCCTTAAGGATATACAACTCTCAATGAGACCTTAACTATCAGATGACTTACAAATACAGTTTATGGTATCTAGACTTTGGGGGATCCTGACATTATGGGTTTCCAGCACTCCATCCCACCAGTAAGAGAGAAAGTGAGCTGAAGTCCAATTTTTGTAGCCCCAGTAATAGAGAATGGCAAAGGAATACAAAGAGATTTTGTTGGACAAAGTAAAACAATTTTCTCAGAAGGGCCTGGAGTGATATACCCTAGAATCCTACTATCCTTTGTAGTTAGACCCACTTAACAGTTACCTATAGTCTAGTCCTATCTCAGACTCTGGGGTAACTTTGATTCCTAAGCCATCTAAAGACAAATCCCAATTGTCAACAAGACCTGAGGTGAGACACAAAGAAACAAAATCAATGCAAAGAAAAGGCAGATCTGTCTGTCAGAAGCCGGTGCTCCCTCCCTATTCAGAATCAGTCCCCACTGTGTATGTCTGGTTGGCAGGAAGCATATTCAGCCAACCTCTCTAAAGGCAAACAGGACCGATATACCTTCTCCCTATCTGCTGGCAACTGGAGAGTAAGAACCCAATAAGACTTGACCAAGCTGATGCTCTTACCTGGGATTCAGAAGCTTAGGGGGCTGTATTCACACAGGAACAGCAGGAATGTAGTTGGAGTTGACCCTCAGTGCCATCAGTGTCAAGGGTCCAGGCAGGAGGGACAAAGAGCACATTGCTCCTGCCTCATTCTCCCAGGCCTAGCTCTCCACACTTCACATTAGTTTGTGAACTGCCTGATACCATCCAATGCATTCCCTTCCTGCTGAAGTTACTCAGAGGTGGTTTATTTCCTTTGCAACCTAGGGCTCCACATGATGCATCATTTGTTGTCTGAGCTCTTGCTTTGTCTGGCCATTACTCTGCTGCAGGCTTATGAGAAAAGGGAGCAAAGTTACAGGGAGAGTAACGATAACAGAACAATAGTGCAGGCATGACATGGTCAAATGTCCTGTGAAAATCACTGACAGGACAGGGACTCCACAAAAAAGAAGGTAAAAATTCACAAGTTGGGAACTGAAGAAAATAGTGGTCTTTTGCCCTTCACAAGTCCAGTGGGTAAAGGAAAATGGCACACAAAGGATAGGCCTAGATCCCTTGAATCATATAGGTTTTCTTTTAATTGAAGTATAGTTGGTTTGCAATATTGTGTTAATTTCAGGTGTACAGCAAAGTGATTCTCTTTTTTTCAGATTATATTCCATTGTAGATATTGAGTATAGTCCCCTGTGCTATACACTGAGTCCTTGTTGCTTATCTATTTTAGGTACAGTACTTTGTTAAACCAATACTCCTAATTTTTGCCTCCTCCCCTCCCTCCCCCCTTTGGTGAATCATATAGCTTTAATTGTCCTACTTGCAGAGCCCCTTTGCTCCTCAAAGTAGACATATGAATTAACAACACAATTTTATCTCTTCCCTTCCCCTGAAATCAGGAACACTAGATCAATCTCCTTAAAAAAATAAAGCCCACAGGTTTTCCATTTTCAGACTCCTTTAAGATGGAAAAAGTGTCCCATGTTCCTCAATTTGGAGGATGCATGCCTGGTAACATACCCTGCTCTTTTGGCGAGAGCATTGCAATGCTGCCCGATGGTGAGATTTCTGTAAAATGAGAGGCTGCACAGCTCACACTTTTGTTTTTAATAAATTTATTTATTTTATTTATTTATTTTTGGCTGCATTGGGTCTTCATTGCTGCACGTGGGCTTTCTCTAGTTGTGGTGAGTGGGGGCTACTCTTCATGGCAGTGTGCATGCTTCTCATTGTGGTGGCTTCTCCTGTTGCAGAGCACGGGCTCTAGGCACGCAGGCTTCAGTAGTTGTGGCATGAAGGCCCAGTAGTTGTGCTTGCGGACTCTAGAGCACAGGCTCAGTAGTTGTGGCGCACGGGCTTAGTTGCTCCGCGGCATGTGGGATCTTCCCAGACCAGGGATCAAACCCATGTCCCCTGCATTGGCAGGCAGATTCTTAACCACTGCGCCACCAGGGAAGCCCTGTGTTCCTGTGTATTTGATTTCAGCAAGGTACCATCCTTGCCAAATTTCAGCCTCAGAATTTCAGTCCTTGGTACAAACTCAGCTGCCTTTAATTCCTCCTTATTTTACCATCTACTGTTACTGTAGTTTTATGATTTTCCAAGTATAATTTCATCCAAGTTATTGTCAAATTTGCTATTAAATGGGATGGGGTCTCTTGTTCAGGTTCTAGCACCTTTGGGTAGAGAAGCATTAGAACAGTAGTACTTTCATTTACGAATCCATCCCATTGTCCTGGCATCCTGCTCAAATAAGGGAGTCACTGCAGAGAGAAGGTCAGGAGTGCTGCTCCCCCTTAGAGCAAGTAAGGGACATGCCTGTGGTGGATGTGCCAGTTAATACCTGAAGAAATAGAGTTGCTGGTTAGACCCACTGTTAGGCCTTATAGACTGTCCCAGGCAAGGTGGAGTAGACGAGAACTGGGAAAAGATACCTGACCTCATTTAATATTAGTTTCCAAAATATCCAACAACCAAGCCATCAAGGAAGGAAACCCCCAAAGTAGTCTGGTAGCACAAGAAAAGTCCCTTACTAGCTAAACAATCTGTCCTTTCACCAAGTTACCCACCTGGATCCTCCCCATTCTCCTCTGTTTTGGCCCAGCTTTGGTTCTTTCCCTTATCTTCCATCCCTGCCCTATCTTTGGGACAAACTGTGGTTTCCCTCACTTCAGCTTCAGCTCAGACGAGCCTGCCTAGGTGATCCCACGCTGAACCTCCCAGGTAGAACGCCTTCTACCTTTCAATGCCTCCATTTAAGCTCAGACCCATGTAGCTGGCCCCCTTTACACTGAACCAGCTCCCTGGCACTATAATAAAAGTCAAGGGAGGCAGTAGAGCGTGCTGTTAAAAATTCTGGCTTGGAGTTAGACTCTCATATGAAATCTCTCCGATTTGAAATCTGAATCTGATAATAGTTACCTGTGTCCTTGGACAGATTACTAATATCTCTATCTCTCAATTTGTTATCTGTAAAATGGGAATGGCGAGATTCCAAACTCATGGCATTGTTCTGTGGCTTCAATTAAACTGTGAATATAAAATATATGTTCAATAAATATCAGCCTTTTTATTAGCTATTACTTACAATCACACATAGGGACCCTGGAAGTACCTTCTAACATTACCATAACACCCCAAAGTAAGTCTCCCTTACTTCCCTGCCCAGAGGACGAAGAACATCTAAAAGACTAAGAAACATCATTCCAGTTGCCCATAAGAGAGGGCCTACGGTGAGCTTGTAGCACAAGGACTGAAACCTTTGAGAGTGATGGTGTTGGTGGCCTAAGGGGCAGGTGGTCAAGTCTTGGGTCATGAATTATTGAAATTATTGTTTTAAAGCTACATTTTTGTGCCTTACTCTGAAGCCATGTGTTGCAGTGAGGAGAGAGAGAGAGAGAAAGAGAGAGAAGTAGGGACCAGATCATCCAGAACCTTGCAGGCCATATGTCAAGTGCTTATCTCCATATCAAGAGTAAGAGGACACCAGTGAAAGCTTTTAAACCAGAGAGTGACATGATGAAATTTACTTGTTCATCACTTTAGCTGTCATATGAAAATTAGACTGGAGGAGGCAAGAATGCCTGGTCTCTTGGACTAAGGCAGTGGCAATGGAGATGAAGACATGTGGGTGGGTTCCAGAGATATATAAGAGATGAAATCAACAAAACTTGGTTATAGTTTGAATATGAGAAAGCGAGAAAGAAAGAGTTGTCAAGGATGACTTCTAACTATTTAGATTGAGTAACTAACTAGAAGGGTTATGGTGTCATATGATGTAGGAGGACAAGCTTTGTTTAGTTTCGTTACATGTGGGAGATAGATTATAAGTTATGTTTTGAATATTTTACATTTTAGACGTCTCAGGACACACCCAGGTGAAGATGGAATGCAGGAAGTTAGTGATAATCAGCCTACAACAATAGACATTGGTGGGGATAGTATAGTATTTTTGATGGTAAAATGTCCCACGTTATCCATTCTCCTCCTATTCTATTGTGCAGTAGATCACAATATATAGCCACAAATTCTTCTCTTCTCATCAAGAGGTAGAGTGTATTTCTCCATCCTCTGAATCAGGCTTAGCCACTTTGGACGATGGAGCATTAGTAACTATGACTCAAGCAGGGGTTTGAAAAGGCTTGCATTAGGTTTTGCCCCCTTTTGCTGTATGTGCAACCCTGATACCACCATGTGATTAGTCCTAGGTAGCCTGCTGGAGGGCAAGAACCCATGTGAAGGTGATCAAAGCCCATACCCTGCCAACCACCACATACGTGTATGACGTTGTCCTGCAAACTGAAGTCATTCACACTGGACCAGAACAAAAGAACAGCTCAGCTGACCCAGAGAATTGTGTGCTAAATAAAATGGTTGTTATTTAGGCTGGAAAGTTTTGGGGATGATTTGTTAGGCAGTAAACGCTAACTAATGCACAGAGTATTAGTTACTCTTGTTTTTAGCTAGATACTTTTTTCGGACTCCCTTGCAGCTAGATATGGCCTTCTGATCACATTCTGGCCAAGGAAATATAAAGAAGCATGGCAGGTTCTGGAACATTTTCTTAAAAGTCGGTTTGTATGACCACCTGCTTTATCTTCTCTCCTCCGTCACCTCCTTTATCTGCCACCTGAACTGCAGCTGTGATGACTGAAGCTCTAGCCATCATCCTGGACCACAAGAACAGGGCATGTAGCATCATAAATGCGAAGAAACCAAGGTCCCTGTAGACTTCATGGGGAAGAACCGCATACTAGCTTTGGACTGCTTGCCTCCATACATTTATGTGAGGGAGAAAAAATTAACTTCTGTTCTATTTAAGCCACTGTTATTTTGAACTTATTTTACTTACTGGTGAAACTTAAGCCTAAGAGTTAGAGCCATTGTCAAAGCGCTAGACATACCAAGTAAGACTGTACTTTCGTCATTGGTCTTTGCTTGAGCCTGAGTTTTCTAAACCACTCACTTTTGTTTTTATGTTGCAAGTCATTGCAATAAGCCACTTAACTACTTGGTCTGGATTTTCCAAAATCATAGCAGTTGTCTGACTATCTGGGAAGGTCCATAGCTGGTCCAATTAGCTCTTGCTTGTGGTTGAACTGCCCCTCACTCAGTATGCCAACAGTACTTTGGTCAATCCACAGAGCCTGCCCTTGGACACTCACTGATGCAACAACAATTTTCAGTTTCAATTCAGTAGCACTTGCTTCTTCTTATAGTCTGTTTACAAAATTAAGGTGGCATTCAGGGCATGGAAGCAGACTAAGTGTCCATCGACAGATGAATGGATAAAGAAGATGTGGCACATATATACAATGGAATATTACTCAGCCATAAAAAAAACCAAAATTGAGTTCTTTGTAGTGAGGTGGATGGACCTAGAGTCTGTCATCATACAGAGTGTAGTAAGTCAGAAAGAGAAAAACAAATACCGTGTGCCAACACATATACATGGAATCTAAAAAAAAAAAATCGTTCTGATGAACCTAGGGGTAGGACAGGAATAAAGACGCAGACATAGAGAGTGGACGTGAGGACACAGAGAAGGGGAAGGGTAAGCTGGGACAAAGTAAGAGAGAAGCATTGACATATATACAATACCAAATGTGAAATAGATAGCTAGTGGGAAGCAGCTGCATAGCACAGGGAGATCAGCTCGGTGCTTTGTGACCACCTAGAGGGATGGGATAGAGAGGGTGGGAGGGAGGCGCAAGAGGGAGGGGATATGGGGATATATGTATATGTATAGCTGATTCACTTTGTTATACAGCAGAAACTAACACAACATTGTAAAGCAATTACACTCCAATAAATATGTTTAAAAAAAAAGGTGGCATTGACCCTATATTAATACCGATATATGGTATTATGTTAACATTTGAATAGTGCTTATAATCTATGGTTCACTTCTATATGTGTTCTTATAAAAAAGCATTTTTATTCTGGAGTTAAAACTTATTTGTGAGTTATAAAACCAAATTACTGGAGTAAACCGTATTTTTAATGAAACAGGAGAAGACTGAACAAAACAGATTAGAATGGAATGGAGTAGAAAACATCTGAGTTCATTGTATGTAGGGAGGTTGGTTTTCCATTGTGAAATTATGGTTTCATTTATATATATAAATATGTATGTGTATACCAGGTCTTCTTGTAAAATGTGATTTTTAATTCAGGTGATAATCAAAAAGTCTAAAAAACAGTGCTATAGAGAACATCTACTATTTTCCCCTATTTGTTATGTATCATATATTTTCAGTTAACGTCACCCTAATTTTCAGTGGGAACCATCCTCCCTCATTCACACTTCATAGAGAGAGTTGGACCCCTGCTTAGACCTGGCCAAGTAGCATGTTACATCCTTTTAGCCACAGAATTGGTTCAAGAAGGAAGAGACTCAGTAATTTCCAATCAACTCAGGCTTTGCTAGGGAAAGTGATGCTCTTCTTTCCACAAAGTTGTGAGACAAGGAAAATGAAGTCTCTTCCTGCGCATACCCTCCCCCTTCCCAGGGGCTGCTGAGAGGTTAGAATGGTGAAACAGTGGTGGCTGTTGGCACCATCACACCACCAAGAAGAACCTGTCTGTGGGTGGGGCCAATGCAAAGTACCAGGAGGGATGGACAAAGCAATTATGAGCCCAGGTGATATCATTAAACTCCCTCACCCAGTCATACCAATAGCCTACCTACCTATCCCTGGAATTTTTAGGTCAGGCAAGAAATTCCCTTTTGTACTCAATCCAGTTTGATCAGGATTTCTATCACTTGCAATCAAGAGTCCAGACTACTACACTGTCTCATTGGACAGTAGGAGGAAATAATCCATATATTATTTTTAAAAGAGGAAACTGAGGCTTAGACAAATTTTTCTACCAATATTACACAAATAATAAAAGCAGAACTTGAATTCAGATCTTCCCACTCCAGAACTCATGTGCTCCCCATTATATGACCCTTGTCTGGACAGGACATCAATAGACATCTTTGATTGATGAAATAATTGTACTTTCATGACTGAAACACGAAATAGCATTTCTGGAGGCAAAATCTGATTGTCTTCTGGCCTTTTGAAACAACACAGTCACCCGAAAACCAGATGTCAAGCTTTATTTGTTTCCCAGCCATTTGAAGTATCTTAATAAGATTTACAAACTTTATAGGGGGACTTAGGTGGGCAGGAAACAAATATTTAACTCATCATTTTGTTCATTCACAGTCCCTGAACCTCTGACAGTCTCCTTATATTCTTCCCTGCTTCAAAGCTGCACTTTCAAACCACCAATTACAATGGTAACCACTAACTTTTAAAAAATGAGATATAATTTATATACCATACACTCACTCTTTTAAAGTATAACATTTAATAGTTTTAGTATATTCACAAAGTTGTACAATCATAACTGCTATCTAATTCCACAATATTTTCAGCAGCCCCAAAACAATCCCCATACTCACTAGCAGTCAGTCCCTATTTCCCCCTCTTCCGGCCTCTGGCAACCATTAATCTACTTTCTATATCTAAGGGTTTACCTATTCTAGATATTTCATATAAATGGAATCATACAACATATGACATTTTGTGTTGGGCATCTTTCACATAGTATAATGTTTTCAAGATTTATCCATGTTGGAGCAAATTTCAGTTCTTTATTCCTTTTTACGGGTGAATAATATTCCACTGCATGGATATATCACCTTTTGTTTATCCATTCATCAGTTCATGGATGTCTGGATTGGTTCCACTTTTTGGCTGTTGTGAATAATGCTGCTATGGCCATTCATATACAAGTTTTGTGTGACATAAGTTTTCAATTCTCCTTAGTGACAGTTTTGAGGGACAGTTGGTCTCTTTTCCAAAGTGTCTGCACCATTTTACATTCCCACCAGCACTGTTTATTATTATTATAGCCATCTTAGTGAGTGAAAGTATAGTATTCTGTTGAGGTTTTGGTTTACATTTCCCTAATGATTAATGGTATTGAGCATATTTTCATGTGCTTATTGGGCATTTGTATATCTTCTCTGGAGGAATGCTTATTCAAACACTTTACCCATTTTTAACTGAGTTATTGTCTTTTTTATTGTCTTTTTATTATTGAGTTGTCTTTTTACTGTTTTTATTGTTTCGAGTTCTCTATATATTATGGATACCAGACTCTTGTCAGATATATGATTTGCAAATGTTTTCTCCTGCTCTGTGGCTTATCTTTCTACTTTCTTGATGGTGTCTTCTGAAACACAAAATTTTTAAATGTGTGGGATATTCTGCCATATCCAAAAAGCCTATGTTAATAACAAACAGCTCTGAATTGTATTCCAAAGCTCAGAATGAAAAAAAGTCTGCATTTCTTTATTCTTTAAATCAAGTACAATATAGTTCATACCCCCACATCCAATATTAAAAAGAAGTCCTACCTTTCTTCTCCTGGGATCTTACAGGTGTCCTAGGGAGGTTATGTAAAGTCCCAAATGAACACACATATGTTTGTGTGTCACTGCTTTGACATCCCTTGTTGCATTGAGGGCTGCATTCATTTATTCACTTAGTTCAAGTCAATCATTCATTAATTCAAAAACACACTTGTCAAGTACTTAACCAATGTGTCAGACACTGTAACGGAGGCTGAAATGAATGGGAAATATGATGACCTGGTCCTGGCCAGCCACCATCTGTCCACTGCTGTGGCTGAGTAGGAAAGGAGTCAGCTTCAGACCAAGGCAGGTATTTAATACCTAGCTCTACATCAAGTTCCATGCCTATTAAATGTCCTTCCACCTCTGAGTACTACAGTCTCCACTGCTCTCAGAACCCACAAATTTTCTCTTTGTCTTTCGGGAACCCAAATACCATCATAGACTACTCCCTGCCCACCACTTACCTCTGAAAGGACCAAGCATCCACGCCTCTACCTCTCGGATACTCATTCCTTCAATGTATCCAGACCAGAGAACACTAGTTGGCTTCTACACACCAAACAGGACCTATGGGTATATGCTTTTGGCTGGCACACTTTTTTTAAAGAAGGAACTTCACATCCTAAAATTTGCGGTTCCCACATAAAAATCCAGATTCCCATTTGCTTATAGAAACTGGAAAGATCTGGTAAACCAGTCCACATGGGAATGCCCTTGTAGAATGAGTGTACCCACTCTGGTTCTCCCAGTCATCGTTACTCCCTTTTGCATTTCCCTGACCTGCATCTCTCACAGAGATATGCATGCTGGTGACCCCAGTCTATACTTGCCATGGCAGATGCTGTTATGCGTTCACTAAACCATTTTCCTTTCCTTCCTGGACACAAAACTAAGCTACATATTCCCAGGTCCCTTTGCAGTTTTGGAGGGAGTGACACGTGACTAAATTGTGGACAATAGACTGAGGACAGGAGTGATGTTCACTCCAAGTAGGCTTGACCCAGAAAAACCTCCTGTAGGATCATCCATGCTCTCTGTCACTCACTGGCTGGATGTGAAAGACCCCAAGTATGCAGAGTGGGGAGGAAGCTCAAGACAAAAAAAGACTGGGACTGACTGAACAGAATAGAGCTGCCCTGCTAACTGCGTCAGATTGTAAGGTGAGCAAGAAGTAACTTTATTTTGTTTTAAGACACAGAGACTTTGGGGTTGCTTGTTACAGCATTTAGCCTGTTTGGCAAAAGTGCACTCTGCTTTTTGTTGGAGAAACTGAAAAGTTACATGGCTTTAGTAAGTGGAATATGAATGGGAAGATGTAAAATTAGGGGCCAGGAATTCAATTTTCTATAGCTACTCATCTGACTTTTTGGGAAGAGGATAGTAGAAGTAATAACACAGTGGTGGAGGATACCACTATCCTCTGAGTGATGGTCAGAGGGAAATTAACATTGATCAAGTGTCTTCTATGCCAAATACTGCCCTTATTCATTGAGTCATCATATCTCCTTAATGAGATATGTGCTACTATCCTCAGTTTATATTTCAAGAAACTGAGGCAGGAAGATTTGCCTGTGGCTTCCCTGAATCTCTTCTCACTACACCATCCCCCCCCCCCAACTACTGGATGACGCTTGGCCATTTATAGCTTATATAACTGGGGAGGAAGCTTAAGGCTAGGACTGGCCTTGAGGAAACAACTTGCCTTGACTTCTGATACATGAGGAAGGTCTTTATTTCTAAATGGTTACATTTGTAGAGTTGGAAGGAAGATCATTACAGCTCCCTCTCCTCATTCAGTAAGAAACGGAAGCTCAGAGGAGAGATGGTATCAAGTGAGTGAACGGTGAAACTGGGACTGGAAATTAATTTCTGAAGCCCCAGGGTCTTTTCCACCTTTGGCACTACTCCTTAGTTTAGTTTGATCCCTGTTTAAATGTAAATTTTCCTGGGAAGAGACTTTTATTCGTAATATGATTGATGGTGGTAAGAATTTTAAGTGCATGAGGAATGAGAATTGGCCACAGGAAAGAAAGGGCTCTGCCTACTTCACGCCAAACCTGGTTCCCCTGAATGACTACCCAAGAGCCTTCATCAGAGCTCAGATACAGACATGACCACAGAATTGGTCTAAGTTGACTGTAGATGGGTAGCCCTAGAAGACCTTGTAGACCCTCTAGAGGGACAGAGGTTTAAAAGGCTGGCCCAGGGGGTCACACCAGTAATTAGGGACCAGGGAAAGATTAGACTGAGTTTTTTGCACCCTGGGGGCAATATCAGGTCTCTATCCATTCAGCCCTTATTTGAACCACAACTTCCCAAGTGCTGAGGCAGTCACCGTCTTGCCTGTTGAACACATAGGCCACATTCACCTCCAAATGAGCCTTGAAAAGCAACCACACGTGTTTCGAACAAGGAAATATACAAAAGGAACCCACTTGGATGCATAACCCTGTGATTCATCAATTTTTCTCTTCCAATTTAATTACATTGCAGGAAATATTTGGCTAAGACATGACTGCTTATGATAGCTATATTAATACCAGGATCAGGGCGGTTTCAGGTCATTCTTCCTTTTGATTCTACTTTTATTTCTAGAATAATATCACTTTTCCTGTCTCATTTGTAATGTGATAGCAAAATAAGTGATAAGGTTTAATAGTCTCTGGAAGAAAAGCTTTTAAAAATGTATTCTGTAATATGCAACATATTTAGAGCTTATGATAAGCAATTTCTCTCAGGAGGAAGTTTTCCAAGGGGAAAAAAAAAGTGACTCTAAAAGTAATTTCAGCAGCAAAGTAGATTAAATATCCACCATATTAGTCACAGAGCATTAGATGGAATTGAATTGACTGATCAGGGGTCAAAGCGTGGCTGAAGTTTTTAGCCCACCAGAGGAGCAATAAAATCCAACCATACTTAAAATCATTAACTTTAAACCCTTTGATATGAGATTCAAAACCTCACTGCTCATAGCAGGAACTTCCAAACACCAAGCCTGGTAAAAGAATAAATCCCTTCAAGAGCTCTACATTTCAAGAAATACTTTAAATGGAGCTGAGGCAATAGAAAGAAACTAAAGTTTCCAGGTTTCTCCAAAAAAAAATATATTAAGACTTATTAAAACAAATAAACTTCTGGTCTACCCTCCAAAACATTCTCAGACAGATTTGTTCCAACAACTGAATGTGATGTGTCAAAAGACTTAAAGTTAAGTTCTGGAAAGAGAGGCAAACTTCAGGATTGTGAACTTTCTCCTTTTCATTCTCTCAGCCTCAAGACACAGCTTTACTCTCATTGGGACCCTGAGAGGTCCCAAACTCATACCTGAAGGATGTTGACTTTCTGGACTGTTTTGTTGTATTATTTGGTTTTGTTCTTAATGACAAACTGAGCTACAGGTCACCAAAGGTGAGAAATCTAAGAGTGAAAGTGTTCTTGCATGTTGAGGAGGGAAGCAGCATGAAGTAAATCTCTGAACTTAGAAGCTGACCGGCAGAGAAAACTCAAAGCTGAAGCAATGGCTGGCGAGTAATTAAATAACATAGAAGCAGTCTCACATTGTTAAGTCAGTTCCTAAATAAGAGATTGTGAAGGACAAAAGATAAATAGACTTTCCTAATTGTTAAACAATTTATCTGTTCCTTCCTCCACTCTGAGTAGTTTGCTCATCACTGTTAAATGCACAGAGTTCTGTATCCATCAATTAACAGAATTGACTTTTTTTAATTTCTATTAAGTAGTGTATCTGTAAATAACGAGATGTTCTCTTTAATGATGGTCACTGATTTACGAGTGGGAGGGGGTTGGCTTTTAATTATAATTGTATTTATGACCAAATTAAAAGTGTATTTGTTTCTGAGAAAGCAGGTAGTCTACAGAATTACCTGGGTGCTCAGACTAACATACATTTGGGATAATATTTTAGAAAAAGATGTGCTCAACTTTTTAAAAAGATGTGCAAATTTGTGAGGCAGGAACTTGCAGCATTTGAAAAAAGCATGTGCGTTATACTAATGAACAGGCAGTAAAAGTTGAACTTTTGAGTAATTGAGGGGACACTGAGAATCAAAGCACAGAAGAATTGGATCAGGGACAGAGGCATCTCCATGAGGATTCGGTTATTCTTGGATGGGCCAAAGGACCACCACTAATTCTTGATGTTGGGCAAAACCACATATAATTTTATTTGACTGGGCAACATTTATGGTGGGAAAGGATGGTCCAATCAAAGTCAGGAGACTTCAATAAGCCTGTATATATAAGATACAGGCTTGTTGAAGATATATAGATATATATATAGATATATATATAGAGAGAGAGAGAGCATTTGTGGAGGTGCTTCTAAAACTTTAGAGAGAGAGCTTTAGGAAGGGGGCCCAGTGGCTTATAAACCACTCATTTTCTGTGTGAGCTTGGATAAACTTGCTCCTGTCTCAGTTTTCTTATCTGCTAAATGGGATCATAGTAACAGTTCTCATAAGATCTCATAAGAATCTTTATTGTAAAGATTCACTGAATTAATACATGTAAGCATTAGAACAATACCTGGTACATACTAAACACTTAATATTTGATTTTATTATTGCTTTTAAAATATAAATATTGGATGCACATGGTACAAATTTTAAAAGGTATAGATCAGCACACAGTAAGAAGTAAGTTGGCCTCTGTCACTATCTCTGGACCCCCAGTTCTCTTCCCAAGGCAACCACGGTTACCATATTTTTAGGTAACCTCTTAGAGACATTATAAACATGTAACGTATGTGATATGTGTGTGTCTATACTTTTTTTAAAAATTAATGGTAGTGTATTCTGCATACCATTTTTTGCATTTTGCCTTTTTCACCTAATAATCCATCCTGAAGATAGTTCCTTATCTGTCCTTATAGAGATGCCCTGCTTATTTCAGTATCAATACAAGATATTTCATTAAATTTAAGTATCATGATTTATTAAGCAGATCTCTATTGATGCACATGTGGGTTGTTTCCAATCATTTTTTTAATTGAAGTATAGTTGATTTACAGTGTTGTGTTAGTTTCAGGTGTACAGCAAAGTGATTCAATTATATATATTTTATATAAATATATACATTCTTTTTCATATTCTTTTCCATTATAGGTTATTACAAGATATTGAATATAGTTCCCTGTGCTATATAGTAGGTACTTGTTGTTCATCTATTTCATATAGGATTGTTTCCAATCTTTTGCTGTCACAAACAATGGTTCAATGTCTACACTTAGACATCTTTGCACAAATGTATGTTTATATCTGTAGGAAAAATGACTACAAGTGGATTTATTGGGTCAAAGGATATGTCCATTCTTTGTCCAGTTGTCCAAAAGAAAATCTTCAGATGTGAATGTACCTTGCCCAGTAAAAAGTATATTACATACAAAAGGGATGCTGTTATATCACAATTTTCAAAGGGAAGAATCTGTTCACCACCAAGCATCACCTGAGGCAAAATGTCCTATAATTTTTTAATTGTTCACAATTATTTTTACTGAGTCACCCTCTCCTCCAAAGTTATAGAACTAATTAATTAAATACATTTGCTCAGCCTGGATAACTATGATAGGTCATGTGTGTGTACACTTTACCCAGATCACATATAAAAATAGAATTAGGGGGCTTCCCTGGTGGAACAGTGGTTGAGAGTCTGCCTGGCAATGCAGTGGACACAGGTTCGAGCCCTGGTCTGGGAAGATCCCACATGCCGCGGGGCAACTGGGCCAGTGAGCCACAACTACTGAGCCTGCGCGTCTGGAGCCTGTGCTCCACAACAAGAGAGGCCGCGATAGTGAGAGGCCCGCGCGTCGCGATGAAGAGTGGCCCCCGCTTGCCGCAACTAGAGAAAGCCCTCGCACAGAAACGAAGACCCAACACAGCCAAAAATAAATAATAAATAAATTAAAAAAAAAAATAGAATTAGGGGGCTGAAAGTTAACATAGGAATTATTTTTCCAACCCTCTCATTTGACCTACAAGGATGCAAAGGATGCACGGTGATGCATGGATATATGTAGCAGAGGAAGGCCTAGAATTATCCAGGGTCCTCATTCAGGGTCAGGATGAGACTGCCTCCTCCCCAACCTTGGAACCCCCTGAGGCCCAAATCAAAGGCCAAGGAGCAAAGTTTAAACTCGTATAAGAGTAATTTTAAACAGCTTGTAATGGGGGGGGGGAGGGGTAGCAAAATGGGAAAGTGCAGTTTTTGTATTTATCTGACAAATTGATGAAATAAATAAGATCCTATATAAATTATGCTTAGCAACAAGCTTTTAAGATATCAAAAGTTATATCAATAATATCAACACTAATGGTTCTTCTCTGATGAGGCATATAAAAAAAACTTTTTTGTCTCTTTTGTATTTTTAGAGATAGAAAATGTTTCATTTCCACAGAGGTTATACCTGTAGTTTTCTGAAGAATAAAAGTTTTCTTTTTCTTAGCAAAAGTCATTGAAATGAATATAGTAACACTTCAAAATAAGCTGAGGATTATTTTATAGATAACAATCAAAAACCAAATTATCTCCCCAAATTTAAAAATTCTTCCTCAAAATTTAACTCCCTTCAGAATGTAGTCTTCCACAAGGTAATCAACAGTCATCAATTGTTTGTATATCACTCATCTCAATGTCCTCCATAAAAGTTAACATACTTTGAGTATTAATTCTAAATCAAAAAACTATTTTTAACATTGTCACAAAATAGAAATAGTATCACTCTATGTGTTATAAATAAATAATTTTTATTAAGAACTAGACCAGTTTACATAACATAAATTCATATCTGATGAAAGGAAAAACATAAATAACCAAAACACTCTACAGCATCCCTTAAGGGAGGCTGAAGAACAATGTTTAATAAATACTATGTGTGACTACCATAATGAGATAGCAGCATTGTTTAGTTTCCTATGCTACAGAATTCTCCATAGAACATCTTTTATTTACCCCATACACAAAACACCAAAGTTAGAGGCTGACATGGCCTTACATAAAATTAGGTCTGCTACACATCCCAAATTATGTACATGGAGTGACTAATTACTTCCCTGCTTGTTTGGCTGGTATCATTAGAGTACATCTCATTTTACTGTTTTTGTATGTGCTTTTACATGTTTCTCCAATTTGATATTATCTGTTACAAACAGTCAGCTACTTATGGGCTGCTTCCAAAGTATTTTATAACAAGCCCAGGCGGGTGCTTAATGAGCCTATTACAAGGGCTTTGGGAAGAAGAGGCTTTTGTGAGTCGCTTTCTGCCCCCTTTCGAGTTTAGAAGGTGGGAGAAAGTGGTTGAGAGGGTTTAAATGAGCCTTTGCTGGTCGATCTACCTGTGAATAGAACTGGTGTGTTGCAATTAGAAAGGGGGAGTGGCTGGGGGAACTGAGAGCGCTCCGGGGAGCATCTTTGGGGGGCCGACTTGGCAGCCACTTAAGGTTCCGGATTGAGGCCATCTCAGAGTCCGGGCAGATGGATTCCTGCCTTCACACCAGCATAGTTTTGAGCAAGTAACTCTTTTCCAGACTCTGATGCTAGTGTCACTCTGATTTTTGAAAAACAGAATTTAGCCCTGTAAAAATATTTTGATCTAGATAATTATATTAGAGTCAGAGTGATAGTGAAGATTCCCAGGAAATGAGGTCAGACCAACCAACAATCTACTCCCATCTCCGCCCCTCGCCAGCTCTGTGACCTTGAGCAAATTACTTACTAAGCTTATTTGTGCCCCAGTTTTCTCATCTATAAAATGGGCATGATAATAATGCCTTCCTCAGTTGTTTTGAGGATTAAGTGTTGCATGCAAATTACTTGTTTTGCAAAGATTTCTTATTAGCCATGACTGTTCCCAGTACATAATAAGGGTTCCCTGGGAATCATATATACTTGTATTGTCCTCACTGCTCACCAGACCAAGGTAAATAGTAGGCACCCAAAGGTGTATTGAATAAAATTTCTAATTATGTTAACACACCATAGTTGGTAAGAAAAAAATAACACCAAAAAGTAGCCATTACTGTTTTTGTTGCCTAATAATTTATCGAAATAATATTTTGTGCATTTCCCCTTGAATTTTTCCAACACTGTGACCTCAGGCAGAGTAGGTATCCCCACCCTTCAGTTATTCTTGCATTTCTCTGCCTCAAGGAGTTTTGCAGAATTGAAAGTAGATGTTCAAGAGCTCATAGTATATTTTGTAAAAGATTAAACAAAGGGTTTCAAATTGAGATTCTCACATGGGTGTGTGTGTGTGTGTGTGTGTTTTAAACTGAATTTGAGAGGCTTTAGACATTCAATTACTCTCTAATTCACTAAAATCCCCATCCCTCCTTTGTTTCACACTAACTCATTTCTCTTACTTATTCTTACCTGCTTGCTCCTGAAGGAATTTGAGTCGCATCCTTGGAAGCTCATGAAAACATCATCCTGTGTATCCTTGGAGAGAACAGGAAGAGGGGAGTGGGCTTTAAGGGAAAGATGAGGAAGAGATTTTCCTGAGGCTGAAAAAGACCAAATGTTGGGGGCACTGTGTCTGATGGGGGAGACTGTGCCTGGCCTGATGGCAGCAGGAGCTCAGAGGGGACCTGACCAAGGGCCTCCTGCCTCATCCATGATTCACCCATGTCCCAAACCTGATAGAAAAGCCACAGAGCCATTAGACTGAAGTGACCATGAGGAGGCCAGTGGGTATGTCAGCATTCAAGTGTGACCCGATGACCAGTGACAGGTGGCTGAAAGGGCATTCCCAATGCCTGGCTGTCACAACCCAGACCTCGGGCAACCCTGGAATGGGGAAGGTGGTGAAAAAACCCATAATGGCTGAGTTTGCCTGACCACCAGCCCAACAGGATGGCTGCTGGGCTTGGACTAAATTAGCACAAAGAAAATAAAAGATATGAGGATTATTTTATGCAGTTTGTCTACAATAAATTGTAGCTCACTCCATCACTGTCTTTTTAGTATGATACATTTTATGCTAAATTAAAGAAAATAAGTGCTACATTTCAGTGGGAGAATGTTGTTATGTCACTATGTTAAGTGTGTGTGTTGAAGACTGCTTTATACATGAAAACCTCAATACTAGGCATTTTAGGTGTCCTCTCTGCCTACAACTGCTGCCCTCTGGCCCAACTGAGCAGTGGCTTTATTTTATTTGACTAGAAAAACAAATTAAAATAATACAGTTATACTTTAGGTAAGACATGAATTCTCTAGTTTCTGGGCCCAGCTAGAAGCTCCATATTCTTTTGTAACATGCCTGTCATGAAGGCATTTGAATTTCAGATTATGATGTAGAGGCTAACATGACAATGCTATGGGATATCCCGACTCCCTGTAATTAACTCCATCTCCACTCCATCTCACTAGGTATTGTACATGGACCTGGTGATGTTTACTTGAAAGAAAAATGGCCTTTTGAAACAAAGTAGATCAAAACCACTATTTGTCTTTCAGTTATTCTCTCTAGTAGATTTTGGTGAGTAAATGCTTGACTTTAATTTTGTCTTCAAATGTGTTTTTCTTTCTTTCCTTCCTTCCTTCCTTCTTTCCTTCCTTCCTCCTTTCCTTTCTTTTCTTTCCTGAGGAAAGGAATGCTTCATTCAGATCTTTGGCGCAACTAATGAAAAATCTCAAAAAACTATACTCTTGCTAACTACCCAAGTGACTAACCACTGCAGGCCAGATTCAAATGGGATTTGTATTATTCACTCATGTCTGGGCTATTCACCATTGCGCTACCTACATATTACAGTTTGTCACAAACCAAAAATCTTCTCTGTTATGCTAAAAGAGTATCATTTCACAGTCTCTGTTTCTGAGTTACATCACCACCATTTTTAGGAGAAGTCGTGACCCTGTCACCCCTTCGCAGCAGAGGCAATTTGGCCTCACTCGCTGCAACACAGCTGTGCCTCCGGTACTGTCCTCGTGACGCAAAAG
The DNA here is from genome assembly GCF_009873245.2 of Balaenoptera musculus. Taxonomy (NCBI): domain Eukaryota; kingdom Metazoa; phylum Chordata; class Mammalia; order Artiodactyla; family Balaenopteridae; genus Balaenoptera; species Balaenoptera musculus. The sequence goes on along the minus strand of NC_045786.1, from coordinate 47,457,305 downwards.
GGGAAATCCATTTCTCTGTTCATTCAGGTCTTTGGCCTGTCTGCTGAGAAGGCCTGCAAGGATGAAACCCATGCTAATTACATAAGTGATTTAATTTTGATAGTGTAATAGCTGACCATTAGATCACAGACCAGATTCAAACAGGATTTGCTGTCCAAATTGTTCACCATTTCACTGTTTCAAGGCAAACTTTTTTGGTTTTGTTTTCTTTTTACTAGCTGGAAGCATTTGAAAATAATTGCAAAGATAAGAATCATCAGAGAATCTTAAAAGTAGAAAGTATACCGTGGTTCTTAGGCTTAGATAAATATACAATCTCAGAAGTCAGAGGATTTGTTGTACTGGCTTTCCCATGTGATTGATTTAGGTTGTGAGAGTCCATTGACTTGATTATGTTCTTCTTACACAAACTCATCGTAGAAAATGTCTTCTTCCAACAGCTTGGGGTTTAGTTTGGAGTGCCTTGTAGACAGCTGATGCCGGCTCTTGTGACCTAGTTAAAGAGAGACACCATTTCAAATGTTTGGCATGATTCATTAGACAAATTACCGAATACTGCCATAGGGTAATCTTGCACTGTGTGGCAATGTTCCCTTCTTGCAAACATTAGTTTCTTTAAGAAGCATGAAGTCCTGCATCAAATGTATCTTGTTTTCTGTTGTAGAAGCTTACTGAACAGAGTCATCTTTCCAAACAAATACATTAAGATCTGCTGCCTCAGTTCCAAACACATGAACTTCAAATCTGTCCACCAAAATTGCTTCTCATAGGGTTTATGGAAATATAGAAACATTCAAAGGTAGCCAATGTGAGCTTCCTCAGTTTGACATCATGAATAAAAATCAATAGAAATAAGGCATCGTTTTCTCTAATTGAGATACAGAGTTCCGTGTGCTTTAATTTTTGGTGACACCAATTGCTAATGTACAGCTCTGAAATCGACAGATATCCATCCTCATTTTGGCTTCCTATTCCACCTCTCTAATTCATTTCTGGGGCAAAATCATGGTCATTTCTAATTATACCCACAGTTGCTTAATTACTAGAGTAATTGGTCACTTGTGTACTCACAATCAGAGACAAATGCCGGATTTCCACTGCCAACAGCAGGTGTAATTATTCGTTAGCAGAATTCCTACCTGAAACTAGAAATGACCACCAGAATTACAGGTGTAAAAAATAAGGTGCTGAAAATTGGGGCTGAATCAATGTCTCATTTTGCTGAAGGGAACTGGTAACCAAGAGAACATAAATAATGAGAACTGTCTATATGACCTCGGGAAATCTCCAGGAAAGAGTGAAAGGCAATTGTGCTGGGGGTGGATAGAAAGGTAGGTACAGAGAGAGAGAAGGAGGAAGAGAGGCAGAACCAACAGTCTTAGAGAAAAATAATACCACCTCATCAAAATGTACATACCACCTAATCAAAGCCAGCCTGACTTCTCTCATCTAAATCAGAACTGCAAGAATGAGGTTCTGGTGATCAATTTCTTTTCACAGAAAACAGAGGTGGAGAATATCTAACACCCCAGTACATTTTTCGTCCTTAAAAAACACTCCCTCCAAGTCTGAAGGTTATTTTTTTCCCCTAAAGATGTCGTAGGGCCTAGGGAGCCACTTAAAGTTCCTTGCCATGCTTGCCCAAGAAGCACAAAGTGTTGGTAAAGTATAAACAGAGAGTGCTTTTTCTTTGACCCACTCTGCAGTGTGATGGGGCAGTGTTGTTAGTTTATGCGAGAGAAAATAGCATAGGCTTTCTGAAAAAAGTGGAATTGGATTAAGGCCTTTGTGCGAGCCTCAATGCTGAGGGGAATTAGCAAGAGTTGTAGGCACTTAAAGGGGCCCTCATGCTGAAGCTTATCCCAGATTTTGCACAATAAACATTTGAATATCAACAGTGTTTTGCAACTTGCAGCACTAATGTATAAACTTCTCTCTTTTGAAACTCCCAAATCCTTCCAAATGTCTGTAACACCCTTTACATAAACATATAGGAGCTAGAGTAGAAAACACCTAGTCAAGGGTGCAAGTCTGCTTTTTAAAAAAGATCTTTCTCCTTTTCTATCTGCAGGGTCTAGAATGCTTTATAATGGCCAGCTAAGGACTTTAGATGCTCTATTTCATTTTAACCATTCAACTTTCTTTCAGGCTCTGCATTCTGATATGGGGGGGGTGGGGAATGGGGGTCCCAGGAATGAATAAGGAAGCACGGTTGAGCTCAGAACTGTTTTGACCAAGATTTTTGTTGTTGCTTTTTAAATATCAGAATCCAAGAAGGTGTTGTTTTAGAAGGACTCTTTAGGAAGTTTTCAGAAAGAAACCCAACTTTGGAAGAAACTATTTTGTCTATAACAGCCTGCTGCTGCCTCATTGAGAATCCACATATGAGAGTCAGTTCCCACCCCACACACTAATCTGATACCCAGTTTCCTGACTAAAGACAGTAGACTGATTTTGTAGCAAGAGTGTCCAACATCAAACCGTTATTTGATGTTCACACTAAGCAAATTCTATTTTTCTCTTTAACAGTTCCAAACTCCCGAAAGTGAAATCGAAGTGTTGTAGAGCCTAGGGGGGGAAAAGCTTTAATTCCTCTCTCTTCTGAGATCAATCAGAAGACAGACATAATATTTTGTTTTCTGAGAACAGGATATTTGCTTTTGGTTGCTGGGATAGCAGAATTCTCCCTTTCAGTTCTTTGTGTCATCTGTGCAATGGTGTCGCTTTATCAGATTTGATGCTCTTAATTTTAGACTAAAGCAAACACTTGGGATGCAAGCACATTTTTCATCAAAATCTATATCACCAGTTTATGGGACTTAATGAATAAACGGATCCCCTTCTTCCTTTCCAGCATGTATTATCTAGAGATGATTCTAAGTAACACGGTCTGGAGGTAATGTATTCCATCCAACTGAGGAATTTGCAGGGAAATTTATCTATGGTGACCCAACAGAGTAGTAAAACACTTGTTTGAAATTATTTTTTGGAACTGTGTTCATTTCATGCCTGAAAAGGCGGTGGTAAAAATCTCATTGCACTGGGGGCTGGGAGTAGGGGGGTGGGGAATGAAGACATAACTGTCCTGTCCAGCTCTGAGGCATGTTGAAGCAGTTTGCCTATTGAATTTGATACAATGATGTGTAGATGAATAAAGTTATCTCCAGTTCTGAATAGGATGGTGTCAGTGGGAGGGTAAGAAGGGGGGAACTTGGAATCTGAAAAGAATTCTTTTTTTTCTTTTTCTTAAAAAAAAAAAAAAAAAGAACTTGAAGGTCAGGGTCCAGCTGCCGGGCAAGAGTAGAACACAACAAAATGCTGGACAGGCCCAAATAAAGACAACTATAGACACCCAGACATACATATTGCAAAAGTTGCTTGCTTCAAGTAACTAATGTATTAACATGTATTTCTATAGGCAAACAGCTATTTCTTCCCTTTAGGCTGTCTTAGACACTGATGCAAACATAGGAACATCAAGAGCATCTGTAAAAATTACAGCTTTAATGAAACAGATGAAACAGGCCATCAAAGGTAGGAGAAAAGAAGAAATTCTAATGATTATGGCTTAATTCTAATAGATTATAATTATTATGATTGGTATGAACCAGTTTCTGACTGACATTCCATTTTCCCCATTTAAGCTTTCATTTAAAAAGGGAGGGGGGGAACAAAACCAACAGCCACTAATTATTCTCCAGGATTTGCTGTTTAACTCAATACAAGGCCTTTAATCAAATAGAGTAAAGAGATAAAACCTTTAAATACGAATCATCACACAGATACACACTTTTCCTCATCCCGTTCTTTTTATTTTGGCTTGAAAAGTTAACATTTTGATTTTTAATCGTTTGAGTTCTGTGATAGAAAAAGATGATCTGAAGAATTTTCAGGTAGTGGGATAGATTATAACTAAAAAGGTTGGGAAGTTTATGGAAAATCGACTTGATCTAATAAATGTTTTCTGTTCTCAGTATTTTTGATTACTTTTATATTTTTATTCAAATGTGGTGTTATTTTCCATGAAGTATAATGATTGTTAAACACTTACTTTGGTTAGATGATGCTCGTCTGTACTCTGATAAGGTTTTAGAAGACAGAGAGAATGAGAAAAAGAGAGATGAGAATAGGATAAGGGCAAAGCACAACTTGCCCAAAGGGCCTGAAAATAATATCCCTTTCTGCCACATTGCAGCTCTTTACTTTCTATGGAGATATATCTGCAAAGTAACCTCAAAGTTCAAAATTTTAGATTTTTTATATACATATATGTTCATTTTTAATTCCATTTTAACATATTTTTGAAAAAATTCCTCTCATCCCAGGTTAATAAGTTGGAAACATGCTGTATGAGAGTTTTGTTTCTCTGTACTTTGGACTAATGCACAATAGTAAATTAGTCCATTTTGATGGTGCCAAATTACAAAAAATTCAAAATGAATGAAAAAGCTTGTCTTTCTGTATTTGGCCACAGAATTTTATACGTCCAGAGTAGAAATGTAAACTTGCAGTCATAAACATTAGCATAGATTAAAAGGCTATTTTCATAGAAATTAAATTTCATTTGATATTTGCAATAAAGCCAAAACATCTTACAAATTGATAAGTATTTAACTTCTTTGACAACCTATGAAAACTAATAATAACACTTAATAATCTAAATTATTTCACCAGCTTACGTAACAACCTTATATTATTCCACATTTTATCAGCATTACTTGTACTAGAGCTTTTTCTTCTATTCTGTAGTGAAAAAGCCAGGGAAAGATCTATAGATTGAACTGCATTAAGCTACAGGGTGGCACAGCTTTTTAATCATGACAGTTAGCTCTGTACTTCCACAGGAAAAAAAAAAAAAAAAAAGGATGAGTTTCTTCATCGTGCATGTTGCCATTAGACTATTGACACCCTATTGTGTGGTTGAGAGAGGTAAAGCAACCCAGGAGATTATTCAGAATGTGAGATTGTAAATGTTTCTTAAAGATGTCTTTACAGAAAGTACAGCTTCTCTCGTGTGGTCTTCCAGGCTGCCGTGCACAGCTCTGGAGCTGCAGTTGTTAAAGGCGGGATTGGTGGCATGCTGTGTTTAATGCAACTCTTACCAACAACTTGCAGAGATTAGGAGACTGGCAGAATGATGTCAATGGAGGTTTAAGGGCTCTGCTTTCTGAAGTTGTTCTGAGTTAATAATTAATGGATATCTTTCTTTGATGGCTCTTTTATATTTAGATGCAGCTGCCTGAAAATCAGCCACAAAGGAAACTTGGTTTTGTTTGTCATTAATTTTGACTTTGCTGAACAAATGTTTTTGTGTGCCTCAGCATCATAGCCTACCTAATTTGGTCTTGGTTTCGTGTGGAGATGAAATCCTTGATTAACAAAACTGTTGTTAATTTTCAGAGGTTGGTGATGGTTTTCTTTCTGTTTTTTTTTGTTGTTGTTGTTTGTTTGTTTTATGGAGTTAGGTCATTCAAAGTAGTTTTCAAATCTTTCAGATGGGCTGAATCCAAGTAACAGTTCAGTGGTGATACTAATTTTGAGGGAATATGTTCACAGAGGAGTTCCTAGTCTCAGATAATGTAATAATTTATTCTGAGTTCCTTTAGCATGTGACTATTCTGATATTCTCTCCTATGCTGTATTTTAAAGGCAAGAGGGAGAATTACATAATTGCCCGCGATGAGCAAATCCTAAATGTCTTCTCTGTACATGAGTTCCACTAAATTACGTGCAACAATTTGACCAAATTGATATGGAAGATATTAATTAAGAAAAAAATAAACTTTGAAGTATAACCAGCCTTGAAGATATTCAAATAAATTGTTGCCATAAGATACATGTCATTTACCAGGATTTTCATTTGCACCAAATCCAATCTGTCTCAAAGATCTCAGTATGATCTTAGAAATAAAACAGCAAATTTAATGTTTGTATTATATGCATTGGAAATAGTTTGGTAGAACCATACTTAAAGTCATTTCAAATGTCTTTTTTATGCCAAAACAATTCCTGTTGACTCATTTCCAATTTCTAATTATATGAATAATTATTTCTGAATCCCACAGTTCTCCTAAATAGCATCTATTTTAATAACTGCAATTGATACTTCCATCAGTTAATATACTGTCTTGCTTCAGCAAATAACTAAACATCTGCTGGTTGCATTTATTGTCACTGAGTAAATGATTTTATTTAAAAGAAATCATGTAAATTAGATAGGACAGACTACACAATTTTCTCTTTTTCACTGGCAGAAGAGCTTCCTTTCCCTTAAGAACTGTATGCGCCTTATAGACCTAAAGAAAAGTATCCGCCTTACCAGCTTTCTGTAACAAGGTTAGGGAATAAAATTTGATTCTAGAAAAATAATATGAAAATAAATTCTATTTGATTCAGTATATTCCTTAATATTCCAACTGTTGATATTTAATTAGTTAACTGGGATAGTTGAGCTCTTTAAGACTTATTGGCATTGGTGCTTCATTTTGCTATGTTATGTTATTTTCTGTTATCTAACTATAGCCTTAGATGTTAAAGGAAGCTTTTGGCCCCTAAAGCTCTATTTGTCACAGAAAGGGAAACTAGATGCTTTCAACACTATTTTTCTTAGATTTTTTTTTTTCCTATAAGCAGTTAAAAGTATTTTTCTCAGCCCCTTCTAATAGCTACAGATGGCGTCCTTTAAAAAAAAAAGTAAGCCTTCCTCATCATTCCAACATCCTGGTGCTATCTGTGATCTCCTGTAATTGATAAGAGCATCTCTAGCTTGTTTTTATCTGACAGGTGTCAGACTCGAAAGCCACAAACGCACTGGGGTCATAATATACTTGTTCATGCCCTTACCTGTTTTCACTGAGATGGTTAAAAAAAGAAACTGCTACTGTCTTCCTGGATGTGTGATTACTACTTGGGTTGGACTTGACAATAACCTTGGAACGATGTGTCAAAGAGATAGGGAGGGCACTTCGGAAAACTCCCAGACCAAAATGCTAAAAGGTGACTAGGTAATGAACACAAAGAGTGCAGAGAAGACATGAGAAGAATTCTTTTAAATAGGACAATCAATAATAGTGGTTTTAAAACTCCATTTGAAAAAAAGAAAGCAAAAGTTGTAGTTTTTTGCGGAAAAAAAAAGTTTGTCACAATTCGGCAATTAATCTTACATAGTTAATATGAAAACACTTTTTAAAGAATCGTGACACTTGTTGCAAACATTTTCTTTTGATAATCTCTCACAATCACACATTAAAAATCACATTTTTGTCCTCAAAGCGGTAATTACAAGATCAACATTACACAGATGATTATATCCCTGTTTTATGACTGGTTTTGTGTTTCCAATATTGACAATTTTTAGTATCCTATTTAGGGAGGAGAAAAAAGAGCAACAGTGGAATATTTTAGAGTGATTTTTATCATCCCTGATTTAATTCTGTTGAAATTCCTCCATTAGCTAAAAATGGAAATTGCCCTTCTCACTGTTTTTGTCAAAATACATAATTTATCATTAGTTTCCAAACTGTCACCCATTTTCCAAGCCTAGAAAAAAAATTATTTAAAAGAAATGTTTGACATTCAGTATCACTCAGAGAAAAAGAGGCATACATTTAACAATGTGTATGTCTTCTAAAAGAGATCATGCAGGTATTTAAGGAACAAAAAAATAAAGCACTACCAGATTTTACACTTTTTAATCTTGAGAAAGCTTACCTTGACATTGGAAGTTATTGTTGCTGTTGATTATAATAACATTACCTAGAATGTATAGGTATCTTTAAAACAAACTACCTCTATATTGGCCAGATGAAAATTCAAATCTCCACCTCATTGTCTTTAATCGTAAATACACTTTCAATGGCATAGCACCTAAACTGAGAATATATACCTCATGAAAAATGAAGGTCTAAAACACATTCACCCCATTAGCTTTCAACTATGACAAGATTAAATATTGTTTTCCTTAAATTGATTTTACGTATTCCTGCTGTTTTTACTGAATCCTTCGCTTTGTACTTTGGTTATGCTACCCTTTGCTCAAAAGAAGTCCACTGCTGGAATATTAGAAAATGTGGAAAAAACGCACCATGGTTCCAATGTAATAGATATTGTTTTAGAATGTTTGTCCTTGAGTTTAAAATAAAAGAAATGTTAATAAGTGCCCCATTCAAGACTTTCCTCTCCAACACTAAGAAGCTTGTTTTCATTTGATGAAAACTATTAATGCTAAAACAAAAAATGTTTTGAATTCATTTATAAGGGATATGCACCTACCTCTTTAATTAAAATCAGTGATCCATTAAGGCTTTTTAGCTTTTTTCCAAGCTGTGAGCATACTGAGTATTTAAGTATGAATAAGAGTGAATGTGGGGGGTAGGTTAGCTAAATAAAAGATTGCTTGATATCTTGGAGTTCTTTGAAGAGTTTTATAGGCTTAGAGTTCACAGTTTGAATGAAGGACATTTTTTTAAACTTTTATATATAGAAGTTTGTTAACCTGCATTTCAATTATGGAATAATTAATTAATTACACTAATTACCTTAGTGAAAAATTTTACACTGTGAGCAACCTAAGCTTAAGTCATAACTTAGTGATAGATTTGATATTGAAATAATTAAAATTGTCTTAGGGTGTCACTAATTTTTATTTTTCAGCATAGAATGTTCACTTTACATGAAAAATATTCAGGTATCTGTTCTGGAATATTAGTTTAGCATTTATCAATGCTTCTAAACATTAAACTATCAAAATAACGTATGCAAAGAGACCAGATATTTACATGCTGCAGTGTTTTGGCTTGGGGACTTGTAAATATTGGCACTTAAAGAAAATAAAAGTGATTAAATAAATTTTTATGAAGAAAGCTGATTCTTACATGCCAAGAAATTAAAATTAAAGAACAGAGAAGAGTAAATGGCAAAAAATGCAAACTACCTTCGGAAATTTTCCCTTTTAAAAAAGTATTTTAGTATAACAAGATATACCAAAAATTGTATAAATTGAAGAAAGAAAAAATTATCATTCTTCACTGAATTTTTACTACCTGTTTTTAAAAACTCTTATTCTTTATGTATCTAAGAATACGTAAGTCTTCTAACTCACAAAGCAAATAAAATGAATTGAATCCTGCAGACTTCTATGAAATAATTTTACCAACAAAAATAAATAGAAGGCAAACAGAGTTATACTTGTTCCAATATTGACACAAATCGATGAGAAATAGAAAATTTACTTTCATTCTGCTCAGAATGTTTTCCCTTTTGAGTAAAACTCTCTGCCACTGTATTGTTTTTTAAGGATAGCCAAGATTAAGATGCCAAACTTTCCACTGGCTTATTTCTTAATCATGATAGTAACTTAGAATTTTAATAGAATTATACCTTTGAAATATCTTTCCATCTTTATTAACTAAAACTGCTGTGTGGTCTGTACAAATGATCTATAATAGAGAAATAAGTCCAACAGAATGGCTCCACATATACTTGAGTTGCTTTGCTTCATTTTGTTATTTATTATGGTCTTTAGAAACTGACATAGTAAATTTTACTATAATTTTCTATAATAGAACATTTTAATATCATAAATGGCTTAAAATCATAAATTATAAAATTGAAATCAAACCCATAAATCTTTACTTTCTCTGCAATTTCTGATATTGTCTTTTAAGGTGACTGCTACAATATATAAAATATATTAAAGCAAAAACGTTTCTAATACATTATGAGTTACCTCCCTATTCTTCTTGCCCTTAGAATACACTTTGCAGTTGAATTTTATTACTTGGAATTATAATTAAGAAGATTTCTTCATAAATAATAATAGAATGTAATCAGTATATTATCACTAAAAAATATCTCTAATTTTGATAGTCCATGTAAAAATTGTGAAATCTGCATGAGCTTAGTTTTATTTTTACTGTATTTTAGTCCACAAATAGACACATAGTTGGGTGTATCTAAACCTAATCTTCTTTAAATATCAAAATACTGACAACACTGACAGGGAAAAATAAAATTCTACTATATTAAAGTAAATAAACAGTGTTGTTCTTAACTCTAATTTTCTTAATTTAATACTATTTAAATAAATCTTAAATGTCTAGTTGATTGCTTTGATACAAAAATTTCCAGAAAATTAAATGATCCACAAAAACTTTTAAAAATATTAAAGACAATGTCTGCATTCTACTTCATTTAGATATGCAACTTAAAGAAAAGCTATTTCTTAAAAATACATTTAAATAAATATTAGTGTGATAATTTAACTTAGCATTTGGTTTAATGAAAAATTACTTGACAACTTGTAATGCTAGAGGACAAAAACAAAAGAATTTCTACTCCTTCTTGAAATTTAAATTATGAAAATAAAGGATTCATTGTTCATATCGAAGTATTCAATACTCATTTTAATTTTAAATTGAGAAACAAAAAAATACCATTGTAATTTTTTTCATAAATTAATATTCTTTGGTATTAAACTGTGAAAAATACTTACTTAGGCCATGTGTTCAAATGCAAACTGGGATGAACTTCTTCATATTTAAAGAATCCTAAGGCACAGACAGCTTATTATAATTTAAAGAAAAATATAGATATAGTCTTGCTATTTTTGAATTATTTGGATGCAAATTATATTGTCACATGAAAAGCTCAATCTTTAAAGAAATATAACAATATTTAAATAATAGTCTACAGTATTAAAATTTGAAACTATTTTTTCTTGTTTTGGTGGTCTGTGTTACATTACTATTTATTTATAAACCTTTTGAAATGTATACAAACTATAAGCAGTGCCAATTATAGGTGAAAGTATTGGCTGGTATTTTATTTGTGGTAACTGAAAGAAGAGCATGTCAAAAATCTAATTTTTTAACTGTAATTCATGTTGGTTTTATTTTAATGTTTTTCCCATATGAGTATATATCACTGCAGTTTGAAACCACTAAATAGCTTTTTGTACCATAGTCTACATTCTAAGAAGAATTATCACACATATGAATTATGCTTCGTGAACATTTTTAAATTTGTCAAAAGGTAACAGAATAAATTTTAACCATAAATTATTGCCTCATTTATTTACACAGATTCCAGCTGAATAAAATTTCAAATATAAAAATAAAACTATCTTTCTTAACTTTAACTTTTTCTTACATTAGAAAGTTTTTAGTATAAACTGGTCTGAGTGACTTGGTCAGGAACAGATTTTATAGTAATGAATGAGAAGATTCTAGAATGAAAAATAGGACAGAATCTTCCAGAAATAAAAGGAGGCAATTAAATGTAGAGGGAGGTTTCTGAGATAATAAAGGATATAAGCTCCTTGGGTTATTATACACAGTAGTTGGTTTTTTAAGCATTTACTAACATGTTTTTTAAAATGCTGGGTGATTTTATATCTGTGTGTATCGCATATTTTATGTATACATATATGTATGTGTATATATTATATTTTTATAATATATTATGTATTTAATATTATATATTTGCAATAGGAACAGTTAAAATGTTTAGTTTTTAAAGTGTGAAAATATTTTACATTCAACAAAATAAGTAAGGTTGGATGAAATAAATCTTTTTAGACGTTTTGTTGAGCTGGAGTTAAATGAACTCATTGTCATTGTACCTTCCTTTGGAACACATGATGAATAGATAGATTTACAAAGTAAAAATTTGAATTGAACACACATCATTACTTGAGACGAAGACTTTTTTGATTAATTTAGTTTACTGATTTGCACCCTATTAAACAAGGAGAAAAGTTGGCTGTTTTCAAAGTAGTGAACTGAGGATTATCATTATTTTGATGAGGCCACCCTACTATGATAGGGCAATGTAATCAGAACATTGAATTAAGTCAAGCGCTAGTCTGCAAAGAATAAACTGTATTCATCAGTAAATGTTCTTAATGGGAATCCTGAAAATATTTCATTATTCCTAATTTAATTAAGAGGCCTTCAACACTTAACTATGGGTCCACATTCATATTCAAGAATATATTATCAGCAATACCATAAGAAATGGTGAACTGGGTCCTGATTTCAACCTGCATTTTTATTTTCAAATGAAAAATAGGCTTCTTACCTTTACGAACACTCATTCTGTATACAGTTCTGAAAATTTACAAAGTCATTGGCTATGCATTACCAATAGAAAACTGCTTAAACCAACATGTTAATTAAACGTTAATTCATAAATATTGATTCTGGCTTTATGTTAATATGAAGTTCAATTATATTGGCCTTATCTATATAAATAATGGATGTGCGGCCCTATCAATAAGTGTACCTCAGGAGTAGTGCATAACATCCCAAGCATGTTTATAGACCAGCATTTTTTTGCATTATTTTCATCTACATCCACAATCGTTACATGGCAGGGGACAAGAGAACAACATCCCAGGTGTTTTCAGTATCAGAGGTGACGCAGTCACATCCTTAGCACAATGCCAGACACGTAGTAAGCAGTGCAGAAGGAGTTATTCGCAATATTACTAGAGGGTCCCTCTTCATAAGAGCACCACTCTGTCATTATAGCCCAAAGGAAGTTCACTCAATCACACACTTCTTCAAAGTAACTCCTCACATCCGTCACACATTTTATCAGTATAATATGCATTGCCATTTAGGGTTATACATAGTGTAAGGAAGAAATTGGTGCAGGCTGAATGTACTTCTGATAAAATATATGAAAAAGACTTGGCAGATGATTCTGTAGCAGAAAGTACACATAGTAACAAACCAAAGCCTGTGTCTTAACACGATCCACAGCTATATTTATGCACGTTGGCAACAGGAAGAAACTGCACAAATTGAACAAACTGCACAGTCACACTTTAAACTTCTTCCCTAAAGGTTCTTGGTTTGCTGAACTTAAATTTGATTTGCTCCTTCTCACTCTCTCTAGTAAAATGGTAAGGGGACTCTGGTAGACACGCGCAAGCAAAGGGTATTGGGCCGCACAATCCATTTGGTGCCCTTTCTGATACAATTGCTCTGAGTGGCAGTGCAGGGTGAAGAGATGGAGCATGTGTGTGATCTGATGAGCTTGGCTCAAAGGAGGCTGCTTCTCTAGGCAGCTAAATTAAAAACCTCCCTGCAATTTTGATCTTAATCACCCCCTCCGAGGCTGTAATTGGTGATGGTCACTTAACTCTTTCTATCCTTCTAAATTCAAATGTGTAGTGTCCCTTTATACCATGCATTTATTAGAACCCTCCAAAAGGATTCAAATAACATGGAGTACATAGCCTTGCCAACACAACATTGAGACAGAAGGGTTTTGACTATATCAGATCTCATCAGTCTAATGCATTTTTCCCTTCTTCTTTTGAGTAAGAGAAAGGAGGTAACATCTCTAAAATAAAAGTGACATAGGTTTTGACTTTTTCAAAGTTGATACTAAAAGCCCATATTTATAAAATAACAAAGGGTTATACTGCGTACATTGGACCTATAATCTGTGAAATTGATGAAGTCCTTTAAAAATTGAAAAGCACTCTAAAAATTATAACTGAAGATCAAGCTAGAGGAAATCTAATCTTTAAAAAAATTCCAAATGTAGGAACATCTGATGACACTCTAAAAATGCTTAATGAAACCAAAGCAGGGCTCTCTGACAGCTAAGAGTGCTTGTTGCACTGGTGTTTCCTTTTCTGTATTTCTTTTTTAACACAGAAACATAAATTATTGGGAGTTATAGGCAAACTAAGGTGATTATAGAAGATACCCAAATCCCCATGCAGTCTGGAAGGTGATTGTAGGGGCAGGGTGGAGGATTAGCTGAGTTTAATAAACATTTACTGAACTGTGGCAGGCCTGGGAGATGCACACACACACACAGATGAGGCTCCCTCCCTGCTCATAAGGAGTTCACTGCCCCATGGGAAAGAGAGTGGACAGTCAAAGGGACATATCACTCAAATACCGATGGAAGCAAGCCATAACAGAAACATGCACCAATACACCAGAGGGACGCAGCAAGGACCAAGAAGAAAGCCAAGAGTTGCAGAGAAGTTCATATTTCACCCAATAAAGACACCTGAGAAATAAAAAGCGGTCTCTCTCACACTGCTGTGCTTTAATTGATACAACTGAGACATGTAAAGTCATCTTCATGACCGAAAGGATGAGCTCAGCAGGACCGGGGCCGGAGAATGGAGTGTGGTGGTGTGGGTGTGTTGGTGGAAACCCAGGTGGTTTTCTCGTGCTTGAATCCCAGTACCAGTGTCAGGAAGCATCTGGGTTAAAAGGGGAAAGAGAGAGAAATGATATTGGGAGAGAGTCTGCTTCTCTGCCCAGGCAGAGCAACCCTCTCTGTTGGAGCAGGCTCACATATTATTCAACAAGCATATCGTGAATGTCGGACCTCAGCTGACTCTGTTTCTGGGAGAGAGGAATGAGAAAGCAATGTTCCAATCCATTTTAAAGACAGTCCTCAGTCACACTTAAGCAACAAGCCAATCCAACTAGAGGGGAAGTTAGAACCCACCATCAGCCCTGTGCTGGGAGCTGGCAGGGAACGTGGTCCCTGCGGTGGGGAGCTAAGGACCATCGTTACCTTGACCAACTACTGACTTTGTGGAACAACAGTGTGACACGAACCTGCCTGTTGGGTCTGCAGTGTGAATTTAAAGCATCCACACTCTTCACTTATTTCTGGTTTTACAGTCTAAGAACTGTGCGAGCCTAAGATATTTACAAATTCACACCAGGACCTGCAGGAAACTAGGTTCCTGGTCTCCTGATCTGCTGAATATTAGAGCTGAAGAAAACCAGAGGGATCCCTCTTTTATTTCTTCAGGAGAGGAAACTGAGGCCTAAAGGAGAAATAACTTGCCCAAATTAGCAGCTTGTGACTGGTAAGGTTGAGACCAGAACCCACACGGCTGAGATCTTTGTTCAGTGCTCTTTCCACAACATAAAAATCTTGTTGTCATTCTGATTCTTGCTAATAAGCCATTCATTTAGCCCACTCAGAGCCAGACACTCTCAAGAGATATGACACTGAACCTATTGTAATTCCAGTCCTCAAAGAACTTGCAGGCTTTTGGGGTGACAGAGAAATAACTAGAAATTGCAGTGGAGTGTCTAGCTGTGTGTGGTGCTGGCGGGGCCCTGAATAGGCAAAAGATAGGGCTGTGTAAGTTATCATTTCTCATTTCCCAGTTTCTGCTCCCTTCTCCACCGGATATTGTGCCTGGAAATCTTCGACTGTTCCACATGGGGCACTAGGAATTCCTAAGTTATCCAGACAAGAGATGAACACGCTTTTAGCGTCTAACCAGAGACATGGGAAAGTAGGCACAGACACAACCTGTCCTTCCATATAAGAAAAGACCCAAGCCCAGAAGCCAGCTATAGATCACTCAGCAAAATGGATAAATACTGATCATGGCTTCACATGTGTTGTTCAATCACGGAGCAAGCTGTGAAGACATCTGAGAGCAAATTGTATTATGCTGGGTGTACGTAGTGCACTGGCTTCCCACTTTCTTCTCCTCACCCTGGGTCTCTTGTTCTACAGCATTGTGGGAAATGCAGGATAACAGCTGCAGAGCCTCACAGAGCACACTATGCAGAGCAAGAACCCTGAGCAAAACAGCTCTTTGCTCTCCATCCCACCGTGTAGCACACACTTGAGATTATTGATGCCAAGTACTTTCCTTCAGGAATTTTAAACATCCTCCCACTGAGCAGGAAATCATATACCATCCAGAGTTCTGATGTAAGCAGCACAAGCTTCCTGGAGCTTTGCAGGAGACATATGGAAGTGGTGTTCTTTTGCGAGTTGCGAGCCCAAATGCATGGACCATGTCTTCCTTAGAAGGGTATGTGCTTCTTTTCAAAAGGGTTTTCTTTATGACAATCATCTTGCAGGGCATGGTGGCAAGTCAGTGAGTCAGTAAGCTCCTGTGAGAAAGGCGCTGAAGGGCGTTATCCTGGAGAATGGTCCAGATGGGGCACTTCCCTTCCCGACTGGCAACAGGCTATGTGTACCCAACTCCCCTTCCCCTACCAGGGCAAGTAAGGGGGCCCCGGCTCTATGGTGGAAGACTCTCTTACCCACCTGAGATATCCTGGAAGCGAAGTGTGAAGAGATGAGGTTGTGAGGACCTAGAAAGTTTAACCTAGGGAAACACCAGAGACGTGGGCTGCTGTCTGCAGCTGCACTCCAGGGTTCCCTGTGGCTTGGTTCAAGCTCCATTTGGCAGCCAGGAATGGGGTTTGATGAGTGTTATTGCCATAAGATTTTTCTAGAAGGATGGAGGAGTTATTATAGAGGTCTCCACATGACTATAGAACCTCTAGGCGTAGGGTCTAAGAGGACAGAAATAGTTGTTATTTTGCTCACTGCTGCATTCCCAGAAAGAAGAGCAACCTGGCACTCCCCTCTCCCATCCAGCAGACATTTGGTCCAAAATCAGGACAACATCTCACTCTGTGCTCCAACTACTGCATTTCCCGCATTCATACAGGAGTTATAAGGAAAGCAGCCAATAGATGGAAAACAAAATAAGAATTGGACACAGTTATATGATGTTTACCGCAAGCCAGTCTCCTTTTTCAGCATCTTCATTTATTTTAACTTCACATGAACATAATGAGGTAGGTACTCTTATTATTTCCAAAGGAGGAGGAGGAGACTAAAGCAAAGAGAAGTGAATAAGCTGCCGAGAATGCACAGCTAATAGCTGACAGATCCAGGATTATGAACCCAGCAGTCTGCTACACAACACCAATATGTTCTTTTCTTAAAACCAGTGGGCTTTTCTGTACATGGGAAGGTCTCCAGACCTTCTAGAGAAAACTTCTAGTGGGAAATAGATGACCATGGTGTTTTCCCCAACTTGAAGAACAATGGGCGATGATGGCTCCCTCAAATTCTTCCTTTACACATAACTTCAATTCCTTAGATGATGAGCTACAGGGGTTGGGAGTGATTCCTCTCTCTCTCTCTCTCTCTCTCTCTCCCCTCTCCCAACTTCTGGCCTCGCTAACCAAGGAAACTCAATAAACACTACAATGTACTTCAAGGTAAAGATGACAGATTTATCGGAAACATCCATTTCCATTAATGGACAATAAAGGGAATTTTTTAAAGGAAAAAATACAAGGACAGGAAAAACAGAAGTAGTTACACTAACATCAACATTTTCAAAGGTGTAAGGCAGAGGGAAAAATAGCTGACACAAGAAAACAGAATCCTAACCGAGCATGGGAAAAGCAGACAACTGACCAAATTCATACCAGGCATCCCCAAAAGGCTCAAGAATTGGTGCTATCACATAACTCTGGAAAGGGGCATGAATAAGAGGTGCTAACAAAAAGAGGATCAAATAAAAGTGTGTTTAAAAAAAAACCCTCAGACTCCCAAATCATTATTTCTGCACACCAGAGTGAACTGTTTCTTCTTCACCGTGGTAAAAGATGAGAGCTCCAATCTTTGAAGAAAGCAAAAAACAGTCTTTGGACTGGGGGAACACCAGACATATCTGAGGGTGGGTATCATATGCAAACCAGGGTGATTCCAACACTGCTGCTCTTCATGCTCCTTGCCTCCAGAATGCTGGCAGCTTGACTTCCAGGCAAGAGATTAAGACATTTTCACCCAGGTTACTACCTTCTCCCTAAAGGAAAGACTGAAAGATTCTAACATTGGAGATTCCCCAACTAAATGGCCAAGTTACACCACACAACAGTTCAGTTCCCAGGTGGCAAGCTCAATCAGCTTTTAAAATTCCTTTCTCTTAAACACGAGAAGACAAAGGGAAATTATGACACCAGGAAAGCCTATCACGTGAAAGACAAGGATGAGAACACAAAAACAGAAAAAGCAACTTGGAGGACAGAACAGATCAAATAATGTCCCCTCAAAAATAGGAGAAATAATGCAATTCGAAGCAATTTTTTTTTAAGTTAGGAGAAAAATAAAATAAAATAGTATCCCCTGGGGTACTATTTTGAAAGGAACATTTAGAAAACCAACAAAGAAAAACTATTCGAAATTAAAAGCATAATAGGGCTTCCCTGGTGGCGCAGTGGTTGGGAGTCTGCCTGCCAGTGCGGGGGACACGGGTTCGAGCCCTGGTCCAGGAAGATCCCACATGCCACGGAGCAACTGGGCCCATGAGCCACAATTACTGAGCCTGCGCGTCTGGAGCCTGTGCTCCGCAACAAGAGAGACCGCGATAGTGAGAAGCCCGCGCACCGCAATGAAGAGTGGTCCCCGCTTGCCGCAACTGGAGAGAGCCCTTGCGCAGAAATGAAGACCCAACACAGCCATAAATAAATAAATTAATTAATTTTAAAAAAAAAAGCATAATAGCAGCAATAAAAACATCAATAGAAGGGTTAGAAGTTAAAGTTGACACAATCTAAAAAAGTAAAATAGAGGGACAAAAAGAAAATAAAGAAAATACATGGACAAGGCCTACCTAAGACCTTCCGTGTATCTCAGTAACAAAAGTTCCAGAATGAACAAGCAAGGAAATTGGAAGGAAGGAAATCATCAATGAAGTAATTCAAGAGATTTTTCCAGAACTGAAAGATATAGATTTCCAGATGGAAAGAGCCCATTGAATTTTGAACATAATGGATGAAAAATCCACATAGGCACATCATCATGAAAGTTCAGAATTCCGGTGACAAAGATAAGGTTCTACCCTCTAGAGATGGAAGACAATGGGTCATATAGGAAGAATCAGGAATCAGAGGGCTTTGAAATTCCTAATAGTAATACTAGAAGCTGGAAGTCAATAGAATAATGTCTTCAACAATGGAGTAAGGAAAGAAAAGCATGTCATCCTAAAATTCTATTTCTAGCAAAACTAACAAACATAAAAATGAATATAAACATTTTCAGCATGCTGGGTCACAAAAAAACATTTTCCCTCCTATACTCTGTCTCAGGAAACTACTAAAGGATGTGTATCACCAAAAGAAGGGAATAAACCAAGGAAGAAGAAGGTGCAGGAGAGAGAAAACAAACTCCAACACAAGAGAAGAATAGAAAGAAGCTCAGGAGTCACAATTAAATGCTGACAGAATGGCACCTGAGCCCTAGGTGGAGATGGCACCCAGACCTGACAAAGCAGATCTAGGCCAGATGAAGGCAACTCCAGGAGAAAGTATAAAATTAATAGAATACATAACATATTGTATATCAGAATGTCTTGAAAAGAATAGCTTCCCCCATCCTCTGCCCTGTAACTTCAATTATTTTGCCAATCCCATCTAGACAAGTGCTTAATCTACATAAAATCCAGGAACTTACGAAGCAAGTGCATTTTTACAATGTCTCCATGTTTTTCTTGCCAGCCAGATTCTGACCCTGTATCCCTCTTACGTAGAAGTTGGGATCCACCACTGGTCAGCAGAAAGTGCTTTGAAATGAGAGAGAGCTCAGTTCAAATCTTATCTCTGCATTCAAATCTGTACTTTGTGGAGCCAAGTAGCTTCTTACAAATGATCTGGATTCACGTGCAACTTCACATAAAATCACAAGATACATTTTATTTTCCAAACCAAGAAAATAACTGGATACTTTTCACTGACCATATGAAAATCATAAGATATTTCTGCATTTATGGGCAGGACAGATAAATACTAGGAGGTTGTTAGACTAGGGCGCAGTAAGGGGTTCCAACAGTTAAGAAGGTAGTGAGAATGATTCAGAGTTTTAAAACCGGAACTAGGAAGGTGATGTTCTACTGGGGGGCTGAGCTTAGGAGGGCTACAATAGTGGTATATATCAAATAAAAGAAGTTATTATCGCTGCGACGTCAAACAGCTGTTCACCATTTCCCCTGAAAGCAGCTGGAAACTGGCTTAAACTGTAAGTATTTGAGTTAGACAAAAGGAAAAAAATTCCTGACAGTAAGGGCTGTTAAACAATGGAACAAGTTAGCTATAACAATTGTGGAATGGGTTTCCCAGGGCTCTTTGGACATTGCACCCCATTGGTCTAGAAGGTTTTGATATAACCTGGCCTATTGGAGACCTCCGAGGATCCTTTCCAGTTCTCTGGGTCTTAATTAGTTCAGCATGCTATTACATTAATAGCATTATAATCCTGGTCACAACTGATTAAAAGACAAAAATCAATTTCCCACTCAAATCCCTCAAACAAGAAGGTGTTTTGCTCCCCTTTGCACAAGAACTGGGATGGTCTGCACATTTTCGTTCATATGTTTTTAATTTCTTTGGGGAAGTTTTAAAACTGAGATTTCCATAAACCAAAGTTTAGCCCAAGAATACATGGAATTATAAACTGGTGGAAATGCTGAATAGTGATGTATAGTGGAAACATTAACGGGGCTTTAGCAATGATGGCAATAGCATGTCACTACAATGCAAGGAAATCATGTTAAAGTAACTGCTATTGTAGATAAGGGGGCACCGCTCTTAATAATGGATTTCTCATGCGTTACTTCTATGCTTTTAACATTTTTTCCACCGTGAATAGTGACCTTGGAATAATGCTAAGAACGATATTTTGTATTTAACCTAAATACTAAATTTAAAGACTTAAATAGGTAATACAAAGGACTTGATTCCATGCTGCTGAAGATTGTGCAAGGTCGTAGAATGCTTCTACAAACTCATATGTAACGGAAGTAAATCTTTTTTATTGAAAATATGCAGTGCATAACTACTGTCTTCCAACAATGCCAGGAATATTTCATGGAAAGGAAAAAAAAATTGGAACTGAACTGATAAGTAGATATCATGTTGGTACAAAGATGGATGGAAGGAGCTTCGGCCTCCCCCTCCGATAATCCCTACAGTCCCCCCGAAGCCACCCTAAAAAATGTTTAAAGCAAATATAGTGTACTTGCAATCACAGTTTCCAGTGAATTCCCTTAATCCTTCTTCCAACCAGACTGCTGTCCCAAGACCCTCCTCCATCTAAATTCTAAAACTCCAGTGTATCAAGGAAAACAAACGAAATAAATTGAGTATGTATTTATTCTGGTCCTAGAAAAACTAAAAAGTGTGGATTTAAACTTTGTTGACCCAAGCCACTTCCCTTAAAACTCTCAGCCCTTCTCTCCCCTGGCATCTTAGCCATCCTCTGTGGCTAGCATACTCATGTCACCCTCCGTTTCTCTTGGTCTGTCCCTGCCCTGATTCTGCTCATCCCACTTCATATTCTAGTCTTTTTCTCTCAGGATCAGGATGCCAACCAGCTGGGCTGACAAATTTACTGATCTGGTGGGAAACGGGTAGGTAAGTAAAGGATACAAGCTCTGAACGAGACTGCCTGGTGCTAAATACCAACAGCTCCACCTCCATCTGTGAGACCTTGGACAGCATATTTAACCTTTTTGTGCTTGATATTCATCTTCTATAAGGTGGAGATGCTAACAATACCTATCTCTTAGGGTTATTGGAGGATGAAATGAGTTAATACACATAAAACACAGACAGTGACTGGCACAGGTAAACACATAATAAATGTGAGTTGTTATTTAGTATTCAAGAGATAAGACCTTGATTTCCCCATAATTTGGGGCTACATGGGTCAGCATTTCAGCTCAAGGCAAGCAAACAAGTGAATTCTTTGAGACAATGGGTCCTAGAATGTAAGTGACCAGTTTTTCTGCCCATGAGAAATGACTGAAGAAACATATGCAGTGCATAATTGTGCATATATGTACCAGCTGGGGTAGAAAAGAGGAGCGTTTACCCACAGAATCCACCAGTCCAACAGTCAGATAAGAATAACCGATATTGGCTCCAACTTCCACTGCCTTCAAACTGTGTGGCTTTAGGCAAGTCGGTTGACCTCTAAGAGCTTCATTTTTCTTATTTGTAAAATAGAGACAATACTGATCTCACAGGAGATTTAGGAAGTGCAAAGGAGATAATGTAAGTGAAAGTTTATATTAAAGGAAATTATAGGGAATGATATAATTTGGTATATTGCTTTTTTTGTTGTTGAATTTTCTCCTAGAGTTTCTACTTTCCCTAATTTGAATTTCAGGGAAAATTGTCTCTTACAAAAACTTACTGTTTTTTTCTTGGTCTGCTCATCTCCAAATTTACCTCTAGAAAATCCACTTCCTGTCTCAAAATCTGTACTTGGAAAACTCTTTTGTCTGCTCTGGGGTTCGGGGTTAAACAACCTCCTGCCTGCCCATGTTCTTTCATTCTCCCCAACTGAAGAAGGAAAGACTGTCTCGCATCTTGGCATAATTCTACATATGGTATTGTTATTTTGGTTTTCTAAAAAACAAACAAAACAAAAAACCTTTACCTGAAGAAATGGCTGAGAAAGCGTTTTACTTTCTCCTACTAGCTGTTCTTCCTCCTCAGTTACCACAGGTTATCATGTAAAAAAATAATAATAACTGAAATTTTAGAAACTCAAACTTCAAACAAAAAGAATGACAAAAGCTAGAAGTGTAAGTTTTATTTTTGAAAGTTTGCCTTGGTCTTCTCCCCTCTTGTTAGGTTGTAATACAAAGAGAGTATCACAAGCAGGTGAATAAAGCATCAGATAAAAGAGACCCACAGCTATCTTGAAAAGATCCAGTCTCCAGGGAGACTCTACAAATCCCCATTCCTTCCAGATTTGCCTGGACCACAGACCACAATCAATCAGGATATCTCAGATATCCTGAAAGCTGGGATGAATGGTATCACCAGGGCACTATTCCAGGTATCCAGGTTTTAGAGGGAAATAAAGGGTGGGAATATAGAGTGGAAAGTGTTAGAGTGAAAAAGAAGAGAGAAAAGAAAAAAAATGCATAAAAAATACAGCAACTACCTCTGTTGAACACTAGACAACTTCTCATTTAATCCTTACAACAATCCAGTGAGTGAAGGATGTTTATTCACATTTTCAGGTGAGAGGCCCATAGAGCTAGTAAGCTATAGACCTGGGATCAGAAACCACATCTGTCTTATTTCAAAGCTGGTACTATTGACTCCTAGCTTCTCTAACCTCCTACACAGCTTAGATACATGTTCAGTCTGTCATATTTCATCAATATAATAAAATTAAGCTTACACACTATCACAGCCTAAAGTGTCAACTATTTAAGGAAAGAAAGCAGCCAACAAAAGTACGATTTTGATTAAGCTGGTTTAAGAATTTGTTACTCTGATTCTCTTTATCTCCCTTGAGTGAGTACTCAACAATGCATCCTCTAGAAACACACCCACTCTCTTTCTGACTTACCTTACCTTGGGTCTCAGTAGGTTTCTTATTTATGTAATTTTTTTTTAAAGATTTCTTTTTAATGTGGACCATTTTTGAAATCTTTATTGAATTTGTTATAATATCACTTCTGTTTTATGTTCTGGTTTTTTGGCCCTGAGGCATGTGGGGTCTTAGCTCCCCGACCAGGGATCGAACCTGCACCCCCTGCATTGGAAGGCAAAGTCTTAACCACTGGACCACCAGGGAAGTCCCTTATTTATGTAATTTTTATTTCAAACCTACTTCAGGAAGCATCAGGCTAAGTGCTAATAATTCCACTTTATACCCAGACCACTCTTCCTTCCCAAAGTCAATTTCTTCTGCAATATTTTTGTGTTTGCACTCCACACGTGAGCTTGGAAACCCAGTAAAACATAAATCAAATCCGGGTCCACCATCAGGTGTGGGCAAACTTCCTTCTTGGTTTCCTCATTTTAAAAAATGGGTGTAATTCATAAGATCTTTTGAAACAGTGTGTACAAAGTCCCAAGCATATAATGCACTCTCTGTTAGTAACAGCTATTGGCAATGTTACTCATGGTGAGGTTTGAAGACTTATTGTACAAAGATGGTACCTTTATGGGGACCAGAAGTTTCATACTATCTTTCTTCCCTGGATAATACTGGAGAAACCCTGCTAACTTCTGGATCTTTGTGTGTCCTTTTATCAGTCCCTATGCTGGTGGTATACAACCTTTTAGATATGCAAACTCATTTTTAACACACAAAAAAAACACACTGGTGTCTCATAGGGTGATAGTTGGTGGTTAAGAAAATAATTGTCATCAGACCCCTTTCCCATACATTGGGAACCTGCCTCTCAGCTTCTCATGCCCCTTCTGTTGAGAAATTCTCTCTCCAAACACAATATGAGAAAATGGGTCTTTACTCATCAAATAGCAATCACATTCCTACCTTCAGTTCTGCCTCCTGTTGAGAATTACAGGGTCACCTGGATTGGACAGTTGGCTATTCTCAAACTTTCCTGTTCACTTTATAGAAAATGCCTTGGTTTACTCTCACAGATGGTTCATCATGTCCATTGTTCATGAATTTTTTAACAGTTTAATACTCTGAAAACAACCTTATTTCCTTTTATTTTAAGTTCCTGGCAGAGTATGTGGGAAAGAAAAGATTTCACTTGACCCTTTGTACTTACAACATAGACTTTCAATAAACATACACTAATTTTGTTCATGATGTTGAGATTTAAAGTAGACATTTGCATTCTTCATAGAAACCCAACACTTTCCCAACTCTGAATTTTCTCTACCTAAAGGGACTTCTCTTCGTGTTCAAATTCAGTCAATGCTTCTGGATCCAATATTGCTCCAACACCAACTTCTACAGGAAATATTCCTCTCCTGAACTCCTGACAGCTTGCCCACAGTTCAGGCTAGGACTTTCTGTCCCTAACCACACCACAGGATGCATCAATGCAATTGTATGATGCCTGCCTGCTAGATTACAACCAAAAATGTGACACAGCATTCCACAATCTTCCTTCTTATCCATGCCACCCACACTCTCGCCCCTAATCTTCTCTGCCCTGCTCGAATCATTTTCTTATACTTAAGACTATGATCTCTGAGTCTAGGTCTTATTTTTCTTTGTATTTCCAACTGTCTGGGTTACAGTAGATACTAAACTATGGAGAACAGGAGGATGATGAGTTTGCAAGCACCACTCTCTTCCTCTCCTTGCCACCTCCAGCTGTTTCTCTACATCTGCATTTTCCTTCCAACAATATTGTCATTTTGCTTATAGCAAACAAACTCAGGGTATCTCAGCACCCCACACCCACATATATTCGCATCAAAACCAAACACAAAGTAAGTGAAAAAGAGAAGGGCTTATATTTCCCATTACATCTGCTATCTGATCATATTTCAATTCTAAACATGTTTTCGGTTGTTATTTTCCTGGCTCAGGAAGGTTACTGGAATTACAAGGTGAAGATTATGGATATGAAGTCCAGTACCCCTGAGTTCATATGAGATTAGGATGCTAAACAGTAGGTCCCATTGATTTCTCTTACCCACAGGACTGAAATGATTAACACAGGGTACCATTATATATATAGATACAGATATAGATAGATAGATATAGATATAGATATAGATATAGATATAGATATAGATATAGATATAGATGTAGATGTAGATATAGATGTAGATATAGATACAGTCCCAAACATTTATTTTCTTGCTTGTTGCCTAATACATAACACAATTCAGGAACTGCTTTAGTGATTACTTAATCAACGAAGACCATCAAACCCAGGTATTACTTTTTACCTAATTGCCTCCCTCTTTCCCAGAGGCCTCTACTCTACAGCATCAGACTGTGCTCTGACTAGAAGGAAGGGGTCAAGGTACGAAGTGACTGCAGTGTTAATGTGGATGTCACGTAAATGCATTAGCTTGGTGGACCAAATAAGGGAAAACATTTTGATGAGAAAATGGCATCTAGAAATGTTAGTGCCTTTAAAACATTTTCCCAGTGTGGTTACATTAGTGGACCTAGACAATCAAGGGCCATGAGGCATTGCTGCAGGGACTGTGAGGTTAAAAAGTTACCCTTGTTCTGACACCTATTAATAACCACCTTTGGAGAATAATAAAGCAGAGTGAAAAGAGAATTGTTCGTCTCTGCGCCTGCAAATATTCCATAACTGTAACTCATACCGGCAAAAAAAAAAAAAAAAATCGGTACAATATGATATATGTTTATTCTCTACTGAAAAAGAGGCTTTTGGCATTAAGAAATCTATTGTAAATAATTCTAGGTGCCGGTGGCACTTGGGACCATTTCCTGACATTTCCTACTTAAGAAGCAGTTTGGTTGCACAATCTGCACAATGTTTATTGGCCAAATAATTCAGAATGTATAAGCTTGTTCCAGCTTTGAAGGAATTTTCACTCCCTGGACTAGAGAAAACCTCAACACATGGGAAAAGAAGAACTTTTCTAATCTTAAACCTTTGACTCAACTGCCTCTTGCAGCGAATTCTGGAAATGCCTCCATTGGCATTGATTGCTTAAATTTTTCACTGGAGGAAGATTATGGGGGAGGAAGGGAACCTCAGGGTGTGTTGATATTTAGGATTGTACAATCAAATATCAAATGCCAGCTTGTTTGACTGAGTTACATTTACAGGATCGTGCTACATGATGAGAAGGAACCTCTAATTAGCCTTCCATTTCCACTGGTATTGCTAATTTGGGCACCCTAAAATCTCCTGCCACTGATGTCAAGCTTAAACATCACTGGAAAGATCTTTATTTGTCCCTGAAGCAGAGAATTCCAAATGTAGAAGACCAGCAAAAGGAGTTAAAGATCCTGTGCCTTTTTTTAATCAACTCCTAAAAAGCCAAATTGGAGATATCCCATCTTAAGCGTCTGCCCTCGATATACAGTTACTTTGACAGAGCTCAGATTCTAATCAGGGGCCCTTGTACTTATCTCCAGGCAGCTGTTGTAAAGTTTAGACCAAAAGAGAGATTCCCTCTGGCCAAACCAGTAGGGGCTGTGATAAGCTAGTTGGAGTTTTAAGTCTTTCACAAAGACTTAAAAGGGATTATAGAGAAGACAAAACCTCAGTGTAAGTTCAGCTCTGAGGCCAACGTCAGGCCTCAGACAGAGGCTCAATCTGGCAAGGCAGAGCAAATTGTAGAGGGATACTCACATCTGGAGGATATTGCCTGGAGGATGTGGATCCTGGGTGAGACGTATGTCTGTGGGACCCAGGCAACAGGGGAGTTACCTTCGTTTTCAGGACTTGACAAGAGTTCTTTTCTCATTGCAGATAAATAAACTACAGTACAGAATCATAAACTCATAGAAGTTCAGGATTGGAAAGGATCTTAGAGGTTGTATTGTCCAATTTCCTGCTTCTTTGGATGCTCAGATCTTCACTATCACATCCCCTTCAACTTCAGAATCACCAATTTCAGCATCAGGGCCACTATTAGAGCATTAATTGAATGGCCACTATGCTCAGCCCTCCTTAAGCATTATTCTGCTCATCTGCCCATCAATTCTGTGACTTGTTTATTATTAGCCCATTTCACACATGAAGAAACTGAGAAATTAAATAACTTGCCAAATCAAGAGAAGCTGGGATTTGAATGCTGATTATTCTATTGTTTCCCCCAATGGGTCACCCAATGTCAACTTGAATACTATTAAGAACAAGGAGCTCAGTACTGCCCAAAGCAGTCATTTCTATTTTAAGACAGTTCCTTTTGTGCCTCCATGAAATAAGCTGAAATTCTGCCCTTCAATTGAAATTCTGCCTGCTGAGGTCCTGAAGAACAGGTCTAATTGTCTTTCATATGGAAACCCTGAAACCATGGGGAGACAGTAATTATGCCCCTCTATTTGAGTCTTCTTTCCTTCCAGCTAAATTTCCTTCCCCCCCTCCCTTCTTTAACACTTCTTGTAACTAATGATGTGAGATTCTGGCCTCAAAACCCAAGTTTTTCTAAAGCAGAAGCTGGGGAGGACTCAAGATGGCAGAATAAGAGAATGTGGAATTCATCGTTCCTCACAAGTATATCAAGAATGGAACAATTCTCTCAGAGCACCTGCTGAACATTAGTGGAAGATTTTGGACACCAAAAAGGACAAGAAAAATCCCCTCTCAACCGGGTAAGACAAAAGAAAGAAAAAAAGAAAAGAGGAATCAAAACAGGGACCAGCAACCCTGGCAGGAAGCTGAAGGTGAAGAAAGGTCCCCACACTCAGAAAAGCTCCCTCATGGTGGGGAAATCAGCTGGGATAGAAAGGGACCTTCGGGGAGATCAAAGGAGAACACAGTGGATGACCTTTGGAAGGCAGGACAAAGTATGAACTGTGTGCATGTTATGCGCTGCAGCCCTGAGAATCCCAGCCTGAGTCGTGAGTCTCCTGTTGTGGAGGGGCTGGGGTGCTGGAAAATGGGGTTTGGAGTGCGGACCCAGGGAGGGGACAGCTTTTGGCTGTGAAAAGACAGCCTGAAGGGACAGGAATAAGGAGCTCCACAACTGGGAAAGTTTGCAGAAAAAGCCCAGGACACAATAGAAGCAAGGCGTCATTGTTGAGTGGCGTGCAAGGGGCAGGGCCGCCAATACAACCCTTTTCCCCACCCACTGGCTTCTTTGGCCTCCGAGGACACTGGGAGGGACTCCCATCAGAGTGAGTATGCCCCAGACTGTTGCAACTGCCTGTCAGTACCCGCCACCACAGGCAATTCACGAACACAATTATAGCTGCCATACCCCTCCCCAGCCTGAGGGAGTAAGTGTGCCCCAATCAGTCGCTGCTTTCACTCCCTCTCATCTGTGGGGAACAGATGCCTGAGGGTGGTGCACACACAGAGGTGTGGCCCAAACCAAAGCTGAGCCCCAGGGGCAGTACGACTAAGTAAGAGGAAGTCTTTCGTGCAAGTGCACAAGCCACAGATTAAATCCCCATGATCAGCTTGGTAAATCCTGGGTCTGTGGAGTACCTGAATAGACAATGAGTGTGCCCATAACTGTTCCCAGTCTAGCCTTAGCAGCAGTGGGCTTTGGGTCAAGTACTCGCAGGAGTTGGGCCAGGTCAGAGTCTGAGTTGTCCCCACAGTGTCCACAGCAGGTCCAGAGACCTACCAAGAGTTTGGTTTTGTTGTTAACATTTGACTTGGATTTAGAGTGATTGTTTGTTTGTTTTCTTTCTTCTTTGTGTGTGTGTGTGTTGTTGTTGCTGTTTTTTTGTTTTTGTTTTTGCTATTTGTCCTGGGTTTTGTTTGTCTGTTTGTTTTCTTCTCCTTTTTTTTTCTTTCTCTTTTCCTTTTTTTTTCTCTGGCCATGCAGCATGGCTTGTGGGCTCTTGGTTCCCCAGCCAGGGATCAGGCCTTGGCCTCCAGAGTGGGAGCACCGAGTCTATGATGCTGGACCGCCAGAGAATTCCTGGGCCCAGGGAATATTAATCGGCATGCACTCTCCCGAAGGTATCCATCTTGACACCAAGTCCTTGCTCCACCCAACTGCCTGCAGGCTCCAGTGCTGGACACTTCATGTCAAACAACCAGCAAGACAACCTTACTCATCTGCAGACAGGCTGCCAAAAGTCATACTAAGCTCACAGACACCCCAAAACACACCACCTGATGCAGCCCTGCCCATCAGAGAGAAAAGACTCAGCTCCACCCACCAAAGTACAGGCACCAGTCCCTCTCACCAGGAAGCCTACACAAGCCCCTGGACCAAACTCGCTCACCAGGGGGCAGACAACAGAAGCAAGAGGAACTACAACCCTGCAGCCTGCAGGAAGACCACAAACACAGTAAGTTAGACAAAATGAGATATCAGAGAAATATGCTGCAGATGAAGGAGCAAGGTAAAAACCCACAAGACCAAATAAATGAAGAGGAAATAGTCAATCCACCTGAAAAAGAATTCAGAGTAATGATAGTAAAGATGATCCAAGATCTCGGAAATAGAATGGAGGCACAGATCAAAAAGACACAAGAAATGTTTAACAAGGACCCAGAAGAACTAAAGAACAAATAATCAGTGATGAACGACATGATAACTGAAAACACAACAGAAGGGATCAATAGCAGGATAACTGAGGCAAAAGAACAGATAAGTGAGCTCAAAGATAGAATAGTGGAAATAACTGCCATGGAGCAGAATAAAGAAAAAAGAATGAAAAGAATTGAGGACAGTCTCAGAGACCTCTGGGACAACATTAAATGCACGAACATTCGAATTATAGGGGTCCCAGAAGAAGAAGAGAAAGGGAAAGGGCCTGAGAAAATATTTGAAGAGATTGTAGCTGCAAACTTTCCTAACATGGGAAAGGAAATAGTCAATCAAGTCCAGGAAACAGAGAGAGCCCCATACAGGATAAACCCAATGAGAAACAGGCTGAAACACATATTAATCAAACTAACAAAAATTAAATACAAAGAAAAAATATTAAAAGCAGCAAGGGAAAAGCAACAAATAGCGTACAAGAGAATCCTCATAAGGTTATCAGCTGATTTTTCAGCAGAAACTCTGTAGGCCAGAAGGGAGTGGTAAGACATATTTAAAGTGATGAAAGGAAAAAACCTATAACCAAGATTACTCTACCCAGCAAGGATCTCATTTAGATTTGACAGAGAAATCAAAAGATTTACAGACAAGCAAAGGCTAAGAGAATTCAGCACCACCAAACCAGCTTTACAACAAATGCTAAAGGAACCTCTCTAGGCGGGAAACACAAGAGAAGAAAAAGACCTACAAAAACAAACCCAAACAATTAAGAAAATGGTAATAGGAACATACATATCAATAATTACCTTAAATCTAAATGGATTAAATGCTCCAACCAAAAGACACAGACTGATTGAATGGATACAAAAACAAGACCCATATATATGCTGTCTACAGGAGACCCACTTCAGACCTAGGGACACATATGGACTGGCGAAAGTGAGGGGATGGAAAAAGGTATTCCATGCAAATGGAAATCAAAAGAAAGCTGGAGTAGCAATACTCATATCAGACAAAATAGACTTTAAAATAAAGACTATTACAAGAAACAGGGAAGGATACTGCATAATGATCAAAGGATCAATCCAAGAAGAAGATATAGCAATTGTAAATATGTATGCACCCAACATAGGAGCACCTCAATACATAAGGCAAATGCTAACAGTCATAAAAGGGAAAATCGACAGTAACACAATAAAAGTGGGAGACTTTAACATCCCACTTTCACCAATGGATAGATTATCCAGACAGAAAATTAATAAGGAAACACAAGTCTTAAATGACACTTTAGACCAGATAGACTTAATTGATACTTATAGGACATTCCATCTGAAAGCAGCAGAATACACTTTCTTCTCAAGTGCACACGGAACATTCTCCAGGATAGATTACATCTTGGGTCACAAATCAAGTCTCTGCAAATTTAAGAAAATTGGAACCGCATCAAGCATCTTTTCCGACAACAACGTTATGAGATTAGAAATCAATTACAGGAAAAAAACTGTAAAAAACACAAACACATGGAGGCTAAACAATATGCTACTAAATAACCAAGAGATCATTGAAGAAATCAAAGAGAAAATAAAAAAATACCTAGAAACAAATGACAATGAAAATACAACAACCCAAAACCTACGGGGTGCAGCAAAAGCAGTTCTAAAAGGAAAGTTTATAGCAATACAATCCTATCTCAAGAAACAAGAAAAATCTCAAATAAACAATCTAGAGCAGGAGCCATTTCTTACTTATCTCATATCTTCAAAACCTATCACTGTGTCTGGCCCAAAGTGAGCTCTCTATAAAAGCTAAATGGTATAGTAGGTGATCAACACAATCTTCAATAGTAGGTTTTTGAGAGATATTAAACAATTTGAATGTTTATCTTTAAAACTGTGGGAACTTTTCACAGTTCTTCATGGAGTGTGGAGCCAAAATGAAATGGAATCTCCATGTGTGATATGACTTTTAATTTGGATAAGACTAGCACATTCCTTCTGGGAAATGCTACATTACTCTTAATGCAGCATAGGATGGTGTTAGCATTTTCAGTGCCTGATTATACTGCTGACTTATACCAAAATTAGGAGAAACAAAGCTCTAGATCTTTTTGTATGGATTGTTCATAACCCATGTTGTGCTAGAACAGTAGCTCTCAGATCTAAGGGCAGGACTTTATCCCTGGTAAAGTGTATGCTAAGTCCATGGTCTAGCCTGCTAGGATGTTTTAGGATCCTGCAGTCAATCATGGAAAAGAGCCATTACCCTTTCTGCCTTTTGTTTTATGCTTGAACTTCTGACGCCAGACATCCATGATCTTACTCCTACCATGGAAGAAAGACCTTCCATGGCTGGTTTTCCTTTTAAGCCCTCTTTTCCTACAAAATGAAATCCTCTTGACTCCGCATCAGCTGATGTTTCTTGTCTCTTCATCTAGAATTAATCCTGATCCTTGAAAAGAGATTGTTAAGGAGCTTCATACTCAGGATCTGAGGATCAAGTCACTCTATTTCATCCAGTTCTGATCTCCTTGGTACTCTGGTTCCCGGGTTGGTAATTAGTTTAGTACATTAGTTGCGTGAGGGCCATGTAAGTTCAATTAAACTAGCTATGTGCAGGAACAAACAAATTCCTAAAGCTATCAATAACACTCGCAAATTTGTTTCACACTCATGCAAAGTTGGAGAGTTTATTTCCAGGCTAGTTCCATCTTACAGTGCCACCATTTCCACATGTAGCCACCACAGTCACCATGGCAAGAGAAGGAACACAGGAAGCCTACACTTGCTCTTGGGTGCTGCCTCCCAGAAGATGCACAAGCCATTTCCCATGGGATCAGTGGTCAGAACTTGGAAAAAGGCCCCCACCTAACAACAGTGTGATGCTGTTAGAAAACTTTTGTGTGCCTTGGAAGAAAAAAATGACACCAGACTTGATGGGCACAGAGAATTGTTTCTGCTGCAACTGTTGTCTTACATTTCCCCTTTCATCTTTTCTTCTGGGATTAATTCCTCCCCAAACCAAATATGGTGATTAGAACTATACTTTTCTGATGCTTTCTGCCTGCCATAATTCTTTTTAAAAAAATTTTATTGAAATATAGTTGCTTTACAATGTTTCAGGTGTACAGCAAAGTGATTCAGTTATACATGTGTATATATACACATATATATATGGAGAGACAGATTTTTTTCAGATTCTTTTCCATTATAGCTTATTACTCTGCCATAGTTCTTATCATCACCTCCTCTTTGATTTCTCACTGACATGCTCAGAAGATCCCATGCATCAATCAGGACTCCTGTCACAAATAACAGAAAATTCCACACACAGAGATTTAAGCAAGAAAAGGAATTTACTATCTCATGTAACAATGTAGATTAGATGTAGATTTAGTTCTGAATTCACAGCTCAGATGATGTCATCAGGACTTGTCTACTCTCCATTTCTTGGGCTCTGTCTATCCCCATATTGGCTTCATTCTCAGGCTCCACATGTTAGGCACTGAGGACACAGACTCACATTATCACATCAAAGCATGTTCTGGGGCAGAGGGAGTATGTGAGCCCAATTCCTACACAGATCAGTCAAAATTGCTGGGTATATATCTCCTAGTTTCTGATTAACCAGCCCAAACAGGTGCACGTTCCTGAACCAACCACTGTCTCTCATGAGATGGGCTGCTTTAATTGGGCAGACTGGGTCACGTGATATTTCCTGGAGCTAGATGTGGGATTCTGCAGGAGTCATATTCACATAAAATAGGAATAAGGTGGATCCTCAAATGGAAACTTGGGCTGTTTCATAAAATGAGTAAATAGGTTCTGGCAACCACAGACATTGACTATCCACTAACCATCACTTACCTTTGTGTAAACTAGCCTCCGAGAGCAGAGTTTAACACCTGCCTGGCCTGAGCCTCAGTCGCCATAGCCTTTGCCAGCTGACCTACTCCTCCTCCAGCCCCTGTGAGTGGATCTGCTTGCCAGGACCAGATTTCATCTCAGCAGGAGGTTTAATTTTAGATCAAATGACCAGTTTAACCATTCTCACCAACAGAAACTAACCAGGCCTGATCTGTATCCTATGACAATGGATTGAAAAGAGCCTTGTGTCATACTATTAAAGACCACTTCAAGGTGAATAGTGATACTTCTTCATGCAACACTCTAAAAAGCAATCAATCCTTCAGCCCCCAATTTTACTACTATCTGATTTGCATTTCTCCATTTTATTTTATAAGGCTTTGGTGAGAGACTGCATCAGTTGTCTTTCTGAAGTCCTTACACACTTCATCTTTCTGACTTGTAACTATATCCAAAAAGGAAATGAAGTTATTAATCTGGCATGATTTATTCTCAGCAAATCTATCTAGTTTCTAAGACCACTACTTCTTTTTGTCAAGGGCTCATAAACCATCCTCTTAATAATCCATTCTAGAATTTCAGTCAGGATTGACATTAAACTCACAGGTCTATAGTTTGCAAAATCCCCTCTCCCCCTTTTCAAAGCCAGGGCTGTGCATGTCAGCCTCCTGTCTCTCAGCGCCTCCTCCTCTTTATGAGCAGGAGCTAATGGAGGATTTGCCTAATGTGTCTTAATGAGCCAGGATTAGAAGTCAGCAGACCGTGAGGGTCCAGCCTTTTGCTTCTCCTTTGCAGCCGTGATGATTTCCCCATCCTGTTTTTCCCTGAGATGAGAGCTCTGCATCAGAACTGCCAAATGCAAGATTTCTTTACAGAAATTGGT
This sequence comes from Balaenoptera musculus, assembly GCF_009873245.2. Taxonomy (NCBI): domain Eukaryota; kingdom Metazoa; phylum Chordata; class Mammalia; order Artiodactyla; family Balaenopteridae; genus Balaenoptera; species Balaenoptera musculus. The sequence continues at coordinate 47,422,851 of NC_045786.1, read as the reverse complement.
CAACCTTCCCTCTCCCTTTTACATGCCTCTCCCAGGGCATTGGAACAGGGGGTCAAATGGGGGAATTGTGGCCTGAGGCTTCTGTGCCCAGTGCAGACCTAATCTCTAGTGAGGAACAATCTATATCACTGTCACTGCTGTAACTGATTAGCATTTCCCCTGCTCATTTATGAATTGACTATTATGAAGTGATTTCACCTGGAGATCCTCTGAAACTGAATGTAAAAATTGGGGGGTTGCTGCATAGCACAGGGAGATCAGTTCGGTGCTTTGTGTCCACCTAGAGGGGGATAGGGAGGGTGGGAGGGAGACACAAGAGGGAGGAAATATGGGGATATATGTATATGTATAGCTGATTCACTTTGTTATACCACAGAAACTAACACACCATTGTAAGGCAATTATACTCCAATAAAGATGTTAAAAAAAAATTGGGGGGTTGGGGGGGTTAGGATCACATCTGTGCAAATGGCCGGTTGGAAATGCCTAGTAATTCCCACCATTCAGGCAACCACATTTTTCTGAAAATCTACCTTCTCTGAGTTGGTTTAATTGGGTGAACTGCTTTCTTTTTAACTTTCTTTCCATTATCTTATGTGGATAACTTTACCTTTAAATATTAGCCCAATTTCCATTTCACATTTAAAAATCTCAAATAACTTAGCATGAGTTAATAAGAAAATCAACATTACACCACAATTTAGAGCTCAACTACCCCAATATCAGAGTGGCATTGGTCATATGTCTGGGCAGAATAGATTTCCAAATTGGTGTAAAGTGTACTTAATATTGATAGCTCTGTAATTTCCATAAGAGTTCAGAATCAGAGTGATGTAGTTAGGTTTTATTTGATATTTTTCTTTAGATTTAAAGGGAAAGAGGGGGAAAATCAATATATTACCTTGCTATGAAGCAAAAATAAATGAATTGCCCGCCTGTTTTAATTTATCCCTTTAACTGAGGAGAATAATATTCACCTCTCTGGATGATTTTTTGTCACATCATGCGTAGATACTGTGCTAATTTTTAAAGGCTAAATTCAATATTTCCACAAAATAGAGAAGTCGTTTTTCACTCCTGACTCACAATATGATTGAGTGTAGAAATGACACATAAAAGTTGTAGTTAATCTTTTATATCAATCTATACACATAACACTTCATTTACTTTGTGCCACAGTGTGTTCTTATGAGAAAAAAAAAAAATACCTTGTAAGAAATAACACCACCACCAACAACAAAACAGACCAAATGATAAAATTTCTTCCTCTCTTCATATGCGGGAGGGGAGGAAGCACAGTTTGTTGAAGGAAGAGGGCACAAAAGTTTGAAGGGGTCAAGTTAACCTAAGCACCCTACCAGTGGGTGAACTGAGGCAGGCCATTAACATCTCCAGTCTAACCATATATGACATGGGAGTAACAGCACACAATGTATTAGTCAGCTGTTGTGGTGATAGTGTTCTGTAACAAATATTCCCTAATTTCCAGTAGCTCACAGAACAATATTTTATTTCACACTCATGGGTCTATGTATTGGCTGAGATTTTGCTGCTTCTAGGTGGCCATGACTGGGCTCAGCTGGACTGCAGACTTGGATGAGTTGGAGGTTTGCCCTCCATGTTTTCATTCTGGGACGTGGGCACACTCTTCTCATGGAAGGGGTCAGAAACTCAAGTGGGATAAAGTGAAACACATAAGGCCTCTTACAGACTTTGTGCCTAAGGGGAAGATTGACACTTCTATGCACATTCCATTGACCAAAGCAAGTTTTTTGGCCAAGCCCAACATCAAAGGGATGGAGAAGTATATTCCAACCATAGTAAACATAACAAGTATGTAACAGAGGGAAAACATGAGCAAATGTTTCATCCTTTCCCCCTCCACATGGCTATTATAAGGATGTTCAAATGAGTTAAGGTGTATAAAGCACAAGAACATAATAGGCATGCACAATGTGGTAGCTATTATTGGTCATCTCATTATGTGATTAAGGGATCTTAAAATTATCAACACATTTCTCAACCCTGATTCCAATGAGCCCTTACAGACTGGCATTTTAATCACTTGATACTCAGCCATAAAGTGAGTGATTCTTTGCCAGAGAAATGTTTTGCCCATTTGACATCATATATATCAATACTCGGGATTTGGCCAAGCTACAAACAGAAGAATGTGTCTGGAATTGGCATAGCTTGGTTACAAGTGGAGTCAACTTGTTTCCACTTTCTACATTTATCTGAGCAGATATGAACAGGCACCTGCCCTCTTCCTGGTAAGCTGGTGAAACTGTTACAATTTGTGTTACTGAATAAAGGAATCAATACAAATTGTTAAGATTTTTGGAGTGCCTGGCAGAGCTACTAGTAGATGCAATTCCACAAAATTCAGAACCTGTTTTTCTTGAGTTGTTGTTTTCAGTTTGTTTTTTAAATTTCAATGCTGTTTCCTGCTTGAGAATGAAGGATCAGTTTAGAAAACACATCTTTATGGTTAAAAAAATATCCCCATAGAATATTCTGGGCAGGAAAGGCAACCCTGAGATCCTGTCCAACTCTGACTCATTTCTCCTATAAGTACAACTCTTAATCTCTGCACCTACCTCTTCTCAACTGTAAAGTAAGAGGATCTGCTTGGAAAATCTTTGCTATCTTTTCAAGATCAAAAATTCTGTGGTGCTAACCTAACTCTCACTTAAATTGGAAAGAGTCTCAACTGAGATTTGGCTTAGATGCAGAGGTGATGTCAGTTGTCAGGGACACCCACAGGCAAAATCTTGATGAAGCATTCAGTCCAAAGGGTTTTGCTGCAGCTAAAAAACTGTGTCATCATTGATCTCTTTCACCTCTTTTCCACCGCCAACACTCAACCTCCCACACATGCCCCAAATCTGCCCACAACTCGCCATTTCCACTGTGACCACCTGAGTCCAAGTTCTCACCTGAACATGGCAAGGCCTCCTCCCTGGCCTCCTGATTTCACTTCTGCCTCAATCCAGTCTGTTCTCCACCCAGTGGCCAGAATGCTATCTCTAAAATCAAAATCAGACCATCCTTACTTTTGGAACTCAATGTCCACTTCTTATTCCTGGAATAAAATCTCAAGCCCTTCCATGGACTTTCAGGCCCGATAGCCCCTGGCCCCTGCCTACCCCTTCCTTCTGACTTCTTCTCAGTTCCATCTCCTCATTCGCTGTACCCCAGCCACATGGGTTTTCTTTTGGTCCTTGATCATGCCGAACTCATTCCCCATGTCTTTTCTCCACCATTCTTTCTATCTGGACATTCCCCCAGATTGTAGGGTCTCAGCTCCAGTATCACCTCCTCAGAGAACTTTCCTGAACATCACATCCAAAGTGCCCCCCTCTCCACCTCCAGTCTCTATTTTTCATAGTACATTCTTTAGACCCTTTATCATTATGTGAAATGGTCTTGTTCATTTGCCTACTTGCTTTATACCTCACGCTACCATACAAGCTCTTACTGGTCCCTGCTGGATCCACAGCAGCTAAAATATTGTCTGGAACATAGTTGGGACTCAACAAATAATTTTTAAATCAGTGATGGAAGTTATGAGGTGAGCTGGCACACGCTTTATCCCAGCAGCTCACAGAAAGGGAAAATGGGTCTTCCAGTGGCCCTTTGAGTGGTTAGGACTATGTTCTCCCTAGGATAATAAAGTAAAAGTTGTTAACACCAAGGATCTCTATCTCATGAGGTGAGTGAAGACTCCAGAAGGCTCTGAGAGGGAGAGGTGGGGTCCAGGTACACTTCACAGAGGTCAACACCCAAATCATTCAATGATTGACTGAATCAATCATTGTCAGGATGACTTTCTTGACCCAAGAAAGAGGAAAGCCCAGGATCCAAAGATCTAAGCAGTGAATATGAAGAGAAACCACAAGCTGTCCTGGGCATGACCACAGCCTAGCCTTGAACCTCAGAACCTCTCTCTCTCTCCCTCAGTCTTGGGTTTCTTGTCTGTGAAATGGAAAGGGTGACAATGATTGTCGCCCAGTGGGCTTATTGGAAGAACTACATCAAACGTGTGAGAAAAGGCTCTAGCACATAACATGCACTCAGGAAAGAATAGTCTCCTTACTTCCTTTTTGGAAATCACATCAATGATGATACTTTTGGCAGCAAGTAAACCCATACCTAAAACGGGTTTACACAGCAGGAGCTTATTGTCCTCACATGACGTGGTACTGGAGGAGGTGGTCCAGGGCCCAGCCGCCCCACGTCTATTTGCATGTGATTCTGTCCACCTTCCCCACACAGGGACAAATCACCACCTTGGCTTCCATCATCCGGTCTCCCAGGACAACAGTTGAAGGATAGAGAAAGAGGAAGGGACTTCCTTCTCCCTGTCTCTCTCTCTCTCTTTCAGAACCTAAGATGTGTCTTTTATTCCTTTGAATCTACCCTCCCTCCTCCACCTTCTCCACTCCCTGGAGGCTGACCTTCCTGGACCTGGGTAGCTTCCCTTGACCTCTGGCTTTCAGTTGCATTTGGATCCCTCCCTGCTGAGTCCCACTTCCAGTGGGCTGCATACCTCAACCAAAGGCCACAGCTCCTGTCGGGTGGCCCTTTCCCACAGTAAGAGCCAGTCTCTCTCTCTGGGTTCTGGTAACCACTACCCACATGCTCTTGCAGTCCCCAAGTGCTAATGACTCCGCACTGACTCTAACCCCACAGTGGGTCCCCTTAACCATCCCTTGTAAGCTTCCCTTAACCCTGCTTAGATCTGTGTAAATAGCACTTTATTAAAATCTCCTTAATTATCCTGTCTGAATCAGCCATCTGTTTCCTGCTGGGACCCTGACTAGTACAGGAAAAATAATCTTTCTCAGAAGCTGACCAATGCTCCCATCCCTCCTCCTGCCTAACCCAACCAAAACAAAACAAAAAAAAGTCTTTTCTCTAGATCTCGCTCTAGGATTGGATCATGCAATGGAGCTTGGGAAAACAAGTATCTGACATTTCCCAATAACCACCATGGGATGGTTATTGCTTGACAACAAATAATGTTTGCCTCAAGGGTACTCCAACTCTTTACCAAAAGAAGAAAAAATGTCCATGTGCAGAGTAGGAGAGAAAGGCCAGACAGGTGGTCCCACACCCAGTTTTCTGGCAGCCAGCAGGAACTCTTCTCGCTCTCTGTTTGCCAAGTTACTGTGGTCATGGTGGTGGTGAGCAGCAAGAAACTGTTCCAGAGGGCAACCAAGGAGAGTGGCAGAAGCCTGCCAGCCACCTGCTCTTGGATGCTCGCTCGCATTACTAGCAGTGATGAGAGAAACTTTTAGCTGGGAAATAAGAGGGATTTTCAGATCCTCATGAGTAAGCCTTGCTTTTCAGACTGAGACTCAACAAGGAAGCGTGTGTTGCTATTGTCGTTTTGCCCCAGATTCTTTCCTTTGGGTTCCCACACAGACAAAACAAAAAATTCGTGGGCCAGTGACAGAAAGTGTATCACCTGCATTTACACACACAACATATGATTAACTTTTAACCAGCCTGAGCTGATGGAGACATCAGAGATAAATTGGGACCCGGAGGGGATATTCAGATGGCCACCTATTTTGATCAGGTGTGGTCCTGAATGTCTTTTTACTTTGTATCACATACAGTGTCACATGTCTTTTTTTGAATGGCCAGGATAAAACAGTCACCATGTCCTCTGCCTTAATAAGTAACTTGTTGTTGTTGTTATTTGTTTTTCATTTTGTGTTTGTGTGTCTTTGTTTTGTTTTTTAGAAAAATAGTCCTGGCTTTTAGCCATATGGAAATGAAGAGAAAAGGTCTTAATATAAAATAAGAATGTGTTTAGCTGTTGAACATGTATTATCTGTCCAGCCACCATGGATGTTGCATGTAAATTTGATTTTCATGGCTTTTCCTTTGCTCACAAGCCTCTTACGACAGCAACCAAAATTGATAAATATACACAATATATTATATGTATTTATCTTGATTATTGAGTGTGTCACTTTCTAGAATGCAAAGCCAGGGACTTCTGACTGTCATGCCTCCTGCTGTATCTCTAATACCTATAATGGTAGCTGGAACATAGTAGATGCTCAATAAACATTTGTTGACTATAGGATCGTATTAGTGGATGTGTGAATGGCTAAACGTAACCTCTGACATTGCCTGCTGTCTGGAGTTCAGGCAATAACTCTCTCACCATCTCACTCCACCCTTTTCCAGAGAAGATGCTCAGACTGTCCAGTGAATAAGTAAGAGGCTTGGGTGCCATATGGCAATTCCCACATACCTAAGGTCCCACAAGTCCCTGGGTGGAGAGATCTAGCCAGCAGCTTCTCTATTTTGAAAACTCTCAGATGTCTCAGAGTGATGCCTGAGCAGGTGAATATACAGTCATGAGTGGAGAAGGTATCTCAGAATAGTCCTCTGGAAAAACACATTCTACTGGTACAAAGGGTGTGGCTGCTATTGACCAGTGTCTGGGATCATCACCACCATATTTAACAAATCTTTTTTTTTTTTTAAACGTCTTTACTGGAGTATAATTGCTTTACAATGGTGTGTTAGTTTCTGCTTTATAACAAAGTGAATCAGTTATACATATACATATGTCCCCATATCTCTTCCCTCTTGCAACTCCCTCCCTCCCACCATCCCTATCCCACCCCTCTAGGTGGTCACAAAGCACCAAGCTGATCTCCCTCTGCTGTGCAGCTGCTTTCCACTAGCTATCTATTTTATGTTTGGTAGTGTATATATGTCCATGCCACTCTCTCACTTTGTCCCAGCTTACCCTTCCCCCTCCCTGTATCCTCAAGTCCATTCTCTAGTAGGTCTGTGTCTTTATTCCCGTCTTGCCCCTAGGTTCTTCATGACCATTTTTTTTTTTTTTTAGATTCCATATATATGTGTTAGCAAACGGTATTTGTTTTTCTCTTTCTGACTTACTTCACTCTGTATGACAGTCTCTAGGTCCATCCACCTCACTACAAATAACTCAATTTTGTTTCTTTTTATGGCTGAGTAATATTCCATTGTATACATGTGCCACATCTTCTTTATCCATTCATCTGTTGATGGACACTTAGGTTGCTTCCATGTCCTGGCTATTGTAAATAGAGCTGCAATGAACATTTTGGTACATGACTCTTTTTGAATTATGGTTTTCTCAGGGTATAGGCCCAGTAGTGGGATTGCTGGGTCGTATGGTAGTTCTATTTTTAGTTTTTTAAGGAACCTCCATACTGTTCTCCATAGTGGCTGTATCAATTTACATTCCCACCAACAGTGTGTGAGGGTTCCCTTTTCTCCACACCCTCTCCAGCAATTATTGTTTGTAGATTTTTTGACGATGGCCATTCTGACTGGTATGAGATGATATCTCATTGTAGTTTTGATTTGCATTTCTCTAATGATTAATGATGTTGAGCATTCTTTCATGTGTTTGTTTAACAAATCTTTGAGGCAGATAATTGAACCTATTTTTCTTCCAGAGGGAGGCAATGTTTCAAAGACTAAGTCAAGGAGTTAAACCCAGTAAGAACTGCTCATTATGAGTTACAAAAAGAGGCCAAGATGAAGGAGAGAAGCCTCTATTCCCTCCCTACCACTGACCTCAGGAAGACTGGACAGATGTTCAGAACACCTGCAGCTTTATACCACATGCAGGACCCTGTATTCACATGCTCACTGCCTTGGAGGACACCATATTGCATCATTCAGAACCAGAAGTGTTGCTATCAAATGTTCTTCTCATTAGAAGCATGCTTCATGTCTATTACCCTAGATGCCTCTTTCTGGTCAATGCCACCGTCTGGGAGCTCTGTGCATTGCACAGCAGCAATCACTTAGGTGAAACTCAAAGTCAAGCATTTGACAAGAGGATCCCAATCTCTCTCCACTAAAAGCCTGGGAGTAAGTTTCTAGTCTCTTTTTATTAGATCAAAGCCTCTCAAATTATTTGTCTCATGACCTCTTTACACTCTTAAAAACTATTAAGAACCCAAAGAACTTTTGTTTATGTAGGTTATATGTGTCAATATTTACAGAATTAGACAATAAAATTGAGAAGGGTTTAAAATATTAATTTTAAATCTGTTAAATTTTAAACCTATATTAGAATAACCAGATAAACCATTACATGTTAACATAAATAACACATTTTTAATGAAAGATAATATTCGGCAAAACAAAACAAAAACAATGAGAAGAGTAGGATTGTTTTACATTTTTACAAATCTATTTAAAGTTCAGCTTAATACAAAAACAGCCGGTTCTCATATCTGCTTCTGCATTTTATGTAATGTGATATCACACAGCTTGCAGCCTCTGGAAAGTCCCACTGTACACTCATGAGAGAATGAAAATTTAAAAGGAAACAAAAACAAACAAACAAAGAAAAAACCTCATTATTATGAGAGTCATTTTGACCAATTCCCATCTTATTCTTTTGGGTCTATTGTCTCCCTCCCCATTGAGGCTCTGGCCCAAAGGAATGGGTAATCTTCTCTGGTGGAAGACTAAAGAAATTCATTTTCATGGTGACCACAATGCTCAGGACACAGAGGGACAGCTTTCTAGATCACGACATGCTGGAGTCCATTCAATGTTAGTCTTCAACATACTCCATCCTTGAAATAGCTTTTGCCAGGTGAAGTGGGAGTGGGGTTGGGGACAATGGATATACCACTCCAACCAAGAGCTGACCTCCAGGGAATTCCCTGGCCGTCCAGTGGTTGGGACTCTGCACTCTCACTGTCAAGGCCCTGGGTTCGATCCCTGGTAGGGGAATTAAGACCTCTCATGCAGCACGGCACAGCCAAATAAATAAATAATAAATTTTTTAAAATAATTTAAATAAATTTAAATTTAAATTTAAATAAATAATAAATTTTTAAAAAAAGAATAGAAGTCTTTTTCCTCCCTCTGGAATATCAGATTGCTGCCCAATCTGAGTTCCCTATCTCCCAATCTGCCCACCCACCATAAGTGAAATAATAACATTGTATGAAATCCCTGGCAGGCGACCTGCAGTGTAGCTGGCATCATAAAAGTAATTACTTCAGCCTCAAGACAAAGTATTTTTCAGGACTGTACTCCTTTCAGAAATGATACTGAATAAAGCAATCATGCTGATACTTGTTTCATTTTAAGAATCAATCAGAAGTCTGCAACAAATAGCTGGCATCATAAAAGTATCCATTTCAACCCCAAGGCAAAGTATTTTTAAGGACTGTGCTTCTTTTAGAAATGATACTAAATAAAGCAATATGGCAGATGTTTGTTTCATTTTAAGAATAAATCAGAAGTTCTCAACATTACACATTTGGGGAGCATTAAACCTCGTTCACACCTCTGTTAAAGTGGAGAAGGAAGAGGTGGCTTCCTCAGAAGTGTGCTTAACACTTCACTGCTTACCCTAAAATGGAATTTCACAGAGCTTCAAGGGACTAAGAGTGTCACCAGCCTCCAAATGGCCACAATCCAGCTTTATGATCTAGGAGAGGAAGTAGCTGCTTTCTGGAACTCTGAGTGAATCCTGCTTTACGAAACTATCTGCCTCTCCAACAAGAAAATTTACCTTTAAAAATATCTTTTATTCAAATAGAACAAAATTATAATGAATATTCTTATGGTTAAATTTTTGTGCACATTCATGATTGTTTATAATAGTGGTTCTACCTCCATAAAAAAGAAAAAAAAAAAAAAAAGGAAAGGAAATTGTCCAGCCAAAGAGAATTATCTAAGTTCATGATAGCATAAAAAAAGCAAGTGAGTGTGAAGTGCTTAGTGCAGGCCTGGGACATAGCAGGTTCTCAACAAAACACTTTTTTTTTTTTTTTATTGCAACAATAGTGCAGTGATCCAGGTCATATGTGGATACAGTATTTTTATAGATTGGGAAAATAAAAAGGAATGCCATTGAAATATGTCCACAATATACTATGAAGTAAAAATAACCATTACAAAATACTATGTGTTTGAGATCTCATATGGTTTTTAATATGTTAAAAGCATTACAATTTTCTTTATGTATTTTTTCTTCCAGTAATTTTCTATATATTTTTGTAACTTTTTAATAAAAATTTCTAAAATACAAGACATTTGAAAGAATTTTACAGTAAACACCCATACACCCAAACCTAGATTCTCCCATTAAGATTGTACTATACTTCTGTTGTCACATGTACTTCTGTTGTCACATGTCTAGGCATTTACTTATCACATATCTAGGCATTTGCTTATCCTCTATCCATCAAAAATCTACCTAATTTTTGAACTTTATTTCAAAGTAATTGCAGATATTACCATGTGTCTCCCTATTTAATTATTTAATTCAGCATGCAGATTGTTAATTAAGACTTCAGTATTTCAAGTTTATTATTTTGAGGTAAAATTTATACACAATGAAATACAAATCTTAGGTATACAGTAGTTAAGTTTTGACAAAGACCTACACTCATGTAACCCAACCTCTACCAAATTTCATTTTTGATTAATTTTGTTACAATATTTTTCAGAATTAGAGCCCATTGATTTTTTTTTAAAAATATTTATTTATTTATTTATTTTTGGCTGTGTTGGGTCTTCGTTTCTGTGCAAGGGCTTTCTCTAGTTGCGGCAAGCGGGGGCCACTCTTCATCACGGTGCGTGGGCCTCTCACTATCGCGGCCTCTCTTATTGTGGAGCACAAGCTCCAGACGCGCAGGCTCAGTAATTGTGGCTCACGGGCCTAGTTGCTCCGCGGCATGTGGAATCTTCCCAGACCAGGGCTCGAACCCGTGTCCCATGCATTGGCAGGCAGATTCTCAACCACTGCGCCACCAGGGAAGCCCAAAGCCCATTGATTTTTAAAGGAAGGAAAATGTTCTATGTTCAAAACACTTAATTTGCCAATGTTACTAAAGTTTTCTGCCTTTTAGGCTCCCTCCCTCAAGTAAAATGCCATGACTCCTATGAGAGGTGGCACTTGGAGCCTTCTTGGTAGCTTTAGTTGCAGACCAAGGCGCCACTGAGGTATGAGGTGGACTGGTGAAAAGATCTGATCAAACTGGACAGACTCATGGTTTTACCCAAGAGTGTTTCTGAAGGCATCATGTTGATTTTCAGCAGAGAAGTCTTTTTCCTCCCTCTGGAATATCAGTTATACTAGGAGAGACAGAACATAAGCAGGATCTCAATAGAAAGTCAAGAGCATAAAAGGAGCTGTCTCTCCTCCACACCTCACCTGCCATGAGTCCTGGTGATTTGGGGTGAGGAAGACCAGAATTGGGTCTGTACTCTGCTGCTGACCAGATAAGGAACCATGGCCAGACCCAGACATTCCCTGAGTCCATTTCCTCACTTACCAAGTGGGAATCATAATATTATCAAACTTCCTAGAGTTTTGTGAGCACTAAATGAGATAATATACCTAAAAGCCTTTAGCACAATGTCTGATGCTCAATAAATGTCAGATACTGTTATATTTATTTGCCAGGGTCAAGGGGAAAAGTGAGCTATTTTCATGCTTAAGACTATTAAATAAGTTAAACTATATCATGCTTAGTATTTCTATAGCATTTCCACAATTTCCTTTTTATTCTAGAAAATTCAGGCACCCGACAAATTTCCTATTTTGGAAATCCACTTTCATCAAACTTTTCTTTTAGCCTGAAGGCTACAGTGTTTGAGGTTCAGAAGTTCACCATGTCTATTTTTATCTTTAGTTAGTCTGATAGCTGTTCTTTAATAGGAAACTTCTGGGAAAGAATAAGAAGATTATAACAGTACTATTCTAAAATAAACTATAAGGACTGAACACATAGCCCGCTTCATTTAAGAAAGATCTATATCCCAGAAATTGAAAGTTACAATAATAATCTTTAATGGTTTTTGAGAATAAGTATCTATGCATTCCTGGTTTTGTTTGTTTTTGACTTAGAAATCCAGTGAACTATAGTCAGGGCCTCTTCAAAGTTGTGTGTGTGTGTGTGTGTGTGTGTGTCTGTGTGTCTGTGTGTTAGCACTTAAAAATAGATGTACTGGGTTACTTATTAGGGAGAATGATGCTGGAATAAAATTAGATGAGAAGTCACTTTGCACTTTTATCCAAGTTAAAAATATAAGATGCCTCAGAGAAGCTCCATACCATAAAAGTTAGTGAATATGCCCCAAAAAATATCTATGTTGATGTAGTAATAGAACTTCCCGGAAGATTTGACTTCAAGTATTCTACTCTTGGGTATCCATAGGCACATTATTATTGTAAGACTAGGCATCTCAATTTGGGATTTGGAACATCTGACCCTTGAGCACACAATAGATCTGTCTCCATTGGACCCCCACTGTGACCCCCAAGTTGGCCAGTTGAATTCTGTATGAGGATCCCTTTTCACTCAGCCAATACATTTTGTCTTCAACCAATTCTATTTTACGTTTCTCAATGTAGGAATCAAGGTGATTTGATGGCCCCTGCCATGCCCAAGTCTTGCTCATAGCTACATCTTTCTAATTTCCCCAGTAATAGCAGGTGACCCACCATTCTTCTGCAAACTTCCAGGGATGGGATGGTGGCGAATGTCAGTACACATTTGCTAATGGTTACCTATTTGATATCACCTAGACTATTTTAAGTTTTTGTAAAACATATGAATAATAAACTATGTATTAAATGCTTCCTCTGTGGCAATCATCATACTAAGTGCTTCACATGCATGATATCATTCAATCCTCACAACATCCCCATTTACATATGAAGAATCTGAGACTCAGAGGCCTTAAAGAATTTGACCAAATGACACAGCTCATGAGGAGCACATCAGATAGATTTTATCTGATCCTGATGTTTATTTATCCAGATGTCTTATTTTAAAGCCTCTTCTCTACTCCATTGAAAACTCTGCTGAGGAAGTGGGAATGCAAGCTGTAGACAAGTCCAGAGAAGGCCCAGATGGAGCAAATCATTGAGTTTGTCAGTTGGAGAAGAAAGCTGCTGACACTGATGGCTTCCTTTGGTCTCATGGGGTGAGGAGGAAGAGAAAGCAGGAGTCAGCTGAGCATGTTGTACCTTGCTGGCTACGTGAAGCAGTTTCCTTTGCCTGAAAGGAGGGAGAGTGCTAGCGAGAGAAGGGGAAGACATTACCTTAAACTGTACTTCATACGTTTAGGACATTATTGTGGCCTACACCTGAGTCTTAGGAGTTTTTCTGCTCCCCAGACTTGTGTTACATTTAAAGACCCTATGTCACAACACTACACTGAATTGTGTGACATACTCATTGGCTTCCCCAGTAAGGTCATAGCAACCTGAGGGTGGTGACTGTGTTTTTTTCCACTTTGAATCTAGGACATGGCCTGACATTCAGGAGGAAACCCAAAATGGTGAATAAATGAACAGATGGATCTTAGATTAAAACACAACTGAGCCACATATACACACACATAGACTTGCTATGCCATCTGCATCTCAGCCACCTTACTTATGCCAGTATCTCTGCCTAGAATCTTTGCTGCCTTCCTCTTACCTCTAAAAATAATCTCATCCTTCAAGGCCTCAATTCAAAATTTCATCTCTTCTGTGAAGATTTTGCTATGCCATTTTCTCAATGTTGCTTTGACTGTGTATATTTCTGTTACTTATACTTCATAGTTTAACACATGGGGTTCTTTGTTTGTTTCTTGACTGGTCTTCTCAGTAAGACTATACATTCCTAAAGGATAGATAGACTGTATTTTAGACTTTAATAAAGACTCCCAAACAATCAGAAACCCTACATACTGCTGGTAAGTGGGTATAATACTTTTGAAAACTCTTTGGTAGTATCTATTAAAGATAAATATGTGCATATCCTATGACCCAGCAAGTAAACTTCTAAGTGTGTGTTCATCAGAAATGCATATCTCTGTTCACCAAAACACATAACCTATAGTGTTCTGGTAGTACTATTGTCATAGCTAAAACCCAACAATCATGCAAATTCCCTCAGTATTAATATGTCAACATAGGAATACTGTACAGCAATGATAATGAATGAATTCAAATACATACAACATGAAAAATCTTTTACAAAAATAATACTTAGCAAAAGCAGCCAGACACTAAATACTGCAATGTTTCATTTATATAAAGTTCAAAAACAGGCAAAATACAATCTACATAATTAGCAGTCAGGATTATAGTTAACATTGGGGCAGGTGTAAAGCTAGCAGGAAACCAAAAATGTGACTGGAGCACTGATAATGCTCTGATTATTGATCTGGGTGCTAATTTCACATATGTGTTCAATTTGTAAAAATCCACTAAAGTGAAAACTCACAGGCTCTATTCTGCATGTATGTTATATTTCTATAAAGAGTTGTTTTGATTTGCTTTTTAAGTCTCCCAAGGAAACTTTCAGTTCAGGCCAAGATGGAGTAAAAGGGACCAGATTTACTCACCTATCTTAAACAATTAGAAAACCAAATGAAATACATGAAACAATGGTTTTCAGAAATTGAATAACAAGCAACACAGGACTATCATGCCTGAAAGAAGGGGAACAAGTAAGGAACTAACAATGTTCCAGCCTGCAACATGGGGAAGGGGAACCCAAAGACAATCCAACTGTCTCACTAAACTGACTAAAGAGAGATTAGCATACAGAAAGATTTTAAGAAGGCAAAGACAGCTATAATAGGGGTGGGGGACAGAATGTTAGAGAGGAGGGAGCTACTATAAAGAGGGCTATGGAAAACTGCTGTGGTGTCTCCATGAGTTTTTAGTTGAATACTGTTTGGCATGTGCATGAAACTACCAAACGACAGGGGAAGAACCACTAAAAATAAATTGGCTGGCTGAGCAGTCTCCATGGCTCACACAGGGTTGGAGATAAGTTTTGCTTCTACCAGTCATAGTGAAAGACCTAATGATGCATAGGGAATTGGGTAGAGCTCTCAGAAATGTATCACTTAATAGTGGAGTAAATTAGCCCTAAACTAAAGAGGGCTCCAGACCACTCAAAAGTCTTAAATGCAAGCCTTGAAAAGATCAATCTGATCTCAAGTAAATTAACTGGTGCCACACAAAATCTGACACTATTTAAAACAACACATCAAAATCCAGCACCCAACAATGTAAAATTCACAATGCCTAACATCCAATTAAAAAAAATAGGCATTCAAAGAAGCATAAGAATATGACCCCCATAATCCGTAGAAAACTCAATCAATAAAAACAGATCCAGATTTGACAAAGAGAATTAACAGACATGGATGTCAAAACAGGTTTCACAAATATACTCCAGAAGTTCAAAAAAGTAGAAGCTCATATGCTCATATGAGCATAATAAGGATTAAAATGTAAGGTAATTTAAAAGATCCAAATGGAACTCCTAAAGATGAAAAATAAAATATCTCAAATGAAAAGAATACCACACTGACCAGTATTAATAGTAGATTAGACACTATGGAGAAAAAAATCAGTGAACTTGAAGCACAAAGAGAAAATTTTTTTAATGAACAGAACATCAGACATATAAAGCAATCTAACATAAATATAAATGGATTCCCTAGAAGAGGGAGTAAGGAACAAATATTTTGAAAAATAATTATCAAAATGTTCAAAATATGAGGAAATTATAAAACAACAGATACAAGAAGCTCAAAAATTCAAGCAGAAGGAACATAAAGAAAATGTATCAAGGCACACTGTAACTAAACTTCTGAAAACGAGTTTAGAGGAAAATGACATATTATGTAAAGGAACAAAGAAGAATGGCAACAGACTTCTGATCAGAAGCTATAAGGAACACCATCTTTAAAGTAATGGAAGAAAAAGTATCTGTCAATCTAGAATTCTATACCAAGTGAAAATGTCTTTTAAAATTAAGGCAAAATGAAGACTTTTTCAGACAATAAGAAGCTGAGAGAATTCATCACCAGCAGCCATGCACTATTGTTAAAAGTTCTTCAGGCAGAAGGAAAATAATAGATGGAAATTTGGATCTACACTAAAGAAATGAAAAGAGCAAAAACTGGTAAGTATGTGGGTAAATATAAAACACATTTTCTCATGTTTTATATAGCATTTAAAAGCAAATTAATAAAACATTATATTTGGGGGATTAAAACATACATAAAAATAAAATGTATAATAATCGCACAAAGAGCAAGAGAGTGCAAGTGGAAGCATACTGTTACAAGGTTTTTACACTAAACATGAAGTGGTACAATATTATTTGAAGGCAGTCTGTGATAAGACAACATATATACAGTAAACACTATAGCAACCACTAAAAAGTAAAACTAAAAAAAGAAAAAGCTAATAAGTCAATAACAGAGAAGAAATAGAATCGTAGCAAGACTAAGTAGAAAAAAAAAAAAAAAGAAGGTAAGGGTAAAAGGGAAAATATAAAACAAATAGCATGATCATGATTAAACCCAAACCATATGATAATTATATTAATTTTAATAGTTTAAACACATTAAGTAAAAGGCAAATTTTGCAAATTTGATTAAAATGCAAGACCCAACCATATGCCAACTATAAGAAAGATAATTTAAATATAAAGATTGTGATGGGCTAAAAGTAATAGAATGGGAAAATATATATATGCAAATACTAACCAAAAGAAAGTTGATTGGATATAGTAATATCAGACAAAGTAAATTTCATAACAATATTACCAGAATAAAGGGAATATTTCATAATGATTCAGCAAAGGGACATAACAATTCTATATGTGTATGTACCCATTAACTGAACTTCAAAATACATGAAGCAAACCTGATAGAACTAAGAAGAGAAATGAGCAAATTCAAAATTCGGCTTGAAATTTCAAAATTCCTCTCTCAGTAATTGACAGAACAATTAGAAAGAAAATCAGGAGATTTAGAAAACTTAGACAACATTATCAATCAACTTGACCTAAATGACATTTACAGAACACTTCACCTATCAACAGCAGAATACACAGTCTTTTCAAGTATAAAAAGAACATTTACTAAGACACACCATATATTTACTAAGACCATATATTGACTCAATAATTTTAGAAATATTGAAATGATGTAAAGTATGCTCTCTGACAACAGAATTAAGCTAGAAAACAATAGCAGAAAGATATCTGCAAAATCTGAAAACATTTGGAAATTAACAATGCACTCCTAAAAACCCCAGTGTCAAAGAGGAAATTGTCATGGAAATTAGAAAAAAAAAATACAGTTAATAAAAATAAAAGCAAAACATATCAAATTGAAGAAGATTGAAGAAGATTAAATTAAACCCTAATGAATGAAAAAATGAAATGACAAAGATAAGAAGAGAACCATGAAATGGGAAACAGGAAAACTGTTAGCTGTTTGAAAAGTCAGTTTGCTTAAAAAGAGCAGCTCTAGCCAAAATAAACAGGAAAAAAATAGAGACTGCACAAATTATTTTTGTCAGAAATAAAAGAGTGGACTTCACTACAAATCCTAAAGATGTTAAAAGGTCAGTAAGAGAATATTATGAACACCTCTATGTCAAGATAGCCAACAGCTTAGGTAATATGGACAAATTCCTGAAAAATACAAACTACCAAACTCATTTACTCAAGAAGAATTAGATAATGTCAATAGCCCTATATCTATTTTTTAAATTAAGTTTATGATTAAAAAACTTTTCCACAACCAAAGAAAAAAATCCAGAGACAGATGGCTTCACTGGTGAATTCTACAAAATATTTAAGTAGTAAATAATAGCAGATTATACAAACACTTCCAGAAAATAAAGAGAAAACTCATACCAACTCATTTTATGAGGTCATCATGACCCTGGTTTTGGCCAAAAATCCAGACCAAAAATTATGAGAAAATATACTTGCAGACCAGTGTCTCTCATGAACATGAATACAAAATTATCAAATTTTTTTTAGAAAATAAAATCCAGAAATATATAAATAGGATATTACATCAGGACTAAGTGGAGTTGATCCCAGGAATGCAAGATTGGTTTAACATTTGAAAATCAAGGTGTGTAACTCATCATATTAACAGTCTAAGGAAGAAAAACCACGATTACCTCAAGAGATGCCAAAAAAGCATTCAACAAAATCCAACATCTACTCATCACTCATTAAACTTCCTCAACCTGAGAAAGAGAACCTAAAAAACAAAAACAAAACTACAATTAACATCATACTTATTGATGAAAGACTGAAAAATTTCCCCTTCACAACAATAATCAGAATCAATCTCCATTCTCACTAATCCTAATCCAACATTCTACTAGAGGTCCTAACAAGTGCAATAAGGCAAGAAAAAAAAATAATAAAAGGCATATATATTGAAAAAGAAAGAAGTAATTTTTCTTTATTTACAAACAACATGATCATCTACATGAATATTTTAAATATTTATTTATTTATTTATTTTATTTATGGCTGTGTTGGGTCTTCGTTTCTGTGTGAGGGCTTTCTCTAGTTGTGGCAAGTGGGGACCACTCTTCATCGCGGTACGTGGGCCTCTCATTATCGTGGCCTCTCTTGTTGTGGAGTACAGGCTCCAAACGCGCAGGCTCAGTAATTGTGGCTCACGGGCCTAGTTCCTCTGCGGCATGTGGGATCCTCCCAGACCAGGGCTCGAACCCGTGTCCCCTGCATTGGCAGGCAGATTCTCAACCACTGCGCCACCAGGGAAGCCCTACATGAATATTTTAAGAAATTATTTTTTAAAGCTACTAGAACTCATAGTGAGTTAGCAAAGTTATAGTCTACAAGGTCAATATTTTAAAAATCAATTATGTTTTCATATACTAAAATAAACAATTGTAAATGGAAATATAAAAGATGTAATCTCTGCAACAGCACAAAAACATAAGATACTTTGGGACAAATTTAACAAAATATGTGCAAAACCTTGATGAGAAATTAAAGAGTACCTAAATAAATGAAGCAATATACCATGTTCATGTACTCAATCTTGTTAAGATACCATTCTCCCCAAATTAATATATAGCTCAATGAAATTCTCATCAAAATCCAAAAAAGGTATGCTTGGAGAAATAGACAAGTTATTCTAAAATTTATATGGAAAGTCAAAGAACCAAGAATGTCCAAAACAATTTTGAAAAAAATAAATACAATAATCATAACAACATGGTATTGACATAGAGTTATACAAATAGCTCAATGGAATAGAAATGAGTGTTCAAAAACAGATCCAGATATATATAATGAATTAGTTTTCAAGAGAGACGCCAAGACAATTTATTAGAGAATGGATAGTCTTCTCAACAAGTGGCATTGGAACAACTGGACAGCCATATGTGAAACATGAACTTCAATGCTTCTCTCATACTATCAATAAAATTAACTAAAGCTGATAGTGGTAGACCTAAATGTAAAGGCTAAAACAAATTTCTAGAAGAAAACATAAGAGAAAATCTTTGTGATATTTGGTTAGGCTAAATTTTTTGGACAGGACAAGGAAGCATTAACTATTAATGAAAAAAATTAATGAATTAGTTTTCATAAAACATTTTAAACTGTTGTTCTTCAAAAGACTCTTAAAAATCAAAAGGCAAACCAAAGACTAGGGTAAAATTTGTCCAAAACCCAAATCTGAAAAAGAACTTTTATCCAAAATATATAAGAACTTTTACAACTCAATAGTAAGAAGAGAAACAATCCAATTTAAAAAAAATAGAAAATAACTGAAGAAGATATATGGATGAAAAATAAGCACATGAAAAGATGTTCTACATCATTTGTCATTTGAAATGCAAATCAAAACCACCATGAAATATCACTACACACTCATTAGAATAGCTAAAATTAAAAAGACTAATAATAGCAAGTGTTAGCAAGTATGTAAAACAACTGGAAGTATCTTACATTGCTGGTGGAAGGTAAAAATGTTACAGCCACTTTGGAAAATTGTTTAGCAGTTTCTTATAAAGTTACATATACATCTACCATATGAGCCAGCAATCATCGTCTTTGCTATTAATACAAGAGAATGAAAACAAACTTCCACACAAAGACTGGTATTCAAATGTTCATAGCAGTTTCATGTATTGTAGCCAAAACTTGAAAACAATCCAAGTATTCATCAATTGGTGAATGGATAAATAAACTATGATGCATCTATGCAATGAAATATTACTCAGCAATAAAAAAGAAAAATGACTGATACACAGAAGATCATGAATTAATCTCAAAAACATTAAACTGAGTGGAAAAAGCCAGACAGAAAGGACTATACAAGCTATGATTCCATTTACATGAAATTCTAGAAAAGGTAAAGCTTTATTGACAGAAAATAAATATCAGTGGTTGGTTGCCACAGGCTGGAAGGGAAGGAGACTAGTGACATCAGAGCATGAAGGAACATTTGGGTGTAAAGGGAATGCCCTACATCATGATTATGGTGGTGGTCCCATGACTGTGTGAATTTCTCAAAATTCATCAAATTATCTCTTAAAATTAGTGACTTTCATTGTGTGTAAATTATATTTCAATAAAGTTGATTAAAAAGGCTTCAAAGAGAAAAATTATATATATAGACACACACACATATATATACATTCCTACCAGACATACTCATATATATACTTTTTAAATTAAATCTTTACATCCATAGACAATCTATGGAATGGAAGAAAATATTTGCAAATGGTGTGACAAATAAGGTGTTAATATCAAAAAAATATACAAACATCACATACAACTCAATATCAAAAAAGCAAACAACCCCATCAAAATATGTACAGAAGACGTAAATAGACATTTCTCCAAAGAAGACACACTGATGTCCAACGGGCACATAAAAGATGCTCAACATCACTAATTATTAGAGAAATGCAAATCAAAACCACAATGAGGTATTACCTCACACCAGTCAGAATGGCTATCATCAAAAAGCCTACAAATAATAAATGCTGGAGAGGGTGTGGAGAAAAGGGAACCCTCCTACACTGTTGGTAGGAACATATATTGGTGCAGCCACTAGGGAAAACAGTAAGGAGGTTCCTTAAAAAACTAACAATAGAGCTACCATATGATCCAGCAATCCCACTCCTGGGTATATATCTGGAAAAAAAAGAAAAAAAACCTGGAGTTCAAAAAGATACATGTACCCCAGTGTTCACAGCAGTACTGTTTACAGTAGCCAAGATATGGAAACAACCCAAGTGCCCATCAACAGACAATTGGCTTAAGAAGATGCGAGAGATATATATATATATATATATATATATATATATATATATATATATATATATATATATATATGTTGGAATATTAGCTATAAAAAAGAATCAAATACTGCCATTTGCAGCACCATGGATGGACCTAGATAATATTACACTTAGTGGAGTAAGTCAAGCAGAGAAAGTTAAATATGATATCACTTACATGTGTAATCTAAAAAATTTACAAGTGAATCTATATACAAAACAGAAACAGACTCACAGGCATAGAAAACAAACTTAGGGTTACCAAAGGGGAAAGGGAGGGGGAAAGGGATAAATTAGGAGTATGGGAATAACAGATACTAACTACTATACACAAAATAGATAAGCAACAAGGATTTGCTATATAGCACAGGGAGTATATTAGATATCTTGTAATAAACTACAAAGGAAAGTAATCTCAAAAATATATATATGTGTATATATATATATATATATATATATATATATATATATAACTGATCACTTTGCTGTATACCTGAAACTAACACAGCATTGTAAATCAACTATACTTCAATTAAAAAACCTTTACATTCATGCAGAATAAAATGCTAATTATCTAAAGTAGGATAACAACTTTTAAAATGGCAAGTCTTTGATAATATTTTTATGTATTTGCTTGCTCCCTTTCCACCCTGAAGAATATACCTACATATTTTCTGTACACCAAAAGCATATGAAATAGTGTTGTAAGTTTTCCTGATAATCCGCCCCCAAACATTTATTAACTCTAGTCCCTGATGTAAGCTTTCTATTTCTTAGAGGACAAAATGAGAGTATGGTTGATGAAAAACTAATTCTTAATCCATATTCAGATCTATTTTATCAGACTATTTCATTTAACAATGTTTATGAAGAGGTTTTCCATATGTTTGGAAACATTTTCCTAGAGAAAAACTCAAAGCCATAGTGACTCTATGACAAGCATTTACTATTTTTCTTACAACATACAGAGCAGGATTCAAGGATAAGGGTAGAATACCAAAGATTTGCTCCATGAGCAATTTTAATGGCAACGGAACCTTGACTTTTGCTTATTATATAATTTCAACTAAAACTGACCTTCATCATATGAAGATTTCATTTTCACAAATAAATGCTTGGACTGATGTCTTTTAGATTCACAAACAGTAATCAGCATAGATGCTTTCAAGGCTACAATCTTTCTTTTAATTCAAACTACGCATAACAGAACGGAAGTCACGGGAGGTACTAAAAGCTAAAGTAATCTTTGTTTCTTAAGAACACATAGCTATTTACTTAGGGATCTCATTCTGCCACTTTCCAACATTATCAACAGTTATCATATTTATCCTGTTAATGGGATGGATTTATTGTTTGTGTATAATAATTTGGGCCCAAGCTGATGTGTTGATGTGTTTTATGGCGTGTAGTCAATGCCGATATATTGCGGGTCTATAACCGCTCCATAAACTGCAGATGCCATCATTGAAATGAATGAGCCCAAGTATCTACTGAGCTGTTTTTAATTATATGTTTATCTTTCCTCATTCCTTTGACTCACATTTTGTTTATACCACATGTGGTTACATGTGGTTACATGTGGTATAGAAGCAATTTTAGAGGGTTTTGGAAACCCTAAGCAATCATCTTATTTTACTCAGCAAAGCCACATTACTTACATTGACAGCAATTATGTCTCTATATATCATAACATTCATACAATTTCTGGTCCCTTCCAACCACACTATTTCCATTTGATTTCTCATAAAGACAGAAGACTTTAAATGAAGCTTATTCATTGTTCTTGAAATTCCTAATGATTCATTCCATTGTGTTTGTAGTTATAACCATGCCATAATGCCTAAGCCTAATTAATTATTGAATTATTCTATGATATCCTACACTAAAAAAAATTACAAAATATACTGAAAATTTTAAATTGTCAGAGGAAATAATTACTTGTAGGTTCAATTTAAACTATTTTGATTCATAGAGTTTATCTAGGCATGCATTACCTTTGTTTTGAATTAACAGGGTCTCAACAGACTAAAATTATCCTGCTGCCCAGAGCCCAGGTTTACCATGAGCCAGACATTTTCATTTTCTACCTGTGTAGCTTCAGCTCACACTTTCCAACCTCACCCCACACTAATTGCAGTGATATGTGAATAACTTCTGGCCTTTGACTTGCTGTCCATAAAATGAGAGTGGTGACTAGAGCCCTTCCTGACCTCTGCCCTGAAGGCCAGAACTCATGCCCTTCAGATATTTTGCATTTATGCCTATGTTCCCTACTGCCTGGTCCAAACTTCCTACTTCTCCAAGAGTACTTTGCATTCAAGTCCACTCAGATTATGACAGTGGCTTTGAAATATTAAACTGCATTTTCCTTTTTCTATGGGCTGTTAATTTCTGCATATAATTACTGTTTGAATTTTTTTTCCATGCTTCTTCTGCTGCTTAGTAGCATGAATAAAATCTCACTGGGATGACTTTATTAAGGGGAGAAGGAATGTTCTCTCACTCTATAACTCAGCTTCATCTAACTGGTTAGATTATCTGATTCAACAGAACTTTGAGACTGTGAGTTTTATCATCAGGATTGGGCTCTTAGAAAAAGTTGACAGGTTGTCTAGAGATAGCAGAGATTGGAAAAGGGTATTGAGATGTTCAGAATAATTACCATTACAAACCCACTTACATACTTGCCACTTTGGACAGGTGAAGGGTCAAGGGCTTATCAAACAATTGTATTCAGTGCATCCAGACAGCCAGTTAGAGCTAGGCTCACATGCACAATTTAGTCTCCATCAGACTGACTGTCACTTACACTTACAACATTGGCTCAAGATCTGTCTACTTCAGCTAACTTGCTATAAACCAGATATACACACCCAGCAAAGCACAAGGGGAGGTAGGCTCCTCCTGGGACATATTTCATCACAAAGTAGAAGCCATACATGCCTTCTGATAAACATCCTTGACTCTTTAGAGAAGGAAGCTCAAAAGGCCAATGGTTTGTTTCAAAGCAGGGAAAGCAGCCAGTTGAAGGCATTAGTTTTGTTCCACTTTTTTTTTTTTAAGAGTTTAGTCTGTGCCTAAATCTGAATTTATACTTCAAGGGGGTGAGTTTTTTAACTTAGAAGCATGTGTAGGACCTTTTGCTGCCTAGAGCATTTCTGAGAGCTCATTTTAACCTTATAAAAGATTGCAATATTTAGGCTTTGAAGTTGATTAATTCATTGGTTTGTTCATTGAACAACTATCTAATTGCTGCATCAGACACTGTCCTAGGTGTTGGGGATATGCAGGGAGAAAAACATAAAATACTGTCCTCATGGACCTTCCGTTCTGGTCAGGAAGACTGACAGTAAAACAAAGAATTAACATGTGGCTGAACTCCAGGCAATAATAAGTATCATGAAGAAATAAAAAGAGAGTACAGTCTAAACACAGAAGAGAGGAGACAAATTTATAGGTGGAACAGTCAGGAAAGGTCCCCCTGAGGAGCTAAGACCCTACATGTCTGAGAAGTGAGACCCAGATCAATATCTGGCAGAGGAGTCAGAGGAGTCTTCCAGCAAAAGGAAGAGAAAGTCCAAAGTCCCTGAGGCAGAGAAAAATAGCCTTGGTCTGTTCAAGGAGCAGCAAGAGGCCAATGTGCCTGGAGCTACGGAAGCAAGGAAGACAGGTTAATATTCTCCAGCTTGGTCATTTCATATCATGTTAAATATTTTTCTCCGTAGCGTGCCAAGTAAACACTGCTTAAAATCAAGACTTTTTTTTTCCTGACCCCAACCTGACTCAGAAGTCACCTTTGTTTGAATTAATTATTTAATCACTTTCATCACACATGACTTCAAGAACCGTCTTGTGTTCAATTCAAGACAGTTGGCTTTCTCTTTGAAGATAGATTAAAAATGGAGTGGCAGAATGGAGAGGTGGTGTCTTAAGCTTAGGGCTGATTCAGAGAAGAGCCAGGCGGGGGTTGTCCATAGTACTTTTCTTTGATTCACAAGAGCCATTTAGATTCTGGCAGTGACAACCTCCAAATTTACCCAAGCGACAATGTTCACAGAATAGGGAGCTAATATAATAAATAAACCCAGTGTAGGAGCCACACCTGCCTGACGCCCGTCATTATGTAACCAAGGGGTTCTGAAAACAAGAGAATGGACGGGGGTTAAGCGGAGTTAGAAAGAGGGCAGAACCCCATCACGCCAAGCCTCCTACACTGGCCAGTGTGTGATCTTCTGGCAGCAACACTGTCTGCTTTATCTGATTTTTTTTTAGACAGCTGTGATCTTCTCCCTTCAAACCCTTGTCACTGCCATTCGCAGGAATGTAAGTGATATGATTAGGGAACATGGCATCTTGTGTAATCGGTCATAATCACCATCTGAGGGTTTCAGGAACATGACACACACTTCTAGGGCTGCCTGAGAGCAGGCACACAGGATGACAGGAGACACACTCGTGTCCCCACCCCATACGTGCACACTTCCTTTTGGCCAATGCATGGAACTCCTCACCCTCCCACGCATTGGGGAACCCTTTCTTGTTTTTATTTGTTAGATGAAAAATTTGCACTTCCTCTGTCAACGTGTTCTGCCTAAGAGGATTTTCCAGATAAATGAAGGATTTGCCTTTAAGTGTGCAAATAATTCATCTTTCAATGCAATTTTTAAAATTCTTTTAAAACAGGTTTTAATTCTGTTACTTAAAAATTATATGGCAAACCTCCCTCTTTTCTCTAAAATAAATATTATTTAGCAGTACCTTGAGGTCAAAGGAGCCTCATTTTTATTGTCTGAAATGATATAATGAAGTCCTTAGGATTTGTAAAAGTTTATGGCTGTTCATTCCTTATATGATGTCTTATGTGAAAAACTCCTGGTGGGGGACCCTAGCTCTGCTACTCTCTAGCTCTGTGATCTTGGGCAAGTTGCTTACTCTCTCTGAATTTGTTTCCTCATTTCTAAGAAGAGACATAAGCCTCACTGAGTTGTCCTGAGCATTTGTGCTAGTTAGGGCTCTTAGTTGCAAAAAAGAGAATGGGACTCTGGCTCATTTACATGGAAAGTAAACATTTGGAAAGATATCAGGTAACTCATGGAACTGAAGGAAAATATGGAAAACTAGGCCAAGAAAATGAGTGGGAACCAAGAAGCCAGGCAGCAGAAAACACAGGAGAAGTCATGCTCCAGGCTATACAGTTAGAAGACCTCACAGGACACACCACCACACATTTTGCTACCACAACTGGGGCATCAACATAAACAGTCTCTGGTTGCCTCTCTGCCATCTCATTACTCCTTCCACAGCTGAAGACCACCTGTTGATGGAGAATGGGGAAAAGAGACCTCTTCTTCTTGGCGTTCTTAGGGGGAGGCAGGGTCCTACCACCTCAAAACCCACACCCCAGGGATCTCCCAAAGGAAGACTGGGTTCAGAAGTTGAAGTGTGCTATTAGTAAGATCTGGACATGTGAGCTATCAATTTTTATTCTTCTCTTTTATTCCCTTAAAAACAATGATTGGAGAGTCAGAGCTTGCAAAACTTCTTGTATCCCCCCTTCTTTCAGAATCTCGATCTGGAGTTAGTGAGTCCTTCCCCCAGAGAACAGTTGTGAGTATTGCACAAGATAATATTGATACAAACCCCCCACCCAGTAATAAGCAGGTAATAGGTTAATGTTTATCAGAGGCTTCCCACTCTTCAGAGTGTATGGAGATCTTCATCTTTTCTTTGCTCTCTATACCCATGGGAGTCTAGAAATCCCCATGACCAGACTGCACCCCAGACCAATTATATCAGAACCATACAGGGAAGAAACTAAGCATCAGTATTTTCAACACTACTCAGGGGACTGTCACATGCAGCCAGGGTGGGGAGCACAGCTCTCTACTTTTACCCCTTCTTATAGCTTCACTGACATCTGCATAGTCCTCCCTCTCTAGCTTTCACAATCAATGGAATTAATCAGTTTCATATTTTTAGCTACTTGTAGGCAATCGATATGCCATCCATTACCTGAAATTCTGTAGTTTCACATCTAAGTTTGCTTCCTCCCCGGTCCTACCTTAGATAACATCGGTTCATCTCCAAACCTCCCCTTTCTATGCTTGCCGCCACCAATCTCCTGGCCACCAGAGCTCAGAATCATGAGTATATAGTTTCTCTCCACCATCTAAGGAGTCCTCAAGTTCTTTCTTTGTCATCTCTCTCTGATTAAACCTTGCTTTCAATACTATATCCCACCTCTAGTATATCACACTTAGAGTTTCCCTACAGCTTAATTTTTCCCTAGCTCAAATCCATGAATCCTGCCTCCAGATTAATCTTCCTAAAACTTCACTTCCTTTTTCACACCTCCTACTGTTAATCTGTCATGAGCCTTCATTTCCCATTGGATAAATTCCAAATTACCAGTCCTGGTCTTTGTAATTTACAAAAAACCCTATCTTACTCAACCTATGAGTACTCAATCAATTAATCAATCAGTGGTCATTGATTAGTAGATACTAACCAATAATCCCCAATTATGTACCAGCATAGTGAGAGGGTTCAGAGATTCTTGGCAGCCAAAATAGGAATATAATCCTACCGTGAGTGGATTGACCTGTATGTGTGAGCTGCTCACCCAGCTGAGGGGAATCAGCTCTCCAGGGACACTAACTCCCTTCTAGAAATAATCTCTAGCACGCTACAATGGAATTCCAAAGTTAACTGAATGCATCTTACCCTGGTTTGCTACTGAATCAGATATCCTTTGGGGGAAAAAAAATCATTCTTCACAGAATTTGCAAACTCACTAACTTGTTCTAGGCACCTACTATATGCCAAGGATATTTACTTTTTTCATCCTCTGTCATGCCATTGTTGTCCCCATTGTATAGATAAGTTAACTGAGAATTTCAGTGTTTAAAAAACTAGTTCTCACACTTAGTTAAAGCCAGAACTAGAACTCAGTTCTCTCTGACTCCAGACCCCAAATCAGAACCACTTAGCATCAAGGCCCACTGAGTTTTAGAGCTGGGAAGAACCTTGGAGATGCTGCTCTGATGCCCTCATTTTACTGATAAAAGAAATACATTAATTAAATGTTTCATGTTCTTGCAGGATGGACGTGTCAGCGCCAGGACAGGAACTGGGGTCTCCTGCCTTCCATGTTATTTTGCTTACTAAGCTCATGAAATCTGGAACAAAACCAGGCCCATTGCCCCCCTTGATCTCATGTTTTCTTGCCACCTAAAATGCCCTTGTCTTCTTTCTTTTCTTACCCATATCCTACCCTTTCCTCCAAAGCCATCCTAGAGGTTCATTCCCCAAGGACATTGAGCTCCACCAATTCTTCCCAGTTTTGATCTGTAGCGTGTCTGCCTGTATTTGCCACTTCATCATTTAATCATGAGTCTTCTGGTATTGTTTCCTACTTGTTTCTCATGAAGACGTTGTATCCCTAATGAGATTTTACAGGCTTTCAGCACAAGTTATCTGATTCTTCTTGAGGTTATCCCCAACATCAGTAATCCCAGAGACCTTGTGAGGGACAGGGCAGGTGCTCAATAAATGTATGATTGAATTAAATTTCTGTAATACAAACAGCCCCTGATCATCAATAATAGATGCTTCAACCCCCTGCATTTATTTTTTGAATTGTATTTACATCTGGGTGTTTCTCAGCATATTCAATGAAGACAGAAGACTAAAGTTAAGACTTTGTGTTCTCAGTGGTGTTGGGTGACCAGAAGGCCAGGGATAGCTGACAGGTCTGTTTTCTTAAGTCCTCTTCTTACAATTGCCTTAAATTATTAATGTTGTTTTATTTTCAAATATAAGTGAGCCAATGTTTTTGTATCAATTCCAAGATGGATGGTTTAAAATGTACTTTTCTGAATTGGGTTGATTCAGGTCAAGGCTTAAAAGAAAAATGTGTGTATGGATAAGAAGTTAGAGATTAAATCTGTAAACAGCCCTCCATTTGCTAAGGCTCTTTTGTCCTTCTTGTTTTCTATTTTGCAACAAAATAACTTGAAGAATGTGTTGACATCTAAATATACAAATGCAACCTATAAAATTGATTTAAGTGAAAAATATGTTTCAGGGTAAGAATTAGAGTAAGAGTCAACAGATAATGTAGAAAACACAAGGGAAAAGACTCAAACTTAACAGCAAAACTCTGCAAATACCAGCGTCTACATTTTTTTTCTATTAGAAACTTGACATGCTTCATCTTTCTGTTTAGACAACAGCTTGTATATCCTCCCTGTGTGTGTCTCTAGCTCTTCACAAAAAGTATTAACTACCTGCCTCAAGCTTCTACTAGGAAATTAACATAAGATATTTTCATTTGACGGTGATCACATGAAGCCCTCTCTAATCTCATTTGGCACATTAACCATCAGATTTATGGAAATTCTCAATGAACTCTGACACTGAAGTGTAACTGTTGCATAAACTGTATGTGAGATGCAGCTGTGATGTTCACAAGGTATACCCTTGACCTTGGCTACTGGCTAAGTCTTCACCTAGAATCCACAGTGAAATGTGCAATAAAACTAGGCTTCCAAATACATGACACTGGGGCTGATTAAGAGGAGTGGGGTAAGAGGAATTTATAATGAGGGGGATAAAGATAGCCAGAAACTGCAAACAGCGGGGATCCTATTTCCACAGAATTTGAAAATAAAGTAACAATAGAAAGGATAGTCATCTAATTAAATATTTTTTTCCTCTTTAATGGTGCTTATGTTATTTAATGTCTTGATTTCTTTAATTGTTGGAACCATAATTTCAGTATAATTATCAAAAGGAAAGTTGTCAAACTTAACAAGCTCATGATCAACCATAGTGAGTAACACGTCACAGATGGAAAGAAAAATTTTTAAGCCATTTGGCAGCAAGGTGCACTATAAAAAGACTGATACTTGAAACAAAGTTGGTAAACTTCAAACAAGGCATGGCTTTCAAACCTTATCATCTCCCAGAGTTCTGAAGTATTAAAAAGGGGGTGGGGAGAGGAGAAATTCAGAAAAAATAATTATGTATTTCCTTCAAAATAAGCAGTATCACCTTCTGAAGGGAGCATAAGG
The DNA here is from genome assembly GCF_009873245.2 of Balaenoptera musculus. Lineage (NCBI taxonomy): Eukaryota > Metazoa > Chordata > Mammalia > Artiodactyla > Balaenopteridae > Balaenoptera > Balaenoptera musculus. The sequence continues at coordinate 47,392,617 of NC_045786.1, read as the reverse complement.
CAGTGTCTCTAGTTATCTGTTGAATCCAATCTACAATGTCAAATGTATGTATTTTTGATGCCAAAAGGTAGTGTGGTTCAGAGCACAGTGTCATCCTTCCTGGTTTGAATTCCCACTCTGTCACTCATTAGCATGTGTCCTTAGGAACACAGATTAACCTTACTACACCTTGGTTTTCTCATTTTATAGATCCACCTAATCTCATAGGGTCTGCATGGAGATTAAAATTAATTTAAGCAAGGTGCTTACTACTGGATCTGGCATATAGTTAGTGCTCAATACACTGTTAGCATACTCCTCTTTCTCTCCTCTTCTTCTTCCTCCTCCTTCTCCTCCTCCTCCTTCACCTCTCCCTCTTCCTTCTTCTTCTTCTTAAGGCATTTTCTCTTCAAAATTGGAACGTCTTCTTCCAATCTGAGCCTGGGTAAATTCAGCCACTATTTTACATTTTTCCATCATTAAAAAAATATGTTATTGTCAACCCCTAGAATCATTGTTGGTTGGTGTCAGAAGAAGACCAACCTCCTCCCAATAGATGAGGAAACTGAAACTCAGGGGAAAAAAATGGCATACCCAAGCAGTAACCCGACAATTTACTGCTTTCTAAATTAACAAACAACTCATGTCACTCACACCTAGATATCATACCAAGCGTAATTTCACTGGTCACTATAAATAACTACTTTGCTATTCTGAGGATCTCTTGAAATAGATTTTCCAAGCTTCACGAAATCCTTTGTTAAACAAATATAACCACCTAATTTTCTTATTGAACAACCTTGCTTAGATTGACTTTGTTTTTGAATTTTTTGGTGGCAAGAGGCAAGACCCAGAATTGTTGAGCCCAACTGTATATCAGAACCATCATTTTTAGAACTTTCTAAAAACATGCCCATTTCCCAATCTCATCCCATCTACTGAGTCAGGATTTCCAAGACATGTGGTGCCCGTGACTCTGAATCTTTAGAGCAGTCTCTGGTGATTCCAGATCTTGGGCAATCTTTGGAAATGTTGGTATTATAAAACATCATCTTTTAACCCTGGTGGAGTACCATTGTGTAATGCAATGGAAGGTAGGAAATCTTATAGGCTCTGAGTAGTTTTCCTTTGTTATTATTAACTCCTCTTAATAAATATTCTAAAGATGTGTCTTATTTTTTCATAGCATAAAAATATATGCATATATGTTTAAATAGTATTTTTCCACTCACAGTATTTTTAATTCCATTTCACACTTCTGAAGCCATAGTGAAACCAAACAGGTGTTTTTAGCATGAGCTACCTGTTCTCCTTACTTGGTCCTGCAATAAACCTTTCTCCGCTCCAAATTCTGACGTTTCGGTTTGTTTAACCTCACTGTGTGCCAGGCACACAAACTTGCATTCGGTAACAATAGCACCATTGAAATCTGTAATTGCCTACTGCGGTCCTGGTTTTGTCACCATTTCAATAATCTCTCTATATCAGAACTACTTGTTATGCAGTTTTTATGATGCCACCATGACTTATCAGTCTTAGATGGCTTTAAAAGAACAGCTCCTTCTAGAATATGATTAAGAGCACACAGGGATATATATACATTATATAGATAATGTATTAAGGAATTTTAATTTACTTTAAGAATTTCACAGCATGCTTGCAATAAAATAAAGACAATTTTTAGGATGTCACAAAGCCAGAGTCTCTGAACCAGAAATCATAGAAGCTTAAAATAATAAATGTGGCAATTTCCAAAAATGCGCTTCTACAGAGATGTTTAGAGCGTGGAAGAGTCTGTGGACATACCTCCTATGGCTTGTAACCCCTTGAACTACCATGCACCTTTTTCCCTTTTCATCTTCATTATAATCTCTTTTCTACCGAGTCTCCATATAACTTAAGAAAAACCCCCCTTATGCACCAGCATAGCGAGATGGTTCAGAGAGTCTTGGCAGCCAAAATAGAAACCTAATCCTACTGTGAGTGAATTGACCTGTATTTGTGAGCTGCTCACCCTGCTGAGGGGAGTCAGCTCTCCAAGGACCCTAAGACCCTTCTAGAAATAATCTCTTGCACCTCACAACAGAATTCCAGAGTTAACAGAATGCATCTTACCCAGGTTTGTTACTGAAGGATCAGCCCAATGTAGCTCTGCAGGCAAGACAGCCTCCTCCTTACTGTCAAAATCATTGATTAGAAAAATAGCTGCACATATCAATGCTAAATATTACCCACATGGAAACAAGAAAGTTTCCTCTTTGATTGTCCAAGGGAAATATTAAATGAAGACTTTGTCTTGTACTTTGTGTTAGCCATTTACTATTACTTTTTAATACAATGAAACAAAGAAACATGTATGGAACATTGTAATGGAGTTTGAGTGAGTATCCTGGGAATGCAGGGTTTCTTTTCTGCTATAATTGCATTACTGGTGCTGCTCCATTCTGCATAAATGTGGCTACTAGTATTCATCTAAAAGATACCCTAAGGCTTAAACCTTCCCCAAGTGGTGAGTAAGGATGGTGGGAATGTGGTTAGGGGAATTTAAAACCTACTAAAACATCATTAATTAGAAATTCCCTGATGAAATTAAACCTTTGTATTTTGTTGGGATCATTTCTCAGCATTCTGAGTGATTCTGGGGTTTTTTTGTTTGTTCGTTTATTTTAATTTCAGTATACTCAGAGCCATGTTTTAAGTGTACTGATTTTCTAAGAAAACTTGCCAAGTTCGCAATGTTTTTCCAAACATCCAAAACGAATGGATAAATAAGTTGAACGATTTAAGAATTTCATACTCAAGTGACTTCAGTGTATCTAGCTCCAAGGCCTGAGGCAAGATTTTCAACCTCCAAATCCAATGTCATCACTGAATACTCTTATCAGGCAAATGGGTGGAAGTGTGCGCTGTGAGCACTCACGGATGTCTGGGCCATTAGTGATCTGAAAGCATAGCAGAGTAGAGGGCCACCATGCCTAGAAAAGAAAAAGAATTATTTCAGCTAACTTTAATTATAATTTAGCTTCTGTAAATTTCAAACACAAAAAAAATGGAGGGAGAGAATAGAGACTGGAAGTTTCAGTATTCCATACCAAAAAGGGCAGCAACAACCCATTAATCCCACAGATGATAGAATCAATAGGAAGTTGGTCCCTATGATCAGTTTTCAGTCTAAAACAGTTTTCCACCGGTGTCTCCATAGTAAGTTGCAGTCTGGAGTTGTCTCATATATCCTAATACTTAATGGCATTAATACTAGTTATTGGCTATCCTGAGCCGCCCATTGTTATTTATTAGTAGCTACTGTGAATTGAGTGAAAAATATATGGAAGGAACTGTACTGAGCATCTTATACACCATATCTCACTTAATCTTCACCATAACTCTCTGACTTGAGTATCATTAATCTCCCACTTTGCAGGTGAGGAACCTGTGACTTAGGGAATCTGAGTAACCCTCTCAGGTCACACATCTAGTATGAGAAAAAGCTAGGAGGTCCAACCCAGGACCATCACAAAGACTCATTCAGCTACTCCTGAAATAGTTTGTTCAGAACCAGGCTTAACACGTAAAGTGATTCCTTTTGAACTGAATTTTTTATTTGAGTCTACAAATCCAGATTAATACATTATAGAATATTATAAATGACTCACTCAAATATTATGGAATTGTGGGGGGGGTGTGGTCACAGGGAAGTTGATGAGGCTAAGGTTATAAAAAGATGTTCATCTCATTGCACAACTGATAAACTACAGCTACTGATGACAAAAGTAGTCCAATCTGTTGGGTTTTGACACACACACAAAATTGTAGAATTTACTTAATAAAAGGAATATCTTTTTAACAGCATTAAACTTGTCAGCCAGTTTAATCCTTTTCTCAAATGGGTTCATGAGGATACTTAGCTTGGGACCACAGCCTACGTTAGAGAACCTGATGATGAATCCAGGAATTTTCAAGGCTTAGTTAACAACCATTACCTATGCAACTAGTCCAGTGGTGGAGTCAAAAGTGCAATTGTCTGGGAGCCAGGAGAGTTGGGTCCTAATCTTGGTTGGGTGACCTTAGACAAATCACTTAGCCTCTTGAGGTTCTAGAAGATTGTACGGTTTTATTTTCCAGGTAGATATTTCCTTGTGTGGCAAATTTAAAACCTCCTTTTTTTTTTTTTCAAGCAACTGTTCATTCAATAAAATAGTAATTAGAAAATGTTTTTCTATATCGACCTCTGACACTATAGTTTGAGAATAAGGATTGCTGTCTTTATTAGATAACTAATTAAAGAAGCAAGCTAATTTTAAGTGTCAAAGTGTTGTACATATGTGTTCTAGTTTGCATAATATAGAGAGATCTTGGGTATAACATCTACCACAAAAACTACTTATTTCACTTAACAAAACTAAAAAGAGAATTTATTGTACCAATATCAAATCCAAGATCCACCAAAGTGATTATATCAATTGGATTTCATATCTTTTTTTTTTTTTTAAATATTTATTTATTTATTTATTTATTTATTTATGGCTGTGTTGGGTCTTCGTTTCTGTGCGCGGGCTTTCTCTAGTTGCGGCGAGCAGGGGCCACTCTTCATCGCGGTGCGCGGGCCTCTCATTATCGCGGCCTCTTTTGTTGCGGAGCACAGGCTCCAGACGCGCAGGCTCAGTAATTGTGGCTCACGGGCCTAGTTGCTCCGCGGCATGTGGGATCCTCCCAGACCAGGGCTCGAACCCGTGTCCCCTGCATTGGCAGGCAGACTCTCAACCACTGCGCCACCAGGGAAGCCCCATATCTTTTTTAATTATTAGTTTTATTATTCAGTGTTCTTTCCAGAGAAGCACATTGATTGAAAAATAATGTTTTTTTCTTTAGTAGAAAAAGAGTATTTGTACAAATGAAATATTAGGGTCAGAAAAAGCAAGTGAGGAGCCTGAGGTTTGTGTCCAGGCCAAACAACTGGGCCAAAAGTTTCCTAGGTGCTTTGGCAGTGATCTATTCTCTGACCCAAAGACCCTGAGATGAGATGTCGAAGCCAGTGGGTTCATGCAAAAGTCCTACTGGTGAACTTGGGTAGCCATGGCTACCCAGATGCTCAGAGCTAAAGATGTGTGGCTCTTAGGGACACCTCTTTTAGTTAGTGGAAAAACTTAAAAGAAATGAAACAAAAGCATTCACAATGATTCAGTTTTACAGGTATTTTCACCTTCTGAGTTAATATGTTTGTACTGTTTGAAATTTGGCAATCAATATACTTTAATATTACCATTAAAAAGAGGATAATAAAGATATCAACAGCACTTTACAAATGATGTTTTATTTGACTCATTCATTTCAATAAATATATATCGAGCCAGGTTTCACCTAAGTCCTGGGAATACAAAAGTGAAAATGACCAGTTGTTGCCTTAAAGAACATTGTAGATTTTTTTTAATTTTAAAAAATATAATACATCTTATAATTTTCTCAAAAAAAATCTATGTCTAAAAAAAAAAAAAAAACCACAATCCAATAATGACTCAACAGCTTGATGAAAGGTGCTAAGAGAATCATTAGACAAAAAAAAAAAAAAAAAAAAATCCCAGTCACGAAAAAGAATTACCTTGAGGATAGACTGTCTAATTTCACTGCCAAAGAATGTGAGTCATGATTTTCTGCAGTTTTAAGCCTCATATTGTATAGCCATTTCATTAGTTTTTTTTTAATTGAAAAGATAAATAAACTACCTGTTGGAAATATTTCTGTCATTTAGCCCTTCTTCATGTCATCTCTGAGTAGGACTCATGGATTTTGCTGTACAAATGATGCTTAAACATTTCTATATAAGGTATGTTCTCCTTTACAGCTCAAATAATTTATATATATGTACACATATGTATATATATGTAAATATACACAACACAAAATGTCTAGAATGGCATATATAAAATGTAAATAATAATTATTATGTTGAGTGGAATTCAAGATGACTTTTATGTTTGTTTTTATAAAATATTCCAATATCTATAATGATTATGGGCAACTTTTATAACTAAAAACATGGATTTATAAGTTCTTTCACTTATTTTCCAAATTTTATACAATAATTATGTATTATTTTTATAATCAGAAAAAGTAAATTTATTTTCTCTTCTCTTATATATGTCTCATAAGATCACAATTATGTTTCAAATACATAGCAAAAATAAGAATCAGAAATATACATCTTTATTAATAGTGATTATCTACATATAGTGAGACTAAATGGAACTAATCCTTCTATTTTCTGATTTCTGGCTTTTTTTCTAAAATGAGCATGTATTGAATTTCATAGTGAAACATGAACTTTATTTTTTAAATGCAAGTCAAAAGAGAAGTACCAAGATGAACCAACTGAAATACATTGTTCTCTGAATTTTTAAAGTCCCTGGAAAACTATGATCTTTCTTTTACAATCAAAATATACTTTAATGTTTATGGACAAACTTTTAGAGTGAAAACAAGTAATAGTATATTTTATGATAGATTTAGAGCAAGAATCTGCCCAAATATGCACTAATAAAGAAAAATTGAGTACTAAACATTGTACACGGATGCCATACCATGACTGCCTCAATCAAGGCTAACATTGGAACCCTATAAGGGAGGTTAAAAATCCAAGCGTATTTTCATATTTCTCTAACTGGATGGAAGTGAGATCCATCAATGTAAAAGTCTAACCATATGGAAACATAAAGCCAGGTAGAGAGACACACAAACAACTAAGGCTAACAAGTCTGAACTGCTCTACTGGGCTGGAGTGTGAGAAGCTGATCTGCTCAGTTCATAGAGCAAGTCTATTGCCCATCTGACCAGACAGAAAAGAGAATCCAGGTTCACAGCATCACAAATTCAAGAGGGTTTGAAATCAAGGGGCAGGAGGCAGAGCCTGAGTGGTTTTCAAGGCTGTGAAGCCAGAGTAGCTACAGGGGCTCTTTCCAGGGTATCCAGAGCCTCAGTTCCTGTGTCAGGGCTTAGATTGAGCCCATCAAGGCAGAAGAGGTAAGTGCATAGTAAGCTTTTCTGTAATACAAAAACTTCAGGGAGGTTTCAACCACTGTGTATAGTAATTTCTTCTCCTCTAAGTTGGCAATCGTTCAGTTATTCATTTAACGTATATTTATTTAGCACATACTACATTCCAGACACTATTCTAGGTACTAGAGTTGTAAGAATAGACAAAAAGGTAACATAGTGATAAATATCATAAAGAAAATGAAGCACAGTAAGAGGACGGACTAAAGAGGGAATGGTCTGGCCTTGTGCACTGTTGCTGGGAATGTAAATTGGTGCAGCCACTATGGAAAAGAGTATGGAAGTTCTTCAAAAAACTAAAAATAGAACTACTATATGTTCTGGCAATCCCACTTTTGGGTATATATCCAAAGGAAATGAAAACAAGATCTCAAAGAGTTATCTACACTCCCATGTTCATTGCAGTGTTATTCACAATAGCCAAGATATGGAAACAACTTAAGTCGGCCAGTGGATGAATGGACAAAGAAAATGGAAAACACAGATTAACCTTGAGGTCATTACACTAAGTGAAATAAGTCAGACAGAGAAAGACAAACACTATATGATTCCACTGTATCACTTACATGTGGAATCTAAAAAAATTGAACTCAGAGAACCAGAGAGTAGAGTGGTAATTACCAGAGGCTGGGGTGGGGGAAATGGGGAGATGTTGTTCAAAGTGTACAAAATTCCAGTTATAACATGAGTAAGTTCTAGGCTTCTAATGTACAACGTGATTATAGTTAATAATACTGTACCATATATTTGAAAGTTGCTAAGAGAACAGATCTTAAATGTTTTCACCACAAAAAAGAAATGGTGGGGCTTCCCTGGTGGCGCAGTGGTTGAGAATCTGCCTGCCAATGCAGGGGACACGGGTTCGAGCCCTGGTCTGGGAAGATCCCACATTCCGCGGAGCAACTGGGCCCATGAACCACAGTTACTGAGCCTGCGTGTCTGGAGCCTGTGCTCCACAACAAGAGAGGCCGCGATAGTGAGAGGCCCGTGCACCGCGATGAAGAGTGGCCTCCGCTTGCCACAACTAGAGAAAGCCCTCGCACAGAAATGAAGACCCAACACGGCCATAAATAAATTAATTAATTAATTATTTTAAAAGAAGCACATATATTATTTTTTTTAAAAAATAAATGGTAATTATATGCAGTGAGGAAGGTGTTAGCTAATGCTAAGGCGGTAATCATTTTGCAATATATCAGCATATCAAATCAATGTGTTGTACACCTTAAACTTACACAGTGTTATATGTCAATTATATCTCAATAAAGCTTGGGGTGGAGAGGAAATAGTCTGGGGACTCCCTGGGGAAATGAGCAGATTTCTGAATGGTAGGAAAGAGTGGGCAAGAAGAAAGACCACAAGATTCGCCTGAGCAGAGGTTGGTAAGTTTGACCAACACACAGAAATAACGTCACAAGGCTAGAGTACAGCAATCACTGGGCAAGTGGTGGGAGAAATTGGAGGGGTCAAGAAGGGATGCTCTGCAGGTGATAGGAAGCCATCGGAGAAGAAGCTGAAACCTGAACTAATTTGCATCTTTAAGAGTTAATTCTTTTATATGAAGAAAAGATTATAGAATGACAAAAGTGGAAGCTGGAAATTAAGGCCAAAGAGGCACTGTAGTTGCTTGCTTCTGGTCCAGGTTGGGAAGCTAGTAGTTAGCATGGCAAGAAGTGGTCCAATTCTGGGTGAATTTTGAAGGTAGAGGGGATAGGCCTTGCTGGACAGATCGGATATGGAGAAAAGTGAAGGAGAGGAGAGAATCAAGGATGATATAATTTTTGTCTAATCCATTCAGTGGATGGTGGTACCATTTATTAACACAGGGAAGATTGGAGAAGGATAGGGTGGGGGCTGTCGAGGATGGAGGCAGAAAGTCAAGATTTGTGTTTTAGACACATTAATTTTGAGATCCCTATTAGACAGCCGGGAGAAGATTTGTAATCCAAGCATCTAGATAATGCACCTGGAGCTCAGAAGACAGGTCAAGGCTGGAGAGAAAAACCTGGAAATAATAATGGTTTAGATAGTACCTAGTGACATGGCAGTAAATGAGATCACCTAAGGAAAGTGTATATAAAAAGAAAGAGGACTAAGGACTGAGCCCTTACTGGGCACACCAACATTTAGAGGTGAGGAAGAGAAAAAGAGAAGCAACAGAGAGTGGTGGCCTGGAAGCCAAAGAAAGTGTTTCAAGGAGAGAGAATGATTAGTTGTGTCAAACACTGCCAAGAGGTCAAGAAAAACAAAGGCAGGGAGAGACACAGAGAGTCAGACATTGTCTTGTGGAGTTCATCAGTGATCCTAAGAAGAGCAGTTGAATAGAATGGTAGGAATGGAGAGAAAAAAGAAGAGAGGAAAATTAATTAGCTAAAGTTGTCTTAGGGTGATCATTGATAGAGGCTGCCAGCAGGAAGGAAATACACTAATGTGTTGTAACCACCCGAAACTGAACTCTACAAAAGGGCAATGGACCAGATGCCCACTTTGAAGCATATGCTTTCTTCTCATTCAAGCTACTCATTTTAGATTTTATAAAGTCAAATAGAAAACATTATAAGATTGGGACATAGGATTTCAGAATAGTCATTTCTCCTCTTATGATTGCAAAAAATAAATAAATAAATCCTACTTCAAAATAAATAAAATAAAAAGACCTTTTGTCCTTTAGAAAAAGACATGATATGTCGCTTATGAAGTTTTACCTGTTAAGCTTAAAAGGAGTTGGTGGTTTATATCAGGACCCTCTTGAAACAGTAGTAGAAAAATCTGTATCCCGCCTTTTTTGCACCACCAATATCAACATTTTTTAAAAATTGAGATCTATACTAGGGTGCCTTTTTCGTGGGTCTTTTGAAATGTGTCCCTCCCTTGAAGCTTTCATCAATTATTGATAGTTTCTTAACCCATTTTGTGGCTTCTATATTTGTTTTTGTAAGAAATATAAATAGGTATCTTAGAGTCTGAAGACATTTTGTTCCTGCCTGAAATATTTATCATGATATTAGACATATATTTTATCCCATAAGATGTAAAAATCAATAATTTTATGTTTTAGCCAAAATATTTGGAGGAGAAAATCTCTCTTGACATAGTATACCTATCCATTTATAGTGACATAAAATTTGTACATATTTTGTGATCTTTAATCTTCAGATTTTTAGATTTTTGATATTCATAGATCATAAATTTAGATATCTCAAATCCTTCTATTTACAGAACATATTGATTTATTGATCAGTTTTAGTTGTTATTTTCCTATTTCTTGTCATAAACTGATTTAAGAGTGATAAGGTTTAAAACATGACTCATGGTTAGTTGTAGGCTATTCTGAACACTTGCTTCTGCTCAGAACATCAGTGAATTCTTTTTCTGGATGCATATGGAAAGCTGTACGTAGTGCAATGAACATGGACTTTAAAACTCAGAGCTGGGTCTAAGTGATCTCAGACACTTCACCTAAACTCCCTGAGCCTCCATTTTTGTGTGTACGGTAGTGATGCATATATTCCCCCCTTCACAGGATAGCTGGCAGACTAAGGAGTTGATATGTGTGAAGTGTGAGGCACATGGCAGGCACTCAGGAAACGGACTGTATTTCTATGATGCTCATCTATGTGAATGCAGATGTTTGTGTTGTGATTAATCCGATGATGGTATTTAGGCTCTATAAAATATAGCCAGAGTTTAGAAACAGTTTCTGGACTTTATTAACACATAAAACCTTTCGTTAAATCTACACTAGGTAATATTAACTTTTACTTAATTAAAAACCTGGCTGGGTATTAAAATGTCTTACTGTTTGATTAATGGAAATAGATTAGAAGGCAATGTTTTGTCATACTAAAGGTGCATTCGATTGCACAACCAGAGAGAGAGCAAATGACATGGGACACCATCTAAACAAAAATCAGCAGCTACTAATGAGGCTTGTTAGTGATGCTAATCTATGTAAATGTTATTAATTGAGAACATCTATCTTTTATCTCCAACATTTGGTAATCAGGCAATTAAAAAACAATGACATTCCCGGTGGTTGTTCTTCCTGGGTTTTTTTCTTTTTTTCTTTTTTTAAGTGATCAAAGAGTTCAGAATAAGAAAAAAGAAAGTCCCTTATCAAGAGGTAGGCCTTGCCTTGGGCTACTAGGCCTCATTAAAGGCAGAAAAGCTCTGTTGATCACCAATTAACCTGATTTGTAGGAACTCTGATAAAGACCTCGAATAACAGGAGTTTTCTTACTATGGTAAATGACACAGTTTGTTGACAAAAATAAAAGCAATGCATTGAAGGAAATAAAAGAAGACTATAAAGGAGTCATTGGAATTGAAAATCATTCTACATACAGGGAGAGAGGAGGTTTTGCCCCTCTGGTGGCTTAATACCACATCAAGGGAATCACTCCCACTTTTAGTCAGGTAGAACCAGAGCCCAAAGTTGCCTTTCCCTTTCCACCATCTTGTAAAATCTCTGCCTGCTCCTCCAGTTATAGCAGACAACAGACTCAATTTTTTTAAGGGTGGGTGGGCACCCCATTCCTGCAACAATGGAGTTCAAATCCAGGGTTGCCTTGAGAGCCAATAGTTGAAGTTTTCAGGTATTCAGTTTTGAAATCCAACACAGTTGTAAATTACACTAGACAATTGATACTGTGTTTTTGTACATTGAAGATGTAGTTAATAGTAGAAATAGCAGTAAAGACGGCAATAATAGGAACTGTTGTCTGTTGGTCACTACATACCATATACAGTGCTAAGCACTTTGCACTGGATTATCCCTATTGATATTGACAATATAACCTCATGATGTGTATACCATTCCAAAGACAGGTAAGTAGGGAGCTAGATAGATATCCTGCATTTGGCACTGCACTCAAAAAGTTCATAATTCATCAAATATACTTTAAAACCATTTATTTTAAGCAGCTGTATTTGGCTCTGCCTTTCTCTTTCTCCAAGACCTTAAAGGTCTTTGAGAAACCCTTAAATAGACACAGTTAAACTTCAGTAAATTCAGTAGCAAACTGAATTTCCCAGTTGGGTGGTCAACATGCAATGTAAATGCCCAATAAGCGTGTCAGCTCTCCAGGGAGGGGTTAGGCAGCCAAAGCATAGGATGGCTGTGTCACATGTAGGCTACAGGACTCTCTAAGGGGTATAAAGCTTTAGTGAAGTCATTGACATGGTGTTAAGAGGGAATATGTGTGACTGTGGTGTTTTGGGCTTCTTTTTCTTTCCCAAGTGATACCTCCGCTATGTGGAGTGGTCCCAGGTGGCCCAATATAGGCCAGAAAGCAAACAAGATAAGCACTGCCCCCTATGGGTATAAAGTTGGTACATTTGTTCTATCATGATCCACTTAGAACAACATAAAAATGAACATTTTATCAGAACAATCAGAATCCTTATTCTCATCCTTAATATTAATGCTTATTATATTGTAGTTGTTGGTAGTTGTTACTTCAAATCAGTATACCTTTGAATGTATTGTCATTTATATATATTGTTTTTTAAAATATGAAGTTTCTATGAACGAAAAATTGTTTAAAATACTTGGTATTGTATGCTGTTTGATTTCTTTCACTTTATGGTCAAGGATAGGATGTCAGGATTGAAAGAGAACTAAAGATACAAGTTAGCTCACTCACAGTCTGGACCACACTGGAAGTGACTCTGATTTTATTCCTGAATGTAATTACATTACATTTCTGTAATGTAATCAGTGACTCTGATTTTATTCCTATAATGTGATGAATGGTGAAGATTTAGGTACAAGATTAATTTCTCAGAGTCTTAGTAACTGCATATTATAGGATGTCGGTGGAGATGCAAAATGTAGGAAAAGGCTTTAATTAGATACCCATTTTACCTAAGCTGATAAATTATGAATACAATTTATAACAGAGTATATCTGAATATTATCCTAAAGCAGTGGTTTTCAAACATTAGTGTTCATAAAAATTCCTCAGCGGATGTTAAAATTCAGTAAATCTCGTGTGAAGCCCCATAGCCTGAGCTTTAACAGACATGCCCTACACACACACACACACACACACACAAACACACACACACACACAAACACATACACACACATACAATCCTTAACCAGTGATCCTGCTACTAGTAGTCAAAGGGACAAAAAAAAGTTTAAAGGATGGTTCTACTTCATCCCCCAAAAATGTATTAAATGCTTACTATGTGTAAGGAAAGATGTCCAGAGGCTACTTGATATGTAAGATGAATTTCTTTCTTCCCCTTTTATCTAAGGGACAATTTGGAAACAAACTCAAAACAGGAGATGTGGTGACCCATTGTCAATTGCATTTGGAAACTAGAAAATCCATCTCAGGAGATTTGAATTCATGTTACAATAACAATTTGGTTCTTGGATCCCTTTTTGACATATCTTGCAACAAGAAATTAATCACATTAGACCCAAACCTAGGGCATTGGATTCTATTTCCATTTTAAAGACTTACTGAGTAGTGGTAAGGAAACATATGCAAGAGGAGAGTGAGGACAATTGATTTATTGATTAATGATTTGGGGGAACCACCAAGTGACCTGGATAGAGTTCAGACAATACAAATGACACCATTTGTGCTTTTTAAATCCCTTTCTCTGTTTGGTCACCTCTACATGTTTTGAGTTCGACGGGTCCCTGAACAATTGCCCACTGACTTTCTGACTTTCCTCACGCCAGCAAAACCCAGTCATATGATTATAAAGCACCAGTAGGTAGCTGAGGTTTTCCAGAAGAGTGAAACACTAGGATGATGGAAAGGATGGCTGAAGACAGGTGGGCATAACCTGGAGAGTTTTCTCCAATAGGCTGAAGCAAGCAGTTGTTCAGAAGAGAGAAAGTAACAAGGATTGCTTGTTGAAGATGGTTCTGACGGCCACAAAAGGAGCAGGAAGGGGAGAGATTAAAAGTAACATGCAAGGGCTTCCCTGGTGGCACAGTGGTTGAGAATCTGCCTGCCAATGCAGGGGACACGGATTCGAGCCCTGGTCTGGGAAAATCCCACATGCCGCTGAGCAACTAGGCCCGTGAGCCACAATTACTGAGCCTGCGCGTCTGGAGCCTGTGCTCCGCAACAAGAGAGGCTGCGATAATGAGAGGCCCGCGCACCGCGATGAAGAGTGGCCCCCACTTGCCGCAACTAGAGAAAGCCCTCGCACAGGAACGAAGACCCAACACAGCCATAAATAAATAAAGAAAATAAATTTAAAAAAAAAAAAAAGAAATTTAGAAGAAAGTGTGTTTAAAAAAAAAAAAAAAAAGTAACATACAAAAGGATTGCCTGACTAAAGGTCTTGAAACCAATAGGTAATAATTTGAATATGACCCAGAAGCAAACGGGAAGTGATTTGAGGGTCTTGAGAAGGGAAGAATGTAAACAGCAGGCATAAAAAATTATCTGTGGCACAAACGATGGGGCCAATTGGAGGATGAGAGGCAGATAACTAAGAAAGGCTGGTAGGGAAGCCCAGACCGCTGTAAGGCCCTGAGGCACCTGGGGCCTTAATTACAATGAGGAAGCACAGCCAGGCAGGTTAAGTGGCATGTCCAGGGCCCTCTTGCCAGTTGTTTTGTTTTTATTTTCTTTGCTTATTTGTATTCTGTATGTATATATGTATATGTATACATATATGTATATTCTGTCTTATTCTTAACATACAATTTAATATAGTTTGTTTCTTGTGTAATTCTACTCTATCAGCTTCTGAAAGGGTTTACCAAATTAGCCAAAATCAATTAAATCAGAATGTCTGGAGGTGGATCTCAGACTTCAGTATTTCTTAAAACCTGCTCAGGGGCTTCCCTGGTGGTGCAGTGGTTGAGAATCTGCCTGTCAATGCAGGGGACACAGGTTCGAGCCCTGGTCTGGGAAGATCCCACATGCCGCGGAGCAACTGGGCCCGTGAGCCACAACTACTGAGCCTGCGTGTCTGGAGCCTATGCTCCACAACAAAAGAGGCCGCGATAGTGAGAGGCCCGCGCACCGCGATGAAGAGTGTCCCCCGCTTGCCGCAACTAGAGAAAGCCCTGGCACAGAAACGAAGACCCAACACAGCCATAAATTAATTAATTAATTAATTAATTAATTTTAAAAAAAAAAGAAAAGAAAAAAAACTGCTCAGAAAATGGTAACTTGCAGCTAGGGTCAAAAACCAGCTTTCCAAAGGCAGCAAAAGAAACAGACACTCTCACACCCTTGAGGGGCTCAGCATGGATGACAAATTAGTGACAGCTTCCTGGTAGCTGAGGTCCAACAGGACATGCACTGGCCAAACCGTTTTCCTTTTCTGCTAAAAGAAAGGATAAGCATCAATTTTCAGTGGCAAAACTTCTTCTGGAAACTAAACTCGTCAGAAAGTAGTGCAGGTTCTTTTTAAATGGTCTTTGTGAAAAAGTCACTATCCATTACAGTTTTAAAAAAGCAGTACACACACTTTGTCCAAATGGTCCCCTGTAGATATGCATACATGACTAGGTTCACACCATTAATGGGCAACTCAGGGAAGGTGTGACTCTAGGAAGATGGACAAAATGGCCTGGCTAATTTTATTTTTTAATTCTAACATTCTAGAGGAATGTGAGATGTTTGAACAAACCTCTAGCAGATGCTGAATTGCCAACATCTCATGAAATAATTCTCTAACAAGAACCTAGAGTGAGGATATTTTATGATCTTATTTAAGCTAAGAACTGTATGCTTTAAACACCAGACACAAAGAAGGAAAGATTGTTAATCCATTGCTTGTGTTTGAAGGGTAAGATTTTTTCTTCAAGTTCAGCAGGAGGCCAACCCTATTCGGACAAAGACCATGGGCTCTTTCTTCAGGGAGATTCAATATTTTCATCTGAAAGTAGGTCTAGTTCTTTTTGAGAAAAGCAGATACCTGGTTGAGATCTAAAGTAGTATGTCCCACAGCATAAAGACACAACTAACTAGAAACCCAGCCAGAACCACCACTCTGCTCAGAGCTCATTTCCACAATGGTGCTTCCCATTCTGCCCCTCCCTGCCTTCCATCCCACAATTTCATAGTAGATGTTAGGATTGGAAGTGCAACACGAACACAGAGAAGAAGAAGGGGAAGAAAAACAAAGAGACTGACAGATTGGATAACAGAGTGGAAAACAGGACAGAGGGGCAGAAGTCAGAAATTGAATGGGTTGCCTAATGCCAAACACCCTGATGAAAAATAATTGCATTTAAATCAGTGATCTGGATGCTTTGCCTACATGCTACTAACATCTGATCATCTGGGACGTCTGTAAGGTTGTCCGAATTCTTCATTTTCCATCTGAATGTTTGGTGTCACTTGGACACAACCAGACACCATTTATGGAGAGCATAGCTGAGAAGATGTCTAGAAAAAGGAAAGAGGAGACAGCTTCCTTTGTCAGAATCAAATTAATCTTATGAATAAGGTAGTAAAGTTGAAATCCAAATAAGGGTCTATCTGGTTAAATCTGGATCAACGGAAAATATGCCACAAAAAACCCTAAACAAAGAACAGCAGTAATTATGCCCACATGAAAGAGGGGCATGAATTAGAATTACACCAGCAGACCAGAAAGCATGGCTCGCAATATGGCGAGATTCCTATAGTTGTATTAAGACGTCTTAATTATATGATTGATGTGGGCTTCAAAAGAAAACTCAGAAGCCACATTGACTCTGAGGGCATGAGTATTATCGAAAGGATAAAGACAGCTTCCTCAGAAGAAAACCACTCTACAAGGAAGCCTGGGAGGTTTCCATGGCAGAACTAATCAATAATGTCTTGGTTTTATCTATATTAAGTTTAATAAAATTTGATGACATCCGTGATTGAAGATCACACACACAATTATGGCAACATCAAAGGTATTCAGTAGCATACGTTCAGCCTGAGAAGTATAGCAAATCAGAGCCTGAATGTATATGACACTGCACACCCCGGGGACACGCAGACAAGGGGACGAGGACTGGCTGAGTGACTTCTCTTTCCATGTTTACCAAAAGCAGTATAAGCTTTCTCACCAGCCAAAACCAAGCACACTTGCTTCTCATTCTGCAGGCTTTCTGATCTCAGGATTTTTTAAAAACAATACGTGAAAGAGCATGCCTTCCAGGGTAGTTCCTAAATCTGCCAAGTAAACAAAAGTCTACACTGGATTGGTTTTCCCTTTATCTCATTTCATGAGCCAAAGGAAACCAGAGCATTTCAAAGGAGACACAGCAGAGAGGAAAGGGGGAAATCTGGTGAAATTTCCACCTAGTCTCCTGCAAAAAAAAGTGGGAGGGAGAGAAGACTTTCTTGTCAAATTTCAAATGCGGCTCTGCAGAACAAAAGAGGAAAATGAGACCTGCAATTACCTCAGCTTTAAGAGATCAGTACAAATCACCTTAATCCCCCAGACTCTGTACCACTGTCATATTTTATCTTCTTTTCAACAGGTGTACAAATTGTTTGGACTGGAGCTGGAAAACACTATTCAGACTCTATCGGCTGAACCAAAAGCAGAGTATTTCATCACTTTAGTTGTTGTTGGTCATCTGGTATTTCCTCCAGCAAAGAGGACTTTATTTGTGTCACCCTGATTTATTTTAATCAGATTGGCAGCAGAAAATACTCTGACTTTCCTCACAAAAGTGATTCAATTAGCTGAGCATTCCCTGAGTTTAGATCTGAGAGGTAAAGCAACTGTTGCTAGCTCTAATTTAACTTTAACAGTTCGACTGAGGAAAATAATAAAGTTCAGCACAGTCTGTCCTATACCCGTGTTGGATGCTGTTTTATACTTGAGGACCTCTTTATAAACTGGATACCTGACATGATGCATGATGGAAGCTGGGTTTTTCTTTTTTTACTTTGCTTTTTAAAAAGCAACAAGTTTCAGACAAAAAAAAAAAAGTAATAGTCATAAGAAGCTATTAACAAATCAAAAAGTAACTTTGCTTCTGAAAGTAATTATTTTCCTAAAACTCTGATTTGATTCCATTTTCCTCTCCTAACTTACAGCAGATGAAAATTTTCTACACAAATGTGAAGTGGTCTGTTTTTACCAAGTACTACAGCCTCATTTCCCTATCAAATAAGTAGAAGGTCCAGAACTCTGAAAATAGGGCTTTTGACTCAAAAGCTGTGTTGTTTCTGTCATACCACACTACCTTTAGTTGAAGAAATCAACACAATATCATATTTGAAATACCTTCATTTTACTAGATTTATCTGTGGTATTTCCTACAGCTATTTAACAGAAACTTTCTGAGGTCGTTAAGAGACCAAGGGGAAAGGGGACCCTCTCCTACACCACAGCCATTGCCCACACTGAGAGCCAATATTCACAGTAGTAAAAAGAATCTGCATCAGATTCTGCATCAGATCAGGTCCTCTGAGAAGCAGAAACTGAGACGAAATTAGCCATACAAGAGACTTGAACGGTTAAGTTTGCCAAGTCAGGGGCTACTTCAGTAGAAGCAGGTCAGATCCCGAGAAGGTCACCACCAATCTGAGTGTTGCTTCACCGAGAAGACTTGCATCTCTCTGTCCCCAAAAGAAGTCGGCTGCATATTGCATTTCCTTGGCATGTTTGAAAACTATATTTTGAACTTGCTGGAGCCGCATCCCCAGTGAAGAGGGATATGATTACCTCTGATTGACCAGGTCTGACGGTAAGAGAGTGAGAGTTAGTGCTCCATGAATTACACAGAGTGTGTATCAAGATGAAAATAAAAGCTGCAATGTGCAGACAGGAGGGGTGAAGAGTCCATTGAAAATCAGAGAGATTAGCAACTCATCACATTATTTGTGGGTTATCAGGAGACAGAGGTAATGAAAGTGAGACCTATATTCTTGATCAATAAGAGTTTGACTGCATTTTGAGTTCATTTTCCCCTGCTGAGAGAGACAGCAGGCTTTACTATCGATCACCATGTTAATCCATAACCAGACTGGGCCTTAGCCTGGTGGAGCAAGCAGGAAAAATAAGATAATAAGCAGGAACTCTTGATCTTTTATTATGGTGCGCTAGATAAAGAGAGTGTGGGAGTTCAAGGTGGAATACTTTATAGTTAACCCTTACATTCCCTCTTAATTTGAAATGCATGAGAAGAAAAATTGCAGCCCGCCTTACTCTGACTTTTATTTGACCTTATTTTGCCTGCTTCCTAACTAACAGACACCAAGGACCCTTTTTAAAGATTGGAGGCAGATAGTAACAGGGCCAAGGGACATTTGCAACCATTTTAGGCCCTTAGTAAGGAGGATGCATGCCCAGACTCCACTCACAAAAGTCAAATCAGATGAAGTGTTAATTGTACCTTTTACATTTTGGGTTATATTTTCTATATTTGTTGTGATATTTCAGAGTCACTGAATGTCAGCATCCTTATATAAGTGAATTGGCAATAATATGTTTCACGCTGCTAACTCAAGAGTGAGCATGATTTAGCTTGTGTTTAAGGAAACAAGAAAAATGAAGACATTAGAGTTCTGTTGCCGTGACTCCGTGACCTCAAAGAAGTCTGCTGGGTCCCTAAAACCGGCATTATAGAGGATCTAGAACCATCTCGGAAAGATAGCAGTCCACCTTTTCTTTCAAAACCTCCGGATACACCTCCTTAATCTAACTTAAACCCCTGTTATAATTTAGGTATTTCCTGCCTTGCTTAATCTACAGCAAAAATCAACTCTTTGTCAGTGACTCAGTATTAACTCACAGTTGTTTTTGCTGAAATGTAGACTAGCTCTACCACTAACCCATCTGATACCTTTGTACAAATTAGGAAAATGTGACCCCTCTCACAAGCACAGGCACAAGCAAAGGGGTAGATTTCAGCCTTCCTTCCTCTCCTCTCTTCCCAGGATCCTTGCACACAATCCTAAGAGGTGGCCTTGATATGCACACAACAGCAAAGAAAGCAGGCTGATGATGTGAATTTAACCAATCCTCTTGAACCTTACACAGACACCATTTAGTTTTCACTCTGTGTTCTTGTCCCAACTCGGCTGTTTCTCATTTTGATATTTCCTGTGCTTTTCCAACTGAGTTTCCATCTGGTTCTTAAAAGATGCTCATCCTTCCACCTAATATGCACCTATTAAGAATGGCAGCATGTCACCCTAGAGTTAAATATGTATTCATAACAAGAGGAGGAGTGGTGTGTGTCAGCGTGTCAGTATGTGAGAAAGAGGGCAAAGGAAACAAAGTGTTCTACTTCAGAAGCATAATACTTAAGCTGCTCTAATTAAAATAACTGGGAGATCCATTTGAAAATAACAAATTTAAGTATAAAACTTTTTAAAAATGAAATGCCTTGTGATTATTTAGCCCTTTACTGTTGGATAACCAGGGAAGTTAAACAACTTGAACAAGTTCATGCCATTATTATGTGGGGAAAATGGACCCTAACCCAGGACTTCTGAAGCTGGAACCGGAGTTATCTTTATAAGAGTAAATTAGGTAGGATAGGGAGGGGGAGGAAGTTGCAAGAGGAAGGAGATATGGGGATATATGTTTATGTATAGCTGATTCACTTTGTTATACAGCAGAAACTAACACGTCATTGTAAAGCAATTATACTCCAATAAAGATGTTAAAAAAATAGAATAAAATAAAATAGCAAGAGCTGGTCCTGGAAAGAAAAAAAAATTTTTTTTAACTGAAACAGCATAGGTTACTAAGGAACTCATTTTCAGAATTAAAAACACTGGCTTTGAACTGCCATACTCACTGCTTATGATAAATAAGTAGGTAACTCCCTCTGAAGTGGACAAGACACTGAAAATTCTCCTCCTGTCTGAGAGTTAGTATTAATTTACATTTCGTATGAAAAAAAAGATTGTTGAGGAAAGATTTCCTTCCATCTTAAAATGACAAAAGTCAGCCACTATTTACCTGGAACCTCAACTAAACAAGTCCTTCAAGTCATGTCACATGATTTGGGGATGTGGAAATAGAGTAAATGGTTTGTGGAGTCAGTTTGGAATAACAGACGCTGGAATATCTCAGGTAGGTCAGCTGATGACTAGTCATGAGGCCTTGGGCAACTTTTCTAAGCTTTTCTCTCTTCTGGAATGATTCACATGATCATTTTAGCTTTAATATTCCATCATCTCCCACAATAAAATAATCCTAGCCGGCTCTTCAGCACCATGTGTAACCACAGCACTGGTTCTTGGTCTTTGCAGCAACATGATCAAAATCATTTTGATTGCCACCAAAATAAGAAAATGAAGTTTGTTTTCTGATCCAATGGGATGTTCCCATGGGATTGAGTTGACTCTTGTTTTTTGGGGTTTTTAAAAAATTTGTTTATTTATTTATTTTTTGGCCGCATTGGGTCCTCGTTGCTGTGCACGGGCTTTCTCTAGCTGTGGCGAATAGGGGCTACTCTTCATTGCAGTGCTTCGGCTTCTCACTGAGGTGGCTTCTCTTGTTGTAGAGCATGGGCTCTAGGCATGCAGGTTTCAGTAGTTATGGAGCACGGGCTCAGTCATTGTGGCTCGCGGGCTCTACAGCGCAGGCTCAGTAGTTGTGGCGAACGGGCTTAGCTGCTCTGCGGCATGTGGGATCTTCCCGGACCAGGGGTGGAACCCACGTCTCCTGCACTGGCAGGCAGATTCTTAACCACTGCACCACCAGGGAAGTCCTGGCTCTTATTTTAAGAAATCAAGAATAATTTAACAGAGTAGATGTCACCCAAAGGAGAATTTATGAAAGCAAGGGACAACTTACAATGGCTTTATGAAAATCTTTGTTTCTAATTTAATAAAAATCAGGACCCAACTTAAAATGGAAAAATAATGTGTTTGAAGATGGATGCAGAAACTGAGGAGAAAATTCTCTTATAAACAACATTTTTCCTGGTTATAAAGAAAAAACATGTTCCTTATAGAAAATATGACAAATACAAAAAAAATTGTATTCATCAAAGCCATGTACACATTTTGTAGCACAAACTCTCAGCTTTTCCCTCTATGCTCATATGTAAATGCAGATTCTTGACAAAATTGGAATCATATTCTAGATAATAATTAAGTTGATTTTTCCCTTAACTTATATGCTTACTTCTCCACATTCTTAAATATTGTTTAAAAACTAAAGAATAGAGTCTTCTAAAATATAGTCTCTCTCTCCTCTAAATCAAAGATAAAGTCTACTTTCCTTATTTGTAAACAGGCTAGTGTCACTGGACCAAATTCTGAAAGACAAAGAAGATTAATTGTCATGTAGCCAGCAACACTTTAGTAATTAGAACATTCATTACTTTAAACTTAGCAATGAAATGATAATTTCCAATTTTTTAATCTAATAATAATTTCAAGTGATTCAGAATATAAAAAATATATATTCAGGCTGGAAATATTGCTATATGCTCTACCTTTGGGTATTGTCTTTGTCCATTCAGAGTGATATAACAGAATTCCATAGACTTATAAACAACAGAAATTTATTTCACACAGTTCTGGAGGCTGAGAAGTAAAAGATCAAGGCACTGGCAAATTCAGTGTCTGGTGAGAGCCTGATTCCTGATTCATATTGTATCTTTACATGGTGGAAGGGGTGAGGGAGCTCTCTGGGGTCTCTTTTATAAGGGCACTAATCCCGTTCATGAGGATCCCACCCTCACAACCGAATTACCTCTCAAAGGCTCCACCTCCTAATACCATCACATTGGGGGTGAATATTTCAATATCTGAATTTGGGGAGGACAAAAATATTCAATCTATTACAGGTGTAATAAGACACTCTCTTATTCACTCCATGTAAATGTGCAGAGACACCTCCAGAGCAAATAAAATAACCCATCTGATGGATTTTTGGCTTCTCTTTTTACTTAGCAGTTTTCCCCAGATATATAACAACCTGATTTCAAGTGCCTAATTTATTTTATTGTTTTTCCTATACCTGTAAAAAGACAGACTCAAGATTGATTAAAATGTTTACCTTTGCATTTGATCATCCAAGCCTGGACCTGCCCTTCACCTTGTGATACTCTTCTCCACCAGGATTCCACAATTCCTATGATGAAAAGATGTTTTATTCCACTAAGCTGATTAATAAATACACATTTTCAAGAGTAGCCCAGGAATCCTGAAGTATATTTAAGGCTCGTATCAATTGATGCATCAAGATTTTGATTGGTAATTTTCTTTTTGCAGTCTAGGGTAGCTTAGCAAGCAAGCAGAAACCCTTGTAGCAGGTTCATGAGCAAGCAGGTAAGACCTCTGCCACAAAATTTCTCCCTTAAGGATAGTGTCAGCTACCACATGCTGTGCTAAGCATTTTTTCTTCATTCCAACTCTTTAAGCAACTCTTCACTAGCTCCATTTGACAGATGAGAAAACGAAGCCTCAGGGATCTGGAAGCCATAACTAAAATTCATGTAACCCACAAAATGGTACAACTGACACTTAGAAGGCTCAATTCAGTCAAAGAGCAAGCCCACTGCTTAGGGTGTCAGGAGAGAGAATGGCAGCCTGGAAAGGGAAATCTGTGGTTCTCACAGAAAACTTTCACCTGACTATATTCAGGAATGTATTTGCACTGGAAGTCTTCAATCTCCACCCACAAAATGTCTTGGCATTCACGTGATGGATATTACCACAGCATTTGATGGCAGCTAGGTTGGACATCTTCTAAAAGCTCCTCCACCCTGAAATTCTAGAACCCCTAAACCATCCCACAAATGCATTTGTCACCAAGATGGCTGATCATCCCAAATACTGGGAAAACCACATACAGCCTGTGCCCTGTGATGTTCCAAACACTTGGGTGCCTTTGGAGAAGGCACATTGGCTCCTGAAGAGAAAGAAAGAGTATTGTTGGGTCTGCAGTTCATTATTTCAGTAGAAAAGTTAGCATTACTTCTGAGATCAGACTTTTCACCATGGTATTTCTAGTTCTATTTCACTTGGTTCCACAATCCAGGACAGCAACCCCAATCCCATCTATTTTTGCATATTCATATGCCATGATCAGAAGAGAGAGGATGAAAGAGAGAATGGTGTGATCTGTTCCAATGCATCACACAACCAAAACAGTACTCCTCAAGACTGGAAGAATAAAATATCGTTCTTCATAAAGCATCCAAGATCCCTGATTTCAGTGATGTAACAGTTCTCCAAGTTCTTTTTTCTCAACCAGAAATTGGAAAGAGGGAAATAGAACATGAGATGAAAAGTTTATACATTCAAACGGTTTTGTTTTTTCGTTAAGAAAAGAAAATAGTTTTTGAATATGCTTTTAATACTACAGTTTGAACAATAAAATATTTACAATTATAATGCAGCAAAAATCTAGCAGTAAGAAAATGAGGAATCATTCCAAATTCTTAGGTAAATCTTATCACATGAGCATATACATATACTTTCACTCACTCCCCTAACCAACCAAATGTTAGAAAAGATTTTTTTCAAGATGTAAGCCTACAAAGACAGGGAGAATGGAAGATAATATTAGAGCAGTTAAACTTTTGAATCTAGAAAGCAGGCGGAAGACTGATAACTGAATTAGCAGATCCTAGAAAACTGAATCATAAGTCAAGCATGTGAACCAAATATAAATTATATGGCAGGATCTCCAAGAATGCAAATATGGGTCACATCAAGTATTTCTGAAAGTAAAAGAGAGGAAAGGAGAGGAGATTAAAACAGTAAAATAAAAGAAATTGGTTGAAAAAACGCCTTAAGAATAAGTCAGTTTTCTAGATCTTCTCCCCAGATCACATAACCGAAAATATCCCACACTAACCCTAGGAAAAAAAGGACTAGAAGTTTATTCTCTGGAGTAGTTTTCAAAAATTTTAAGGCAACTGATTTCTAACTTAGACTTCTATACCCAGCCAAACTAAATATAAAGTTAAAGGCTAGAATAAAGACATTTTTAGATATGTCTCTAAAACTTTCCTCCTGCACTCTTTCTCAGAAAGCTATCAGAGAATGTGTTCCATTGAAATGAAGGAGTAAACAAATGTAAAAGATGTGAGATACAGGAAGCAAGAAATACTCCAAACTGCAATGACTTTAAGAATGAAGATTTTTATTTATCTTTTCCATAACAATATTGAGTGGGGGGGGAGGGCTGTTGAGCTCCATTTGGCCATTTGGAGACCCAAATTCCTTTCCCCTTTCATAGTCACTATTTCAAGGCCAAAGCTCAGTCACAGCTACACCAGTTTTCCAGCCCCTGGGAAGAAAAAAGAAAAATAAGAGGAGTGTAGGTACAGTGTTTTTAGGCCCCAGCATGGAAGTGGCATAATATCACTTCTGTCCTACTCTGTTACTCACATGGGCATATCTACCTGCAAAGGACCACTGGAAAATTAAGTCCCCTCTGGGCAGCCACATGCCTAACATGCTTACTAGCAAAGAAGAGGAAAATGAATTGGGGTCACATTTTGAGGCCAAGAGCAAATACCTAAGACTAAATATTCCAACAGAGAACACAGGAATACTACTCCAAAAGAACCAAATGGGAACAAAGACCACTAAGGATATAGAGGATGTCATGTAAAGCCCCCCTCCCATCCCTGGCCACCACAAAGTCATCCTAGATGCTATGTTGGAAAGGAGCTGAAAGAAAGGAAAGAAACTCAAAAGACTTGCCATTGGCCCAAAAGAGGCAGAGTTTTCCAGACAGTTCAAAAAAGCGGATAAGACTGTAAGTCCATTCAATGGTACATTGAAAGTCCAATCACCCACCACTAACCCCACTACTACCTTTGCCCTCCAATAAGTTAGGGCCTCATGAAAACATCCAATTAGCTACCAAGAAATTAAAAGTCTGCATTTTCTTTGCCTATCAGTGGTAAGTGTATATCAGAACCAGTACCCGTTGATGGACATTCAGTATGCTTCCAATTTATTGCTGTTTTAAACAATTCTATGATAAATACACATGTGTGTATATGTGTGTGTACCTGTGTGTGTGCATTTCTCAGGAGTTTTTTTCCCCCTTTGAATAGCATCCTAGAAATGGAGCTACTGGATTGAAGGGAATGAATTTTTTAAGATTGTTGATAACTCATACTAAACCCTCTCCAATAAGATTGTACCAGCTTACAATTCTGCAGCAGTATATGAGAGAACTGAGCTCTCCTCATCCTGAGTGTTGGAAATGCTTCATATATTTCATAGGATTCTTATCCTAGAAGAATCTACTAGATAATTTTGTTTTCATTATGCATTCTATACATTGAATCAGGGTCTAAATTGAGAAAGTAGTCAGGGAGCGTTAAACTCAATAATGAGTAATACTTCTTTTCTAACCATTTAATACGTTCTGTGGTAGATGCAGTAGAAGGAATACTGAACTGAGTCCCAGAGTCACTACATTCAATAGCCACTTCAAGCAGTAGCTAGCTGTGTGATATTAGTAAATGACTCAACCTCTCTGGGTTTTGATTTCTTTGTCCTTACAAAAATAGAAGATAGAGTTAAATTTATTAATTTCTTGCCCCATAAAATAACAGAAATCTTAATGAGAAAAAATTCTATACTTTTCATTTGTATCAAAGACACTTGCCTAAAGACTGAGCCATGCATGACTGAAACAGGAAACTCAAAGGAGAAGGAATATTTCATTTTGTACTGTCACCAAAATAATCTCGCCAAAAACATTGTTAATGATTCCCCTGTGCAAGATAGCAACTGCTGGCTAAAATTCAGATGAATGTCTATAGCTAATGTAAAATTTTCAGCATCATTTCACTTAAATTCAAAATTCAAATTCAACATACATTCATTGTGCCAGGAGCTATTCCACATGAAGATTATAAAACAATGACCCTGTCCTAGAGAAGCTGACAACATAGTTAAGTCATTTTCTCCCAGTAGGTTTTCAACCTAGAATCATTTCTGCTTACACAAAAGGACCAAGACTAAGACCAAGAAATGCTAAAATAAAATAACAAAATTCCAAACTTATCTCAAAATTGAGGCTCACTTTTAGAAGTTATTTTCAGGTTTTTCTTAATATTTAATATATTTTGCATATATTGTAAATAAATGTTTTAAGAGATATGAGCTATGTGTGTTGTGTGTATAATCTTACTAATAACCTATACTAATTTTAGTATTAAAATTAACTAGTTATACATTTAATAATGCTTGAGTCAAAGTTTCAAAATTAGCAAAGAAATATGATTGACATCAGAACTGTAACATGTTATAAAATACAATTACTTAATTTAAAAAATTAACTCCATATAATTAACTAATACACCAATTAAGCAACATGTAATTAAGTAAGCTATAGTCCCTGCCACTTAGTCATTTAATCATAAAAGCGAAGCATATTTTTATAAACAAATGAAATAAATATGAAATCTATTAATTAAATGTGTGGTTGGAGCTAAGAATAAACATTAAGAATAAAATTATTTCCACAACCTGTATAATCAGAAGACAGGTCTTATGATCCAGTGCATAATTATTATATTAGTGTAGCGTAGTTGGTGTATAAAGTGTGGCTTGGTACCTTACTTTGGATGCTGGCTCCGCCACATACCAGCAACTCACTTAACCTCTCTGAGTATATTTCTTCATCAGTAAAATGAAGATAATAATAGTACTTCACTGTGTTGTTTTCAGAATTAAATGAGATAATGAACGGATAGTGTTTACCATAACACTGGTTATGACACCTGGAAAATCCTAGGTACGATTATTATCTAGACGATTTGGGAAATGGTCAGTTTCATGCATTATTTGATATTAAATCAGAATTCTGGGATATCCTGTATATATACAACCTAGTTCTTTTTTATGATTGGTAGGGAAACTTTAAGAATGGAAATGGGGCTTCCCTGCTGGCACCATGGTTAAGAATCCACCTGCCAATGCAGGGGACACGGGTTCGATCCCTGGTCCGGGAAGATCCCACATACTGCAGAGCAACTAAGCCCGTGTTCCACAACTACTGAGCCTGCACTCTAGAGCCCACAAGCCACAACTACTGAGCCCAGGTGCCACAACTACTGAAGCCTGCACGCCTAGAGCCCGTGCTCCGCAACAAGAGAAGTCACTGCAGTGAGAAGCGTGTGCACCGCAACGAAGAGTAGCCCCCGCTCACCGCAGCTAGAGAAAGCCCACATGCAGCAACGAAGATCCAACTCAGCCAAAAATAAATAAATAAATAAAATTTAAAAAAAAAAAAGAATGGAAGTGAAAATATCCTTACTTTAGTAAAAATCCTAGACTCCTCTCCTCCAACAAATTACCCCTTTCTCCTCAGGGGAATCAGGGTATTGTTATGAAAGTTCCTCTCAGTCCAAATAGCAAACTACTTCAATAAACTTGGTCTGGTGACTGTGGATTCATGTTTCTAAAAGAGAACTTACATAGATGGGTCCTTTGAGGGAGACAACAAAAATATTACTCTGGCTAATGTCAAGTGAAAAAACTCTGTTGGAAGGAGATTAGGAGCACAGGATATTTTCAGGAGGGTTGTAGAACCAGGTTTGGAAGCAGACGGGAGCAGAGGTAGCTCTGGACAGTAGAAGCAGGCCCACGAGGACCACCCTCACTGTAGGAATCACCCGGCCAGAGGCAGCCTCTGGGGAGGAAGAAGTCTTACCTCTTCTTCCATCTGTCTGCAAGGCTTGGGACACATGCCCAAGCCTGTCTGTCCTGGGACAGAGAAAAGGAAGATCTGTCCCTTTGGACTTCTCTGGCAGGATACCAGTTCCAGAACACTGCCTAGGATGGATACTTGAGGTCTGTGAATGGATTCTGGACAACCTCAGACATGGGGTGGTCGCAGTCAAATACATGAAGAATCCACAGAGCTTCATGAAGCTAAAGTATAATTGCATCAATGTTACTGGGGGGAAAATCAGAATAAGCTCCCACTTGGGGGGCTTTAGCAATCACAATACTTTGAAGGATTTACATGGGAAGAAGGTACATAAAACCAGAAGATAATTATAAACTAGCAGAATTCTAACATTTTTATAGGATTGAATAATGCCATGTCTGTGAAAATCCTTCATAAAACACAGCCCACCATGAGGATACAAAGTGATAGCAGTGTCAGCAAATTCCTGTTAGAAAAGCAGATGCCATACTTACCTACCATCGGTGGGAGACAAGACATTCTCTTTCCTCACCTATTATTCCCTTATCTGCTAGCTCTCTTTCCTTTTAACATTATTATGTTTTAATCACAGCAAAGGTAGAATTTTAAGAATTTTTTTTAATTTTAAGAAATTTTATTTGGAAAGAATATGTATCTTCTGGCTGTGCTAAATACAGGCCCCATTTCTTAAAGCTATTATTAAAGTATCCTCCTACAGGTTTAATTGGCAATGTTCAGGTATTGCAAAGAAAGAACCTAAGGACAGAAAATACTTTCCAATGAGGCCTGTCTCGGAAGCAGCAATCAAATAGGAATTCAGAGGATGTTCTGATATCAAGATTAGAAGGACTAGTTTGTTTGCATCTGTTAAATTTATGGTGCTTAACTTTTCAACACCAAGACTGTCAGATTTCCAGGAAGTGTTTTATTCTCTCAGGTTCCTTTGTCTGCAAAATGAAGCCATCACTGAAATATTTCCAAGGAAATCCCAGTGGAGATCTTTACAGACAGAGAGGTAATTGCATAGATGGAATGAACTGGCTCTGAGTCTTCTTACATGTAGAAAGGAAAATAATATTCTGATGATACTGAAGTTAGCAAATCTGGGGTTTTAGAGGTAAAAGCCACAGAGTAATGTTCATGCTTAATAGTGAAAAAGAAAGCAAAAGAGAGAAAGCAAGTTAAAGTACACCTTTTTGAAGCAAGGTTCAAAAACTTCTACACTTTGCTAAATATTAAAGAGTCCAAATTGTGCCAAAGTTTTGTAAAATGGAGACCAAAAAATTCTATTCATTTTCCTAGAAATGTCTCTTGATATACAGGCCTTATATTTTGATGAAGTAATTTATTTTTTATAATTAATTTTTATCTTTTTTAAAAAGCCTTTATAGTCTAAGAAAATTTGCCTACCCCATATTCTTAAAGATAGTCTCTTCTTCTCTGGAAGTTCATACTTTTTGCTTTTACTGTAGATTTACGATCCATCTGGAATTATTGTTTGTATATGATGTATTACCATATTTTTACTTGGATATCCAATTGTTCCAGAACTATTCATGGAAAACACTTTCCTTTTTTTTTTTTTTTCTACTGAATTGTTTTGTGTCCTTGTGTAAAATTTACTGACTTCATAAGTGTGGGACTCTTTCTGGACTCTACTTTGTCTCATTGGTCTATAGGTCCCATTGGTTTATCCCACACAACGCTGCTTAATTATTGTGATTTTATAGTAAGTCTTGAAGTCAGTAAAAATCGGTAGTATAAGCCCTCCATCTTTATTCTTCTTCCACAAAATGTTCTTGGCTATTCTAGGCTTTTTGCATTGTCATATAAATTTTAGAATCAGTATGCCAATTTCTTTTTTAAAACAATCTGGAGCAGAGCTTGCATATTAGCCCTAAACAGTCTACCTCAGGACTTTTCCATGTGGGAGAAATAAACTGTATCTTGCTGAAGCCACTCTCATTTTGGATGTCTTTCACTGAAAAACAAACAATCTAACTGATAAAAGCGTTTGTTGGCTCTGATGGACCACTTGCCAAGCCCTGGACCAACTGCCATGGACAGGAATTATGATGGAGGCAGCTCCACCAGAGCCCCAAGAACCGATTGTGGAGAAGAGATGGATCTCCAGGGAAATCAGGGTGTAAGCTAGAATTAAAAGTGGCTGGAAGGGGCTTCCCTGGTGGCGCAGTGGTTGAGAATCTGCCTGCCAATGCAGGGGACACGGGTTCAAGCCCTGGTCTGGGAAGATCCCACATGCCGCAGAGAACTAGGCCCGTCAGCCACAACTACTGAGCCTGCGCGTCTGGAGCCTGTGCTCCGCAGCAAGAGAGGCGGCGATAATGAGAGGCCCGCGCACCGCGATGAAGAGTGGCCCCCGTTCGTCGCAACTAGAGAGAGCCCTCGCACAGAAACGGAGACCCAACACAGCCAAAAATAAATAAATAAGTAAAATTTAAAAAAAAAAAAAAAAGTGGCTGGAAGATTAAGGGGTGGGTACCACAGGGTATATCTACCACCCACCAACACAGCCCCCAGACTAAACAGGCTGGAGGATACATATATGCCTTGATTGGTTTTGTGTTTGATACCATCTCTTTTTGAAAAGACTCATTTTGTTTGTTTGTTTTTGAAAAAACTCATTTGGTTAAAATGTGCTTCTAGCTATTGAGTTGCTTATACATTCTGAAATACAAACAATAGCACCCAGAACAAAGTATGTGGAAGAGCCCTAACTGCATAGTGTTCCCAGAGATCCCAAAGCACGTTCTGCTGAAGAATTGGCAAGCTGCTGAGCTAGCCTATCGGAGAAGCCAGAAGTCAATCTTGTGAGAACTATGGCACCCACCAAATGAGGAAGCCTCAAAAGGTACTTCGTTTGTTTGTTTCTTTGCCTGTTTTTACTTGATTTGCACTAGCCAAACAAGTTTCAACAAAAATCTGAAGGGACATATTTTCAGATTGGGAAGTTACTATTGCAATCTTAATTTAAAAAGCAAGTGCTGATGGGATGGCCTCTGCCAAATATTTTCTAAAACCCAGAAGAAGTTAGGAAACATGGATGTGGCAGATGTACAAAGCCCAGAGCAAAACCGAGGCCAGTCTCCTTATTAATGCCTGACAACACTGCATGAACATTATAACTGGAATGTGCTGTTGAGAGATGACTCACGTAATCCAGTTGGCAGAAGATCTAAATTCCTTGGAAATGCCTTCCAGCCTGGGTTGAACTCCTTGCTAGAGGCTAGCTGGCTGGGCTTCGCGGTATACATCTACAGGATGAGAATGAGAGATGTCGCCAACCTATGAAATGCAAGGCTGCTGCGGAAGATGCTTGGCGACCTCGGGTGGATGCTTGGCTATAGCATTCTGAGGATCATGCCCTCCTCTTTCTCCTTTGCCCATCTCTATTCCTTCAAACACCAGTAGTACACCAAACCCCTCACTTTCAGATAAGGAAACTTGCAAATAAACCCTCTGGGAATTTTTTTAAGTGTGAGATAACTTCCTTGCCCTTGAACAAAAAAAAACTTCTTGTTTTGTGTTTATTTTGTTTCTTTCCCATGGCTTTTTTTATTTTTTCCTCTTCCAAAATCATCCACCCTAAAGCCCTCCCTATGTTTCAACCAACCAAATTTAATGAACCTTAAAACAAACGAAAAATCAAAGAAGGACTTTCAGTGTTGAAGTGTGTGATGGACATGATCGTACATTTGATTTAAAGCAATTAACCTGAAGCACTATCATCAATTTGATGACACGGTTTTAACTAAAAATCTGTCTATAGTGCTGTGCCAGATAAATTATAAATGGAATCAAATAGACAAGATCCCAGGCTTCAGATTATAATCCCATGCAGGTTGCTTTAGGTTATTAGCAACAAATGTTCTTCTTAGGTATCACCCATCACTTCTCCATGTCTCAGGTGCAGATAGATCTGTTAACACCTCAGCATTCAGGAGTCACAAACCCAAAAGGACATCCTGTAGTAAGGATAGAGACAAGGTCAGAGCCTCATTTCGGAAATGAGACCATTTCATCCACTTTGCTTCCTTTCTGCCTTCACATGGCCCATGTCACCCTGTAACATGGTACCCTTAGAGCCTAAGAGACTACCTTTCCTTTATGAGCTCAGAGTCAAGTTCATAACCCAACACTAGTAAGGGAATAGGACTTTATGGAATGCTATTTTGTACTCCATCTGCCTTTCCTTCTTGCTTTATTGTATTTGCTTCTAATTTGTTTTACTTAGCAATATAATGTGTATTTTTGTTAATCCCTTTGAATCCTTTATGGAGCAAGGTATGATTTATATTATATTATATTATATTATATTATATTATATTATATTATATTATATTATATTATATTAATGTGTGTGCATATTAATTTGGGAGTATCACCAAAAGAGGCTTTGGAATCATACCTTCCTGCTTTAAATTTCTCTTCTGCCACTTAGTGCCTGTGTGACCTAGGATGAGTTATTTAACCTCTTTGAGATTCAATTTCTTTACTTGTGAATTAGGACTGAGAATATCTACCTCAGAAAAGGTTGTCAGGACTGAAGGTAGCATAGGTAAAATGCCTTGCACATTGCCTGGCACCCAGTATTCACCCATGTATCATTAGATAAACTTATTTATGAAACAAATTATCTAAAAAGTATTTAGAGATGAATCTATCTTCTAAACAGGACTGAGTACAAGCAAGAAAAGCAAAAAACAAGTGGGACTACATCAAACTAAAAAGCTTCTGCACAGCAAAAGAAACAACAAAATGAAAAGACAACCTATGGAATGGGAGAAAATATTTGCACACTACATATCTGATAAAGGGTTAATATCCAAAATATATAAAGAATTCATAGAACTCAATATCCAAAAAAAAAAGTCCCCAAAATAATCCTATTTAAAAATGGCCAGAGGAACTGAGTTGACATTTTTCCAAAGAAGATAACTAAATGGCTAACAGGTAGATGAAAAGATGCTCAATATCACTAACCATCAGGGAAATGCACACCTGTTAGAATAGCTATCATCAAGAAGACAAGAGATAAGAAGTATTTGTGAGGATGTGGAGAAAGTGAAATCTTGTATACTGTTGGTAGGAATATAAATTTGTTCAGCCACTATGGAAATCAGTATGGAAGTCCCTCAAAAAATTAAAAATACAACTACCATTCAATCCAGCAATCCCACTTTTGGATATTTATCCAAAGAAAATGAAAACACTAATTCAAAAAGATATATGTACTCCTATGTTCATTGCAGCCTTATGTACAATAGCCAAGATATAGGAACAACCTAAGTGTCTACCGATAGATGAATGGATAAAGATATAGTATATGTATATACAATGGAATATTACTCAACCATTAGAAAAAGGGAAATCTTGCCATTTGTGACAATGCGGATGGACCTAAAGGGTATTATGCTATGTGAAATGTCAGACAGAGAAAGGCAAATAACTGTATGATTTCACTTTTTGTGAAAACTAGAACAAACAACAAAACAAACAGAATCAGACTCATAGCTACCGAGAACAAACTGTTGGTTGCCAGAGGGGAGGGGAGTGGGGGGGATGGGCAATATAGGTAAAGGAGATTAAGAGGTGCAAACTTTCAGTTCTGAAATAAATGTCACAAGAATATAATGTACAGTGTATAGAATTTAGTCAATAATCTTGTAATAACTTTGTATGGTGACAGATGGTAACTAGACTTATTATGGTGATTATTTTATAATGAATAAAAGTACTGAATTACTATGTTGTATGCCTGAAACTAACATGTTATGTCAATTATAATTTTTTAAAAAGTTAAAAACAGAACTACCATGTGACCTAGCAATCTCACTTCTAGGTGTATATAAAAAGGAAATGAAATCGTGATCTCAAAGAGATGTCCACACTCCCATGTTTACTGTGGTCAATGACCAGGGTATGGACACATCCTAAGTGTCTGCCAACAGATGAATAGATAAGACATGATATATGTATGTGTATCTGTGTGTGTTTTTGTGTGTGTATAAAATTCCATTGTGTGCATGTACATGTAGACACATATATATATATATTTATGAATATTATTCAGCCATGAGAAAGAAGGAAATCCTGCCATTTGTGACAACATGGATGGGCCTTGAGGACATTGCGCTGAGATAAATCAGACAGCAAAGGACAAATACTGTTTGATTTCACTTATATGTGAAATCTAAAAAAGCCTAACTTGTAGAGACAGAGAGAAGAATAGTGGTTACCAGCGTCTGCAGATGGTGAGGAGTGGGGGGGTGTGAGAGAATTGAGGAGATGTTGTCAAAAGGGTACAAACTTGCAGTTAAAATATGAACAAATTCTGGAGAGTTAATCTGATTATAGTTAACAATACTGTATTCTATACTTCAAAGCCGCTAAGAGACTAGATCTTAAATGTTCTCTCCACAATAAAGAAATGATAACTATGTGCCGTGATAGAGGTGTTAGCTAATGCTATGGCCGTAACCATATTGCAACATAAAAGTGTTGTACACCTTAACCTTATACAATGTTATATGTCAATTATATATCAATCTTAAAATAATTGATGATTGATTAATAGGATTGAGCATTTCCTACCAAGATAGCAAGGTTGAATCCAACAATATCAGTACTGCCCTGCTTCCTCTGTCCCACTGCAGAAGTGTCAGCTACGTCCATCCCTAAGATCTCATGTTGATACAGGGAGGGAGGGAAATAAAAGAAACAGAGGAAGAGGAGTCAGGGACACTCCCTGAATTAATCCACAAGTGAATACCCAACAATTACTAAGCCAGTGGGGGCAGCACTATGACCGGCTCCCCACTTGCACGTTCACTGGCCAAAGTCAGTCTCAGTATCAGCTGGGAACTTGTAAGAAGTGCCGATCAGAATCTCTTACTGTGGAGGCCAGAAGTCTGTGATGTAACGTGCTCTCCAGGTGATTCTTAAACATGGTAAAGCTTGAGAAGCGCTGCTGGAGAATATAATGATAGAAGGTACCTGTAGCTATCAGCCATTCCAAATGGAACAAGCCAGTGCCCCACAGGCCAGATCTAGCCTCCAGGATTATTTGTTTGGAACTGCAAAATAATTTTTTAAATGGCTGCTTTCGCATTTTGAAATTTTGAATTTCCACGTCATCTTGAAAAATCAAAAACTGTGGTAAAACTGAATCCTGCATTTCCACAAGGCCACATTTAGCAAGCGTCAAATAGCGGTGCCACTCTTTAGAACCTCTCTCTCCATTTTACCATGGTCTCCACCACTCCCAATTATCGCACCTGGTCCATATTATCCATCTATAGTCCCCATGAGGTCCCTATGGGCATTTGGTTTGACCAATCCTGGTCTAGTCCAACTCCTCCACCCTCTGTTCAGAAAAGTAAGTGTCAGAGAGTTTAAGCAAATTCAGTTTGCAATTTAGGAACAGAATACTGTATTATATAAATGGTAGCCATTATTACAATATCACTCGTTAAAAGAAAAAAATAATTTGGTCCAGGATGCTAGTTTTGAGATGGTATCTGTATTATGGTTCTGCATATTTTTCTTCTGTGACTTTCCTTGATATTCACTTCTATCAGATTCCTCCCATATCAGAGTGCTATTTGGAAAAGTATACACAATGTGATTTGCTGAGTTTCACAGGGAACGATCAAAAAGGCCAACAATTTTGCTCTCACACTGACTGCATTTCATCTTGGTATTAGACAAAGTGTCTCATTTCTGACAAATACCATGAAATTACACGTGTAAATGCTGTGCTTATGTCTGTGCAAAAAGACGAGACATTTCTAATATATTTGTAATGTGGATATTTAAAGTGTCCCAGGTGATTCCATTTTATGCAACCAGTTTTAGGAAGCACTGATTTGTGCGGCCCCAACATAATCCAATTATCCTCCCTCTGCCACCCCTGATGGACGACATGGTCATTTTTTTAATGTTTTTAAACTGATGTAATTATTGGAGAGTCCTTCCTTATGAAGCCGAAATCCACTACCTGCAATGCCTGTTTTCTACCCATTTCCCTTTGAAAGCTCTTTGGGGACATTTTGCACATCCCACCCTATAGTACCTGAACTGATCTCTAAATCATTTTGTTTCTGAACTGAGATCTATTTTGGCCATCATCCTTAGGAGTCATAATGAGATTTGTCATTTATGAAAACCTTATTCTGTGTCAGATATAGGACTAGGAACTTTGGATCCCTTCTCTCACATTCTCAACAAGACAGAAAAGTGGATTCTATCACCCATTTTTCAACTGGCAAAGCCAGAACTGGGACTGAGGCAGTCCCACTAGTAAAAACTTTACTGGCCTGGAACAATTTGGTGGCCAGATCTGGGCACAATATTTTTTAAATTGGGAGATTCCTGGTCTAGAACACTGTATTTTCAGGTTTAAAGTTAATAAGCAAAGCATTGCATAATTTGGTTTAGACTCAGTCTCATATCTGACTGATTGGAAGATGAACCTTGGGAGATGTCAGGAGCAGCTTGCTAAATGCATAATCCATCGCACGCATCCACCTGAAAATGCGGGGGTTGGGAGATTAGCTTGTTAGATCCTTAAACACAAGACAAGAGTCCTGACAGAATAGGGGGAAGGACAGCTAAGTATTCATTGGTGAGAAGCCTTCATGCGGGGCTGGGTAGCAGACACTATACATGACCTTTGACCATTAAAATGTGGGCTGTATTTGGGAATGTAAAAAAAACAAAAAACAAAAAACAGAAAGTGGGGGAAGGGAAAAGAGCCTGGATTGTTTTGTTTGTTTTTTGGTTTGGGCTTTGATTTTGTTTTGTTTTTGCCAGTCCCTGTACTCCCTGCATTCCTCCTCCATCTTCATTTTAAAAATAGCTATAACTAAATGCAATTTTAATTTAAAAAAGAACATAGCCTATAATTCCAATGAGTACCCCTCAAAATAAAGAATAAGAACTACAAGGTGGTCTGGCATGTTCAACTAACCTTCATCGTCTTTTGACATCTTATCTTATACGGGAGGTGTCATGAGACCTTATACACTCCAGGTATGTGCTTGGAGTTTTATGTCTCTTTGTTAATGTAGTGACGAGTTAATCCCAGAGACCTCACAGATTTCTGCTAGAATTTTACTTTATGGTACTGCATCTTTGGGGACAGCAATTTTATTGGAAATGCATTTCTGAGATGTGAATTTTCACTGTTTAGAGAAAAGAGTCAAGCCTGTTGAACATTTACCTTCCATCGTAGATATTATTTCAAATTCTGTCCAATGACTGTTTCAAAAGAAAATTAAATATGAACTCCAATTTATGTTTTTATTTTTAAATGGCTTACACAAATTGATTCCTTTTTAATTGAAAGTTATTTGGCTTGATTATGCAACTTCCATAACAATAACAAAGTCAGTTCGCAATCACTTGATTTAATTCATGTTTTGCCACTCTACCATTATTAAATTAATTCACCTTCTAATAAAAATAATTCCTAATGTTGAGAAAATACAGACAAGTAGAGAGAAGCTTTATTAAGATCATCTGTATTAAAACTAAATCCTTTTTCCTCATTAAAGAAGACACTGTCAATTTAATTAATTCACATTAATCCCCAGTTGACATTAAATTCATCTAAAAATCTACACTTATATAGATTATTAACACTAAGGCATAAAAATGTTTTAAATGATTAATATATAGAAGAAACACATTTCTAAAGATTCAAGTGATTATATTTTAAAATGTTCTACAGATGAACTAAACTTTTGAGGCCATTTTTTCAGTTTTTCAAATACTTTCAATTTAGAAATATAAGAAATCAGAAACATATCTTTCCTAGAGAAAAAAATTAGAAAAATTTTACTAGGATATGATTTAGAGCTTATATTTCCTCCTAAATTAACTTACAGTAATCACAGCATAAAAATTGAGCCCCAAATTATCTTTATATTCACATCATTAAAATTCTTATTTTGAGAGACAGCTCTATTTTGTGAAACTTCTTGATATTTTTTTCCTTTACTTTTCTAGAAAAGGGAAATTATTATAAGGCAGTCAATAGTTCACCTCCAGCATTCTTTAATCATTCTAGATTGTAAAGCTATTTTATTTTAAAACATCTTTATGTATGAACTTATTTTAATTGGGCTTTTAGAACTGAGCCTAATTATAAGTACTGGATGTCAGGCGGCATATTTTCATTCTGACTTTATCAATCTGTTCTCAGGCTATAGGTCACTTCACAAAGAATGTCATCATGTATGTTAACACTAATTTCAAACTGAGTTCTCATCTCAAGTCTATGCAAATCAGCCTTCTAAAAGTTGAACTTCAATTCATCAGCTCCTTTATACAGGGCTCAAAACTTCTACCAGGGCAAGACAAGCCAAACAAAATAACTGTCCTTCCAAAGTACACTGACTTAAAGAACTGAACTTTCACATCAAATAACAGCAAGAAATAGACTTGTATTTTATCCAGCTTTTCAATTTAATGATAAGCTCTAGACCTAATTAATAGACTACAAGATGCCAATTTTCTTTATTTACCTTTTTTGTCTCGATAAACATGAGTGTGCTTGAATGGACACCTCTATTTTCCTTGGGGTTTTAAAGCTTCCTTTCATGTGTGTGAAAAATAGCTAAATATGTCAGGGTTTATCAAACAGAGCCTTGCTTTTTTGGCTGGTCCCTTTCACCTTATCTAGCAAACACATTACCCTCTCCATCAAAATGTGGCAGTGCAAACACTGCAGTAGGCCCGCACACATAACCAGAGCTACCTTTAAACAGCCTCCAGACTCTTTAAACTCAGCTAGAAAGCTGATTAGGTCCCAGATCTTGGGCATTATCTTATTTTTGATAGCTGTGCTATGAAAAGGCAGTAAAGAAAAAGCTGTCTAATAGGAAGGCAAGTTAAAGTGTCTGCTTACTTAAGAGCTGCACTTGAAAGGAACGCTAAAAAAGAGAACTGTGTAAACTAGTTTAACTATTTGCAAATCTCAAAGGGAGCGATGTTTAAAAAAGAATGTATATATGAGTTAAAGGAGAACCATGATATTCCCTTAAATGTCAGCATTCACATACAGGAAACAACAGATCACCACGTTGTGTTTTCCTTTCTGGGGACATTCTAATATCTTTGTTTGACCTTTTAGGCAACTTTGAAGCTATTATTAGTCCAAATATGAGAAAGTCACAGGATCTTTCTAGATCTATGGAACAATCATGAAAAGACATATAGGAAGCTGTGTTTATTTCACTAAAGTTATCTTTCTCTGATCTAAGAGTAAATTAATTAAAATGTGAAAAGGTATTTAACACTGAAGCTGAGTTTAAACAACTGAGATTCACTTTTTTTTAATCAATGACACATGATATTTAAGAGGAAATATTTTATGCAAATCAAAACTACAATGCAATATCATCTCACACCGGTCAGAATGGCCATCATCAAAAAATCTACAAACAATAAATGCTGGAGAGGGTGTGGAGAAAAGGGAACCCTCATACACTGTTGGTGGGAATGTAAATTGATACAGCCACTATGGAGAACAGTATGGAGGTTCCTTAAAAAACTAAAAATAGAACCACCATATGACCCAGCAATCCCACCACTGGGCATATACCCTGAGAAAACCATAATTCAAAAAGAGTCATGTACCACAATGTTCATTGCAGCTCTATTTACAATAGTCAGGACATGGAAGCAACCTAAGTGTCCATCGACAGATGAATGGATAAAGAAGATGTGGCACATATATACAATGGAATATTACTCAGCCATAAAAAGGAAGGAAATTGAGTTACTTGTAGTGAGGTGGATGGACCTAGAGTCTGTCATACAGAGTGAAGTAAGTCAGAAGGAGAAAAACAAATACTGTATGCTAACACATATATATGGAATCTAAGAAAAAAAAAATAGTCATGAAGACCGTAGGGGCAAGACGGGAATAAAGATGCAGACCTACTAGAGAATGGACTTGAGGACAGGGGAGGGGGAAGGGTAAGCTGGGACAAAGTGAGAGAGTGGTAGTGTATATATGGACAGATATACACTACCAAATGTAAAATAGATAGCTAGTGGGAAGCAGTTGCATAGCACAGGGAGATCAGCTTGGTGCTTTGTGACCAGCTAGAAGGGTGGGATAGGGAGGGTGGGAGGGAGGGAGATGCAAGAGGGAAGAGATATGGAGATATATGTATATGTATAACTGATTCACTTTGTTATAAAGCAGAAACTAACACACCATTGTAAAGCAATTATACTCCAATAAAAATGTTAAAAAAAAAAAAAAGGAAATATTTTAGTGGATGAGCAAAAACATGCCTGTTTTGGGGGATCTTAACCTTACAAAAAGTTCAGCTGCCAGAAGTTCATGGATTTTTGGTGTATGTACAGAGTGGAAACAGACTGTCTTACACCACGGAGCAGGTTGAAAAGAAAAGATGTGAAAGGGATATGGAATTCTGATTTAAAGAAATGAGGGGTGTGGTTCTAAGTGGCAAGGTCAATGTTAACACGTGTAAGAAAACACCAGCTCCTGTCCGGCCTTGTTTGCATGATTTAGTTTGGGGAGTGACATAAAATGAAAACTATTCATACCTGAGGTTCTGT
Organism: Balaenoptera musculus; assembly: GCF_009873245.2. Lineage (NCBI taxonomy): Eukaryota > Metazoa > Chordata > Mammalia > Artiodactyla > Balaenopteridae > Balaenoptera > Balaenoptera musculus. Next base: position 47,351,397 of record NC_045786.1, on the reverse strand, counting down.
GATCTAATTGTAACAAAAGCAAGTCGTATTCTGTATCCATGTCGGATAACCTAAAGGGAAGGGGGAAGTGCTGTTAGCAGCCTTTCAAGCGCTCTGGTTTCACTTTAGCTCTGATCTCAAGTTACTCTCTGAAGTGGCAACAGATCAGCTCAAAAACAAAAAGATATTCCAAAGTCAAGGTAAGGCTGATCCTATTCCCAATTGAAATTGGTTTTGTCTAAATTTCAAAAGTCAACATGTGGACAAATCCAACCACCCCCCCCCAAACTTTATTATTTAATTCCATTCATTTTCACATCAAGATTCTAATTTTTAATTGATATTCTAACCTATTATCAGGAAACATGGCTTTCTGTTCGGCTTCAACAGTCTAACAGAGGACAGTGCCTGGCATATAAAAAAAACATATCATAAAACCCATAGGATGTTAACATATGCTATGAGGGACTTAGATACGTAAGACAAAAATGAGGAAGGGTGTGCTGGCATCCTTAGGAGAGTGGCTGGAGAGCTGTTTGCCTTTTTACAGACTTTTGGTGGAGTCTTCCTGTGATTTGACATACAAACACTTCAGTAGCATACCCACCATTCCCTGGAGTGGTATTTTAGCTTGGCATTTACATAGAAGGCTACTTAGTGTGTCTGGGGCCTAGGGAGACAGGGAGAAAGATAGTAATCGCTTTGCCCGTTTAGGGACAATTTTGCACTTCAGTACAATGCAGATTTGAGCACAATGCCTTGAAAGAATCACTTCAAATTTACAGTTTAAGTTTTGAGGTCTAGTCATAATATTCCAGGTGACCAGAATTAAAACTATTGTTGTCAATAGTGATATTAGTAAGACACTAATGCATACTATGAGCTATAATAATAGCAGATGCAAATCTAGATATAAGTACGTGGTGGGTACTGCTTTAAGAGCTTTGCACGTGTTAACATACTCCTTATGGCAACCCCTGAGGCAGGTACTATTATAATTTCACTAGATGAGGAAACTGAGGGAAGGAGAAATGAAGTAACTTGTCCAGGGCTGCACAGTTAAGAAGTGACTAAACTTCAAAGAAGTTCATTTGTATATGTGTCTGTGTGTGAGCATGTATTAATTATGGTAAAAAAGGGTCCCCTGGAAAGGAAATAGGACCCAATTTATTTGTCTCCTCAGAAGACAGGCAACATGTGAAAGTATTTTCTTCCTTATTAGGGATAATGTACATTTTATTAAAGAAACCTGGTGGTGGATGGCTTTAAAAGGTTTATTTTCAATGCAAACCAGTGCAAAACTAAAACATTTTGGAAAAATGGTTGCAAGTTGATTCACAAGGTATCTCAAAACTCCTTAGCTCAAGCGATTAAGATGTGTAGATTTGTTTCATCACAAACAAATTGGCCTTTTCTTCGCCTTGCTTGATCTGCCTTACTACACCGTGCTGACCATTGAGTCACAGATAAATATTTCTTTTGTTGGCCTGCCCTTTCTCTTTCTCTCTGGGTATTGTGTCTGTACTGACTTTTGATAACGGCTGTTTTTCTCAGTAGAAAGATGCATCTCCTAGAGTTTTGCAAATATTTTGGTTTTTTGTCATCAAACACCATCTAAGGGTAAATAGCAACATCTAGGGATAAAAATAAGTTGCTGAATATGATATTATTAGCAATGAAGGTTTACCATCAGGGTCTCCAAAGCTGCTCCAAATATAAGGGGCATTTGATAAAAGGAAATATTAACTGGAATGGGAGGTGTTGATCACACTGGTTAATTTCTTTACCATCATTATAAAGTGCACAATCAAGCCAAAAGGTACACTTTTGTGAATAAAAATATGCAAGAATGAGGAAAAATGAATGATGGATGGATGGATGGATGGATGGATGGATGGATGGAGAAGAAAGTCTTAATTATAAATGTTGGAATCCCTGCCATCACCGGATATATAATTTTCCCCCAATATTAACCTGAGCTGAAGGGGAAAAAAACACTTTAAATGTGTTCAGTTATTGGGGGGCAACTATTCACTTAACAGCTCTTTTTTAAATGCTATTAATCCCCACCACCACCCCCTTAGTGTAGCATTTTATATATATATATATATGTAATTAACCACTTTGGTAAGGATCTTCCCATCTAATCTAGAATGACAAAATGAAACTCTGATGGACAAAGAGATACATAATAGTGCTAAGATTGCCTTTCCAGGCTTCAGGAGTCATTCCAAGAGTTTCTAAAGGACAAATGTAAAAATAGCAAGCACAATAAACAGCATCTCTATTACTGGAAAATAGCACACCTGTGAAACTTCACTTTCACACACACATACATACAGAAAAACCATTGCTAACCAGAATAATAATAATCCAAGAAGATGAACAAAAAATATATCCCATTTTTATTATAGCAAAAAATATATATTATTTTTCAAGCATAGTTTAGTTAGTACACATATATGTGTACTCTGTTGTTGTTAGTTTAAATAAAAGTCAAGGGGAAGTCTCCTTTTTTAAAGAAATCTCATAGGAAGTAATTATTCATTGGTCCTTCAGTAGGTAATTCTAATTTCAGATCACAAATTTCAGAACCACAAGGATGTTCCCAGATCATTGAGATTATTTACTTGAAAAGACACAAATATTAAGAAGTTTATTCCACACACTGAACAGTGTATCACTTATTAAAAAAAACCTTTCCTCACCCACAGGGGTACGGTGAGGGGGGCGGGATAGAGAGGTAGTAAAAGTCTAGTCTACTGCCAAAGGACATTGTGAACTAATTCCCAAAGCAACCTCAGGAGAGTGCAAAAGAGCCACTTCGTCTGCCTTTCTACTGCTTCCACATTTCAAACCTGTTATTGAAGGAGAGAGAGCAAAAGAGAAGAAAAGAAAAGCCCACACTATTTGATATTTTCACCACTGCCATCCCACCCCCGTGCCATCCTCAGTTAAGGAAATGTTGGTCCAGCCACAAATTAAAATGAATAATCTAATCACATTTAGGGAATCAGGGCAAATAAAGGTCGTGTGCCCTGTAATTATACAAACTGAACCATCTCAGGAGGTATTTAAAATATTTGGGAGTTGCAGGTTTCTTGGCAGTAGTTGTTCACTGAAATCTCTTACAGAATTTTTTTTTTTTGAAACCTAGTCTGTGATGCAAAACCTGCTGTGCTAAATTATGAACCAAAGGCTTTGGGGTGGGAACAATCAATCAAAATACCTGGGGTAGTGTGTAATGTGCATGCTCTTGTCAGCATGAACAGGCTGCCCCTGAACACAGTCCCCCAGCAGGTTAAATAAATATGATACTATAGACAAACCGACAGGATCACACGGCTGCATCAATCAGCTGTTGATAAAATACAATCTTCCTTTAATACACGCTGAGAAAGTTATTTAACACTTACAAAACCTATATCCATTTCTTGTCCTTTTTTTTTTTTTTTTAATCTTCTTTGAAAGTGCAACTCTTAAAGGGCAAGGGGGAAGAAGATGCACGATCCCAGAGGAAGGAAGAAGACTTAATGGCACCAAAGAAACAGTGAGGCACAGCTATTAACTTGGGGGGATGGGGGCTACAAGTAACAGCGGTTGGGGGTGGGAGAACTGGCCAGAGGGTCGGTGAGAATGCAAACCTCACTTGAAGCTTTTCCACGGATTTCGAAAAGGTGGATGCCTTGTTGAAACTATTCCCGCAGTGAAACCCCTGATGCAAAGCAAACCCACGTTATGGCAATTCCGTTCTTATTTCAGCTCATTTCAGCTCTGCAGTTTGCTGCATCTGGAGCACATGAGGAACTATTCTGGATTATATTGGGGAAAAAAATAACTGGGGAGGAAATCATTTAAAAGTGGGGAGCCCCCAGTGAACGGAAGAGAAAAGTGATCCCGTAGAGCTGGTGATAATGGGGAGGTGGTGGGTGACTCCACAGCGGTGACACTTGGGGGGTCAGTCAAAGGGAAATAGTTGCCCGGAGTTCGCAGCCAGGGGGGTTCGCCTGCGTGCTTTGTGGCTTAACAAGCTGCCCACTCTGATCAAGTACTCCCCTCTCTCCACTTGCAAACAGGCAAAAATGACAGGGGGTGGTGCCAGGACCCAGGCTGGGCTGTCATTTCAGTCGATTTTGACTTTAACCTTCCTCGGGCGTCTCGCCCTGCCCCAGTTTAACCCCGGCTCGTCCCCTTGTCGCGAGTGGACCTGAGACACTGCGCGCCCGTGTCGGGCCAGGCGGGGAGTGGCGGGGTGCTGGGCATGGGGATGGCGTCGTCAGAGAGTGGGAAAGCCCCGGGCCCACGCTGACAAGCTATCTCTTAACAAGTGAAGATTAATGTCCCATCTAAAACTAAGCTCTCCTAAGTGCTGTCGGTACAACATAAATACTGAAAGTGAGGAAAGGCGTCGCCTGCCACTCAAAATACCGATCTTTCCCAGCCTGTTGAAATAACTCGCCCGGGCAGCTGGAGGTGTTGACTGCCACGTTTGTCAGCGCGTCGCGCCTCCCCGGACCCTCCTCGGCGGCGACCGCAGCTCGGAAGTGATCCAACCTTGGCGGCGGCGGCCCGGGTCGCGCCACTCCTCCCGCGTCCACGCGCTCCCTCCCCTCCGGTTTTCCCAAGACCCACGCCCGGGCAGGGGCTGCACTGGCGATCCAGGGTCTGGAGTCCGAGCGACCTTAGATCACTGCAAACTGCCCCCTACGCCCCCAGCCCCACCTCGTCGCTGGACCGCCCGGGCGGCCTTTGCCACTTGAGTGCACGAGGGTACAAATCCAGACCCGAAACGCGCTGGGACGCGGCCAACCCGCCTGGGCCGGCCTCCCGAGTCCCCTCCCAGACGCCCTACCCAGCCCCAGGTCCAAGGCTGAGGCCGGTCTTTTGGGCAGGGGGCGGGGAGGGATGGAGGTGAGGACGGAAGGTACGGATCCGGCCGCCCTTGACAGTGATTTCAATCCCCAAAACTTGCTTGGGGTTCCCTCTATCCCCGGGCGAAGACCCCCTCCTGCGGTGGCTGCACCGGGGCTGCGGGGACTTGAGGAGGCGCTGGAATCCTTGTAACCTTTTTGGAGACTTCGCGCTTTCAAGAGCTCTTTACCTGAAACTGACACCCGCAAGCAGTCTCCCGGGGCCTGCTGGGCAGACGGAGTGGCAGGGCCAGGCGGGGCCTGTTGGCGAGACACGGAGACATTTGTCATGGGTGACCCGGAACCTCGGCTTCTGAGCCCACGCCGGCGCGGGGAGGCCCGCGCTAATGTAATAAAGCGAGAGAGACAAGAGGAAAGGCCTTTCTCGCCCCGGGGCCGCCACTTGCCCACTCGGTTTTACTGTCAGGGCTGGTCGAGGCTGTGGCTTCATTTCATATTCCATTAATATTTACAGCAGCTATTGAATTTCCTATTACAAAGTTCACCATACGCACAGCTAATATGAAATTTTAATAGTATTGTGCCCAGGATGAAAAGTCCCACCATTAAGAAGGGAGGTGGGAGGGTCCTAGGGAGAAGTTGCCCTGGGAAGTTATCTGCCACTGAATGCTGGAAACGCCCCCCGAGTAGTTAAATGTATTCATTTTCAACTATTACCATAAAGATGTGAACTGGTGGGCATTTTATCAATATTGAAATCAAAAGTGAGGGAGGGAATGGAGTGGGTAAAAAAGCTCGCTGGTTAAATTGAGTTCGCAAAGTTGTGTGTGTTGGTGCTCTGCCCTCAGTTAGAGACGCTTCTCCTCTTCCGCAGCTGGCGGCCTCGGGAGAAGGGAGGCAGGAACCAGCAGAACTTTGCAGGTGGTACTGGGTTCTGGCTGCAGCCAGTCCTAGGTGGAGGCTGCCAGGGCTGCAGGGCTGGCAGGGGTGTGTCTAGAGGGCCTCTCCTCCCAGCTTTCCCAACCCCCAGCCCGAAGTCCCCGGAGTTCCCAAAGCTGCAGTCTGGGGGGGGGGGGGCGGGGCGGGGAGGGAGGATGGCCCCAGGGGAACAAAGTCCGGCGAAGAGCTGTGAGAATCGCCTGTTTGAAACTTTTCAGGATTGCCATCCCTAAGGTCAGGTGGTTTTCCTGGGAGACAGATTGGAGTGAAAAAGGGAGGAGGGAAAGGAAGATGGAGAGAGAGAGAGTTTGGCCTGGACAGTTGGAAGTGCTGGTGCACAAACCTGACCCCAAAGTCCAGCCGCCTAAAGTGGTCCAGAGAATAGCAAACCCAGAGGCTCCAGGGCGACCCACACTGATTCGTGGGGCCGGGTTTCTCTCACCGGCCTCTCAAGGGCCGCGCAGTGGAGCGGAGCGGCGGGGTCAGGCGTGTGACAAAAGCCGGCTTTGGCTGGAGGCGCGCCTTCCGACACCGACACAGAGGGAGAGCATCTTCCCCTGCAGCAGCTCACAGTCACGCCTCGTCGGGGGCGCGTGGGGCGGGGCGTGGCGTGGGATACATGCCCACCTACCTGCCTGTCCAGTCCAGGACCCACCCGTGGCCCTTCCACCGCAGGTACCCAAGTGACGCCCGCGGAGGTGTGTCTGGCCTTCCGCCTTCATATAACTGTAAGGACAGTCAACTTCCTGGGAGAACCAACTGGTCTCCAAGCCTCTCACCTTATGCACTTAACCTTGTCCTAGGGTGGATAGTTAAAATGAAAGGAAAGGCATACTTACTTTATTAGTTGGGGAGGGGGCATGTGATGTAATTTGTCCAGTCTGCACCAGGCTTTCACACCCCCTGCCCACCCCCGTCACACCATCCCCTCCCCACACCCCTGGGGTGTAAATTAAGACACTATTTTGAGAGCCACGGTGGTGTCTTAATAAGCTTCATTTCTGCAACGAGAAGACAATTTCTGAATCTTTAGGTCACTTTTCAGCTAAAGGAAAATGACAGTGTCAGAAGGTAAAGATGGGTGACATTTCCACAGAAAGATCTGGTGTTGATTTTTCTCCCTGGTTTTTAAAAATTATGACTATTATTATTGTTCCCCCCATTTTGTCTGCATGTGTGTGTGTTTTTACAGCCTCTAAATGTGTCATGCTTTGTCACATCCTCTGTGAGTGTTTTTAGAGAACATTTGAATAAAAGGCTCAATGCCAGGTATTGGTGACACAGGGGGTGGAATTTTCAGCCGTTCCACAAAGCGTTGGCCGCCTCTATTTGCATAAGGTCAGAGTAGTGCTTCTGATAGAACTTTAGCAGCATCCCTGTCTCTTAGCAACACCCTTGCACTCTTGGTCCCTGCATTAAATTGACTGGTCCCTTCCTTTTCTTCCTTTCATTGGGAGGCTTACAATAAAATGTCACCCTTCCAACCTGTGCCTGTCACCCAGTAGGTCATCTGGATCTTCCCCTCCCCCTCCCCTTCCCCTCCCCCTCCCCTTGCCTTCCCCTCCCCTCCTCCTCCCCTTTCTCTCCAGCTCCAATTAGACGATGAGAAGATTTATTTGGTGGATTCTCCAAACTGTTTCATTTTATTGTGTTAATTAATATTAATACCATTTCTCCCTTTGTTATTAATAAAAAGCCCTCATAAACAGAGGTGCGATAAGGAGCAAATTGCCAGCACCTGCCCAACAATGGGCCTGGAGAGGGGTAATAAGGCGAGTGGAGACAGAGGGGGCAAGGTTTGGGTCAGCCTCCCCATCCATTTAGCTGATGCAGGGTTGAGCGCAGCCTGGAAGCCCTTGAAGCGCTTGGAATATGCCAGGCAGCCCTCTTGGCTCTGGGATGGGACACAGTGACAGGATCCAGATGCTGATAGGTGGTGTTAATGGAGGGTCACGTTTGGACAATAGTATCCATCACTTGCCTCCTGGCTCTTCTGTCACATGGAGTCATTTATGACTACTCCATCACTCAGATTTGGGATAGATTCAATTATTGCCTTCACCCTGGCAACAGGATATACAAATGTATGCCCAAAGCACTAAATAATAATAATCATTATTATTATCATTACTATTATTATTATTATTTTGACAGCAACTTTCCTCTTTTTCATTTTAAAAGAAGAAGAAACCCCTAAGTGTTCAAAAATCCCTTCCTATTTTAGCCTAACAACAGCTGCCGAGTTACTCAAGCCCCCCAGGATAATGGCTGCCCAATTAGCACAAAGAAACTTTGTTTGAATGCCTGAATGATTATTGCTGATTTTTATAATGTTATCAGTTACCTAAATTAAATAGTCCCTGGATGTTTTCAAAGTTTTGAAAGAGTTCCAACTTAGAGAGGGTCTTTGAGCTATCTTTAAAAGTACATGGAAAACGTTTCTTCCCTTTTGAGAAGTGTTTGCAACAGAGTAAAAACAGGAGTTGTATCAAAAAAAAAAGGGGAAGTGGAGGAGGAAGAGGAGGCAGAGAAGAGCCCTTTATGTGATTATTGTTCATAAAGTTAAAAATCCATTTAAATCGGATTGAAGATGACAAGAATTAAAATCCTGAGAAGCTCTGCGGGAAGGAACTGGGAATCAGAGGGATATAAGGAGGAGCGATGCTGAAGGTCCCTGAAATTCTGTCTGCTTTCTGGTACAGAGAAACTGACCCCCTTCTTAGACTAGGAGTGGTTTGTTTTCTGCAACATATTACTCATCCCCTTAAGTGGCACAAATAGGAAGGTAAAACATTCTGCTTTTCCCTGATATTTTCACAAAATCCCGGCTTTGCTTTCTCCTCCCTTCCTCCTCACTGGCACGCCCTGTAATTCTGGTAATATATTGCTAGATAAATTTGCAGGTAATGGGGTCTGAGAAAGGCAGTCAGGGTTAAAAGTCAACTAGCTCCTCTTTAATAAGTCACTTGTCATATTTCTTCCACTATGTCAAGTTTGCTAAAGAAGATGGACAGGAACTGACGGGCAGCCACTTGAGTTTATTATTCCAAACCTCAGAAGTGAGGAAAACCGTAAAAAGAGATGCCCCTGCGCTTCTCACAAAGGGGCTGAAGCAGCCCCAGCCTTCCTCAGAGTTCCTCATTTCCTCTTCCTCGCCTCACTTTCTAGTTCTTCTCCAAGCTGCCTGGAAGATTTGTAAAGATAGGGGCGCAAAAAATATTTCTAGGGACTTTGCCGAGTTTTACTTAAACTCTCCTTACAAATTTGTCCCCCTTTCCCCGCTCATCAGTACCTTCCTTCTTATTCACTGCCAAGTGGTGATTCCTTTCTCTTTTTTTTTTTTTTCTTTTTTCTTTTCTCCTCCCCCCGTCCCCCGTCACAATACAGAACACCTCTGCAGGGCAATTTCACTTACAGGTGACGGTTCTGGTTTTAACTTTCTTAGAGATGACCTTTCTTATTTTTACAATTTTTTTTTCTGGGGTATTGCTGGTGACAGCTTCACATACCTTCTCCTTAAATCTCTCCATTCTCTTTCTTTTCGGAAGGATGTACAGGAAAGTTTGAGATGTGCGGTTTTTCTTTGCTCTCAACAATTTGCTATTTTCACCACAGATAGAAAGGACAAGAACATGTAAAATCCATGAAGTTTTAAGCATATTTGAGTTTGATTCTGGAAGACAAATTGATATATAACTCAATTCTAGAAAGGAAGAGAGAAGAAAAAAAGAAATAAAGATTGATTCTTACCTGTTAAGGCTTTGCCAAAGGCAAGAATGGGCACTGAGCTCAGTTCAGTTTGTGTTTTCCTATCACCCCAGCAGATTTGTAAGGATTCCCAATTTACACAGACCAAGCCAGGGGGGTGATTTCGTTTACAATTTCTCTCTCCCAATTTTTTCAAAAACAAAACATAAGAGGAAGGTTTTCCATCCTGAAGGCTAAAAGTTTTTTATATGTTAATATTTTATGAAAAGAGTCCTATAATTCCACAAAATTTCTAGCTGATGCCTTGCCAATGGACAGGCATTTGAAGAACAATAATTTTGCTTTTTTAAAGTTCTGAGGCAGTTTAAAACAAAAATAACACAAATAAATGGATCTCTGGGGAAATATGGTTTTATCTTCAAGGTACTATTATCACAAATGGCCCATCATGACAGAAAAATAAATAACATCTCTCATTCTATTCATCTTGTGACTTCATGCCACACAAATTTTCTATTTTCCAGGGGCCTATCCCACTCATTTTCACAGCTCTTTACATTTGATGTAAGTTTTGCAGGAGTTGCTCTGCATACGGTGAGCACTCAGGACTTGCTTTTCAAGCTCAGTTGTTTTTCTATGAACTTTCTCCAACTTCTGTCACAAATTTGCAGTAAAGGTCTGTTTATACATCTGAAACAAGTTGTTGGGGGGAGGGGAGGGTTAACTGAGAGTTCCAGAGGGAGAGCAATTAAAGTTTATAAAAATCAGGCACATTTTGACATGAGGGGATACATAGTTCTGCAAGAAACTTCTAGTAAGAGATTAGATTGAGGTTGGGAAAACAAAATTGGGTTTGCACTAGTCTGTGGCACGGGGTGGCGGTGGAGGGGAAGGGGTCATATATGTTCAAGACCATCACTCCAAGAAACTGCCTCTCTATGAGTCTGGGGAGTTGTTACATTCATCGGATTCAACCATCAGGCAAGCACTTGAGCAACTTTTCATACACCTGGAAGGACCCAGCCCTCCTTCAAAGGATGGAAATAGTGAGTGACGAACACCAGCTATATATCTGCAGTTTATCTGCTCTGTCTACCTCCTCAGTAATAGAGGTCCAGAGAGTTGTTTGCTTTTTATTTCCATAGATTTTTTTTTTTTTAACCAGGAGGGGGAAGAGGGAAGAGAAAGATCTGTAGGTTTGTTTGTTTGATTGTTTTAAGTATTCGCCATAGTGTGCAAAGTATTACTGTTAGAAAGTTTCTTGTTTCTGGCTTTGATTGAGCTCAAAACCTGCAAATTAATGAACTTTGTAGGGAGGCTTGCTTCTGAAACTACTAACGATGTCTTCTCCAGATCTGAGCGATAGGAATGGAATTTGGATAAACATCTCTCCCTTTTGGGACTCCATTGCCCCCCTCTCTTTTCCTCCTGCATTTCTCCAGATAACTGCCCCCCCCCCCGGAACCTAACCGGCATCCTCAGACCAAGCTCCACTTCCATTTGGGGCGCTGGTTTTGTGTCTCTTGGGGGTCCTCCATCTCACTGCGAGTTCAGAGCAGGGCAAGGCTCTGCAGGTCTGAGCACTCACGGAGACAGAACTATTTTCCACTGGCGATGGGTGATGAAAAACATCTGAAAGGCTGCCAGGGAGAAGGGGGATGTGTTCCCCACTCTGCAAAATCAGCTCGTCAGCGGGACCCTGAGCAGCTGTTAAGACTGCGGGGCTGACTTAGCAGAAACCCCAAAAGGCGCATCTCCCACCTGGTGGAAAATAGAACTCTCTGCTTGATTTCCTTTTTCTTTTCGGTTTTAACTAGGTGAGAAGATGTAAACTCAGAAAAACTGAAAGTGGGAGTGTGTATGGGGCACAACACAGATTATAGGAGGAACATCCCTATTCTCACAGAGGTCCGGAGAGGAGAGGAAGGTGCAGATTTCCTGCAGATAATCAAAAAACGCAAAGTAGCAAATTTGGGCGGAGGGGGCTGGCGCGAATCTTCTGGGACGATCGGTCGCAGCAGTGGCTTGACTCTTGGAGGAGATGGAGGGAAGGTCGGAAGTGGGCGCGGGCGGCGCGGGGGGCGGGGGCCTGGGCATCTCCATCCCCACGCGTCCGCTCCCACCCGGCCGAGCCCGCACATTCCACCCCGAGTCCGGCTAACACCTATCATTTGAAGCCGTCTTCGCTCTGTCTCCCAAACATCTCGAGCATTTTTTATTCCGCTCGCAGCTCTTTCTTATTGAGTTCTCCGTGTCTCTCGGCAACTTGTCATAACCTGTAATAAAATGCCCTTTCTGGCGGGAGTTAAAGTCCAGAGGGCAGCCGTTCTATTTCCAACTGATAGCCGAGAAAAGGAGACGCGGCCGCCTCCCTTTTGCCTGCCTCCGGGTTTAACTCCTGCGGGGCCGGCCAGGGACACGCGCGGCCTCCTCTGGCCTCGGGTTCCGAGGTCTCCGGTCGGGGGATCCGCCTCCCCAGCTCCCGGGCTCGGCCCCGCGGCTCTGGGAGAAGGTTCTGGGTCTGGAGGCTGAGCGCATACGTGCTACTAAGGTGTGTTCCTCAAAATGAGAAGAGCCTCTTTGCACTTTTTGGTTATTTTTTTAATGGGTGGGGGGCTTGGCCAAGAGGAACAGAACAGGATGGGGACAGATAGAAGAAGGGTACCCAGGTCACTCCCGCCAGCATCCCATGAGCTTTTCACTAGGCTGGTTATTTAACTGGTTCAAACAATCTTTAATTAGTCAGTACCATCATATAATTGTTTTCATAAGCCTGAAATCAAAATAGGAAGATTTATTCGAGATTTCCTACCCTGCATGTGAACGTTAAAAGTTCACACGAACTGCCACTTCATCTCACCAGGAATGAGGGAGAGCAACAGGACCGGGTTCAGCATCCCACCCCCGCAAAAAGCAGGGAGTTGGCATGTCCCGTATCCGGAAGGCTACCCAGGTGGCCAGGTACGAGGTCTTCCTAGCAAGAGTGAGTGCCCCTGAACATGACCTCCGGCTTCACATCCTTCTGAGGGATCCCTGATCCCCAGATCTCTGGAACACCCCTCTTTGCCACCATTATGTATTTAGAGAGAGCTGCCCCATTTCTTCTTACCTGACTACCCCCACCCAGAGAAGTCACCTTGGAATACCCCAAGGTGGCTGAGGGGAGCCAGGGTGTCTCCAGCTATTTTTCAATTTGTCTTCCTCCATTTGTGACAGAGGAGAATCAATGTCTGCGATGTCACCCAGTTGGAAAGAGGGGTTAGGAAAGAAGGTAAGGGGGAAAATGTAACTGGGAAAGGGGAACCAAAAACTCGGCAGCTGTCTCCCTGGTGCATTATTTTGTCCTGGGTTTATTTGTTTAAACAAGGAAGTAGGGAGTTCCCTCATGAAGATGGTGTCCGGTGTCCTCATGGAGATGGTCTCCTCCCTGACCTCTAGGGCCCCATGTCCAATCCCAGAACTCCTCTTCAAAGACCCACAAAGGAAGAGTGGCTGTGACATTGTTCTCATCCAGCTGTAAGGCAGAAACATCCTATTCTTAACTTACCCCTAGGCATGCTACCCTACCTCCTCATAGCAACCCCAAGAGACAGGTGCCCTGACTCTGGCCTGTGTGACTGAGGTTCCAGACTTCCTGCACCCTTCCCTCTCCAATTCACACACTCTCTGCTAATTTCTTTCTACACTGGGAAGTTAGTAAAACCTTAGAAACAATGTTTTTAAAACTCAAACTACATTTTGTTCCTTAAAAGAAACCTGCAGAAATTGACCAGCTGAAATCTGCAAGTGATTTCCTTTTTTGGGGGGGAGGGGGGCAGTGGTAGAGAGTTTGTGTCATAAACTGTGATAAGAGAGGGAAAGTAGAAAGATTTGATTTGAGAGTCTGGGTTATCTGATATTCCTCCACATAAAAGTCCATTCTGTTCAGTTAAGGAAGAAAATGTATTTCTGTCTTCTGCATCAGAAAGCACTGGTGGGACATAGTGGGGAGAAGTTTAATACATCTAGGAAAACGTAAGCAGTGGAGACTCTTTATCCCCCAAAGAATAAAAATTAAGAAAAAATTAGCAAGAATATAGACAAAAATGCTTGTTTGAGCAATCATTTTAGGAATACTCTACTGCATTGTTTATTGCAATCTCCCATTTCTCTTTGTTTTTTTCTCAAGGTTGATCTGTGGGTCTCTAGTATAACCTTTGATGTGGGCATCTTCAAGTGATAGTTTGCCATCAGCCGTTCAGGAGCTGCTGCCTTTATGAAGGTGAAGATTATTGTCCCTTTTAATCTCTGGACAAAGCCAGAATCCTTTTCCCCGTGTGTCCTACTTTTATAGAGACTATGAGGCTGTAGATCCTAGAAACGGTATTCGTTTAAACCCCTGTTCTGAAATCCTCAGGACATATTTAAGGATCCTGACAATTATAGCCCCATTCTCCCCAGTTAGCTCATAGACTCTATTCAGAAGGAAGCTATTTGGGAGCATGTAAAAGCCAGTAAATTTCCTGATGCACAAAAGAAAATGGTGCTTTCTGCCCACTGCCTATTTCCACTCGAAAGTGAATAATGCCCCAGTTACCACCAGGCCTGACTTGATTTATCTTGGTTAATAGGATTAACGTGTCAACCCCTCTCAAGAATTTCCAAATGCAATCCGGAGTGTCACTGACTCGCTGGTGTCTTTTTTCCTCTCTGATGGGCATAATGACGCACCTACAAGCAGAGGGACTTTGTCCAGTGAGAGCAGACAGATTATCTGTCTCCAGTGAAATAAGGCATGTTGCGAGGCCACCTTTGCCAAGACTCAAAGCCAGAACCCAGTCACTATAAAATAATTGTGTCACTACCTCACCAGTGCAGTGTTCGTGTTTCATTTATCTTTTGACTGTAATTGAATGGTTGAAAAGCAAAAATGTAGACAAATTCCAGCTGTATTCAGATCTGTTTCTTCCTCCACTACCTCGACCCATCATTAGATACTTTCCCTCTCTGCGCAGGAGGTCAGAGTGTATAAATATAAATTGCATTTTGCATTACTTCTAGATGAGTGAAGCTGTCAAAGCAATAATATGAGCTTTCAGTTCCACATTCTACCACTTCTTTCCCATTTTTTGGCCAAGAGGTCATGTGCAAATTGAACGTGACAACCTAGAAGACATGTCCAACAGACTCATATTGTTACCCCGCTCAGCCGCCTGGCTCATAACAACATTAAACCCACATTAGTCTCCAGCCTCTGCCAGGGAGGAGCTCTTAAACTTGGGACCCAGCCTTCTCAAAAATTTCACTTCAATGGTGACATTTCATCTGAAAGTCGTAGGCAGCACTAACCTAAAATATTTTGCACCCAGGATTCATGAGGATGTCATACTTAGAAACACCAAGCCAGTGTCTTGCAAGACAAAGGACAATGAACAAGATAAAGAGCTAAGAGCCCTCCAACACACACACACACACACACACACACACACACAGGAAAATGTACATGCTTCTATTTGAAATTATGCAAAATTTCCAGAATCCAATAGCCATGTGGTTAAAATCATTTTTGTTGTTGTTTAAACAATGAAGATGTCATTCAGGGAGTCACCTTAAAATATGGCTTGGCCTTATACCCTTATTTGCAAGTTCTGCTTAGCATTGTTTTAAAAATCCAATTGCTCAACAAAAATTAAAGTTTTAGCAGGTTATGATCACCATGATTAAAAGATAACCCTCCTCAAACTATATTGTAATGAAAGAATCAGGAACTTTCATCAATCTGAAGGAAGCCGAATGGCTCAGAGGATTGGTAATTGGCTATCGATGTGACCCGTTCATGTCTTGCCCAGATTGCAGTTAATGGAGAGCTGTTGTTCCCTGACAGGGTGTTTGATGGTTTCTAGGAAATGAGTGGCTGTTTTCATTCCTGTTCCAAATGGACAGGTGTCTACATCAGAATTGGCAACCTGGTTGACACGCTCAAAGAGTGGCCAAAGAGCGAATTGTTTGTGGAGAATAAACTTCCCTCCCTCCTGCAATGCCTGTGCACACGTGTGCGTAGGGAGGGGGCAAAATGGAGATGCTGGAGGAAGAAAGATTGATTCAAGTCCATGAAATGTAAGCAGGCTGAAGTCCTTTGGTTCTGAGTGGCGCGCTGTGCAACTGCATCTCTCCTGCAGCTTTTTCTTGCGCTTTAGCACATTGTGCTCTAAATGCACAAATAAAAATCCATGAAAGACTCTTAAACTTATCAGTCTCAACAAATAAAATGAACCAAGAGTTTTTTTACACTTTGTTAAGTAAGCATTATTTTCATATATCTTTCTTTTCTTAATAAAATGGATCTTTTTTTGTTTTTCATCCCCTCCTCTATAGGTCAGATGAATTGCATGTGTTTAGTTCTGAATGTGAGGTAATAGAAACTCCAAGAATCATACCTGGTAATACCTGGTCCAAAGTAGGAAGTATTGCTCTTCTCCTTAGTGGATAATATTATATTTTATTGTATTATACCTAAGAGAAGACCATCACACTTCTAAAAGTATTTATCTCTCCTTTCACTTTACACACAATCCCTACAACCCCAAGTTATTGTTCATGCAAATGATTTTTACTTCCTGAGTGTTATTATAAAGCAGTACATGAGTCATATTCTTAAGAAAAAAAAGTCATTGTAATACTCCAAAACTCTGATGTCCTTTTATTGTTTAACATTTTCTTTCACAAATATTAAAGTTGTTTTAAGTTTTGGAAAAAGATTTTTTTTTAAAGAAAAAAAAGATAAAAGGCCTCTGACTATAAGACTAAAGCAGTCACTGTTGTTGACACTGAAGAGATTTGCATTTAATGTGGTATAACGTTTATTAGTAAGAATGTTTAATTGTTCCAAACTTTAAAATTTAAGTTTCCAGTTGCAAGATTTTTTAATTCTTCTCTTTTGTCCTAACTTTTCCCTTTTCTTCTTAATGAAATATTTCTGTAATTAATTTTTAGTTCATTTTTACTCCACTGCATAGCCAGAAATTGTAGCAATGAAAGTCAAAAGCTTTGGAGTGAAGCTAACTGTTACACTTCTATGTGATGCATTCTATGACCTTGGGCACATCAGTTAATTTCCTGAGCCTCAGTTTCTTCATCTGTGATATGGGGGTATTAACTGTCCTTAATTTACAAACTTGTTTGAGGATTCAGGAAATAACATGGCTCTCCATGTTTCTGAAAAAGAGTTCATCAGTGTAAATCACCGTTATTGCTATTTATGATGATGATGATGATGATGATGATGATATAGCACCTCTAAGTGTTAGAATCTTCATCTGTGGAACAGAAATAATGGTACCAGTAAGACTGTAGACAAAGTTTGTAGAGCATTTGGCATGGTGGCTGAATCAGAGCAGGCCTTCAGTAAATGGATGGTGGTTTATTGTTGCTTGAGAGCTTTGGAAATGTGTGAAATATTCACTTTTGGAAAGAAATCCATTGTTCAAGAGTTCCTTGGTAGTACTTCATGTCTGGATCTAGAGGCTACGTTAGTAGAGGATGGCATGAACAAAGCCAAGTCTGAGAACGATGCCCAGTTAGTTTCCTTTGTCTTGTGACCATAACTCATGCCCATTGCTCTCATGATTTCATCCCACTGGGTGGAGGTGAGAAACCCCAACAAGAGTGGGTAGGGGTAGACAGCCCAAGTCCACCTCTTCTGATGAAGAAAATGGATGAAAAAAACTCAGGGAAGGTGCTTCACTATCCAAAATGAGTCTCGAAATCTGAAGGAGACTGTAGAGAGTTGGAATGTATGGTTTCCTTCCTGATATTATTAATTCACTTCTAGAAATAGAATCAAACCTTTCTGGAGTTTGCTTTTAAGGATAGACTGAGGTGCCATTTAAAGATTCATCCTGAAAGAACCCAAAGGAACCCTGAAGCCAGCCTCAAGCAGCAGCAGAAAGAGTCAAGCAGTTCTCAGAAAACTGCCTGGGAAGGAGCTGTTAAGTCCTGGTTTTCTGGGAACATCACATCGAGTCAATAATTCAACTTTATTGGAGCTTTTGGGGGTCCATATATTGAAATAAAATTTCATGTTGAAAATAATATTCCATAACTTGGGAGATTCCCTTACATATTAGAGTTAATGGGTATAACCTCCCTGGAAGATGGGGAGTCGGTAAGAACTGGAAATTTCCAGTCTTAAGTCATTTATGTGTAACACAACTAAATAAAATGCTTGTCCTAGATGATTCTGTATATAAAACCAAACATTCCTTGAATGACTATATAGAAAACTAGTTTGTTCAGATAACCCCTATTCTTGATTCATTGTATGAGGTTTGGTGTGTGTGTGTTTCTACTATATCAACTGCCCAGAGACATGTAAAACCTCTCATGTCCTCAGTTCAGCAAGGAAGCCAAATGGAGTTGGGTTCATTCCATTCTCTCTAAACATAACTGCCTCATTCTGCAGAGTAAATTAGAAAATTTAATGAATAATGAAAATTAAAATGTAAGCAGGGAGAAGTAACTTCTCTACCCAGAGTCACCACTGAAGACCCACACAACCAAGAGTTTGGCATTTGCCTGTCATCTGCTTTTCTGACCACAGGGAGCAGCTCAGGTGACAGGCACACAGATGGACACATTGTATGATTAATGGCATCAACCAGGCCTGGTGGTGAATATGCAGGAAATGGCGACAGACATGAGCTAGTCCCCTTTTTGGTTTAATGCTCTTTCCAAGGTTTGAAGTTGAGAGGGATTAGGAAAAATTCCAGCCTTCTTTGCTAGAAAATCTGAAGACACCCTCCCTTCTTTCTCCAGCATCACTTACCAAGACCAAACCTTTAGTGGGAAGCTATATCAGCCTTCGGATTGGTCCACTGAAATTATTCTCCTTCCCTCCCTCCCTCCCTCCGTCCCTCCTTCTCTTCCTTCCTTCCTTTGTCTCTTTCTTTGTTCTTTTTTCCCCCTTGCCTTCTTCTTTTCTCTTCTTTCTCCCAAGCATTGTCTCATCTCAGCAAGCTCAGGGTGCAAACTGGTCCACCAGAATGGGCTCTCCGAAGAATCTCTGAGGAAGAAATGAATGTGCAGATTTGAGCAGGGTCAGAGCAGGCAGCACGAAGACCTATAGCAATTCCCAACCTAACACCCTTTGGCTCTACTCCAGCCACCTTCTGACCAAATAGGTTGTTCCTGAGCATGGCTCCTCTATTGCATCAAGAATACAGGAGATCAAGACTCCATCATTTAAAATGGACCAAACTTGGGAATTCCCTGGTGGCCTAGTGGTTAGGATTCCAGGCTTTCACTGCAGTGGCCCAAGTTCAATCCCTCGTTGGGGAACTGAGATCCCGCAAGCCACACAGCACAGCCAAAAAAATAAATTAAAAAATAAAACAGTATTTAAGAAAAAAAAAAAGAATTGCTTTACACTAAAAAAAAAAAAAAAAAAAAAAAGAACAAAACTTGAAGCCATAGCCTCAGGATCATGCCCAAAGTTGAGAATTCTTTCCTTTACTGGTTTTTAAATTTTAATTTATTTTAAATCGACATGTAAAAGGTAGGAAAGGGTAAAAACTCTTCCTCCAGTCCTATCTCCCAGC
This sequence comes from Balaenoptera musculus, assembly GCF_009873245.2. Lineage (NCBI taxonomy): Eukaryota > Metazoa > Chordata > Mammalia > Artiodactyla > Balaenopteridae > Balaenoptera > Balaenoptera musculus. The sequence continues at coordinate 47,332,325 of NC_045786.1, read as the reverse complement.
CCCTCCCATCCAAACTCACCAACATCCTTTCTTTAAATCAATAGACTTTTTTTTGGAGGAATTTTAGATTTATAGGAAATTTGAGTTTCTGTATATCCCCTCACACCCCTCCCCACCTTGCCCACCTAATACCATCTTGCATTGGTGTGGTACATTTGTTACAATTGATGATCCAATACTGATACATTATTATTAGCTAAAGTTCACGGTTTACATTAGGGTTCATTTGGTGTTGTATATTCTGTGGGTTTTCGCAAATATATAATGACATGTATCCACCATTAGGGTATCATATGAAATAGTTTCACTGTCCTAAAAAATCCCCTGTGTTCTATCTATTCATCCCTCTCTCCCTATGAAGCCTCTGGCAACAGCTAATCTTTTTACTGTCTCTATAGTTTTGCCTTTTCCATAATGTCATATAGTTGGAATTATATGCAGTGTATGTAAGTTTCCTCCATGTCTGTTCATGGCTCACTTCTTTTTATTTTCACATAATATTCCACTGTCTGGTTGTACCAAGGTTTGTTTATCCATTCACCTACTGAAGGACATCTTGACAAGTACTAAGTTTTGCCAATTATGAATAAGGCTGCTATATACACCCATGTACAAAGTTTTGTGTGTACATAAATCTTCATGTCATATGAATACATATCAAGGAATGTGTGATTGCTAGATGATAAAGGAAGAGTGTGTTTAGTTTTGTAAGAAATTGCCTAACTGTCTTCTAATCCAATGTGTTTCTTGGAGTTTTAAAGTACATATTAGTTAACACAATAGGTCCCTAGCAAATATGGAGAACCAGAACAAATCCTGGGGGACACCAAGGCAAGAGCTGGGGCCATTTGGAGGAACAAAGAGTCCCTCTTAAGAATATGAACTTGATCAAGCTACAGTGGTTCACGCCTTGCCTTCGTGACTTACTTGCTCTGTGACCTCAGGCAACTTACTTAACCTTCCCATGCTTCTATTTCCTCAACTGAAATTAACTTGGTAATAGTACCCAGACTCTAGGGTTCTGAGCATTACCTGAGATATCTCATGCATGTCTTAGCACATCACTTGGTAAAAGTGCTCAGTAAAAGTTCATTATTATTATATCTTATAACAAAAACCAGCATCTCTTCCACCACCACCCCCCCCACACACACACACGTATAGCCAGTATATTCTTTAGGGATGAATTTGTGTAACAATTCACTCAGGTACAGAATGATTTCATACGTTGTGAAATCTGGTGAGAAAAAAATGTGCAGCAGCTAAAATAAAAAGAAACCTAAACTAGAAAGGAAATGTCTTTAAGTGCGGAGGTTTTGGTCCACAGGATAAATTCTCTCACTCTGCTCTAGCCCTTGACCCTCAACAGTGTCTTTTTGGCTCAGAATCCGCTGGGGTAAGTCCTGGATTGTGAAATGCCCTCCCTCTGGTAGCCTGCCAAAGCCTGCTCCACAGACACCCAGGCTAACCCGGCACTGCTCACAGCGAGAATTCTCCTCACCCCGAGGGCCTGACTCACGCTCCTGTATTTTCCTTTCTCAGACAGTTCCACAGGCAGGCAGGAGAGGGCCATTAAGCAATCCATATGGTAATTTTTTTTTTCTATTTCTTTGGGCAATTCTTCTAGGATGACATAATTATATGCGTTAAAAATGAAAAATAAGAGCGCTGTAGCTGTATGTTTGTATTGGGTTTATTCTGGAAATTAACCAACAAACAAACAAAAATTCTCTCCTATGCTTTCCTGACTAATAATCTATGACTCCCACAGTGCCCTCACACCAGTGGAAAAGGAAACATTTGAGTGTTTCTACCAGCTGATTTACCTTCATGGTATCAGATAACTATAGTTTTCCTGTTTTAACTGCATGAGCGGGGTTTAGGTGTCATAAGGTCAGAGCATATGGAATTTTTTTTAAACTAAGGGTAAACAATGAAACCCGATAAGTTATTCAGGGCATATGGCTCAAAAGCAAGCAGTCACTAATATGAGTCATATCGCATTAATAAAGCACGACATTAAGGGCACATTTGGATCAAAATATTTTGGAGTAACTGTAAAACTGAAATATGACAACAGAGCTCAGAATTCTACTTAGGAATTACAAAGAGGTAGGTTTGAAAAGTTGAACTGTAGGACATGTGGGTCTGCTGGAGTCTTCCAAAGGGATGGTGACAGCCAGGTATTAAGACTGTTTAGCCCATCAGTCCTGTGGGAAGAACAGGAAGAGGGCAGAGGGTCAGAATGAGCAGGGTCTTTCTCGTTCCGCTCTCCCACACCGACACAAGTGTCTTGCAGTTCCTGGCACAGCTTAATAGAGTTGTGAGAAAAAGAAAGGAAAGAAGGAAAGAATCGGCCCCAAGGGGAGGTCTCCCACTCTAAATTTGCTTTGGATGTGCTAGGGCCCAGGAAAATCTATCTAGATTTTCTAGAACCTTCTGGGCTTTAAGGTCCAGCCTGCTGAGTTTGGATAATGATTAACAGCACAGTATCAAGAATCAGACAATAGTAACCAACTTGGACTTCTGGCTCCACCCTTTCCTAGTCCTATGAAATTGAACAGTTCCTCTCTAAGCCTGAGCTCCCTTGGTTGTAAAACAGAAATAATAATAGCAACATACCTCCTCCAGCTGCTGTAAGGATCACAGAAAATCAATGCTTGGCACAGTCTCTGATGCACAGTAAGTGCTCAGTCTAGGTCGTTACTGCACTATTGTCGTCATCATTGCTATTTTGAGTTGACTACCCCAGTTATGGATATTCTTCCATCTGGAACAGGAAATAGGCAGGAAAGAAATTAGTAGTATCAGGGTTCAGGCATGGACCCTGGAGTTGAGTGTTTCAGCATCCTTAGATGCTACCAGCTGTGCTGCTCCGTTATTTAATTCAGTTCAACAAGTGTGTTTTGAGTCCCTTCTTTGTAGAAAACTCAGGAAAGGGTTCTGGGGAGTGTTCCAGGATCCAGGGGACACGGTGATATCCCTGCCTGACAAGCACTTTGCCTGCACAAGGGGATTCCACAAATGTGGCTATTCAGTTAGTGGTGTCACGTGAAGTTGGAGATAGCCTCTCAAAATATCAGATTGGCCTCTTTGAATCTGAATTAGCACACACATTATCCTGACCCCTATTCTCCTTCTCCCCCAAATATAGATGATAGATAGACAGATAGATAAATAGATAGTATTTTAATAAAACAATTTCAGTTTAGAATCTCTTTTAAGTTAAAAATTTAATTATTAATACAAACTGTATTAAAATATGTCTAAGCAAAAGAGTTTTGTCCTATATATCCCTTGAGGAAAACACGGTTTCAAATGTTTAAGCAACATATCAACCTAAAGCATGAAGACACTGGTCCCATGCTGTTTTTCTCTGCACCCAAAGCATTTCCCTGCCTCTGTGAGAACGTGGGTGAGTCATGGCTCTGTAATGCATTGGCATATAACTTCTGCTTCAACTTTAATTTTTTCTGGTATAAAAGAATACTGAGGCCAGAAACTGAATGATGGTCTAGGACTCTACACTGACTCCCCAACCAAGCTTCAGAATACATTCTTACATTTGCAAAAGAGCACCTATATCTTAGATATCTCCTGACCACTTGCCTTTGTTAGGCCAAACAAAAATAAAATTAGGGGATCATGTAAGATATATAAGCAGATAGACTAGTAAACTGAGATGTTAAACTCATTTATCAAGAATATTTGGAAGAAGGATGTGGGCTCAAATTGCCTTCTTGATGTCCAGTAAATCATGACTCCATGAGGCAGAAATATGCTGGGCTCCAAGGAGCCCTATTCTAGCAAATTTTCTTCTCAACTTGAAGCTGAATGTCCCTTGGTCTCCTGTCAGTCATGGAGACATGGAGAGATGAATGGAGGGGCCCTGGGGCTTTTGTCTTCAGGTGCAGTCAGAGCCCTGCAATTATTTTTCTGTACCAGTGGGAGGATGGCCAGGGGGATCTTGACTCTGACCTTTAATTTCCACTCATTGTCAACAGTGATCCTCCCCCTGCAATGGGAAAGCTAAAACGTTGTTTAATTTTTATGATTTTCATGGTTTTGACTAAAAAAAAAAAAAGTTTTGAGAGCTAGTATTAAAAGTACTACATATCTGGGACTTCCCTGGCAGTCCAGTGGTTAAGACTTCGCCTTCCATTGCAGGGTGGGTAGGTTCAATCAGGGAGCTAAGATCCCACATGCCTTGTGGCCAAAAAACCCCCAAAATATAAAACAGAAGCAATATTGTAACAAATTCAATAAAGACTTTAGTAATGATCCACATCAAAAAAAAATCCTTAAAAAATAATAGTACTACATATCAGGAAAGGAGTTTTCTATGGTATCTCTAAGTTGTATGTGCCTGATGCTGAAAGGAGTACCCCTAAAGAAAAAAATCTCTCCACACCAGGTGAGCCTCTGCCAGTTTACAGATACAGTAACCGCCATTATACCCAGCTAGTTCCCCAGGGCTGCCCATATCCCATATTCTGGTCCCCATATAGGGAGGAGGATCCAGGGATGTGGAGGTTTGGTGCATTCTTGAATTTCTAATGGTCCTCTTTTTTGAAGTTCTAAAGCTACTTCAAAGTATTTTATTGTAATGATTTCACCTCTATCTAATCTTTATTAGATTTAGGGAAAAGAACATCAAATACTGTCCTTAGTTGTGTTTTCAAAGCAATAACTGGCACTCCAAGCCCTGATGTCCTCACTAGTGAACTCTTCCCTAGAATCCTGCCCTTCAACCTTCCAACCCTCCCCTGCCCTCCAGCCCTCCACCCCTCCTGCCCTCCTGGACTTCCTTCAGCTTGTCTGCCACAAGCTCTGTTTGCTTTATGGATGACTTTTTCTCTTCCTAACTCCTTCTTCTCCTGGCTGAGTTCCACCCATCCTTCATGCATCAGTTTGAACATGGTTTCCCACAGGAAATCTTCACAGTCCCCTCAACAAAGACGTGGGCTCTTTACCCACACTCCGCTGGTTCCTATACAATGACTTCTAAGGCACTTCATGCAATTGCTTTTTGATTGCATGTTTCTTGCTCTGAGTTCAGAGACTATTTCTGTCTTTACACATGGTAGGTGCTCGATAATCTTTGATGGAAGTAAAAGAGAGAGAAGATATGGAGAAAGAGAGAGAGGAAGGAAGGGAAGGAGGGAGGGAAGAACATGAGAAAAAGGGCAAAAAAAAATCACTGCAGAGGCATTCCTAATTTGTCATACCCCCCACCACGTGGCCTCTCCCGTCCTCTTTTTCTCTCCCTCCTCTATCATCTCCTCTTCATGGAAACACCATAATTAAACAAAATTAAAATCATCCTTGCCTCAGTGTGTACCCCAATTTGATGTGTCTTTTTTTTCTTTTTTTGGTCCTTCTGAGTCCTGCCTCCACAATTTAAATATACAATTCCAAAGCCAATTTACTCAACAAGCACAAAGCATGATATCTCTCTCACATTCATGTCAATAAATAAATCACAAAATATGTTTTGTTAAAATATAATTTTTTCACTTAAGGTTTGAAAATCTTACACAAGTTTTGTCACCAAATAAGTCCAAATTGACAGTGACATTCCATAACTAAGAAAGACACTAGAAATAATATTATTTGGGGGTGCAGATGGAGATGAGGTATATCTTGGCAAAAATTTAGAGAAAAATGTGGTGTTTGTATAGTTGGACATTTTATATATAATTTGATTTCATTAGTAACTAATGCTTGAGATCTCCATTTATTTAATGAAATGGATGTCTATTCTATTAAATAAAAAGAAGGCTTCACCCCACCCCCTGGGGATGTCAAAATTAGAACAATTAATGTCAAAGCCCCTTTAGGTCATTTTCTAAAGGATAAAAAATCCCCAACTGTATAATGCTGTAAAAGAGAACATTGCACTGTATGTGAATATGAACTAGATAAAAACTTTTCAAAGCAACTTTCCATTGTCTTCCATGAATTTTCCTTTTTTCGTTCAGAGAAATCAAGAAGATAAAAAAATAAGAGCGAGCATAGTACCATAGCATTATAGAGGAGAATAATCCATGTTCATCTGCATTATTGTCTCCATTTTTCACTTTCTCACCTTAAAGAATGTAGTTCAGAGATTGCAGAGCTCCAGAGCAGGGCAAGAAATCAAGTAGTGTAGATTCACTCATGACGAGAGATTTCAAAAGTTAAAATTACTAAGTCAGGGCTGGAAAAAAAGAGATTTACTTAGGCATTAAAGATAGGTACTGGGCAGTGAAACTGATAGATCCTTATTACATTGTCCCATAAGAGACTGAGCCACTCGGAGAAGTTAATGTTAAGGAAATTTAAAGCAAGTTATAGGAAATACTTCTTCACCTGGTAGAATTCATTCTGAGGAATTTGCTGCTACAGGCAGTCATAAAATCAATCACTGAGTTGCATTTTTCAAAAGGCCAGAATAATGTATGACCCACTCTTCTGACTAGTTGGGGAAGATAAAAGCAATCAATTCACCTGCTTCTAGAAGATCACAGTTGATTACAAGTGGGATCAGCAAAAATATGTCCCCCACCCTTGATCAGGATAATTAAAAAGTGTTTGCCCATGCTCATATGTCCTGGAAGGACAGTGGAAATAGGATGTAAAGCTCAAATGACCTGATCTAATATGGCAAACATTAGTTGACAGGGACAAAAAATTAAACAATACAAAAAAAAAAAAAAAACTATTCCAGGAACTATAGATGTTCCTAAAATATTTTTCATAAAAACATTTTTTCTGATAATATAAATATTATATGATGTTTTTGTTTTTGAACCTGATTTTGGCCAGTATTCTTAGAGTAAATCTGCCAAACTTGAAAACAATTAACAAGCATGACTTTTTCCCAATGGAAAGTAGAGTTTAGTCAGAAGTTATGCATGCACTGGAAATGTTAGCAAGGCAATGTTAATTCGGAGGTTGTCGGGTAGAAGGTCAGTAACAAACTCCCTGGATAAAGGCATCACAGTTTAAAATAAGCTTCTTTTTATTTAATCTGCCTCACCTCTTTAACTTTTTTGAAAATGTAGTGTATTCTCTAGAATTTCACTTTATGCTACTACACGTGCATCAAAAGCCATATTGCACCTTCAACATCCTAGTGTATGAGCTTCTGAAAGAGACACTCAAAAAGGCATTTCAGGGATGGTTGGAGCCTGCATTTTCCTTTGGGGACAAAAGAATGTCACACCACCTACAAAAAAGAGAAATTTTGCTTTAAAAAATTACAAAGTAAAATAAAATCCTGAATAAGTCATAACAAAACCTAGTCCTTGAAGTTCAACAAAGTGTAGCAGCACTGAAAAGGCAAAGAAAAGTCATCATTGTCACCTCCTGGAAACCAGGAAGTGTTACTGACTTTAACGGACAGTGACCTGTCTAGTTTCATTACTCATGTTAAAGAAAAAGCAAAAGTAAAGATAAAAGGTGTCTGGAAGTTCTTTCATGGTAAACCTCCATAACTTGCAATAGTAGTTATAAGTTGAGCTTAAGGACATCTTTATTTTCATAAACACATTTTATTAAAACATTGTCTTGCCCCAAAATTTTAAAAACAAAAGAGTAAATGTCTTATATTAATATATTAATTTCAGGAGAGTTTTCTATAGTTGCTATGGCACTGTTGGAAGCTCTACAGGCATTCCTGAATCAGCTCATGGGACACCTCACTGCTACAAGCACTCCTTGTGGAAGGGATATTCCCTGGAGCCAAGCTCCCCGGGTTTCAGTCCCGGGAAGGCATCCGCTGAGTTCATTGGGCAGATCATTTCACTCTCCTTGCCTCAATATCCTCATCTATAAAATGGGTAGAACAATAGTGCCTATACCACAGGATTGTTTAAATCAATATAAAGTAACTAAAACTGTGCCAGGTATATAGTAGTGCTCAGGCATTGTTATTTTCCTTCAATACCCAGAAAGTCTGGGTTTTAAAGGCAATCATCTTTCCTCTAGGACAGAATGGGACAGCGGAGGTCATTTCCCCTTTCGTGGAGTTGAGTGTAGGAATGGGAGAAGTTTCCATTGGTACGCTCTCTCCCCATTCTCATCCCTACCCTTTCTTCTGCCTTCTCTCCTGCCAGGTTTCTCCTTAAATTCTGTGCTCCACAATCCAGCTAAGTTTGCTCACTCCTTACCGTCCTTGCATCTGCTCTTCACTTGTCCTGGAATAGTTGCCTCCTCTCTCCCCACACCAAACCCTGCGTGGCTAATTCACAATCATCCATCAGCCCTCTCCCTGGATGTCATCATTTCTGAGAAACCCCCACACCAAATCTGTACTAGGTGCTCCCCGTACACGTGCTCACAGCCTCCATCCTTCAGTTACTGTCTTTCATTTCCGGCTCTCTGTCTCTACCATTAGACCGCAAGCTCCTCTTGGCAGGGATTTGGATCTGCCCATGGGCCACTTCTCCCTATCGCTGAGCATCAATTCTGACACACTGAGATGAAAGAAACCCTCAAGACCAACAGGAAAGCCTGCCCTTTCTCAGGAACATGCTTTCTATTTCCATTTGCCTTTACTCTACAAAATCACCTGCTGATGAGGGTCTGTTCAAAAGAAATGGATGTTTTGGCTATTATATGCGAAGTCAGTGTTATAGAAGAACCATGTTGGGGCTGTGTGGAAATAATCGGTTTACTTTTTATAAAACAAACACTAAGAAAATCTATAATGCAGGCTGAATTGGCAAAAGTTCAAAACAAAGTAAAATGGAAGAAATACTTTCTTTGAGACTTATTTAGTCTAAAAAAAAAAAAGACTCCAATAGGTGGTGGTGATATTTATATAAGTCTAAACTTAATTGTTTAATCATATTGCAGAGTTTACACTTATCTCCTAGAATATGCAAAATAGTATTAACCTTATAATCTTTTGAGTACAAATAATATATACTTGGCTTTATGGTGGATGATCAGAAAGGAAAAAAAAAAATAGATCATTGGGATTGACATATATACACTAATATGTGTAAAATAGATAACTAATAAGAACCTGCTGTATTCAAAAAATAAAATTAAATTAAAAAAATAGATCAAGCAATTAGACGCAAGCATAGTGAGGTAGAAGATTGATTCAGGCAATTCACTCTCACATTTTACTCATACCTGAAAAATGCAGTTAATAGAGGCAGAAGCATGGAACAATCCAGACGAATGATTCAGTTCTTTATTTCTCTTTGTGAATGCAGGTTAAATATACACTTAAAGATATATGATAACAACAATATCTAGACTACTGAAGCACGGTCTACATACAGAGCTTTTGCTAAGCATTGTCCATGAATTATTTCATTTAATCATCACAAGATTCCTATGAGGTACGGAATGATTAAAACAATACAGTTGAGTAATTTGAGGTTAAATGATTAAGAAATTTGCCCAAGGTCATACAACTAACAATCAGCAGTCAGTATTCAAACGCTTGTTCATTCATTCCTGACTTTTTCCTCTTACATTCTAGCCTACACTACAGCCCTCACCCAAACTCAGATAACAGGATGTAGTTGGAAAAACCTGAGGTCTGGACTCCAAAAACTCACATTAGTTATCAGTTTGAGTAGATCGCTCCATCTCTGCTTCATCATTTTTGATAGGAGAATAATAATATTCTTATCTGCCTCGCCTGACTTCCGAAGTTCCCATGACGATCAGGTGAGATGGTTTACATGCAAGAACTTAGGAAGCAGGAATGTGCTATACAAATATCAGTTGGCAGGGCTTATTTACAATCATAATCTGTTGATGGATCTGCGTGAATTTAATTGGTATTTAGGGAATATTTCATATATGATGGTTGATATGGTAAATGGATATGATGAATGGATGAAAATGATGGACCAGATATGATAAATGGATGAAAATGATGGACTTCGCCCACACAGATAAACGGATGTGATTTGAAGAAGGAAGTGGCTGTCCCATAACTGCACTCCAGGCTTGAGGAAACAGTAATTGGCATCTATAGAAAATTAGAATATCAGAAACAAGGTTCCTCTTCTGAATGCAGTTGTGCTTGGGACCAGCACTGCTTACAAATTAAGCAAAGGTAAATCCATTTGAATAACAGGGATTTACTGGGGATTGAAAAGTGATCTTATCTAAAGAATAGACCAACATCTCCATGTTTATTTACTTGGAGAAAACTGATCACTTACAAGGTTTTAAAATCTTGTTTTATGGCCTATACACCTTCCCCCCAGTACATTTTTCTATAAGAAATGAAAATGTAAAAGATGTTATTTACCTCTATTACGTGTGCAAAGCTCTGGGAAAAAGTAGTGTTAAAGAGAGGAAGGTAACTTGAGATCCAATTTCATCTATCAGATTTTTCCACCTGTCCTTAACATCATAACTCTCTTTGTTTTCAACATAAAATAACACCCTTGCCTATAATAATCTATTTTCTCTCCTGCATTTGTTGAGTACTCGAGGATATAGTTGAGTACTAGAATAGATATCTGTAATTTTTCTCTGCCCAGCATCCATTCCCTCTTTATGTAATAGAAGCTTGATTTTCTGTTAAGATACCACCCCCTTTCTGTATTCTCAGTCCTTAAGGTTTAAATAGAGCTGACTCCACCCATTGGGTCCAGCAGTTGACAGGTAGCTGAGGCCTGACCAATCAAAATGATGGTGATGTTTCCAAGGCTGGGCATGTGACCCAATCAAGACCTATGGATGTTAACCCTGAAATGTTTGATGCAACTACTGAGAGAAAACCCTAAACTATGAAGCTATAATCTTTGAGGTATGAGTAGCCATCTTTGCTGTCACTTGAAGAGAATCTACTTGAGAATGAAGCCAACACAAAGAAAAGCAGAGCCAAAAGATAAAAAAATAATTTCCTAGGGGCGTCTTTACACATTTAGCTCTTCCCTGTTCTTTTCCACTGCCTGAAGCAATACATTCTTTTTTTGATCAAGCCAGCTTCTACTCAGGTTCTGTTAGTGACAACTGAAAGCAACCTCACTAACCCGAGGAGATGTATCAGTTGTGCAAAGTTTCTGTGTATTACATATATTGTCTATCAGTACTCTGATGGCTTCTCAGGAATAGAAAGTAGATATAGAAAGAGAATTTGTAGAGCTGGATTTACTCCTTTTGTTTCATTTTCCTCCTCTGTTCTTGATTATTCCAGAATATTGAGTAATAGTAAGAGCAAACATGCATATAGCACACGCAATATAAGAGGCACTCTTTTAAACCCATGTCTTAGTTATAATTATTATTCCTAACTAAGGAAACCAAAAGGACCAAAAAATTTTTTTGTATTTCAAAAGAGCACTGGAGTTTTAAGTTGAAGCTCAATGTAACACCTTCCAGATGTCAATGTGTGTTGTATTTTTCTCAACATAAGAATCTAGCAAAAGCATCCTAGATTAAGAGTCAAATTAGGTTCCTCATTCTGCCACTGAAAAGCTGTTGAAGCTTGGAGAAAGTAACCTAATTATTTCTGTCACACCAGGAAATCCACAATGCCAGGAAAAAGATGGAAGCAAACTAGCTTGTGCTCCAGTACTGGTTTTGAAAATCAAAGCTTTGAATTTTAGTCCCAAGGTCACCATTAACGGGTTATATGAGCTTGGACATATCATGTCATTGCCCTGGGTATATGTAAGATTAAGTCAGTGACACCCAACCTCCTTATTTCTGGTACATTATGTGTAAAGCACATGAGAAAAGATACTTGAAAATGATTTGTGAAATTTGTGTCTAAGTATCAATACATGCAGGATATCGTTACTACTTCTAGTGTAAAAAATTCCCATTTGCTTGAGTAAGAGAGGGAAAACTCCCTTCATCATGGTACTAGAAGATATGGCCTGGAAATCCTCTAAGCCACAACCAGAAAATAAACTTTTCCTGAGGTAGGATAGAAAAAGATAATTTAAAATCACAGCAAGGTCATCATTCTTCATTCACACTTGACGATTTATTCTGTGTGTTCTGTAGCTCTGCAATATTCTTGTGCCATTAATTCCCACAGAGGAAAGAGTTAACTACTGTCAAAATAACAGCAGAAATAATACTTGGTATCAAAAGAGCTAAGTTCTAGTATTGACTCTGCCACTAGCTTATTTTGTGACCTAGGACAAAGCCCCTTCTAGTCCTTGGTTTTCTTGAAGGGATTGAATTATGTAATGTGGTAGACATCACTGGCACTCACCAATATCTGGCTTTCCTCTCCCTTCCAAACACATAGAAGACTATATTTCCCACATTCCTTGTAGTTATGCTTAGCCAGGTGACTAGCTCTGGTCAACAGGATATAAGAAGAAAGATTACACGTTACTTCTGGTCATGAGAACTTCCAGTACTCTGTTCCCCTGCTATGGCCACAGAGGATGCCATTAATTCAAGATTATAGATGGTAGAGCCTCCATCATCTTGGGCCTATGAGTAGGTACATGGCATAGAATCCCCTTGCCAACTTGCAACTGAAATAAGCCTTTGTTCAGTTAAACCACTAATACTTTAGTGCTAATTTGTTACAGCTGCAGAACCTAGCTTATCCTGACTAATAAATAATTTCCACATTTTCTCTCAACTCTCACTGCTACAATTGCCATGCATTTATGTTTGTTTTCTATGCCAAAATAATGGATTTAGAGCAAAAAGAAGCTATGAACCCCCCAGATCTTCTAGGATATTTTTCTTTATAAGTTGCAAGGAGAGATAGAGATAAGGAGAGGCTCAATGGAGTTTCTCTACTCCCAGGAGGGGGCATGTTACAGAATTGTCTTGACTATATCTTCCAATCCCTCCCACCAGGACTTTTTAAAAAAAAATAAAAAGATGTGTTTTATCTTACTAAATATCAAAAACAAATGGAAGTCAAACATGAAAGACACATGTTAATGTAAAAGTGAATAGAATAGAAATGTAGGTTTAATATAATTAATGTTACATTTAATTGTTGCTCATATTTATTTGCAGATGTGTCCTAAAGGGCTTGAAAAATGAGATATTTTAATAAATCTAATAAATAATTTCATATTCTTGGCTCTGCTCATTATATTTTTACTCTCATAATAAAGGAATATGTTCAAACTGGTTGATGAATGGTAAATTTTACGTATTCATGTTTTGTTTTGTTTTGTTTTGTTTTGTTTTGTTAGCCAGAAGGTCAGAAGACCCATTCAAGGAAAATACTAAAATGTTGAGAATAGGAATAATGGTGTGTTTCTAGCCAAGGAGTAAGCCAAATGAGAAAGATCATTTTGTCCACTGTCCTAAAAGTCTTAAATATGTTTAATTGACCCTCACACAGCCCTAGATTTCTATCTAAAATATAACTGGGATCTACCTAGAAACTCACTTGCTTGACAAATTCCAAAGTGCCTCTGCAGCAGAAGCACACAGCATGAATAAGGAGAAGAGAGGAAAGAAAGGAACCAGAATGACTCCAGCCTCACTCCTGGTTTTCTTCTCTCCTACCTCACTATGAGTGGGAGGTGGATAGAAGGGAAAGAGAGACGGGAAAAATGAGGGAGATTATGGGGGTGGGTGAGAGTAGAAGAAGAAACTGGCCAAGTGAGAAGGGTGAACAAGATAAAAAGAAAAAAGAAGAGAATATGAAGAGATATACAATTTCAAGTATGGCCAAATCAAGGTGAAGCAGCTAAGTGATGAGTGAGAGAACCACTTCTTGACTTGTCTGCCACTAAACAACCTTGAAATCTTCTGGCTGAACTACTTCTGCAATGGTCCAGGTAGCTCAAACCTCAGAATTGCAGCTTAGAGGTATGCAGGCAGGACCAACCATCAAGGCTACCTTAATGGTGCAAGAGGAGCCTCTAAATGCATTTTGTCTCTTTGAAAGACCAGTCAAAAGTTAGAACCACACCTACAGAAAGCCACATGGAATAGAAAGAACAGTAGCATGAGTGTTCAGCATCTTCTCCAGAGTCCAGCCTTAAAGACTGTAAATGTGTCCATGCTACCTTTATTTCTTCTTACCAGGCTCCTCCTAGGGCAGCAGAGAAGTTCAACCATGTTCTAATTATTCTCCTTGACTCCAGATTTTCAGACAATCTTAACATATTGCACGTGGGTACTGACAGGGAGGTTCATGTGAGCAGGAAAGTGGTCTAATCATGTAGGAAACATGACAACTCCTCTTAAGAAAAGGAACTAACAATTTTTGAAGTGCTTTACTTCAAAAATTTAGCCAGGGAGTAGCCTAAACCTTTTACAGGCCTTATCTGTTTAAAAATCCTATATCATACTATTTGCTTGCTTAATGTGTAGATGAAGAAAAAGAGGCTTCAAAGGATTAAATGAGTTCCTTAAGTTCTCACAGTTCATAAGTGAAAGAGGGGAGATTCTGAGCCAGATTATCTGACCCAAAAGCCAGTTCCAGTCACACGTCACACCACAGAGAGAACGAGAGAGCCACATTCCCCCACACTGTTCACATTCACTGTTGAATGTCTTGCACTATTTATATCCCTCAGTTCAGTGTTTGGTCTCATTCTCACCTATGAATACCTTGAGTATGTCAGTGTAGAGATAACTTCTGTCCGTCCACTAATCCTTCACTTTTCTTGGTCAGTTGTGTCTACCTAACCCCAAATATGGTTTTTAACTTCTTTAAACAGAGAGAGCTTCCATAACTACTTCCTTATGAAAGCTTGGCAGATGCTCAAATGGGCTCACAAGTATTTCACAGTGGAAGAGTGGTTCATTGACAAATAATAACAGCAATAAATATTTGTTGCATGACAGAACTTTTAATAATTAAAGAGATCCTCTCCCAGAAACACTCTTCTGTGAAGCTAGTTTTTAAAAGGTTATAAAAAAATATGGAATGATATGGAAGGACATAAATTAAACTTTTCGGGGCTTCCCTGGTGGCGCAGTGGTTGAGAGTCTGCCTGCCAATGCGGGGGACACGGGTTTGAGCCCTGATCTGGGAAGATCCCACATGCCGTGGAGCAACTGGGCCCGTGAGCCATAATTACTGAGCTTGTGCGTCTGGAGCCTGTGCTCCGCAACAAGAGAGGCCGCGATAGTGAGAAGGCCCGCACACCGCGATGAAGAGTGGCCCCGCTCGCCGCAACTGGAGAAAGCCCTCGCACAGAAACGAAGACCCAATACAACTATAAATAAATTTTAAAAAAAGAAAAGAAAAGTAAAACCTTTAAAAAAAAAACTTTTCATTTATTCATTTTAATTCATTCACTCAACAAATACTTATTAGGCTTCTAGCCAATGCCAGACACTGTGCAAGTTACTTCTTAGTGATGTACAAGTTATCTATTATTGTATAAAATTAACCCTAAACTTGGCAAGTTAAAACAACAAACACTTGTGATCTCACAGTTTCTGAGGCTCAGGAATCTGAGAACAGCTTAGTAAATGCTTTTGCTTCTGGATCTCTCGTGAGGTTGCAGTCAAGCTATTGGCTGGAGCTGAGGTCATCTTAAGACTGACTGGGCTGCAGAATCTGGTTCCAAGTTCACTCTCCTACTTGTTGGCAGACCTCCATTCCTCACTGGTTCTTGGCAGAGACTTCAGTTCCTTGCCATGTGGACCTTTCTGTAAGGCTTCCCAGAGCCAGAGGTCCAAGAGAGAGAAAAAGAGAGCCTGCACCTAAATCAGAAGCCACAATTGCTTTTTATTACCTAGTCTCCAAAGTAATTCTATGTCATTTCTGGGAATTAGACTCCACCCCTTAAAGAGAGAAGCATCAGAGAATCCATGTATACAATCTGAAAACCATGGAGGAGAGTTGATTAGAAAGGAAACTGTTAAAATTTTTTTTCATACATTTTAATTGTTTGGCTTATTACAATTAACATGTGCTATTTTGTAACTTAATTTTCTGTTAATAAACTAGATATAGCCATGTAGTTTTGACCTCCCCACAGGAGACCCAGAAAGCATCAACCCCTTATCACGATATTTTGTATCTTTAGATGAGGAATGCCATTTTCCATTCATGTGTCAGGTATTATGTCGACCCAAAGTTCTAGTTAGGTACCTTAGTAGCTTAAAGAGAATGAGGAAAACTTAAGATGACATGGAAAAGGCTATCAAAAAACATTATCAGGGAACCCAGAAGCTGCCACCTAAATGCATTTCCCAATGATTTTCCACGTTGCAATTCATTTAACTTTTAATGGTCTGACTGTATTTTGACCCATTGCACTCTTTTGAAGATTCAAATTTTCACCATTGTCCTTCACATCGAATAATGAATTCTGAAGCAGAATTTCCATCTGTCAGTTTAGAGAATGCAGCATCTCATCTCCACATTGAAATCAAGTTCCCCTCACCTTTCAACAGCCAAAGCACCACTTCATCATCAGCAATGTGGAAAGCCGCAAATCAATTAAACTTACCTTGCATTTATGAGTACCCATGAATTGCACTCACAATGGTCGTACAAAAAAAGATGGTAGCACAAGGTTCTCAACAAAAGCATGCAAGTCGGGTAATGGCACATTTGGGATCAGTGACAGCTTCCCTGTTTGTCCTGTCTGTGACTCAAACGTAGTTCTTCATTTTTTTCCTCGGGCCCGCAATATTCTTTGTCACTTTATTTAAATCTAAGAAGCAAACCACGTGCAGGTTTCTGAAGAGCCTCGTGTGGCTAGGAATGCCTCAGGTTGGAAGGCACCCCCTGTAATCCCCTCACAGAGGTAGAGAGGAAACAACTTCAGAGAGGGTTCCAAACACAATAAATACCCCTTCAAGTTAAATTTTGCATTTTGTTTTCTGCTTTAAAATCTCTATTGGCTGCACATCTGAGAAGGCTTAAGAACATAATTTATTCCATATAAAGTTCCCAGTAATTTATGCTTACTAAATTGGCTACCATGGAAGATTATTACAGGCCATCTCGAGTGAGTAAAGATGGCACAGGCAGCCATGCTTTATTATTTTTTAAATTTATTTTATTGAAGTATAATTGATTTACAATGTTCCATTAATTTCTGCTGTACAGCAAAGTAACTCAGTTACACACATATATACTTTCTTTTTTATATTCTTTTCCATTATGGTTTATCCTAGGATATTGAATATAGTTTCCTGTGCTACAAAGTAGGACCATTCTATATGTAATAGTTTTCATCTACTAATCCCAAACCCCCAGTGCCTCCTCCCCCGACTCTCCCCTTGGCAACCACAAGTCTGCTCTCTATGTCTGTGAGCCTGTGTCTGTTTCATAGATAGGTTCATTTGAGGCAGCCGTACTTTAAACAAAAGGAAATGTACTAGCATCCCAAGTTTTAAATTCAAATAATTTTTACCTTTTTAGTCTATAAATGTATAATTTCCTTTCTTAATATTTCTCAGAAATATATGCATTGAGAATAATAAATTGATACATTAGTTGTAATAATATTTAGATTCCTAGTGAAGCAGGAGATAGATGGGCCCCTGGGGCAAACAGTTGGAGTTCATTCACTATGGGCCAATAGTCCAAGACCAGAATAACAGGTTGGGCCCTGCCCAGATAGAAGATAAAACACCACATATCCCTCATTCTCAAAGTCAGGAGACACCCCCAACTACACGTGCACAGAAAGGCTCCTTGGAAGTCAGAAGGGGAGTGATGCTAAGTGGCTAAGTCTACCCATAGGCCTCTTCAGTAGACTCCATCTTGGTTAAGAGATGCGCATGCACACATGGGAAGTTCCCAAGATATACCAAGTATGGACTTTGAAGCAGGCAAATTAAAATGATTGGCTAAAGGAAACCCAGAAGAAACGCACCATATAAGTGATTTAAACTGCCATGAGGGCGCGACTCTCTCTCTGAGCCCGCCCATGTGTCTATCCACACGTACTGTACTCTTTTTTTCTCTTAATAAATACGTTACTTGTTTCACTACTTTCTGTCTTTGTGGGAATTCTTTTTCTACAAAGCCGTAGGGCCAGGGCCTTGTCGCTGACCACTGGTCTAGTGGCTAGGATTCGGTGCTCTCACCACTGGGACCCGACCTCAATCACTGGCCGGGAACTGAAACCCTGCTTCAAGATCACTAGGTGTAGGAACGTGGGCGTGAGTACAATTCTCCAAGATGGGAGAGGTTACTATATTGGTTTCCTATCAGAATCCCAAAAGTGAAGTCTCTACTTTTTATAGTCTTCACAGAGCCACTGGAACGCAGTAGGGCTGGCAATTGACCTAAAGCTGGATTTCCCATCTTTTGCATTTGTATCATCCAATCCCATTTGAATCTCTCATCATGGGCTCTCTGGAATCATATTTTGATATTGCTATAGAAGAGTTTGACTCTGTCCTTACCCCAAGAGGCCCACAGCCCTCAAAGTTTTGTCTTTTTTTGAGTCATGTACTCATGGCTAGATGATACTTGTACAATACCTCAGCTGTCTGGATACCAAGACACAGTATCTCTGAGATGATTATCAAGGCTAACATGGCCTCCTCAACTCAAAGTAAACAAAAACTATAAACTTCTTTACTGAAAAATTCTACTGCTCCCTAGAGCTAGGAACAATGAACACAGGGCTCCAAAATGTATTCTATTTCACTTGTGAATTTCTTTGCAATTTGAATTCTAAAAAGAGAATTCACAAGAGAGAGAAGGTGGTGGGCAGGAATTTTTTTTTAAGGAAGAGTGTTTTTAGAAAAGAATGAGAAGTTGTCTTGCCACTAAGCCAGTGGGAATTTGAAATTACTCCAAGCCAAGGGCCAATAGACTTGCTAAAACATAAGGTAGAATTCAGAGGGAGCTGATCATGTTTTGATCTCATTTTATGCTTTTCTTCATGCTTGTTTCCAAGATCTAATTGGTGCCTATGTTGGAAAATGTTAACACCAAGCAGCGGTGCAAAAGAAGGGCATCAAAACATCTTAGATTAATCCCTCTTCTGACATAGATCTTGTCCTCTCCCTGGATAAGTGGCCATAAGATATTAACTTTTAAGAACCCAGATTGTTGCTATTCCTTAGGTCATCCAAAAGTTATATAGAAGTCTTAGGAAGAAGAAGGTATCTTCTTAATCTCTCTTTAGCCCAACTAAGAAAGTATCTTGGCCAATGTCTAAATTATACATAAAATGACAACAATAACAGCAGAACGTATGCAAAAAGTGAGTTTTGGTTGTATGAAATTTTACTATGGTTCTGAATGGTAGGAAGACTATGATAGAGAGCACAGCTAAGCCTAACAATCATGCTGAGAATAACTAGAGCAACGAATTGGACAACATTGATTTGAAGCCTCTAGTACAATGGTTTTCAAACTTGTGGCTCTTGAGTGCCTTGGAGGTGACTGCCCAAGGTCAAGGCAGGGGATACAGTTTAAAAACTATTGTGCTCATGCCTTTCACTTAAACAGGCTAGTCGCACCATGAATAAGAACTAGTTTTTATCAGAACTAGTTGTAAAACCCAAAATGATAAACATAAAAAGATATTCTCTAACTATCATGAACACAAACTAAAAACCAACATTCTTACACTTGCAGCATTCATTCATTGAGAATGGACTGAGCTCTTATTATGTGCCTGGCACTGTGCCAGGAACTGGGAACATAAATGATACAGTTCTACTCCCAGCCTCCGAGGGGCTTCCAGCCCCAAGGGAGAGAGAGACACATAGCACTAACCAAAACAGCATGTTTCATCTGTTCTGAGAGAAGCATAAGCACTGAAGAGGAAGCCGATGGTACCCATACTGCTGGCACTCGTGCAAAGTTAAGAATACATTCTGGCAGGATTTTTTTTTTTTGGCCACAGTGATCCTTATACTAATCTCCTCTGATATTTCCACGACCTTGTCCACTTTTATGTGTTCTTCTCTCTGTCTTAAACCTTCAGGTAAATGCCCAAGACACAAGGAGCTCAATTTATTCACTCTAAAAGGAAATCCAAATGTGGCTCATCAGTTAGACTAAAAAGAAGCTCCATCCTCTTGGAAATCATTTCAAATCTACTCCTCCCCCCGCCCCATGAAAACGACAGGGAGGCAGAAGACACACTCTAATTAAGAACTATGTGAGTAACCTCTGGCTTCTTTACACAGCTCCAATAATCCAGGGAACAATGAACATGATTGTCCCCCCAGAGGAATAAGAACCTGGTCTGACCTTCCCTACCTTTACTCTGTGCCTCCCTCCAGCTGGAGTTCCCATTTCTCTCTCCTCCCCATCCTTACTCTGCCCCACCTCCCACACCTTCTGAGTCCCAGATCAAATCACCTTCACTCTGATATCTTTCCCAAGCAGTTCTCCGAGGCAGAAAGAACCGCCCTCTTTCAAGTTTCCAAAGCTCCTTGTACCCGTTATCAGAGAGTATTATGTCATGTTTGCTTGCCTCTCTCCCACAAACTTAAAAACTCTTAGAGGCCAGGGCCCATGACTTACTAATCTTTGTGTCCACAAGTGCCTTGTACCATGCTGGGAACATCCTACCTACTCAATAAGTGGGTGTTAAATAAATGCATAAGTGAGAAAGTTTCCATGGAGAGCAGGAAAATAATCACTCTTCCCCTTCCTACTAGATTCCTGTATTCTCCACGCTATACCCACAGCCTCACCCACGCTTCCACCTCTTCCCAACATGCATGACCCACCTCCCAAGCTAGGAAGCTCTAAATGCAGAATAGGCTTGGGGTGTCGCCAGGTAGGCGCAGCTGATCTTGACTTATAATATTCTCCTAGGACTGGCTGACCCAAACTGACCACCTCCTTCCAAATGAGTAACACACACAGGTGGTTCCTTCCTATGAGTTGAAGACTTGAATACTATCTGCCATTCCGCTGTTTTGAATTTTTTAAAAATGGCTAACTAGGTACACTGATTTTTTTTCCACATCAGCCTTAAAACTATTAGATGCTTAGACTCATGGAGATGTAACTTGTGTATGTATATTGAAAGAGAGAGAGAGAGAGAGAGAGATTCTAAGGAGAGTATTTTCTTAAATTCACTTCACCCTCATGAGAAAATTGAAAAAAAGAAAAACTAAAAAAGAAAAGAACAAAGGTTAGGTCAAATACTACCCACACCAATTTGGTAGGAAAATTAATGATTCTCTATAATCACTACGACATAAGTCTGCTGCGGTTATGCTTAAGGCATAATCTGCTTTCCTAGTTGAAAAAAAAAAAGCAGTGCTAAAGTTTGATTCCTCATGAACTCCATGAAAAGACCATGGAAATAGATTAAAAGGAAAAAGCGGGGAGATGCCCTCCTTGTGTCCTTTAGCACCTGCAAACAGGTACTTCTGGTGATGTAAATGGATGACTCTCTGCTCTACCCTGAGAACATTTTCCTAGGGTCCTGTGGGGAATGGGACTTCTTAGTAAAAGGGAAGTTCTCTTGACTGGTTTGCATCAGCGTCTCTCCCCATCAGAACAGGGAGCATGTCAGAATGTTTGAAATGGAACTGTTTATTCTGTTGTGGCAAATCTCATTGTTTGCCACCGCCAGTCTGTGCTCATCTCCCAGGATAAATATGCCCCAGTGTCACAGGTGCTTTCTTTCCTTTCTCCCTCTCCCCCACCCCCCTTACAAATCGAAGTGCTCTTTTAATGGGCTCTTAAAAAGGAATAATTATCCCATGCTTCTTTTGTGGGGGACACATGACACAGCAAGCATCTCTGGTTCATTTCTTTTTTTTTTTTTTGATAAATTTATTTATTATTTTTGGCTGTTGGGTCTTTGTTGCTGTGCATGGGCTTTCTCTAGATGCAGAGAGCGGGGGCTTCTCTTCGTTGCAGTGCATGGGCTTCTCATTGCAGTGGCATCTCCTGTTGCGGAGCACATGCTCTAGAGCGTGTGGGCTTCAGTAGATGCGGCATGTGGGCTCAGTAGTTGTGGCTCGCAGACTCTAGAGCACAGGCTCAGTAGTTGTGGTGCACGGGCTTAGTTGCTCTGCGGCATGTGTGATCTTCCCAGACCAGGGCTTGAACCCGTGTCCCCTGCATTGGCAGGCAGACTCCCAACCACTACGCCACCAGGGAAGCCCTCACCTCTGGTTCATTTCTGAAATACAGAAAGTGCAGGGTCATACTGACTCCCAGCCCTGGAAGCAGCAGACTGTGCCGTGGAGGGGAATTGCTGGCCCATTCACTTGCTACTTCTCAGCTGAGTGGTACACTGGCTGGCGCCTGCTAGAAAACCCTTTCCTGGCTCCCTACGGGCTGAGACAGATCTCCAGGGAAAAGGACCACTTTGTCCCTTTGTTCCATTTAGACCTGCAAGTGAGCAGGTTTCTCTCCTGAGTCCAGTCTGGGATGGAAGCTGGCTTCCAGAAAAGTTGGCCTGGTTCCATCCAGGCCTGGCCTGTTGCTAGCTGGTTAAACTTAGTAAGGGTTCTTAACTTCCCTGAAGCTCAGTTACTTCAGCAGCAAAAAGGAGACAAGGGTAGCACCTATGTCTGGCGGTGGGGTGGGGGCAGCGTTGTGAGGATGTAAAGAGATAACGCAGTAAGGTTCTTAGCCTCAAGCAGGGCTCATGGCTCACTTCAGTCTTCTTATTTCTATTTTTGTCCATGTCTTTTCCTAAAGAATCTTTCTAGCTGTTGGCAATCAACTTTGTTGCGCAAAGGTTAATACCCGGCGAAAATCACTACTGAGCAAGGTCTAGTGATGGGAACGTCAAAACTGCAAGGATACGGATTTTGTCAGGGCTGCGGGAGTACATGGAGCCCGGCAATGGAGCGGGAGACGAGCCGCTCACAAGCCCAGCCTTGGCTGCAGTCCCAAGTGAAGGGGAGTCTCATACCAGCCAGACCACCACACCCCAAGCCTCGCTACTAACACTGGGTGAGCAGAATGAGCTTTTGCCCTTGACTCCTTAACGCGCTCTGTAGTCCTGTCTCCCTGGGGCGACCTCCTCACCCTCGCCAAGAAGCGGAGCGAGGCAGGCGCGAACCTGTTCTGTCTCCAAGACTCCGAGGCGCAAACCGAAGAGCCCGCGGTTCCCGTCAAAGAAAACTGGGTCCAGATACCGGAGGATGGGACCTGCTTTTTTTCTCCTGTTCTCAACCGAGCCTTGAGGCAATTTACCCCCAACATTCCCGAGGCCTCCCCATTAAAGTCACTTTCCCGAGTTCTTGCAGATTTTATCGCCCTCCCGAACTCCACCCCTAATTGTTCAGGAGGCCACGGGAGACCAGGGGCAAGATATCCTCCCCATCCCGTCTCCTGGCCACACCGGAAAGGCAAAGAACTTGGTTTTGCAGAAAAGCAGACGTAGGCGGCGAGGTGTTGTGCCTGGGTGGGGGAAGGGGTGAATGCACCCCAGCTCTCAGGATCGCAGAGCACATGCTTGCTCTCATCGCTGGATGCCTCCGAGAGCAATAGACTTTTTGGTTCTGAAGAAAACTTTATGTCTAGCAAGCCCCGGAGGAAGCTGAATATTCCCCAGGAAAAGAGAAGGTCAACTGGAGTCACATTGATGTGCGTGCATGCCAAGCCACCCCTTCCCCCTCCCCCCCATGTGTCCCTCTCACCACCACCACCTCGCGTATGCAGTGACACACACACACACACACACACACACACACACACCGGTTAGGTGTATCCCAAACTAAGGTCATAAGGCTTCCCCACTCTGTCGCTGAGGGCCAAACCCCGGGGCGTTCCTTCTCCCCTCGAGTGGTTGCTCCTTCAACCCTGTTCTGCCCTCTGGTTTCCGTCCCAATCCCCCTTGGACAGTTCTTTCTAGCCTCACTGACCCTCGCCCTGCGCACGGCACTGGGCGACTGAGGGAGCCCAGCGTGGCCACCGGTGCCTCAGCTTCTCTGGCTGACCTGCGTAGATGAGACTGAGGATGCTCAGATCCGCGGGTTATTCTCGCCGCCGAGCGCTCCGGTCCCAGAAGTTCTCTGCTCACCTCCCAGGGCCTGTGAAGCACAGTCTAGCCTCTAGTTGTCGCCTTTCTCTTTTCCTAGCCTCTCTAAACTAGCCATAGAGATCTTACTCGGGGCCATAGGGTGGGGAGATCCCCTTGCACTCCCCTTACACACACACACTCACATACACTTCTCTCAACCTGCTACTCTCCTGGAGACCAAGCCAAAGGCTGCGCTGAAGGCTGGGAGACCTTGACTGTCCTGGGGCTGGGGTGTGGCAGGAGGGATACGCATATGAATAAAGTTTGCTCTCTGTGCCTAGAAAGCTGTGTGGAGCCCAAGAGGGGAGCCAGCGGGGCGTGAGGGGTACCAGAGAAAAGAGTTGGCTGGCCCTGAGGTCTCAGCGAGGACACTGCTGAGGGGTAGGGGAGACGAGGAAGGAAGCCAGAGGCTGTTGCCGAGAGACCGAGGTGATGAATCCTGCTGCCTTCGAGGCTTTGCCCCGGGCCTGCATGGCCAAAATCCGAGGCTGGGGAGGTCTATCAGAGTCGGAGTGGGGGTGGGGGGAACACACGACAGGGCATCTCAGCACCCGGCCCCAACCTCTGGTTCCTAGCCCCGGGCAGGAAACTTTCCTCTTTCCTCAGGGCAAGCAGGTCCCCAGAGAGGCCAGGCCAAGTCTGGGGGATGGGGGAGGGGAAGGTAGTGCCGTCTAAGCACCCGGGTCAGCGCCGGAGAATCCAAATCCAATGGAAGAGTGAGGGCAGAGGCCTTGGTGGCTCGGAGATTACCCCCGACGCATACTGATTTCCCCAGTTTCTGCAATTCCAGGTCCTATTCTCATCCCTTATTCAGTTTAGGCTTTGGGTTCCGGCCCTCTCGGGGTCCCTGGCATCCCCAGAGTCCCAGAGTATCCGCCGGACTAGGGACGCCCTGGGCTGGATTCACCAGGGGCCGGGTTCCTCCAGCTCCGCCCGGGGGCACATCGAGCCCTGTGTCCCCAGTCCCCGAGGGGCAGCTCTGCCCGGCGGGCGGGCGGCGACGGCAGGAGTAGGACAGGCAGCCGCAGGCCGCACGCGCAACTTTTTTGAAACGCATTGCTGTCCCTCTGAAAGGTGTTATAACAGCAATTCAATTACAGTAAATGGCGCACAGCGTCCTCGCGGCTGGAAAGTCGGTAACTAACTGTGGCCGACCGGTATAAAGGAATGCTGCTAAAGGCACGCTACTTATTTCCCTCTCCTCTTTCTAATTCCCCCTCTTTCCGTCTTTTCTTCGCTCTATATTAATCGTAGCTGGACCACAGGTTAATTAACTCCAAAGAGCTTAGTCTATCTGGACAGAAACACACTGAGAAATTGGCACGAGATCCTAAAAACTGGACGTGGTGTCAAAAAGATCGCCTGAAGTCCCCCGCGTTTCCCTCCACGTCTACAGACCTTGCCTTCAAGGAGCAGAGGTTTAGTCCCAAGTGGCAAACCACCTGGGAGTGTGGTCACCTGGGCGTGCTTGGCGTAAAAATATTCATGCCTGGGCTTAGATCAAGGAACCATGGGCACCAGGAGATCGTGCCCACGAAATCCCACATGGCATGGTCTGCAGGAGCAGACCATGGAAACCCAAGGAGACGTCGGGTCTGTTCCTAGTGTGTCGCCACTTAGAGGTCATTGGAGATAACCGACACACTCGCCATTTGTGTCCTGGCACGTGCATTTCAGGCTAAACTTTAAAGAGCGTTCCATGAAATTAACAATATCAACAAAAGTGATATTAATTAATGATATCAACAAAAAAGCTGCCTGCTTTCCAGAGTGGTGCTGAATCATTACAATACTCCATATGTTAAAATCTAGAGGGAGGGCTGGAGGAGGGGGAGAACCCCTCACAAGTCAGCCTGGCAATCATTTAAATAAACGTAAAATTAACATGTGTTCCTTTGAAGTTAGAGTATAAACGGCTTAAAAGCGGATTTTATTTAGTGGATGTCGTATCAAAACGGGAAGAAAGGAGTTGCCTCGCCTGGAGTTTTTAGTTTCATAATTTTTAAAAAAAACATCATTTTAGAAAAGGCCAAGATGGCAATGAGGGAATTCGAGTGCTTTCTCGCCGCCCCGAGAGGCCGGCCTCTCCCAGCAGCCACAGGAGGTTTCCAACGTTGGAAACGCTCAGTTTTCTGCGCCAGTGGTAACACAGCCGGAACATGTCTCTGGTCGCTCCACTTTTCCCCTCTCCAGCACTCGGCTAGGCCCGGGAATGTTTGCATGTCTCACTCCTGGAGAGGGCAGAGCGCGCGGCTTAGGGGTTGGAATGGGGCCCCGGCCGTGGGCGCCCAGCCTCCAGCGCCGCGGAGCTCTCCACCTGAGCCCCGCGCCCTCCCTGCCCTGGGCAGCGCCCCCCACAGCCACCCTGTCCGGAGGGATCCAGCAGCTGCGAAGAGGGGTGCACTCAGGGTCTCCTGACTCGAGGCCGGACAGGCAGAGGCGCGCGGGGCCCAGCCCAGCCCTAGACATACCGAGCTCTGGCCCATGGGCTGCCAGAGGCGCTTGGGCTGTTTTTGGCTTAGTTTGCTTTAAAACCTAGAGGCGCGGGTTCCTTTCAAGCTCCCTGAAGCCTCTGACCTCCACTTTGCCATTCTCCCCTGTGCCCTCACTTTTTTTTTTTTTTTCCAAGGCGAGAATAAGATGGCGAGAGGAAGGTTACTCGTGTCCTCAGCTCCCAGGACTGGAGATGGTAGAACATGAGGACCGGGAGGTCACCCGCAGCCTGTCACTTGGAGTTGTCGCCCTCTTCCCCCCCGCTGGAGTTCCTGGTTAATAGGTTGCAGAAGGGGCATTCCTCGCGGGTCCCAGGCGGGATCCGAGTTGCATGAGTTTCACCTCCCCTTCAGTCCCGAGAAAACCCCTCTGTTGTGGGCAAAGCAGGCGGCCCTCAAGACCGCATCTTCATGGTGTTTTTTTATGGAGCCTCCTGCCAGCTCTGCATTCTGCAGGGAAGGTTACCCCAACAACTCCCACGTCCCACCGGAGGAGCCTCGAACCCTCTCCAGTCTGGTGCAGGGGTTATCGCGGGCACTCGGCGCGCCCACGGTGCCGTTGATCTCCGCCGAACCCTTGCTCCGCTGTGCCTCCTCCCCGCTGGGGCCTGCGCGCGGCTCCGGCTCGGAGGCGGCACAGTTTCCATTCGGCCAAGGATCCCCTCCTGCCTCCCCTGCTTTCTGCCCGTTATCCCGCCGGCCCTTTTTCACTCTAAGCGATTTTCCTGGAAGCCAGGACAGGCCCCACTGTATTCACTGCGCAAAATCCCGCTTTTAAAGCCCAGCTGGGGGCCTTGGTCCCTCGTAGAAGACAGAGAAAGAGCGAGATTGAGAGCCCAGTGGGTGGCCCTCTTGCAAAGAGAAGGCTCCCCTTCGTTTGCATCTCTGCTCAAGTTTTAAAAAGTTATACTTAGGACCTGCTGTCTATTCCTTTACTGTGGGTCTGGAAAATATATATATTGGAGAAGCTGATCTGAGGGTAGCGGCCGCCCTGTAGACATGCGGCCGCTCCCTCCTTAAACCTCCAGGGCGGGACGTTCTGCCCTGGCAACTTGGGTGTCTGCGAAGGCTCTAAATGTGAGATTTGAGGGGCAGTCTACTTTTCCCCACCTTCCTTCTGTAATCACTAAATCCAGGGCGCCAGAAGCCAAGTTCTCCCCCTCGGCCTGGCATAGGAGAGAAAGCTTCCGCAGCTGAGGCCTGTCCCACCGGCCCAGCGGCCACCCGGGTCCTGCCGCCGCTCCCCAACTCCAAGGCGCTGGCAGCGGCTGCTCCAATTGACAGAAACTAGAGGAATCAAGGATTTGAACTTGTAAAACCAGTTAGAGCAACTCTTACAGTTTTCCCTGTCTGCCCACCTGTTAAAGAACACACATTCTTAAGTGGTTTGACTCCATAATTCAGGGATGAGGAGACATTCTTTATTCCGGTCTCTTCCTCCACTGTGGGATCACTGCTCTTAATACAAGCACTTCAGAGAAGTTCTCAGGAATCTAATTTCTGCTCATCCTGGTCTCAGACTTAATGAAACCCAACTATAATTTAGATTATTTCCCAAAAGTACATTGTCGTTTGTCTAACATAGCTAGGTAAAAATTAAAATTGGCAAGTTGATGATTAATTAGTCCTTGTTTTTTTCTTCTCTTCCTAAAGTCTGCCAAACTAATAGAAATTGATTTTAGATGACTCCAATTTTAGCATAATTGGCATTATTTATGCTTGTTCGCAAAGTCTTCTACAGCCCTGTCAAACCAGCTTCTTTGCATCTACTCAGCCTGGTCCCATTTCAGAGTTCCTTAGAACTGTTCTCATAGAACCCACCCTCCCCAGTTCTTTTATTTTTCTCCCCCTGCCCGCCATGGATCAATTACAGAGACAATTGATTTTCCTGTGCCCTGTTTGAACCAGAAAGTGCTGACATCTTGAGGGGTGGACGAAATATGAGTGAGCACGAAATCCCACAAAATATGAAGTAGCCAGGCCAATCTCCAGGTTTAACGATTAAAGTTGTGTGTGCATATACATATGTATGTGTAAGTATATACTTTTGTTTATCCACCCGAACTTGCCTAAGATTGACAGTGGTAAGAAATTTTAATGTAACGTAGGAACACAAGCTGAATGAGAAATCATCTTAATACTCTGGATAAATGAAGAGGAGACCCCAGACCTAAACGTCTAGGAGTAAATCACTAATCATGAAATCCAAAACTCTTCTGAGCTAGAGTCCTACGCTTGCCAGAAAATAATCATTTTTCTCTTTTATTGGAAATAAGATCCTAAATTCCTTTGACTGAAGGGAAGTTACGAGACAAGATGCAATTTTCTCTTTCTTTTCTGACAACTCTGTCATCCAAAGGATCACAGCCATGTCAGGGTGTCTGTCTTGGAAAGAAAAAAAAAAAAAAAAAGGAGAGAGAGAGTGAGCTAGTGAGCGAAACGCTGCAGCCCGTGGCCATCTTTGCATCAAAATTTTCCAGACCTCTATTTTTGATTGTGATCCCACTGATCTGAGTTTGAAATGCAAGCACAGTGAAGCCCCTAAGCCTTCAATCGTGTGAAATTTTCAAAAGATCTCTAGAAGCAATCTCAGGCTGCCTGACCCCTGACAGGCGCCGATCTCTTTATTCCTCTCTCTGCCAGCACTTCATTTGTTGGAATATCTTTCAGATTTGCACCTCCAGATGACAAACCTGAGTGTTTATTATGTGTACATGAATCGGAAATCTTCAAGCCCGCACAAAAGCACCATCTTAAACATAATATTTAATTTCCCAGCCTAAGTGCCTGCTTCTTTATTTGCTTTTCAATAGCTTAAATATTTTTTCCAGGTCTCCCCATATGTCACTTTGATATTTAGATGATTCTCTCTTTTAATCATCATTTCCCCCTTGAAAAAATCCCCTGTTGCCTGCCTCTGCAGGGCTCACACTGCAACGTCACTGCGCGGCGGGCAGCAAGGCCGCCGAGCTGGACGCAGAGCCGATCCGAGCGCGGGGGTTCCTCTCCAGGCAGGGTGGGGGCCCGTGGAGTTACAGAGAAACGCTTGCTTTTTAGCCGGCGGCCAGGGCTGGGTCGGGACCGGTGACTACCCTCCCATCTCATTCCACCTCTCCTCCTTCAAGCCCTTTTTAATTCCTTCTATTATTTAAAAAAAAAAAAAAAAACCCTCAGGTGGCTTGGAAAGGTGCCGCTTTAGCTGCTGGAAGTCGGCCCCCGAGCTGACGTCTCTGAGCTTGGACACCGCGTTTAGACATCTTACCCAAGTCAGCCGGGCACCCCTGCCTGCCCCGGCATCCCCTCCCACCAGCCTTTCCGTGGGCCCCTAAATCCTGGGGACTTGAGGGCACTAGAGGCAAAGGGAATGTGGGGGAGGGCTTCTTGGGAGAGGACTGCTTTATTAAAATGCCCTCTGTCAAATAATTCCGCGGAAAAGATTTGGGGGTGGGGACTTTGCCCACCCCTCCCCCAGTCTCAGCCCCAGACTGAGCTTTAGATCCCAGCCAGTCGCCCAGGTGGACTGAGCTGGGACAGAGACGCACACCACCCTGCATGCGCGGGAGGTGAATCGCCACCCACAAGCCCAGTCCCAGGTCGGGGAGGTGGTGGGCTGAAGCCTGAACGACCCTCCCTCTGTGTTTGGATGGGCCGTGTTGCTATGATTAACTTATTAAACCCCCTCGTAATTATTTTAATTTGACTCGAAAAAATACTTTGGGCGGCGTTGCGATGTTTGTTTTTATCCATCCCCCCCATAAAACCTGTGTTAAAACAAATGTTACTTTTCTCTCTCTGTACATAGACCCTCCCTTTTTGAAATAGACCGCAGGGACTGCCATTAGATCGAATGGCAAGTCTTTATGGAAAGTGTTTTGCATAATTACATACCAAAGCCAGAACAGTCACCTCCACATTTTATGGGTCACAAACCATCAACAATTGCCACATTATTGTCCACGAAACCTTAGTCCCTTCATTGATGGAGGGACTCCACTGCTAATCTAGAACGGGAAAGGATGGAAATTTCTTCTAATAAGAACCTGAGATTATGTCCCCACTGACAACGTGTTTACATATAGTTATAAAGTTCAGAGGACCGACGGGGAGAGGAGAGGAAATCGGACTAGGCCTGATTAAGAGCGGCGCATCGGTCTAATATAGATAGTGCATCAAAAGGAGTGGCTGAATGCCTCTCCCCTTTTCAGATCCGACCCTTTCCTACCTTTGTCATGCAGTAATTAAGATATTCTTATTTAGACTGACAGCTTCTCTAGTAACTGAATAATATTAGCTCTTTTGATGTCAAACTTTTGACAGTTATCACACCAGCACTGGGCAATTTAGCACAAATGCCCTCCTTTAAAAAAAAAAAAAAAAAGATAGAAAACCTCCATCGACTTTGAAGAAATCTAATAAGTGTGATCCTTATCACCAAATGATCTAAATCGCCGCCGACTGGCCGCCCAGTTATAAATTACAATTGGTGTTACATAATGAAGCCGAATTTGGGTTTTAGCTCATTGAAGCAGTATTGGTGGGAACTGGGGCGGGGACCCCCAAATTCCTGCGTCCCCATTCCCGACCCCCAGAGCCTCTGTCCACTGTGGAAGGAAAACTTCACAAAATCTGTGGGGTCAGGGCAGGGATGGGGGATCCAGCCGAGGTACGGGCAGGTGCAGGCGCAGACCTCAGCGCCCTCGTCCCAGCTCCGGAGAGCCGGGCAGGACTAGGCACCTACTCCCGGGATGACACTTCGCCGTGGCTTTCGGAGCTTGGTCGCCAAATTTGGGATTTGCCAGATGGCAGGATTATCTTCGCGTCTGTTATATTATGTGTGTGTGTGTCGGGGTGGGAGAAAGGATGGAGAGCGAAGGCAGGGAAGTCCAGAGACTGCTCTGGTTCCTTTAAAATACACGCACGTTCCCTCTTTGCCCACTCGGGCTATCGCCGCCTGGCCCCTTACTGATGGCCTTGGCATCTCCCAGCCGCCCCGCGGCAGGCAGCAGGCAGAGACCCCGCCACCCCTGCCCGCATCTCCAGACCCGGGCCCCGTTACCCAGATGCGAGGAGCTAGGGGAGGGGGATGAGAGGGCTTCCCTCTGAGGAGAAATAGAGGGGCAGGAGAGTTGGAAGTGAAGGGGGCAGAGAGGGCAGGTTGAGAGGGCTGAGACTGTGATGGTGACACCTGGAAGGCATTGTCCTTGCGAGCGACACCTGTCAATCTCCGCTCTGGGGTCCCGGGGCCGGGGGCGGGGAGGCCACGGGTCTCCGCGGTGATGTCATCGCAGAGTCCCTTCCCGGCGGAGGGCGGGGAGGACTGAGGGGAGAGGGGGGACCGGAGCCAGGCGGACTGGGAGAAGGGTAGGGGAGGAAAAGAGAGAAAATAAACAGTAATTGCTCTCACTCGCCGCGTCCTCTGCTCTGGATTTACATGGAAATCAATAATCCAACTTTACTGTTATTTCTAATCTTGAATGACCCGTCTTGCCTTTTCATTGGGGGAGGAGGAACAGCTTTACAACGTCCTATCCCACACCATCCTCCATCCCTGGGAGAACCCCGTTATTCCAAAAGCCTTGAGGTGACTGACCCTCCTTCCAGACCCAGCTCCCTCTTTCCTGGCGGCCGTTCCAAGCCGGAGGCTTCAGGCTTAAGGAGGAAACATTCGGGGATGAGTTGTGAAAGTCCTGTGATATTGCAGGGGGTGAGAGGAGAGTTAATTAACGCGGGGCTGGCTCAGCGAGTGGGAGAGGGGGAATCGGCGTGGGTGGGCGGGCCGGGTCGAACATCGGGGTGCGCTCAGTGCTGGGGGCTGGTGATCTGGAGGCCCAGCTTGGAGGCCTTGGCTGGGGGGGGGGGCGGGGCGGAGGGAGTGACCTGCCGTGGCCTCCGCGGGGGCTGCTGGCGTGCCCCAAGGACTCTCCTGTTGGTCCCCGGGAAATTCTGATCTCCCACCTACTGAGCTCCCACCCCACCCCACCGAGCGCTACTGGACTCTCCCTCTTCCTATTCTTTTCGGCCTGAGCTAATTAGCAGCCTGCCAGCAGCCTGATTTATGGAAACGCTCGGGCGGGCGGAGACGCGCTGCTCGCCGGGTCCGGCTGCCTCGGGGCGGAGTGGAGGAGGAGTCTCCACCTGCCCCCTCCGACGAGTTTCCCTCCGCCCGGCCGGAAACTGGAAGTTGCCGTCCCCGCTCTCCACCCTCCACCCCGGCGGGTCCGGACGCGCCCTGCGCCCCTCATGCCCCAGCCTGGGACACTGGGAACCCTGGCGCCAGCGGGGCGGGTGGGGGGTGGTGGCCGCGCAGCCGACGGCGGAGTCCCAGCCGCCGGGTTCCAGCCCGGCTGACCCGGAGGGCGGGCTGGGAGCGGGATGTGCGGGAGCCCTGTGCGCCCGGGTGGGGCGCCTCCTTCCCCGCGTCGCGGTCTGTAGAGAAGGGAAATCGACCTGAAGGGGGAGAGGACGCTGCACGAGGTCGGCAGCAGGCCCCCAGGCCGCGAGGTGGCGTCGCAGGCCACGGTGGGCCGAGTGGAGCCACCAGCCCAACTTGCCCCCACGTCGCTAGTGACTGTCCCCGGGGAGGGTGTGGTCCTCTTCACTCTCTCTCCCCATCACTTTCTCCTGGGTCTCATCCTCAGAGTCCTCTGAGTCACAGCCTCCAGCCTAGAGTCAGAATTTCGAGCAGGGCTAAGGCAGGGGCAACAGAACGTCTCTAAGAGCCAACCGGCCTGGCACTTGCCCCCAAACTCGGGCGCTGTCTCCTCACTTTCCTTGGGTTGCGCTCGGTGGTCCCAGGACAGAGGAAAAGAGAGTTACTCCCTCTCTTCTCAGTTGACCCAAGAAGTGAGGATGGAGAGGGAAAGGGGTGGAGGGCTCAGGGGATAAAGTGCATAGGACCTGTTGCTGGTGCTCCAGCAGAGCGGCGCCTCTCCCGGGAGGATATCGAATGCCGATTTCTCCAAGAAACAACGTCGGAGAGGGGCAAAGGAAAAGGGCGGAAACCTCTGTGCCCTTCTCGCCTGGGAGAAGTGTTTGAGGAAAGAGACCCTAGTCGACCCAGAGGGCAAGAAGCTCCGGGCATGCTCCTTCAGACTTGGGGTGGGATAGGGACCTGGGGGTGAAGTCACTGGGAAGGGGACTGTCCCCCCAAGCCTTGGTTTGACTAAAGTTGCAGTTGTGGGGAACTTAAGCTCTCCAAGAAAATGTGTCAAGTTTATTTTAAAACACCCCACCAGTTCACCTTCCTTAGAAGCCATATCTGAACCCCTTGCCTGGGGCAGGTGGAGAACTAAGACCGTTCTCCCCATCACAAGACCTCCGGATGCCTGTCCCGGTCCCTTTCTTTTCCGGGTTCCCTTGTAGATAAGGCCATTTGATGTCCCTGAGAACCCGAAGCACCTCCGTCCCCTCCCCTCCCCACCCCACCCCCAGGATCCCTGGGCCCCTGGGAGATTTAGTTTCCTGCTCTTCTTCCCCACCTTCCTCCCTGCCTCTGCCGCCATTTTCGAAGGGTTAGTTAAGGCAGGCCGGGGGTCGGGGGTCAGGCAGGCCCCGGTCTTTCTCCGCTCGGCTGGAGGAAGTTGGCACCCTCAGCTGGGTGAGGCATATATCATGGCATTTACCGTGGGTGGCGGCCCCTCTGAATTTCCAGCTGTTCTGAGGGCTAGGGTCGCCTGCCCAAGACACACTGCGGTGGCCCAAATCTGCCCAAGTCCAAGCGGAAATGGAGACCCACCCCTGCCAAAATGTCACCTTCAGGCAGCACAAGTCCCAGGACTGCTCAGTCACCCAAGGGCCAAGCTCCAATCTCAGAGCCTTGCGGGGCCGCCGCTCCCAGGGCAATCGCAAGCAGATTTCAGGGTCTGCAGCCCGCACAGCAAATGCTGGCGGTTAGGCGCCCAAGTAATATTCTTCATTCGTCTTTTTCAAAGTTGATTTACAGCAATCGACAGGTTAGAGCCTCATCTGACTTCATTACTTTTAAAAGCTGTCTATTTCACAACTGTCACTTTTCATCGCTTAACTCAAATAAATACTTGAAGAAATGAATTGGAAGAGACTTTTAGATCATGTTTGTAATCCTTGGTCGCCACGTTAACATTCCTCGTGACCTGACCCTCTGAGTTTCTGCAGACTCCTAATGCCGAAATTTCCTGCGTTTATACCAGAAAACTTCAAGGAAGGTGAGGTGGCCAAAAGCATGGACTAAAAGAAGAAGTGCAGCTGGTGACAAGTCAGCGACCGGGTGCAGCCTCAGGAAAGCTTCCCGGTGGCGGCCAGGGCCCAGGCCGGGCACCCAAAGCCTCTGCGTAAGGGGGCAGCTCTCGGGGCAGGGCGCTCCAGTGGATCGAACTGTTGAAAAGAGGGCCCAGCCTAAACGGCTGCGCGTGTCGCCCGGATCCCAGAGATCCGGGCGCAGAGCTACGTAGGAGGAAGTTCATGCAGGATGGAAATGCTGTTCATCGTTACTATTTATTAGTACTATTATTTCTAGCATTGTTTCCAAACTGGTCGTGATGGGCCCAACAACCGCAAGTTGAGAGTGGCAGGGTGAAAGGCATTCCCTCCCGGTCGTCTTTGACTTAGAGCTTGTGAGATACCCACGGAAGGCAATTGTGAAAACGAAATCGCATGTGTGGAAGTAGTTCAATAAATGGAAATAGTTTCTTCTTCAATTTCGCTGCCATTTGCCCAATGCTGGGTTTTCCAGGGCTGGTGTTAATCTCTCTCTCTCTCTCTCTCTCTCTCTTCCTCTCTCTCACCCACCCACCCACAAGGAACCAGCTCTCAGAAGTAGGTTGAAGAAAGAAAGAAAAGAAAGAAAAACGGGGGGGGGGGGGGGGCGGGGACGAAAGGGAAAAATGTAAAGAACGAGAAGGAAAGGAAAGGAAAAAGAAAAACCTATCAAACTGTAAACTACCTAGTTTGGGGACAAACCAATAACGAATGCATTAGATTTTCTTTCCTTTATTTTATCTTAAAAAAAAAAAAGGAGAAAAAGAAAAAAGAAGCGAAGTCTCCCGAGCCCGGGGAGAAGGAGCTGGGCGACTCCCTCGGCGTGTTTGGGTTCGGCCTTCCACGACTGGACCGAGGCTGACCCCGCGTGCGGTCCCCGGGCCTTGCGGGCCCCGCACCCTCGCACCGGCCCCGCCCGGGTCCCATCGCGAATACGGACTTCACAGATTCCCTGGAGCCAAGGTGCCCGGAATGTGCCCCGGCCTGGGTCCCGCCGCGTTCCCTGCCGCCGCCAGCTTCCCCGTCGTGGCCTCGGGCCTTCGCCCACCCCGAGAACTGGTCGGCCTAGCGGGTCTGAGGGCTCCCCGACTTTTGACGCCGAGGCGAAAGGAAGCCGGCGTGAACGATGCTCGGTGGCCGCCGCCTCACTGCGGGAACGCGGCCGCGGCGCTCGGCGCCGGACAGCCCGGCGCGCTGCCGTACCCTGGAGCGCCACCTCGCTGCGGAAACTGGAATTACGCGGCCATGCCGCCCAGCCTCCTGCCTAACTTGACCGTCACCAGAGTTTTTCCTTCATCTAAACCTTAAGAGAAGCCGAAACGCGCAGGCCTTCTTCCCACCAATTAAAACCCGTGATCTGTGACCGACATATCCCGTGATGTCTGCACTGGGATAAAGGGCAAATAACAGGAAAAAGAGGAACAAATATATAGGTACAATATCTCCAAGTCTAAATTGTGATGCTGCTTTCATAGAAAAGATAAAATAAATGAGCGATGTCCTCTCGGAGGCCACGGGTTGCCACGGGTTCGGGCCGCCGTGTGTTTCGGGCCACTCAGCTGTGGCCAATGCAGATATCTCCCATGAGGCGGGTGCTTATGAAGTCATCCCTTCCCAATTACGAGTTCCACCGAAATCCACTCATTCTGATCAGACGGACATCAGAGGGGCTGCGCCATGCCAGTGGCCAGCCTACTGGGACTTGTTCCCTGCAGCCCTTGGCTCTGCTGACAAAATAACCACAAAATGCAGCCCCTAACTTGTACACCTGTGGGCCAGTGAAAACAGGAACGGCAAGAGTTACAAATCACACAGCATTTCTCTCTAAGGTGCAAGTTTGACCCTATTTTATCCAGTTGGTAACTTAAGAGTTTTGCCCTACTCTTAAGCCCACAAGACTAAAAATATACAGAAAATTTAACTCATATGTGAATTTGTTCAATTTGTTTTCAAAGTGCACTGCCCCAGAGATAGGGTTATAAGTAAAATATTTTCACACACAAAAAAGATTTTTCCTGTTAAAAATAGAGTGTATACCTTATGTTGATAAGATTTGTGTGTTTTCTTTGTTTTCAGGCGGGTACAGAAACTTTTTCTAATTTAGTTTTGACTGCAAGTTTGTTTTTGTTTAAAGGAACTCGGTGGATCCCACATGGAATGATGGCTGAACTGGGAACTATGGGGTGGGGGGAGAGTGTGCACGTGGTGGTGTGTAAGCCCCTGCATTTCCCTGCCTGAGCAAACCCAACATAGAGACCCTTTCTCTGAAACTCTGCCCTCCCTGAGTTGGCAGGGTGAGTTCCCAAAGGGCCAGCAGGCAAAGGAGGGAGTACTCCTCACTGAAGATTAGGAGGCTCTCAGAGAGCCCTTGCTCAGAAATTATAGGGCTGCACCAGGAAAATAGCCAGGTTGGCTTGCTGGGTGGTTTGTCCCTTCTCCATCAGGCTAGGAAACATTCCTGAGATACCGTACAGGAAAGAGGCCCCAATTTCTTAGCAGGATTTGAATAAGGATTCCTCACCCCAGACAGCTGAGAAGGGGTGGCCCAGCCCCTGGGATTCCTGGGGCTTTCTCGCCCAAAGGGATGCTATGCTGGGGGAGAAGGGAGTTGCTGAGACATCCTGGGAACTAAGAGGCAATTCCTGAGAGGTTCCAGGGGTCCACTGAGGGACAGCCATGGGGACCAGGGACAAAATCAGAGAAAAGGAAAGCAGAGAAAATAATATGCTTGAATCGATGTGCCTCTAGTTTTGAGCAGTCTAAATTGGAACGGTTTTTCTTCTCTCTCTCTCTTTCTCCCTCTCTCCTTCTCTTCCCTCCCTTCATTTCTCTCTCCTCCACCCCCTCCGCTTCTCACATTAAGATTTTCTGGGGTTTGTTTTCTCCACCGAATAATGCCTGGAGATGAAAAATGATTTTTATTGCTATTACACTTCCTACCACAAGATGCAGTGCAAGGCGACAGAGTTTGTATTACAACTATGTCACAATGTTTCACTGATGCAAAACATGTAGCCAGAGGGTGTTGCTAATGACTCCTGGATTAGAGCGAGATTGAGACTGGGAGAAGGAGAAAGAGAGAGAGAGAGAGAACAAGAGAGAGAGAGAGGAAAGGAGAAGAGAGAGGAATTTCATTAGAAGAAGGGGGGGGTCACCGTATAATCAAGTCTAATAATCTAATCAGAATATTTTCAGATTTCAAGGTTCTTTCCACGCTTGAGAGTATGAGCTAGAGAGAGAGCAATATCCTTTTAAACACCACAGAGGTTGCCTTTTTTTTTTTTTGCATGTTAATAACTATTAATTATGTTTACAGTCAGTTAAGTGAAGAACTCTCCTTTTGGAAAGAATCTAACTTCGGAAAACGCTTAATATCAGATTAAAGGCATTTCCAGGAGCCGCCCCGCTTGGAGGGAGGTGGGGACCCGGTAATCACCCCGGGGTGTGCGGAGCGCCACGCGGCCTGCAGAGGGTCACCGCCCCCGCCCGCGGTCGTGCACACACTTGCACACCTGCCTGGGAACGCCTGCTGGGGCTCAGGGTACGCGCCGGGGCAGCCCAGGCCCAGCCTGGGCCCGGGGATCGGCCTCCGCTCGGTCTTGGCGAAAAGGTCCCTCCGGGCTCCGAACTCCCCGGCGCCCTCCCGCGGGACCAGCTCTATTTAGGGAAGCGGGAGGTTTCGCGGTTCCTACCGTGGCCCGGGCCGGTCCCACCGCCCTGCAGTCCGCTTCTGCCCCCCGGGGCACAGCGAGAAGGGCATCCCCCTCAGGGCCGGGGCCCTTTGAACCCGGGAGCCCTGGGCTCCCGGCCCGCCGCGCGGAGCTCGCTCGGGGCCCGGCTGCGGAGCGGAGTGTGGGTGGCGGGTGGGGTGGAAGGGGAGTGGGGGAGGCGGAGGGGGGCGGGGGCGGGGGCGGGAGCCGGGCGTTAAGCCTGGAAGCTTGGCTGTTTACCCAAATGATTTTCCTTTCAGGCCCGAGACACCAATGAGACAAGATCAAGCTCCCCTCTTCGCTGTGTGCTTGTGTGTGTCGCCTCCTCCAAGCGGGGCTTTGTGAATGGGGGCTCCGGGACGCCGGCTGGGAGGGATCAGAGGCCGACCCGGGCGCCAGCGCCTCCTCTCGGGGGCCGGGAGAAGCCAGGCGGAGGGCGCGGGGTCTGAGAGCACCGAAGGGCGCCCCAGACGCACAGCGGTCCCGACCGAGGGAAGCGAGCGACAGGGACACAGGCCGCGGAGAGCTAAGGGCTGCATCCCCAAAAGCCGAGCCGGGAGACGCCTGGTCCCGTGTGGGAGGGGGAGGGAGGAGAGAATAATATGAATCACATCCTCCTTCCAGTCCCTTAATTTCTGATCCTTCCAAAGCTTAAATCAGCTCCTTGGGCCACTGATTTCTTCCCGACTCCCTCGCTCGAGATCTATTAGCTGTAAATTAGGCCAAGGTTTTGGTGATTACAGTACAACGCAGGCCGCGTAACACGCGCCGCTGGGCCTGCGCCTGGGTCCCTCCTCGCTCCGAAACACGATTAGAAAGCAAGAAGGGATGGATGGTCTGTATTGACAAGACATTTGTCCTTTTAAAAGGGGTCCACATCCAAGAATATCTATCAGCCTAAGGGGAGTGGGGAGGAGGGAAGGGACTATGATGGGGGCAAAGTCCCAGCCCCAGCGCGGCAGGTGATCGCCGTCCTGGGCGTGGCTCCTGCTGAGGCTCCAGAGGCTGTCCGGGACCGAAACGTCGTTTGCAAAACAATAACAACAATATTAGGAGTATTACTGATAATAAGAAGAATCTGGAAGGCGGGGTGATATTTATTTGAGGTCTTAAGATAAAATCCGGCCTCAAGGCGTCGTATGTATATTTGGTGGCCTGTCTCTGACAACTTATTCCCCTCGGCCTAGGCCGATTAAAGGCTTACCCAAGAACTTGTTTCTGGAAGAAAAAGGTGTCATTCCGATGCTTCTGACCCAGCTACTATTGCTCCCCCTGTCTCGGCCTGCCCCTGCTCCTCCCAAACCCCACACTGAAGGGTCTTTTCTTTTTTCTTGTTTGCTTTTAAAAAACAAACCACCACCCCCTTTCCCAGGAAGTTCTTATTTAACAGAAATTCCCTTCCCTTGGTGCTGACCGGGGCAGGGCGTATTAGAAACCTGCTAACACTTGCTTCAGGCCTCAGTGTCTTCCGTTCACGGTGGTCCAGGCCTGAACAAACACGCTGGGGGAGGAAGGGCAGGGGCCTCGGGTTTTCTCCCAGTATGTTGGGGGTGGAGGGCTGTGCCTTTGGGGCTTAGAGGGGGCAGAAGCAGCTGGTGGACACCTAGGCACGAGTTGGGGGCTTGGGGACCGCAGCTATGCTGTGGTTGATCCCGGATCAACGTGTAGGAGAGAGGAGATGCTCACGGAGGAAACCGGACGTGCCTCATAATAATAAGAACCACAGCTAACATTTATTGAGTGCTTACTATGTACCAGACATCGTGTCCATCCCCCCAGGGAGGCCTACCCTTGGCCGAGGATACACCATGGTGGCCAAGGGTAGGCCTCAGAGCAGGGAAGCCGGGAGGGAGCAGGCAGGTAGCCAGGTAGGTGGGATCCCATGGCTGAGGATAGAGGCTTCTGCCCCGCAATGCGTTTTCTGCCCGGTGAGGAGGGGGCGCTGCGGGCAGCCAGGAGCCGGGTCATGGCATCCTTCCTCCCTGTCTGTGGTCCTTTTCCCACATCCGGCCTGCCCCGCGTGGCCACGCACGGTGTGGGCCCCAAATCTCTGGCCAGGGAAAAGGAAGACCAACAGTTTCAGTGATGTGCTCATTTCTTCCCGCTGGAACTCTGGAGGCAAGTCGACTGGGCCGTGAGGACGGCGAAGGCCAGGCGAGGGTCAGGGCGAGTGCTGGGCGCGCCGAGACCAGGCCCACAGCCAAGCCCGAGGCCCCGTGTTCCGCGCCTCCTCCGCCCTCCCAGACCCAGGGCGCGGCGGCGCTGCTCCAGGCGAGGTGCGCCTCCCTCTCGGGGCCGGGGACACTGCACCGGCTCCGGGGCCTCCGCAGTCCTCGCGGCCCGGTGCGGGCCCCAGGGCAGGAGCGGGGCGCAGGCTGTGCCGCCCCCTGGCCGCGCTCGGGCTGCTCTCCACGCTCCACCCCGCAGGGGTGCTCCAGCCTCCGCTCCGAGGCCTCTCCGGGAACCGGACTTTGGCGCCATGCATGGCCTCTCCCTCCCATCCCCCTAAAACAGGGGCTGAGACTCGCCGATGACCCCGTGCCGTGCCCCGCGAGGGTGGAAAAAAGCAGGCGCTGCTCTGTCTGGAGACAAAAGGCCTCCGCGCTCAGGCTCCTTCGGGCTCAGCCGCTGCGCGTTTCGCACCCGCCTCCGCCTATGCAGAGCATCCGGGAGCAGGTGGAAGTGTCGTGGTAGGGGTGGCTCGTAGTAGAGGGCCTTGATTGATCCCAGAAATTGAACACCTCCGAGTCCAAGGGCATAGGCACGACCCAGGTATCTGCCCTAGCCCACCCCGCCAGCCCCCATCCAGCCATCCTCCTATAAAGGGGCTCCCTCGTCGCTGTTTTTTTGCTTCTGGTCTCATTGCAAATCACCTGGCAGCTCGGAAATGCTCGCTCCTGATATCGACCTGCAGAGGTTATTTCTTTCCTTAAAAACGACTCTGGCTTTCCTTCTTCTACTACGCGCCCAAAGGAGAATTCACTGGTCTTCACATTAAGAAAGAAAAAAAAAATCTTAAAACTCTCCCTGGGTGAGAGAAGTGGTGGGCCGCGCGGAGTTTCCTGTCTCCCCACGCTGACTCCCCGCCGCACCTGGAAAGCTAGTCCTCCGAAGAAGAAATAGCCGTATCCTGCAGTCTATCATTTCGGTATTACAAATAACAACCGTGGAGCGAGAAATACCCCCGGCCTAAGAATACTGACAGACGATAGTAGCGATATTCATAATCGATCCTTTAATAGGCAGACGTCATAAATCATGTTCAATTCCTTGACAGAACAGTACTTTACTTAATAATATAATTAAGATTAAAACTCCAGAGGTATTGGAGGCAGCAGGTATTGATAGCTTCAGAAATTGCGTTCTGGATATGATGGTGGAAGGGGAAAAGACCTTTGGAATATATAAACCCCCTTCCCAAAAGGTGGGGTTTTCAGGGTGCTCCTGTCTAGGGAGCCCTTTTGACCTTTTCTGCCCCCCACTCCCAACATACACCTTTTTTCCCCATCAGTAATTCCCATCTCTGATTAGGTGAGCTAGGAGTAGACCAGCTCTTTCTTAGAAATGGTATGGAGGAGAATAAGGAGAAATAGGTCTTGGCTTGGGTGAATGTCCCGGGTTTAGGAATCCTTTAAAAACCCATTCCTTCAGCCTTGAATCTGGAGGGAAAAAAATGTTTAGGAGACCTAGGAAATGAAGTTTTTTGGCTCTTTCAATACAATTAATTTCCTCAACAATGTTTTCAAAATTACATATAAATCACTGAACATATGCAGGTACCCCATCCACTCAATTTCTGCAATTTAACTACCCGTGAGCCTTTCCAGCACTGCTTTGCAGTCAGAATCATGGACCTCAGGATGAAAACCAACACTTCACTTGAAAAGTAAAACCAGAGGGACAGGGTCCTGTGCAGGGGTGATGGTCTGCTCAGTGCTTCATGAGTAGAGCTGATTGTAAGTGCGGCTAAAATTATTTCAAAGAACAGAATATTAATCAAATCAATCAGAGCTGACAAATGAGAAATATTTGAAAGTCAGGGGTAATTTACAACTTTGTTATTAGTTAAGAATCGCCTGCCTTGTAACAGTAATTAATAACACTTAGAGAGGAACGATTTGGAAATCCCCCTCCCATGCTTTTTATTTTCCTCTGTCTCTTGAGGAAGGAAAGAAAGGAAGCAAATGAGTGATCAGTAGAAACAGGAAAAACACTGAGTCGTTTGTGGGGAGAACAAAACTGGAAAATATAAAAGAAAGGAAAAAAAATTAGCCTCATGGGAGGCCATCAGGAAATAAAGAAAATATAGGAGGAGGGGTAGTAAATCAGAAAATGAATTCTGTAACCATACCCCATGAGCAGGCTGGCTAAAGGTTGAATTTCAAATGGCCCAGAAACCCCATCAAAATGAACAGTGCTGCTAAAAAATCTTGAAAGTAGCTCAGCTCTGAATCAAGCCAGAGCTCAGGGCATTGTCTGTTTTGTTGTTGTTAACAATGTATTTCTTTATAGCCCAGGAGCAGACGTGTGCAGGCTCTTTCCCAAATTCCATCCCTGGAGACCGGACTGGCTTTCATGTTTCTGGTGTTAACTCTCCTCTTGGTCACAGACAATCCCCTCCCCCCAGCCTTACATTGATTATTAGATTGTCTCAGCCCCACCTAAACGGCACACCAAAATAATGACGTTGAAAAACTATAAATCATTTCAGCGTCTGAGCTTGGAAAACCACTTCAGTCAACAGGCTTGCTGTGAAAAGGTAAAGAAATCCCCAGCCTTCTGTTCACTGAGGAAAAGCTGCTACTTCCTCGAACTTTTATTTGTTAGATGGGGGAATTTTTTAGATTAGTTAAAAAAGGATGGAGGGGAAAAAATAACTTTGGCAAACTTTATCTGGTCTTTATTATAAGCCCCAGTCTTGTCTCCTTGAGCTCAGGCTGGGTCTACACAACGTATTTAGAGATTGAGATTTATTGGTCTCTAAATGAAAAGATTCATTTGATATAAGAGGTTAACTCAAAGTTCCTATACTGTGACTAGCTTCGGCAAACGCCTCTGTCAAGTCAGCACAAAAGCAGTTTAAAAAAATCTTAAAAACACACACAGATATAGACACACAAACACACTCGCCCACTTAAGCTGCAAATGCAATTCTCTTTTCTTTGTTGTTTCTTCTGTCATTACAAACCTCCAGCTTCACTCTAGGTGGCTGGGATGGTTGGCTCCCCCCACGCACATGCAGCTGAACTTTGCCATTTTGTATCTTTTGCTTTTACTAGCAGTGAATGAAAGGATAAGGGGAGGGGGGGAGAGAAAGTAAAAGAGGAGAAGTGAACTAATTCAAATAAAGCAGAATACTTTGTAAATGAAGTGCATGGAGGAGAGAGAGAGAGGTGGATGGAGGAAAGTGGCTCTAGAATAAAAATAGACAAACTGTTTGAAAATTGATGAAACGGGTTTTCAGTGATTAGAGTCTATGAACCCAGTAGGAACCTGGCAGAATGTAAGGTTGTGAAGAAGGGTCCAGGAGAGAGAGAGAATATACCAGAGACTTTGAGAGGGGAGCAGGGAGGAGACACAGGGAGGACCTGAGATCCTGGGCTAGAAGCAAACTATGGACATGCTAATGAGGGAAAATTAACCTTCGGGTTGGGTCTGTGACATGGGCCCTCTGCTGAATGCCTGACCCAGGGGCTGCAAGCCGCTTCACTCTGCACCAGCGAAATGAGATAATCGCCCTGAAACTCACCAGCCTTGGTGCACACAGGCTCCGGAACACTGCTGTGGAGAGTGCAGAGTAGCTAGCAGCTCTTCCAAAGAAAAGGAAAACAGATGAGAAGCGACCAGAAGCACAACCAGGCACAGAAAGCAAACCCATAGACCCTGGGCGCATTTGCTTAACTCCCAAGCCCCTCCAGGCTGGCACGTTAAAGACAGGATCAGGGCCTGCAAAATAAAAAATATTTTCATCTCTCTTGCTCCAGTCTGTCACCAAATGCCCCGGATAACTGGGCGTTGGTGAGGCAACACAAGGGATAAATGGATTTTATCTCCAGGAACGTGGTCACTGGGCCAGGGGATTATTGCTTAGGCAAAGAAAATATATAGGGGGGGGGGATAAAGAACAGAGAGAGGTTGAAGAGGACAGTCACAAAAACAAACAAGCAGAAAAGAAATTTGAAGGGAAATTTTTAAAGTGGAGTGGCTGTGGTTACACATCACAGACACTGAGACATTAAAACACACACACACACACACACACACACACACAGGGATTTTATTAAACAAACAAGCCAACAACCAAACGCACATCAAAAACACATTGGCCCCTGCTGTCATAGGGAAAGGGGATTTGAAATGATTGTGGGGTTCTGGTAGGGACCCTTCTGGCCTTTGTTGCAGTTCTCTCTCTCTCTGTCTCTCTCAGGGTTTTCCAGAAACCCTGAAGTCCCGGATGGAGAAGGGGCCTCCCAGAAGCTGCACAGGGAGGACTCCCTGTTGGAGGCGAAGGGGTCGTGTTTCCAAGTAGAGACATCAACAAACCGCAATCTTAGTGACAGTGACAGCGCAAAATTATGTTTAATGTTGCAAGGGGGAAAGGGGAAATATAAAATTAGCAGAGAAAATGTTTCCCAGAC
This sequence comes from Balaenoptera musculus, assembly GCF_009873245.2. Classification (NCBI taxonomy): domain Eukaryota; kingdom Metazoa; phylum Chordata; class Mammalia; order Artiodactyla; family Balaenopteridae; genus Balaenoptera; species Balaenoptera musculus. The sequence goes on along the minus strand of NC_045786.1, from coordinate 47,287,413 downwards.
CTTCCTTACAATTAGGGCCACAGCATAGGGATGGATGGGCACAAGACGGGGTGGAAACTCGAGGACCAGACCCTGCAAGTCCACAGCACTGGTGGAGGCAAAGTTCCTTCCCACCCGGGAGTCCTCATCCCCTGGGAGGAAAAGGAAGGCTTCTGGAGAGAGGCTAATGACATTCTGCCCAATCACTTCACTCGGTTCAGAACCTTTCTTTTGGAGAAGAGAAGAGGTTCTGGATGTTCTAACGTGGTGGAGATGACAGTTCAATGACTGGCCTGCTCAGTCCCAAAGCCACAGGGTATTAAAATCAGTGATGAAGCTGGTGAAAGGGCAACCCAGCCTGGAAAATGGAGAAGGAAGTGGGGAGACAGATATGAGACCTCAGACGCCTCCCCCTCATTTTGAAAACCTGGGTGTCTATAGGGAGAAGATGCTGAGGGGAAGTAAGAATTATGTAATAAATTAGCAAGCCCCTCTTTGGAACTTGCTAGCAACCCTGCCTCAGCGGCCCAGTATAGGCGAGCTGGACCCCACCGCTTTCTCATGATGCTCTGTGTCTCCATAGGCGCTCCCCTGCCAGCCCCTGCTCAGGCCAAGGACAGGCAGACTGCCACTAGGCAGTCAAGGGGATTGGCCCAGAGAGAGTCAGGGAGGTGGCAACGGTGACATTTTCAAGGAGGAAGCAGTTTCTGTTCAATGCAGATTATTTCCTAAACTGCTTATTGAAAGAGACAGAGATGAGAGAAAGCGGGGGGGGGGGGGGGGGATGGAGAATGAATCCCCGATTCTCGTCCTGTTGTGGTTATAAAGAATTTAATTTTGCCTTTGTCTGGAAACCACTGTATTACTGTGGTTATTAAACAACCTGGCTTCCCTTCTTACTGTCAGGCAAGGATAGGAGGGATGAGAGAGAGGGTGAATGGAAAATTCATTTTCAAATAATACAAATTAAAAGTAAATGTATTTTTAAAAACTAAATCGGGCTGATAAAGGCAGGAGATGAGAAATTGCAGTAAGAGAGAGAAATGGGGGAAAAACATAGAAAATAGTATGATTTTTTAAAAGACTAATCTGTGCAGAATTATCAGGAAAAACAACCCGGGGTGGAAAAAAGCCACTGCCATTTCTTATGTGGTAGCTCCACGACCTTAGGAAAAATGGGGAAGCAGCTCTACGTTGGGGTTGTAGTTTCACACTTTGATTTTAGCAACAAGTATCAAAAGATCTAAACTAATTGACTGTAGAGTTCCTTGGCCCTTCTCCAAAGAGCAATATAGATTTAATTGTATGTTGTTTAAAATTCCATTTCTCGAACAGTGTGAAACATGTAATAAAAGTCATAAACCGTATCGGAGATTTCCCCCCCGCCCCCGACACACACACACACACACACACACACACACACAAGCATAAATACCCAAATGACACTTGGAGATCTTAGCTAATACTTTTAATGGGTTTGAAAAAAAAAAAAGGCATCTGAGAGGGGTAGCCACATAATAAAATCTAAACTGTTAATCCATTCTAACTCATTCAAACAGAACCTGCGGTTGCAGGTAGGATGTTTTGCAGAGAAGGGGTTGGGGTGAGGAGACCCCACGTCAGACCTCTGATTTGTTCAAACTTGGTCCAACTAAACTACACTCCCCTAAAGCAAAGCAAGTTGTGGCCTTCCAGAAGACGGAGCTGAAAGTTGCAACCGAACTGCCTGGCCCGAGCTCTCCTCTCGCTCACCCAGGCTGGGAAGCCAGTTGGCGGCTGTGACTCTCCGCAGGCCTCGGCCCGGCTTCCCCGAGGGAGACAGCGGGGCTGGAGGCGGGTAGGAGCGCTCCAAAGCGGCGTGGCCAAGTCCCCCCCCCCGGCCCCTCCCTGGTAGCCTCACCCCCCCATTGTCCACCGTTATCCCCGACCCCCAGCGGCTGTTCGGGTCTAAAAGCAGCTCCGGCGCTCCCCTTCCCGGCCCGGGGCATCTCTGAGAAGGGAAGAGTCCCAGCCACGCCTGTGATGTGGTCCGGGATCAGCCTCAGCCGCCAAGTTCGCGGCCGCCATCAAGCCGGCGGCTGCGCGCGTTGCTGGCCGTGCCCTGCCGTGGCCACGCGGGCCGACTGCAGGCGGAGATCTGTAAAAAATCCACGTGAGCCACCCCCTCCTCCTGCCGCCCGCGGCCCCTGACACCGCTGCATTGAAGCCGGCCCGGAGGTCCCCGAGGTCTCCGAGTGTGACAGTACTCAGCATAGCGGGTAGATGGCACAATTTTCTAACATTTAGAGAGAGGAACCCACGCTGGGAGCAATAAGTCCATTTAAAAGCCCTTTATTTAAAAGGAACAAAGATAACTGACAAGCGAAGTACAGAGACATCTCAATGAAATTTCCAAAGAAGAAAGAAATCAGAGGCCAAAGCAAATGCGAACTGGGCTTGATGGAACAGGCCAGCACTTTCCTCCCCCTCGCAAAGAAAGATAAAAGACAAAAAGAAAGAGGTGGTGGTCACTGGGGTTTGTGCGCGTTAATAATCACAGTCCGCACCAAATTCTATAAAATCCACAGCCACAGAAACTTTAAAATGGCCGGTGGGCCCTGCCAGGGCAGGTGGGAGAGAGGCCAGATCTGTTTAGGGGAAGAGACTTGGAAGTTTTGCCCTCTGCCTTGGAGGCTACACCCTAACCTTGGCAAATAGCAGCCTCTGGTTTGGTTTGGCCGGGTCCGGGGAGCCTGGAGAATGTGGGCACTAGAGGCACCCACTCTGGACACACTTGGGGCCCTCGGAGGGCCTGGGGGCCGAGGCCTCTGTCCTCGAGCCAGTCTCACCTAGAATGCTGCCCAGGGATGGGCTGGGGGCCCAGCGAGGATCCCACGACCTAAGATTTGGTCAAAGCCTGAGTGCTCAAGAGCCCACTCTCAGGAACAATTGCTACCCCTTAAAAACCAAGAGGAGCGCGAAGGCGCCCACTGATGTGAGTCGGCAACACCAAGACAGCCCACGCTTCGTCGTGTGCTCTAATATTGCTATCACCCACTCCCCACGTCCAAACCTGCAAGCCAGGTCCCCCACTCGCCAGAAGAGGAGACCCGCAGGCCGAGAGGAGGCAGAGGAGGGGGCGAGAGGCCAGGAGAGGGGCGGTGCCCCTCTGGTCCTCGGGCCGTCGCTGGCCCCGGGCAACCCTGGCCCACCAGGCGGGTGGCGGAAGGGGTGAGGTGGCTAACGCCCGCAGGGGGTCAAATGATTGTATTTGGGTGGGTGCTCAACGACATATTTGCTGAGTAAACCTCCCTTGCTGTGCTGAAGGCGAATCCCCGTTGATAAATCCATCATTACCGTTCGGATTCAGGGAGGCAGCCGCGCCACTAAATTCATCTTACATTTGTAGCGCTTTAATAGACATTTATTAAATGCTTTTAGAGAGAGGCATGGGGCGCGTGATTACATCCTAGTTATAGACAGAACATAAAGACCTACGTTAACACCCATTTGCAGGAAGGAAGGAAGAGGTGGGGAGGGGGCTAGTAAGGCAGAGGGATGGAGCTAGGAGAGATGGGGCGGTCGGGGGCACAGAGCCTGGGCGTTATTAGCCAGGGCTGCCTGGCGGGGAGCAAGGCGGGAGCCGCGGGAAGTCTCCGACTGCTGCGGAGAGGAGAAGTCCTGGCTCGCCTCGCAGTTCCCTGGGCTTCCCCTTTCCCTGCACCCCACCCCCCCTTCCGCGTGGGGGGCTCCTATTCTCTGCCACAGCACAAGGGATATTCGTGCTGCCTCCGCTGACCCTTTTCGGTCCCCACCCCCCAACTCCTCTTTTACTTTATTTCAGCCCTCTCCAACTGAGACTCTTTGGAGCAAACTAGGGAGAGAGGGAAGGGAAGCCCCCGCACTTCAGGACCCCGCGAGCTCCTTTAAAGCATCCTCTCCCCCACCCACCCCCAAACCAGTTAACCAGAGAGCTGAGCCAGGCCTCCCTCAACACAAAGCAGACAGACGCTTTGGCCTCGGGGTGGGATAGTCCCGCTCGCTCCAAGGGTTCTTTGGCCCGACACGCTCTGCTTGTGGATCCCTCCTCCGCCCGGCGCCAGGAGGGAGCAAGCCACCTTTGCACCTCCGACGATCATCCTGCCTGGGGACCTGCCCTAGGCTAGCCCCGCGCCCCTCGACGACCTCAACCTCAGGGAGCTGGGCCTGCAGGAATGCCTGGGCCTACAAAGGGCCTAACCCCTTCCTGAGCGCCCCAGGGCCTCACCTAAAGGCCCAGTCCCCGGGCTCCGTCAGTTCTTCGCAGGTCCTCGCCGCGCCCTCGCTCCCCGGGGACGCAGTCACCAACCCCGGCCGGGGACAGCCTGAGTCAGGACTCCGGGCCCTCTCTGGCTCCTGGTAAGGAACACTTCCGCTATCTCAAAGTTGCCGTAAGAAAATAAATACAAGTGACACTGTGCTGGGCCAAAGCTCATTAGTTCGTTGTCCAGGCCTAATAAAGAAACAGAGGCGCAAATTATAGAGTTCAGCTTCAACACACGCTCTGTCACCCGATATCAGCGGACGGCGAGCCTGATTCCAATTGCTCCGAACTTGCTGCGTAGTTCGCCCCCCACCCCCTCCTCGCGAGCAGGAGGTTGGGTGGAAAAATATAGTTCCAAAGGGGGTAATGATCAAGCTTTTCCTCTCGGAAGCCTGCGCCACCTCATTTCCCATCAGTAATCCCAATAAAATTAACGTCGTGGCTGCAATTGAAAAGAGGAGGGCCCGCGACACTCCTGAAATAACACCCTCTCCCCCAGCAAAAGGTAAAAAGCAAAACGGCCCTTTGTTCAGCTAATTAACGAAGGCCCAACTCCGAAAGCAGATGTGTTTGCTTAGCTAATCACAAGCATGTTTCTTTCAAGGAACGTCATTTAGAAGGGGCTGCTCCGGGGGATGGGAAAGGGGGACACAGCACCCACCCCCCTCGCCAGGCCCTCTCTGCCTCAGGGGTCTCTCACCCCAGACTAAGATCCACAGGCTAAATCCGGGTAGCCCATCTCTTACACCTCTCTCTCCCTTGGTCCTACCCCAGAGGCCCACTAGGCACCTAGGCGCTTGCTCGAATGCCAAGCCTGCAAGACGCAAGGGGGTGGGGGGATGAAAAGTTTTAATGACACAGATGCCATATTAAATGAGGCAGTTTTACAATTCACTTTGAATAAGACGCTAACTTATTACAAGTGTGTTATCAGAAGGACGATAAGATTTATAACTCCAAGAGTCAGCTTTTTCGCCTTAATGACAATGGATGTTAAGGAGAGGAAATCTGTTCTCTATTAGAAGAGATGAGAGTCCCTTCCCTGTTTTCGGGCATTTACAGATGCGTCCAAGAGGGCAGATACCAAGTCCCTTTGTGTCTCCTTATGAAAAATTCTCTTTCCCCTTTGGCTATGAAACCGGCTCCCCTGTCTGGGTTAGCACCTCGCTCAGTTTTTGAGCGTGAGTTTGAGAGAGGGGGAAAAAAAAGAGAGAGAGAGAAGGGAAGGGAGATAGAAGTGGGGATGGAAATGGAGGGGGTGGGGGCCGTTCTCAGCCCTCCAGTTCACGCAGTAAAACTATTTCCACGTCTTTCTTTGCCTTACAAAAGATAGCTTTCCCCTAAACCAACAGAGTAAGCAAACTTTAAAAAACTGGGGTCCTATTACAAACCAACGCCCAGCACTAACTGCTTTAAAATTACTGCATAATTAGATTTAGTTGAATTTCACCATTAATTAGGCAGCCGCACTGCAGGGAGCCTTTGAAATCTGAGAAAATGGGAAAAATCATCTGAAGCACGTTTTTTAAACCTAACTTCAATAAATCTTGACGCGGCCCAGAATTCAGAGTACCTCACTCCCCTCCCAGGCGGCTGAGGGTAAGGGTCTCCAGGCCTGGGCTGGAGTTGCAGTTGGACGTAAGGGGCGATTCCCCCGTCGGCTGAAGGCTCAGCCCGGGCCAAGCCACTGTCTCTCCAGAGGCTCTCAGAAGACCCTCTCTGGGCGGCCAGGTCTGTCCCACGGCCGACCTCGCCTCCTCTCAAACCTATTAGATAAAGGGGATACCCCGCTGTGAAGTGCTCCTGTCAGGGGCGCCGTCCACGCCGGCTCACACATTTCTAGCGCCTGCGACCGCCCGCCCGGAACCAGCCCTCGGCCCCTGCGCACCCCCAGTCAGCCCTCCGCCCAGAAAGCCAGCTTTCCTCTAAGTTTGCCATGCAAGCAGCAAGTTGTGCCCACGTCCGGCGGGGATCGCAGCCCGGTCCCCACCCCCCAGCTCGGAGGAGGCCCCGGCACAACCCCCCGGCGCAGCCCCTGCATTAATGAGCGCGAGAACTGACCGAGGTCTGTTAATACTGGCCTCTCCCCCTCCCCCATACCATTCAAACATTTAAGATCACGGTTGAGGATACAGACTTTTTCTCATTTGGTTCTTGTTGGGAGGGGAGGCCTGAAATAAACTCTCCGGATTATAAGGGGGAGGGGGCGAACAGAGAAGGGGACACTGTGTCACCAATATGTTCCCCAGTAATTCTGCTGCTTTAATTACAGAATAATCGAGGACCAAACTCACTCGCCAGAGAGTTTAAAAGAGGGTTTTCTGCCTGCAGATGGAATGGCCTTTAGCCGCCCCCCCCCTTTTTTTTTCTTTTTGGTAACCAATGTGTTTTCTATTACCCGGCCCTGCCGTGCCTGGCAGCCCGGCGCTCGCGGTGCAATGGGAGACGCCATGTTGGCTCAGCTCATAGGACCAAGTCAAAAGCGAGCTTCGAGGCAGAGTTTCACACGCTCGAGCTCCCCCTGACCGCCCCCCGCACCCGCCCCCCGCCCGTCGCCGCTTAATGCACATCCCAGGAGTGCAGCTCCGCGCGCCCGGCACCCCGGACTTTCCGGGGGCGCGGGCGGAATTCCGCCGCACGTAAGTGGGGGGCGGGGGCTGGGGGGGGCAGGCACTTCTCCGCAGCTGCTGCCAACTCCAGGCTCCCGTCCCCGCAGCCTGCCGGATGCTAACCCAGCGGTCTCCGCGGAACCAGCCCCGGACGTCGCCCGCTAACTTTGAGCCCCAGCCCCTGGCGGCCCAGAGAGAACTCTTGGTAAAAGGCCGAGGCAGGGCGACCGCGAGCCGAGCGAACAGGCTAGAATTCACCGTCCCGTACCCCCCACCCCAGCTTAGGCTTCCCCCAGGTTTGTTTCAAAGTGTCGAGAAGCAGCGACCGACCCTCTCCCTCTCTCTCTCTCCCTCTCTCCCTCTCTCTCCCTCCTCAGACTATTGTTGCATCTCGCCTCTAACTGGGTTCTCTCACTCCCCCGAGCACCAACAGGAGGAGGGGGAGAGGGGTTGGGAAAAGAAATAAAGCGAGCTCAGATCAGATGGAGAAAAAAAAAAAAAAAAACAGCAAGGAAAAAGAGACACTTAAAGGGAAAGAGTCGCCATGTTTAGCAGCTTTTTTAAAGATCTCGTCAATTTCACACAGAACGCACTCGCTGGGTCCCAGCCCTCGTCTTTTGTCCAATTCAGTCGCAGCAAAGATCTTTTGTTCTAACTCAGCGTGAAAAGAAAAACTTTCTTTAAATGCAATAAACTTAAACCAAACTCAAGACTCTAAACAGATCCTCCTCCGGCCACTCTAAACATATACAAGGGGTTTTGTTTTAACCGTTTGAAAAAATTTTGGTCCTGTTTTTCTGCTTCGCAGACCCCAAGCTCACTGCTGAAACTTAGAGAGAGTGAGAGAGAGATTTCCAACGTCTAGAACACATGCTTAAAGCATAATAAAACAGGGACTGTCTTTTGCTTTGAAAATCATAAATTATAATTTAATGCCAATAATAATTTACAACAAATGGCTGTTTACAATAAACTAACACAAAACAAACAAGGAAAAGGGCCTGTGTTTTACTTATTAGAGAAACTTCACACACTCACATGGATAGCACTTGCAAGAGAAAAAAAACAACCTACAAAACCTCGATCTAGAGGTCAGCGATGTTCTGCCATAAGAACATAGTTATATTTATGTATGTATATATCTACAGAAAGAAGCTGAGGGTCAGATGGAGAACTCCGCTCAAATGCACAAATCAGACAGATTTTTCTGGTCTACATGTATTGACTGGAACTGAGTATCAAAGTTTAATACACTTTACAAAATGATCCCTTTTTTTTCACATCCCCTTACCCACCACCCCCTTTTAAAATCAAACCACGGCACGGGATAGTGGTGGGGCTGCTGCAAAGCCTCAATAGGAACAAAAATTGCAAAAGCTCCCACACACCGAGCTTCCTCCGAACCAGGAAAAGAGAAAGAGGAAAAGACTCCAAAACAAGATACTTCCAAATCCACACACCCTGTAAAGTTTCCTTCTTTCTTTCTCTTTTTCTTTCTTTCTCTTCCTTTTCTTAATTTGGCTTTTAAGGACAAAGGATCCCAAGAGCAGTACAGACTGCATCTACACAATCTGAAATGTCAAAATGTCGATGTGTTTTTATGTACAGAACTCCAATGGAAAAGATTCCCTTGACCTGTGGTCATGCTCTCACAGAATGAACGTACGGGAGGAGGGGGGAGGAAGGCCAACTGCAAGTTATCATATATACATTAAAAATAAACCCTTCAGCCGCTCTAAGCTATATCACTGAATTTGAAATCCTCTCAACAACCACACTAGATGAGAACCACAGAATATTTTTAAAAATCACACCTACTTAAGGAAAAACCCATTGCAAACAACTGCCTTCTATTTACAAGGCTGTGATAGCTTGCTTGAACGGTCTTCTGCGTAACTGTCAGAAATGTACAAAACAGTATTTTTTCCTGATCATAAAATAGATACTGATCTCAAGATTTCTAATACTTTTCACAATACCTTCCCTAAGCAGGCACTTAAGTGTGACAAATATAAGGGCCTTTTTTTTTTTTCCTGGAAAATCCATTTTTAATTAAAAGAAGGATTAGGTGAATGGGGGTGGTTTACTATATCAGTATGGCACTTCCTAAACCATAGATAAACCATTAACTTCAGCTCCCCCCACACACACACTCAAATTAAACAGGCAAATACACTAGTCTACCTTTGAACAAACTGGCTGAGGGGAGTAAACAAATAGAGCCCCCGGCCCAGCTCAGTGAGAGCTCACAGGGGCTTCTCGAAGGAAAGACAGTGAGTGGGGACAGCCAAACAGGTTTCAGATATCAAATAATATTTTAATTTCTGAATACTTTCAATTTTCCTTGGAATATAACACACAAAGACTCGACCAAACAGTTCAGTTATTATAACTTTTACAGTATACAGAAATGTTGCACTTAAAAAAAAACCTTCAGTTTTTTTAAAACACAAACTGTAAACTCTAAGATACTGAATCAATCACGTTACCTATAAGTGCCAACAGTGTTATTTTGTCATGCTGATTTCAATGGTATTTTTTAAAAAGGGAAAATATCAACAATTATAATACAAAGGGTTTGCAAATATACAAACAGATATAGGATTTTCATAACAATTCAAGAACTAAGCGGGACCCAATTCAAATTACAAAAGTTCACTTTTTATTCAAAACCTCAGCATGTGTCTTGGACACATTCCTTGGCTGCCAATAAATTCCACAGTTCATTCTCTTTCTTAAAATATTTTTAAAAAGCTAGGTTTGTCATGGTATCTTTTTTGGGGGGGGGCAGGGAAGGGGAAGTTAAGTGTTGTATGTGGTTCCTCCAGTTCTCAAATTAGAGTGCTCAACTTCACCTAAAATTTTTGGTCACCACTTGTAAGTGCGTTTCCATCATCTTTGAGTTGCCTTTTAAAGTTTTATGTCTTCCTATGATATTTTCATGGACTGAGTTTTAATTCTTGCAGAACATATATTTTAAGGATACACAGTTTTTAAGAAGCCAAGATTATATCAAAACTTATTATAGAACCACAGAATAAACTGGTTTGGAACCAGAAAAGTACAAAAAAGAACAGCTAGAGGTACATAGACACAGGACAATTAATAATTTGGAAAAAAAAAGACTTACTTTCTCCATTCTGCTAATTTTCTCCCAATCTCCTTAAATGCACTTTTAGCAATATTTTTCCAAAATTTACCAAAAAAAGAAAAAGACTAATTTCCTTTTTATACAAAAATGATAAGTAGCAAGTTGTTCTGACCGACACAGGAGTTTTTGTTTTTTTGTTTTTTTTTTTAATGCATTCTGTAAAAGTTCATTTGACAGTCTTTTTTTTTTTGGAAATTCACAGTCCATTAAATTCTTCCCCTCTCTTCTTTTAGCAAACTTGTAACATCCTTTTATATCCTTTCTTAATAGAAAGAATTTAAGCAAACAAACCAGTCTTTTGCCTTTTCTTTCTCTCTGTTTCACTCCCCCTTCTTATCTTGATTTATTTATTTATTGAATTGCCATATACGGCCAGTTAAAACTGCTGCCGGACAGTAACATATCCCGGATGAGGGTTTCGATGGGGGTTTTACCTACCAAACGGACGAAAAACAATTGCTCTATGACTGAGGAGGAGACCGTGCGGAGGGAAGGGAGGCGAAGCAAAAGCTTTCCGAATCGCGTTGGTTGGTTGGGGTACTGGCTCCTAACGTATTCTTCCAAAGCACACTGGGACTTTTCCTGCAAGCTTTCCACATGGGCTACATCAGAGAGACCACAGGCATCTGGAAGAAAGTTTAAAAAAAAAAAAGAAGAAGACGAAGAATTCAGTCATCAGATTAAGAGGTCTGAAATGGGTCACATGAGGTGTGTGTACAGTGCTCTGTCAAACTGCCCCAACCGGAGTTGGAGCAAATGCCTACATACTGAAAACTGGGGTGGGGGGTGGGGGTTTGGGGAGGCGGGGACCGCAAGAGATGGTCCTGGGGTATTTGCTTTAAAATAAAACACAGCTCAATGCGTTGCAGGCTTTCCCTGTCCGAGTCCTCAGGCTTGGTCACTGGGAGGCCCAAGCAAAGTGCATTGGGTAAATCTGGCCCAGGTCAGTAAACAGACAGACAAACAGATGAAACCAAAACTGCCAGTGCTCCTCCCCCTCCTCCTCTGTAAATAATAGTTTGGTTTATAATTATATAGTGGGGGGGGGCAACAACCTGGCCCAACCCCGGGTAATGGCGCCCACGACCCAGCCTCAGATTCTCCCCAAAGAGGGCGACTCATTTTTCTCCAGTCTTTGAAACTGATTTAAGTGGCCCTTTAAAACTGATCTTGTCAGTTTAGCCTATTGAAGGGCAGCCATGCAAACTGTGATCTCTCTGTTCATTTGAGCTGTTTCTTTTCCCTCCTTTTCTTCTCTCTCCCTTTTTCTCCTACCACCCCCCCCCCTTATTTTTTTTTTTAAACCCAGGTCCCTCCAAGAAGAGACCCCTCCCCGTTATCTTCAGGAAAACACTTTTCTTTTTCGGATACGTGAAAATACAATAAGTGCCTTTGAAATGAGAGGCTTCTCAGTGAAGGCGGTGCAGGTTGTGACCTGACCTTTGGGGGCTCCCCAGGCAAGACGAGGGCTAACACATGCATACTGTGAGTTCTTAAAGCAGATATTCAAAAAGAGCTGCCACCACGTCCACCCCAAGAAACAGAACACACATACAATCTCCTCATGTGTGGATCTGGGACTTTGCATGTATGCAGAATGCATTGGTGTCTGTGATCAGGAATTAACAGATCTGTTTGCATAGGACTCCTTCTTACAGCGGACTGTCTCAGAATCAGATAACAGGAACCTTTATCTCTTTGTGAGGTGATTTGCATTCTCCACACAGGCCTCTACATTTTGCAAATAGTAATACATTAAACTGTTAAGACAGTATCAGGCATTTCTTTCCTTGGAAGACCAAGGGTAAGTCTAAGAGCTAACAAGCATATCAAGAAATGAACCACCACCCAGATGGTCTGGGAACTTGGGCTGGGTTAGGGTTTTGGGAAGGGGTGAAGGTGGCTATAGGCTAGGGGAAGATCCTGCCTGTACCTCTGCATCAGGCAAATGTTCTAGTTATGACAGGTCCCCCGAGAAAAATAATCCAGATCCAAGCCTCTGCATACAGCTCTTCCTTGCCCAGACACTGTCCTTTAATTGACTACCTAAGGACTTTCAAAGGCAGAATTTGGGGTGGCAGTGGAGGCGGTGGATTTTATGTGAAGAGCAGCAATATGTAAAAGACAGTGGGTTAAGGACTCAGAACCTGCAATAGATTCAGCTAATGACTTGGGCCCCTAGAATTCCTTGGAACAGTAAGGAAGAGACTGTGGATCTTTTTGTCTGCCACAGGAATTCCACAGCTCTCCTCGTGTCCTGATTACAAGCTGCAAAACCTGCAGTGGGTGACTAGGTTCCAAGCCCTACCCAGGTCCAGATGTTTGTTATCCTGAACTGGGAACCCCTTCCCCTCTCAGCCGTGACAAAGGGATCAGCTGACAACTTAGAACAGGAATGTGGAAAGGGTGATTTCAACCCACCTGGGCTCTGCTGAACTCAGCCTGGAGGCAGCCAAAAGGCTCAGGTGTGGCCCAAAGTGGTAAGCCAGACACCTTCAACAATCGTTTGGCCTCAAGAGTTAATTAATATTAGGTCTATTACTCACACAGGTTAAACTACCTGCAAACTAATTAGATTTCATAATGCAGTCAATGATGGTTTTATAGCTCCAGCAATACTCATACCCAGCCCAAGTTGGCATACACTTTGGGTTGTTTGAAAATTGCCTTAACTGTTTGCCTGGGCAGAGGAAGCGAGAGGCCAGAGTCTTCAACCCCCTACAGGCATTCTGAAGAGTTATGATGGCCCCTTTCTTCCTCTTACCCCTTTCTGACAGCTCTTTCCCCTCTCCTGGCAGTCTGCACTGTTTTAATAAAAATATGATTTTGAAAATTGCTGCCCTCAGGTTGGATGTGCCTGGAGCTCCAACTCCTACTGAATTAGCAGGCAAACTTTTCCCCTGCAGGGGCAAACTTTCCCCTGCAGGGATGATACCAGGACTGCTCCAGTGCCTAGGGGCATCTTCTAGAGGCTCAGCCAGGGTGACAGAGAAAGCCATGGGGTAGAGGAGATTCCACAGGCTCAGCTGGCCCAGAGGGCCTGAGCTAAGGGAGGGAGCAGAAGCATGCATCCTAGTCTGGTGGGAGGGGAACAGGCCTGAGAGGCTTCCCCATGGCCTATTTTGAGTCTGTGTCTGAAGCATCCTTCTTGCAACCCAGCCTTCCTATCCTCTCCCCTCTCCCCAGGACAGGCCTGGTGGGGCCCCAACAGCTATGCAAAGTTCCCATTCCAAGTTGCACAGACAGTTTGCCTTTTTAAGGGGGAGGCTGGGCTAGTTCTGGGGGCTCCGAAGAGCTTAGGCCCTAACTCTGAGCTAGGAGCGCTTGGGCATGAGAGGGCAGGGCTCCTTCCTACCTGAGGTGAACAGGACTATGGCCTTGAGGCAGCTGTACTCGGCGGAGTCGACGTGCAGCGCTTTGAGCTTCTCCACTTGCTCTTGGAAGATCCGTATGTGGTCCATAAAGGCGACCACCCGGTCGGCGGACATGGGCGAGGCGTGTAGGCCGGCGGCGGCCAGTAGCGGGGCGACATGGAGGGGCATGGAGCACTGTGCCGCGTTCAGCACGAACAGCTCGCTCCAGGTGAGGCGAAGCAGGGCCACCTGGTCGGTGATCTGCAGGTCAGGGAAGAAGGGGATGTTCCGGGCCCACTCGACGGCGCTGAAGAGCATCCGCGCGGCCAGTTCGCAAATGTTCTCGATGCCCATGATGTTGTTGGGCTGCATGCACTGGCTGCCGAAGCGCGACGTGGGATAGGGTTCGGCGCGCAGCAGCAGAGAAATATATCCGGACAGGTACGAGTGGCAGTTGAGGGGGTCCCCGTTGGTCAGCGCAAACTGCCCGTGGGTCGGCTGGGTGGGCGGCATCCTGCCCCTCTGCACCGCTGCAGGGAGGAAAGGAGACACTCCGCAGTTAATGACCAGCTTCGTTCCGCTGCTCCCCCGGCAGGGTCTGCCCCAGCCCGACCCCCACCTGACCCAGACCCTGCGGGGCGCAGGAACAGGCAGGCCTGCCCCTCTCACCAGCGCGCTAGGGCCACAGACCTGGGAGTCGCCGGGAGCCCGGCTGCACTCCTCTCAAATCACCACCCAGGCAAGCTCTGGCGGCCAGGGCGGCACACTGGCCTCGGAGGCCCACTCCGGGCTGGGCGGCCGAGGACCCAGAATTGGCCGCTTTGCCTCGCGGTCCCCGGCACGATGGGAGGGATGGAGCATTCTGGGGGCATCTTTCTTCCTTACTGCTAAACGGTTGATATTTTTTATTGATTGGAGGAGAGGGAGCGGGAGGGGCGAGGCTGGGGGAAGGGTGAGACGCTTTTGCAAAAGACACCAGGCTTCACCCCGGACGGCCTGTGGCCACCCCGGAACCGCTTTCCCCCCAACCCCGCAACCCCAGCCCCGCGGGCCACCCCCGGTGAGAGACAAGCTGAGAGCCGAGGTCTGGCGGCAGCCTAATCGGTGTGCTCGGAGGAAGAGAGACGGAGGGAGAGGGCGGAGAGACAGGCCGGCCGAGGCGAGAGGAAGCCGGGGAGAGACGGGGAGCGGGCGGCCGGCGCAGCCCGGGGAGGGCCCGGGAGGGCCGGGGAAAGCCGGCCAGGCTCGGGCACGAGCTGTTATCTGACGCCGGACGGGGAGAGTCGCTCTCGCAGAAACACAAAGAAACCGCGGCGTTCGCTCGCCCCAACCCGGAGCCCGCGCCCGGCGCCGAGCGCGCCATTGGCCGAGCACGGCTTGCGGCGCTCGGCGAATTTCATATCACAAAGACCCAACTCGCGCAGAGCGAAAGCAGCCGCCCAGAGCCCCTCGCCCACCCTTCCCCTACTCCCTATCGCGCTCTCCTCCTTTCAAAAGTGAAAGGAAAAAAGAAAACAGAGGGTTTTTTTTTTTTTTTCCAGCCGAATGTTAATCCACGGAGGGTCACATGAGTGCTGCCCGGGCGGCAGCGTTAATACGGCGAAGTGCGTAAAATTGCCATTTGTAATTTGAACCTCCTGTACAAAAGTACAATCTCAGGTTGTTGGGTGTTTTTTTTTTTTTGGTTTTTTTTTTTTTGAGCGGGTGGGTGTTGGGGAGAGGGGTGGGGAGGAAGGACATGTGTTGAACATGCAGGAAAAACAAGGAGAGAGAAAAAAACTGAGAGGAAAGAGAGAGAAGTAAACCAGGCTTTAAAACAACAACAACAAACAACACCCCATCACTTGCAGAAAGGCGAACTCGAATGAACTGGCAGTCAATGCAAAGAAAATGAACAGAGCCCGAAGAGAGAGTAGAAGAGGAAATCAGTCGGCCAAAGCATGCGGATTTGGGGATCTGGGTTCCAATGCAGAACTTGCTTCTAGTATAAAACCCCTTTCAGCTGCAATACGAAGAGAAGAGCTTGGGGCTTCCGTGTCCTTACCCAGAGCAGGCTAGCCAAACGCACCCAGGGCCCCGGGACCCCAGGCGAGGGGGGTAGAAATGAGAGGCCGATACCTTCCCGTCTCATGCCCACTTTGAGGCACTTTTTGAGGCGGCAGTACTGGCACTGGTTGCGGTGGTGCTGGTCGATGGGACAGTTCCGGTTGGCGCGGCACGTGTAGCTCAGGTTCCTCCGCACGCTGCGCTTGAAGAAGCTCTTGCAGCCCTCGCACGTGAACTGGCCGTAGTGCTTGCCGCTCGACTTGTCCCCGCACACCACGCACTCGATGTGCTGCTGCTGCTGCTGCTTATCGCCGCCCGGACCGCCAGGGCCGCCCTGGCCGCCGGCCGCCGTCTGGGCCGGCGTGCTGGCCGGGCCCCCTTGGCCGGGCGTCTGTGGTGTGTGCGGGGCGCCGGGCGGCGGGCCGGGCACGGGCGGCGCCTGCGAGGCCTGGCTGCCCTGAGAGCCGGGCACCTCGTCCTGGGGGTCGCGCCACGTGCTGACTACCATTGCCATATCTATGGGGGCCGCGTCCGGACTTCCTGCTCCCCTGGCTGCGGGCGGCGGCGGCTCCCGGGTCTCGGGCTCCGGCGCGCCGCCTTTTGTGTGTGCAAGGGTGCGAGAGGGCGCCCCGGGTGGCTCGGGGTCTGGTTGGTTGAGGTTGGTTAGTTTTTCCTTTTTTGTTTCTGCTTTGCAAAGTTTTGTCGATTGCTTGTCTGGCCCGGTGTGTTTGTTTTGTTTGTTTCTCTCGGCTCAGCTTTGTTGCTTTCGGGGGGCTTTCCGCCGGGAGGGGAGGGGATGGGGCCGGGGGAGAGCAAGTGGGCGCAGAACGTGGAGAGAGAGGGAGGGGAGGGAGAGCTGCAAGTCGATTGTCTGGCTTCAAGACAGAAGTAGGAGGCAAAAAAAAAAAAAAAATCTCTCCAAAGATCTCCCTCGCTCTCACTCTCTCCCTCCCTCTCTCGTTCACTCTCTCGCTCTCAGAGCTGGTGTGCAGCCGAGGAGTTGGAGGAGGAGGAGGAAGAGGAGGAGGAGGAGGAGGAGGAGAGGCGACTGTCCGGGGGCCAAGTCCAGGGCAGCCCACAGTCAGCCATTCAGGAAAGCCATCGAAATCAGGAGGACTAGGAGAGCAGAGGCGCCGATCTCAGGCGCGCCCAGAGAGCCAGGCAGGCCGGGGCGGAGGCCGGCGGCCCGCGGAGTGGCCGGAGCGCTGCCCGGGTCCGGGGGAATCAGCATGAAAGTGGTCCGCGTCGGGCGCTGCGCGGCGTCGTCCTGGCGCTGGGCCGCCGCCGCCGCCTGCCACAGGCGCCCGGCGCGCGCCTCGCTTGCTCCGGCCGCCGCCGCCCGCTTTCGCCGGATAGAGGCCGCTCGCCGCTCCCTGCGGGCCGCCTGGGCCGCCGCCGCCGCTGGAGCCGCCGCCGCCGCCGCCGCCGAAGCCGCCGGGTCAGGCCCGGAGCCGCCGCGTCTAGCGCCGCCGCCGCCGCTGAAGCCGCTGCTGCCGCTGCTGCCGCCGCCGGAGCCGCTGCTGCTGCTGCTGCCGCCGCCGCCGCCTCACACACATAGGGAAAGAGTCAACTCGCCGGCGGCAGGGGAGAAATGATAAAAGAGAGAGAGGAGGGCAGATCACCACCTAGAAGCACATCCTTCGTGCGCAGAGGGGGGAGGAAAAGACGGAGAGAAAGAATGAAAGAGGGGAAAAAAGGCAGCACGGCACCCGGAGAAAGAAGACAACTCGGGGAGAGGAGGAGGAGGAGAAGAAAACACACACGCGCGCACGCACACACACACCGCGGAGAGAAAAGAACAGAGAATCAAAGTGATCAAATATGCTAAAAAGGGGGGCGCGGGAGGGAATGCGATTTATAGGCGCCGGGGCTGGCAGAAGTGGCTTCTCCGCGATCAGCTCACTGAGCTCTCTATATAGTGAACTTTGACACGACTGCTGCAACTTAGCGCACGTTGCCATGGCGACGGCGCGCCTTATAAGGCAGCAGCCGGGGTTGGCCTGGCCAGGCGCGCGCGCACCGCCCCCTCGCCGTCATTGGCCGGAGCGCGGCGGCCCCGCCATGGCGGCCGCGGGCTCAGCCCGGTCCTAGCGCGAGCGGTGTCGCGGCCCGGGCGCGGGGGGCGAAGGGGGGCGGGGAGGGGGCGACTGTGCCGCCGCCACTGCCAAGCGGGGGATGGGCCCACACCGGCCCCGGGCGCGCGGCCACAGCTCTCTCCGCACCCCGCACCCGAGGTTTCCGCCCCAGAGGGGAGAGGACCGCGGCGCGCACACACAACGCCTCTTAAAGGCTCCGCGAGAGGCTTTGGATGGAATCGAGGACTTCGACTCTCGCAACTTGGCAATGCCACCAAATTCGTCGCTCGCGCACCACCCGGGACTCCCAGCGCATCTTTATGCCCACAGTGCCAGAGAAAGAGAAAAGTTCCCTGGTTTCTTTGCAGAGGGGTAGTGGGTGAGGATGGGAAGGTGCCTCGAGCCGAGCTTGCAGGCATTTTCCAAACGAAACATTTGGTCAAATCCGGGTGATGGTAGACCCTTCCCTTAGTCTATTCTGATCACTTTCTTGGTTTGGTGGCTATTTTTTCTTCCTTCCTTCCTTCCTTTCTTCCTTCCTTTCTTTCTTCCTTCCTTTCTTTCTTCCTTCCTTCCTTTCTTTCTTTCTCTTTCTTTCTTTCTTTCTCTTTCTCTCTCTTTCGTTTTTTTTAGAGAAAAGGAACCTTTCAGTGGCTGTGTTTTCCTTGTAGGGTTAACATTTCACAGGAATGTGGCCTGACATTTTAATTGCTCAAATAAAGCATCTCGGATGCTGAGAAGCAGAAATAGACTTCATCTCATTGTCATGATGCAATTAAAATCAATTTTCTTCAACTTTATCCTCTCTCGTTAGTTTCAGCTAACTCCCAATCCCACGTCCTGCCACACACCCAGTCTTGGTGAGAGGTGAAAAGACCTTTCTGCCCGCTGATGGACAAGCGGATGCAGCCTCCCAGCGTCCTCTGTGCATACCCTCTGTACACACATGTAAGCGTACATATATCAGATGCGCATTTGTCAATGTACACAGACAAAGGCTTCAGCGACTATGCTTCTAGGTAATAGAAGAGTTGAGTACGACTTCATTGTTCCTCAAGTTCCTTTTAAGCATTCATACAGTCATTAAAACACACCCAGAGATTCTGCCCCAAATTGGGAATAATAACAAGTACAACTCACAGGAATCACGCACAAGCCATATTCTTCCTCAAGAGATTCACTGCAGTGAGAACAACTTCATCTCCTGTGCCATTCTGCTCAATGTGCTAAAATCATCAAGCCAGTTATGTCTCTGAATTCCAGGGTTTTTGGTTTTAAACATCAAACATCTAGAATTGCCCCCCAGGACACACTGTATTCCAAATCAGTAACCTGTCTGTTGGATTTTGACCAGTTAGTGGATTATGATTATTCAAAATTTATAGAACAAAATTGTGACTCCATCATACACTCTTTGCACCAAGAAAAACTGTAGACTGGTAATCCAACCAGGTTTATGAACAATTAAGATATTTTACACAAAACATGTTAAGCTTCCAGAAACATGAACACACATAAAAAGAGTAAATTAATGACCATAGGAAAGCATCCTTGATAGTTTAAAAAATCGGAGTGATGAAGGATTAAAAAAAATAAACCATACATATAACTGACATGTGTAGATTGTACTTTGCATTCAATACCCTTTACACACATGGGGAGAATACGAGGTAGGAACTAAATGAAGATGTAGGCAGATAGGCGCTAGTTTATAGGGAAGGAAAGATTCTCCTTATGCTTCATTCTTGAAACCTCCTTAGCCCTCACCCTTCCTCCGCTGAAATCACATATTTCACTAAAGCTGCAGGTGCTGGGATTATTTGGAAGTTGTTTTAAAAAAAAAAAAAAGAACTATAGTGGACACTGAGCTATCATAAACCTGGCGTGTAATGAGATTGCCATAGAGCAAAGCCAGGCAGAAAATTTCAGGTTGATTAGAGACACAATATAACTTTCTCCTAAAGAGGACAAGAAGGATGGAAAAGAAATCATTTCGGAGAAGGCTGTGCTTTTTTTTTTTTACTCTTTTTCTTTTCAACCTCTATGATTTGAGGAATTTCCTAATGCTACAAATGTCAGTAGATTAGGGGCAAACTCAGCAGAGATGTGGTAGGGCTGGGGTTGAGACAGAAAATCTAATGGGCATCCCCATCTCAATTTAATAGAAGACAAAAATAATTGATTATAAGGAAATCCTAAACTCGCCTCTTGGGTGCAGACACTTCCATGGCAAGATCACCTTTTACAAACATGCCGTCGGAAATTTTTGAGGAAGAAGAGCTTCTCCAGGACACTTTGAGATTTTTGGTATTTGAAGTACGCTCTGATGGCTTCAGATTTAAAATGAAGGATTTCCCAACCATCTCCTACAGCTCTGGATCCTGCTAGGCATACAACCACAGGGCTGCCAATGAGTCAGAGGTGTTTTACTCTGTATTTTAGGACTCATTCAGTTATGGGGGTGCTATTAAAAAGCCAAAAAACAAAAACAAAAACAAAATGACCATTTCAATTGTAGTTAATTTATTGTATAGAAGAAGGGAGAAGACTGCAGACTGAGAAGAAAAACAAGGAGAAAATATTTTTAAATGTCTTCTTCTGAGATGCTTATATTCCTTGATTAAAACAGCTCTAAGGCTAAAAGATAAATATCAATATGTTGTTGCTGTTTTTTTTTTTTTTTAGACAATCCAGCCCAGTCTTTTATTGCAGATGTAAATTTATTTTAATGAGAAGAATGGCAAGCTTTAATTTGGCCAGAGAAAGTTGAAAAAAACATTTGTTTTACTGTAGGGGGAAAAAAAGCCACCCAGGAATATGATTTTCTTCCAGAAAGTGGCTGTAATTCTCCACAAATTAAATCATAATATGAATACAGACCCCAGCAAATGTCGAGATTAACTCTGAACTCAGTAGAAACCAGTTCTGTCCACCAGGATTCATTGAATTCCTCCTTCCCCTCAATCTAGTCCGTGTGTGTTTTTCTCTTCCACCACACTGGAGCTCCATGAATAGAGAAAGGGGCTTCCATTGTGTCTCTCTGAACTTCCAAGTCAATGCAATTTTTAACCACTGGCTTGTGGTACTTTGAAAATCACCAGGGGCTGTCAGAGTTGGGTCCTCTGAAAAATTTACAGTGCTAAATCAGAGCATATGCTGGGAGGGAAAAAATTGCTTAAGATTGGAGCAAGTACAGTATCTGTCTGCCCCCTAGTGTAAGAGTCCTCGCTGCCTAAAACGCAACTTTAAAAGAAAAGAGCTCTTAAAGGGAAACGACTTTGAGCTCACGTAGGCATAGCAGAATGAAACTTCTGTACATTTTAATCTGAATAATTCTTCAGGGTTTAAAATTAATTGGCTCTGGCTTGGTTGGACCGAACTCCGATCTCGCCACCTCTGCGTTTCCTGAGTCACTGGCGGAGAGGTGATGATTTTTTTTTTTTTTTTTTCTGAACTGGGTTTATGTGCGTCCCCCTCACCCCCTCCTCTCTTTTTTCTTTCTCTGTCTCTGTCGTCTCTCTCGCTGGCTTTTTAAAAATGAGGAACCGTTCCTTGAACGTTCTGGACAGAGAACAGAATTGCTTAAGTCAGCCCGACACGGTTGTAATAGACAGCAAAAAGGTAAACGTTTGCCTGAAATCCGCACGCCAGCTCCACCACCCCGCCCGATGGTGAGTACCCTTCTCGTTGCGATTCTCCTAGCTTAACCGAGCGCTCTCCTCCCGGAGCCGCGGCCGAGGGCGCCGGGCAGAGCTTTCCTCCCTCCCTGCCTGGCTGGATGTCAGTTGCACAAGGTTGCAAAATACAGCGCAGAGGCAGATCGAACAGTAAATTCTGACGCTTAGTGAGAGCCTAGTAGCTCCTTTGCTAGAAAACCGAGTCGTCTATTGCTTGGAAAAACACGTTTATAGGACTGGTTTTTAGTTTGCTCTAGCGAAGGAAATGAGTTTGAGGAGATGGGAGGCACCGCAGTCTTTACGCTTCGGTTTAATCATATTTTGGCAGCTTCGCAATTGTATTTTCCCCTTCTCCCCGCCCCCCACCACCTCTCCTACCGCACACATGTAATAAAATATGGCAAGGCATTGAATTGACTGTCCCCCCTTCCCCGAACACCTTAAACCACAGTCCTAGGCATTTCATACACGTTAGCAATCCGATTTTTTGAAAAACCCCAAGTCATCCCCAACCCCACACAGCACAAGGAGGAAAGTGAGAAAGGAGAGAGAGAGAGAGAGAGAGAAAAAAAAATACTGTAAGTAAACATACCAAAACCATATTTGCCTTGTTCAAGGTCCCAAACCGCTTGCATCTTCCTTCTAAACTGGAATAACTCTCCTTTAGTTTGGCGGGTGAAATAAATGCTTTGTTGGCCCCCTGAAAAGATGTGTCTTTGATAATTAAAGAGAATCTCCTCCTCGGTGTTTATCTAAGCGATTGTGCAAACTGATAAAAAGTAGGCACTAGCCTGCAGGGAAAAAGAGGAAAGGTGAAGGGAGAGATCTTCCACCTCAGGGAAGTGCTTCCCCATGTATTAGGCGCTCTCAGCCTTGGAAAGCCCTGCACAGTAACTTTAGAGAGACGAGGTTTCAGGGAGCTTTGTACATAGCTGCTGAGGAATGCAAGCCTCGCCTTTAAGAAAAAAAACCCCAAACCGTAGGTAGGAGATGTCTGGAGTGATCCTTGTCTCTCATCTCATTCCTTAGAAGGAAGAGTGCGTTGTTACACCTTGTTTGGGGCTGGAAAGACGAGACTTTAAAAACACCCGTCCAATTGAAAAAAATCTCCCAACTTAATGAGTTTAGTCGGAGGCTGGAGCTAACGGCTCAGCCTCAGCAGAAAACCGCCAACAACTATAGGCGATATTGCAGAGCAAAGACGACCCAAGGCACAGCCAAATTCCACTGTTTGGGGTCGAGAGGGATGGAGGCTAATCCTAAAGCAAGTTGGAAAAAAACAGAGGTGGGAGAGGAGGGGAAAAAAGCAGCAGCCTCACAGACTGGCAGACAGGCTCCCCTCACCCTAGATCAAAGATAGAACTTGAAACAGGAGGGCAACATTTTTCCTAGGAATCCGTTGAAATCCTCATTTTCTACTTTTAACTCAACCCCCCCCAAGTGATTTTTCCCTCTCCCCTGAAGATTCATGCCCCCCCCTTCCCAGTTCCCCTTCTAGAACTTTCCTGAAGAGGAAACCTATTTCTTTTGGGGGAGGGGTTCCCCACTTTCTGTCTTCAGATAATGTATGCTTAATTCACCCCCTCCCTTCATCCACCTCCCAAAATGAATAAAGGAAGCAGGAATACAGTAACTAGCAAAAATTGAGAATAAACTATGCTTCCCCTCGCAGTTTAATACAGTTTTAACTAATGGATTTTTTTTGTTTTGTTTTAAGAGAAGAATAATGGGGAAACACGGATCTTTTATTTTAGGAAACTGTTATGGTAAGATGTATGTCAGACTTGACAAATGGAACTAACCCTCTTCGGCTGCTTCTTGTCCTTGTCTTAAACAGGAATTAAGTTAAACACAGTGCTGAATGTTAATTACATGTTTACTGGCTAATGAAAATTACAAATGGTTTTGCCACCTCAAACAATGATGAAAACTCTGAAGACACTGTAATTATATACTTTGAGGGAAATAACTCAGAATATTGATCATAAGAAGTGTAAATCTTTTTTTAACTATTCATTAATACCATAAATATGGGCTACAGAAGTTTTTCCTTGTGGTTTGTCTCATTAGTTATACGAGTGGATGGATGGTGAGGCTTCTCTGGGGAGGTGATGAACTCATTCTCTTATAGAAGGAGGCCACTTGTGTAACTGGGGGTGCCCCCCTCCCTTTCACCCCCGCCCCCTTTAACCCCAGCAGAAGGTCGAGGGATAGTTGAACAGGGGGGCCGGGCTCAGGGCAGGTGAAGGTGATCACAGCTCAGCCTCTTTCCTCCCCTCCCCTTGTCCTCCTCTCTCCTCCTCTCCCTCCTCCCTCTCCTGCCAGGTCTGATCGATGACTGCCTTCCCCAGCCAGGGCGCCTGTCGGATAACCTGGCGTTTGGGTTCCTAATGGAGGACAACTCACCGCAACCCAGCGATGCAGCCCTGACAACCCAAGTTCCCTCCTTTAGAGGTGGCTAGGGCAGTTCATTGCAAAAGAAGAAGAAAAAAAAAAAGGTTGAGTGAGGTATTACTGGGTAAGGTGGCTCAGGCGGCCGAACCAGAACTGGTTTCCCTGGGTTTGGGAGTAGAGAAATATTTTGCTGTTTTGTTTTAACTCTGGCCTGAGTTGTAGCTTTGCACTCTGCAGTGTGGCAGCCACTTCGATCTTGGGGGTCAAAGGTGAGGGCTGCACTAACCCTAAAAGCCTGGTCTGGCCTGGCCAGAAGGCCGAGCCCGCAGAGGAGTGGGGGGTGGTCAGCCACGCCGCCTGACGCTTCGGAGGGGGTGCCAGTGAAACCCGCACGCGGGGGGCACAGAACCGAGAGCGGGTTTTAAGTGCAATATTGAAGGTTTTTAAAAAGTGCCCTAGGCTTGTGGGACTGGAGTCCTCTTTTTCCCTGAGAATTCCCAAGGCGCTGGTCTTTGTCTTAGAAGGAATGGAGTTTCTGAATGGTGTGAAAGGGACAGAGAGGGTCGCTTCAAATCGATTTTACTTGTCCTTTCTGTCTTTTCGGATCAACGCCCTTCAATGGGCACAGAGGTGCTCTTTCAACCAAAAACTTGTGCTACATTTTCTGCCTGTATTGGTGCTAAATACAATAAGCACTGGGCAGATTTTTTCTTTGCTTTCCAAAGCAAGAAAGCACCCTAATTAAATTGTTTTATATGGACAGTCAAGACGGACCAATTAAGTATGCATTAGTATAAAGATATAGTCTGCAGATAAAGCGGTTTAGAAAATCACGTGTGCGACAAAGGAGAGGGTGCTAGCGCTGGGGAGGGGTGCGTGAACCAGCGAGGTGGCTCACCTCCCTCCCTGGACCCGGGGGGAATTGCAGAAGCCCCGGCCTCAGGTGAGAGGGGATCAGGGCCGCTAACAGGTGGGCGACAGTGTTGGAGTTTTTCAGGCCCGCGCCCCCGACTGGAGAGCGGTGGAGCCCAGGGGGTTAGTATCTCTCACATCCTCCTACTCTGACAAGGCAGCGGCCCGAGGTGGTGGGTCCGTAGGAGGGGGCGAGAGCGTGCCATGCCTTACTCCAGGTCGGGCCCATTGCCTGGTGTCTAGATTCAGGGCGCGGCCCTGAAGTAAGGAAGGAGTGTGCGCCTCGGGAAGGCCAGGGGGGGCGCGGACACTGTCACTGCCGCGGCCGCAACCCTCTGGCAGCCAAGATCAGGGCAGGAGGCCCCCTTCCAACTCCTCCAAGCTAAGCGCTTTTTCCGCTTCTAAGGAAACGGGAGCGTCTCTGCGAGGAAAGTAAAGTTCCCGCCCGACGCCATCCGGCCCAAGGGGCGTCGAGGACCAGCCACAGAAGTGGGGAAAAGACTGAGGGTCTGAGAAAGGGTAGCGAGGACAGTGGCTCCCCGTCCGGGCCACCGCAGCTCTCGGCTTCTCCACAACCCCTCGACCCTCTGAGGTGTGGACGGGCAGAGTGCATTTCACCCCGAAGGCGACGACTCCCAGGGCAGTGGCCTGGGCCTCCCCGCGTCGAGGCGTAGGCTTGTGATAGGTGGTCCCCGGGCCGCGAGGGCGCGAGCGCAGCGCGCTGCCACAGGAAGGGCGCGCGGGGCGCACTGGGCGCCCTTGGTTGGGGTGGGGAGGGGGGAGTAGGGCGAGAATTAGAGCCTGGGGAGGCAGCTGAATGTCAAAAGTAAAAAGGTTGAAAAGCCAATTTTCCCGGCGCGCTTTCGCCCCCCCTTTGCTGGTTGCAGAGGCCGTAAATCAGCGGCCAGCGGCGAGGGCGGGAGGAGCCCCCTCGGCGGGCTCGGCGCGGCCCCGCCCTGACCGTGCGCACCTCCCGGTGGGCCCCGAATCGATCAGAAGCCTAGCTGAGGATGTCACCGCACTAAATATTTACTGATCACACACAAATAGCCGGGGCTCGAACGATTTTCCTCTGTGAGGAGAGCGCAGAGAGAAGGGTAAATCATTTTATTAGTGTGGATAAAGCCCAGAGCACACTCCGGGCTGGAGTGTTTTAAGATGTGTCTTCAACTGGATGAAAAGAGTTAGGGAAATCGATACGGAGTGATTAGAAGCCCCCGGGGTGACGAAGGGGGCCGGGGCTTTCAGGGATTTGGCGAGGCTGAGAGGGGGGAGCGAGCCTCGAGGGGGGCGGCCCGACCACCGCCAGGGAGCTCCCGGGGGCAGGCCTGTGTCCCTCCCTCCTCGACGGGAGACGCGAGGGCGCAGCCAGCGGCAGGGAGTCCGCCGCGTCCCGGCGCGGCTGGGCTGGCGCTGGGTGAGAGCTGCGCGGGCCGCCGCGGGACAGAGAGCTTGGGTGGCACGGGGCTCCACATCGCGAGTGCCAGTGGTCAGGTGGCCACGGAAGGGGATCGCAGGCCCGGCGTGGAGATGCTGGCAGGTTCCCGCACAGCGCGGGCTCTCCAGGCAGCTTCCCGGAGTAACGACGTGGCCCAAACGGGTTGCATTTTCCCCCGCCGCGCCACGCAGCATCCCCGAACTTTCTCCCGGATGCACCTCTGCCCCCTCGTCTCCCCTAGTGTTCCAGAGAGGACGCAGCGGCCCAGCCCAGCGGGCTGCCTCTCCATCCCACCCACCCAGTGTCAAGGGCAGCCGCCGGGTGGCGGAACCCGCTGCGGACCGCAGGGCCAGTGGATTCCAGGTTCGGGGCTCCTAGGCAGGTGGGAGGAAGTCTGAGGTGGAGCAGGAAGGCAGAGGCAGGGTGACACACACCAACGACGCCCCCAGGATGTCCCCGTCCTCTCCAGGGCGGGAAATCAGCTTTTGGGGGGTCTCAAGCGACAGTCCAGCGAGAGAAATGGTTCTGTGGCCCCAAGGCTGGGTGTAGAAGCCTAAAGTGCGAGGACGCAAAGGCTTGCGGGGCTCGCTGAAGTTAGCAAGGCTTTGGGTGGAGTTTGCTGGGAAGGAGAAGAAAACCTTCTCCCCAAACTCAAGCAGCAGAGTCCTGGCGCGGAAATGGCTTTTCACTTCTGGAAGCGGAAGGCATCGGTCGCTGCTGTGAACAAACCTTGAGGTTCGAAACAGCTGCAAATAATCAAGAAGGCACTAATTTCGGGGGGAAAAGGGGAGACGGAAGGTGAGGAAAGGGAAGATTTTTTTTCGTTTCTTCTTCCCTTTCTCTCTCTTAACCTTTTCCTAAAAATCTGCCCTTCCTGAAGAAACCGATAGCTTGCTGGCTTTATTATTTATTTATTTATTTATTTATTTATTTATTTATTTATTTATTTATTTTCCTTCTCTCCAAATTGCTCGATTTCCTTGGCAGATTGAGGAATTCAGTTCAGGCTGCCCTACTTGGCTCCTCGGTGCAACAGGAAATATAACTGCAGATCTAATTAACCGTTTTGCAGAAGGGAGAATTTTTTTTTTTTTAATATGAATCCCAATGGCTTGGAGTGATGTGTTCAGGTGTGAGGCGATTGGTGCCTCGAATTCATTCCTCGGTAATCCTCTAATTCCTGCGATGGAAGCTCGAGAGCATCGCTGACCTGGAGGCTGTCAGAAGCCGGGTCTCCATTAACTCTTCTTGGTCTCGGCCAGAGCGAAGGTTAACTACACTAATGTACCAAAGGGGCTGTAGCAAAAAAGGAAGGAAGGGTGAAAGGGAAGAAGGGGGAGGGAGGGAAGGTAAATTCACTCTAGTTGCAAGGATTATAGAGCTCTGTCTTTCACTGGTCCTCCCCCACCCCCACCCTTCCTACGAAATCGGGTTTCCATTCTGAGAGACAAAAGTCTCATCCATCAAGGCAGCTCACTCCACGGAGATGGACTTCAGGGAATAAGAAAACACAATGTAGTGAAATATTTTCTTCTATTTAACTGACCACCCAGTTCACTTTAAAAACAATTCTAACATGTATGCAACAATTAATTATTGTGGGAGAGGTTTTAAAAAAACCCCAAATCCTAATACATGTTTTACCTTCTTTCATTTAAGTAAAAGCTAATTTAGAATTTTGTCAGTAGCCAAATTATAGCCATAAAATCTAGATGAGATTAGGAAAATCCATTCTGCTGGTTTCACACCTGGTGGCATTTTTAATGAGTAGTTATATAATAGTTATGTGCATGAAGGTATATGCACATGGGTGTGTATATATTCTTATGGTGGTAGAAGTTCCATGATAGATTAAAGGTTTATATACTCAAGCACTAGATAGAGGCTGTCACTCATGTGTACATGCTGGGGGTCTGGCAGAAAACAATGCAAAAAAGAGTTTTGAATGAGTTCCTTGGAATCTCTATTGTTGAAATACAAGCTGAAGCAACTTAGTAATGGTAAAGCTGTTGTGCCTTGCAGAATCATGGAAAGATACTTAAAGGTAAAAATGTCAGTTTTCAGTTTGGTAGCTTTGGCAGGGCATTTAAACAAGAGGTGAACATCTTTTGCCTAATATATTTATTTTAAAATTCAACAATATGCTACTCTGTTTATTTTACTTTTTAATGAATTGAAGAATTAAAAGAGAATAGGCTCTAGCTATAGATGCTAGCATAAGGGATTTGTTGCCCATTTAACTAAGTCTGATGTGGTCTGTATATGCTTTTAATATTATATTGCAAGGCAACTCCAGCTGAGAAAGTTTTAAAGACACCTAAAGCCATGTGGACATCAGTTCTTATTTAGAAGTGGACAGAGTGAGGAAAGGTTGTCTGATTCTGTATTTTTTTCTCTTAGGAGACTGGTAATGAAATCTTTAAAATGACAGTTCATTTTTGGTTTGTCAAAAAAGGCATTAATCAAATGGTTTCAAGTGCCAGTCATTTAAATGTGAAGGTGTTAGTAAGGCGAATATCCAGATAAATTTATATTGTTAATTAGCTGCATCAGTGTACTTAAAGAAAATACAAACAGAACAACAAAGGGGATTTATCTTGTTTAATTTTCTTTAGCCACAAACTCAAGGTGAATTTCAGAAGGAGAAAATAAGGGCTAATTTCCATTCTATTGGTTTTTAGAAGGCTGAAAAACCCCAGTTTCAATATAAAGCATATAATTATAGAAGTAAGTAAATGGACAAAGACAGATATACTGCCATAATAGAAAAACATAATGTATGAATTTAGAAAACATAATTAATTAATTAACTATCAACTGCACTTCTCTTCTTAAATGGATGGTTTCTTGAAATGTTGAACGGACACATTAAAAATAAAGGACTTCTGTGCAAAAGTGAGAGGAGGCTAACATAATGTTCAGTTTTTTTGACCATAGGAAGTATCAACTTGAGGCTTTACAAAGTATAATGTTTAAATAAAATTTACACTGATCTTTTTTTTTTGAATACAGGACACAGAAAGTTACCTTTCTTATCCCTACATTACAATTTATAATAAATTAATCAACCTTATCAAAGGGATTACAATGTGCTTGACTGAGGTAAATTGACTGAGATGATATCACTTAAAATAGTTTAAAGCAAAAGTGAAAATGTAAAAGGAAGAAAATATTGACTTCAGTGATAAATGTCACATTGGGTATTTATTGACAGGACCACATTACATCACATGTCAGGGAGAAGTTAAAAATTTAGGCAACCCTATTTCTTGCAGAATGCATGTTAATAATGTATTTACTGACTCCAAAAGTTATGGTGTAAATTTTTATTTTGCATATACTTTGTTGCCATATTGCCATCCAAATAGAAAGAAGTGAAATTTAAGCGAGGGGGGATGGGGTTTAAAAAATATTAAACAATGTTTTTCTTTATAGTCTTCAAGAATTATGCTTAGTTACACATTGACTTTTTTCATATGATTTTGATTAATTTAATAGCTTTTAAAATCATATATATTGTGTTGAAGTCTGCATTGTTTATACATTGAAAACAAATTCAAAGGCATCAGATCTTTCTCAGAAAGTGCAATTGAATGTTCAGTTATTGAAGAGCTACTATTTAAATTTCCCAGGTTCCATTAAAAACAAACACACTTACAAACACCTGAATCTATTCTTTCCGAACAACTTGTAAAATTGCAACTGGCATGGCTGTGGATGAATATTTTATATAAGAGTCTTTTGTTCTCTTCTTGTTTAGCAGGGAAATGCCTCTAATTTGTCTTTTATGCTTAAATACTTTAAAAAAGCATTAGTCCATATGCAAGAATTATTCATCCTCTTTAAAAAAAAGTGAATAAAATTCTAATTATAAAGAAAAGGTGTGATGTTTACTCTGAAGTTTCAAGAACATGTAAAGTTTTCTTAATAAACTAGAAGAAACTCTATCCTAGATAAATTTAAATAGGGCAGATATTGGGTATGGTTTACATTCGTGTCCTTCTGCCTTCTTGCCTTTGGCATTAAGGTATCTGGGTTTTTGTCTTCACACACTGTCTATTGTTAGCAGATTTTGAGATTAAAAAATATTTTCAAATTGTCTTGCCTTTATAGCTTAATGCATTATTAAATTGGAAAATAATATTCACTTCTGTGTTCAAATTTCTATGTCCAGACAATAGTTAAGAGGTGAGGTTCTGCACTACCCCCCCAAAAAAACCCAATAACAAAAAAGAAAACATCATTACATATACAAGCTAAAGAGGAAAACAAAAGCAAAAACAAAAACCTTAGGCTTCAGTGTGTTGGAAATACAGAATCATTGTTTTTACAATGGAGCTCTTTACAAGGCTTTTTTCATCTTAACTATCTACCAAGATGGGACACTTGAGTTTTGTATAATTTTTGAATTTTGAGCAAGTTTTAACAACATATCACAGGCTTTTTGAAGTGAAGAAAATTTGAAAAATAAGCCTCCAGAATAAAAAAACACAGATAAGTGACAGGGCATGATGGCTTGCTTCCGTTTTTAGGGATGTTACAGAAGTTTTATTTTAAAAATTACAATAACATGCTTTTTCATTGGGTGCAAAACAAGATAATTATAGGAGAAAAAAGAAGAAAAGATTCCCTCCCACTCTTGGCCACCAAAAAACAAAACAACAACAAAACCCCAAAGAAACCCCAATCCTAACCCCCACCCTTACCACTTTAGGGAAGTTTCTGTGTAACTGTGGGTCCTGCAGTGGTTAGACTCTAGTCCGTAGGCTGGCAGCCTCAAGAAGGAGGCAGATTCTCTGAGCTCAACTGCAGATGACCTACCACTTCAAGGTAAAGTTGGGAAAGCAACTGTTGAAAGTTAACCTCTCCTTTCCAAAGAAGGTTTTCAGAGGCGGGACAGTGAGAGCTGATATAACCAATTTTATTATTTTCTAAGGCATCCCTAACTTTTATGATCCCCCCCTTTCCTTTACTATCCATCTTTGTGCCTCCAGGGCTAGTGAGAGAGCAGGGCAGATTCTAGATTGCTTTCAGAGTTTGCCTTCTCTGATGATGGATTACCACGTCAATTTAAACGGCATAGGATTAATTTGTTTCAATGATTTCTCTTTAGGCTGAATGCCAGCCGTCTTTCTAGCTCTCCCCTTACTCTTCAGAACAACAACCAAAAAAAACCAAAAAACCAAAAAAAAAGCCTTCTTTCCATATTCTAAGTTAGGAGACAATAACAGAAATAGACAAGTTAGGTGTAATGTTGCAACACAGTTATGGGTCTGAGTGTTTTTATCTCTGTCTAAGAGGCTGAAACATACAGTCAGTCACATTAAAATGAAATTGGACTCAACATTTATTCAATAAATACTTGTCTTGTAGATAATACAGTGCCAAGTGCTTTTGACATATAAGGACTTAATTTGTCTTGGGTAACAAGTTATTAATATGGCACATTTAAACTTGCCACCTACAATAAGGTTTTTGAGATCCATAACAAACTCAGATGATTATTGTGAAAAACAATTTGTGTGAGGGTGGGAGATCTTTCTGAGAATGAATATCTTTATTACATATATATATATATATATATATATATATATACACACACACACACACACACACACACACACATACATATGCATATATACATACATACATACACCCATACTAGTAACACACATACATGTCAGATGACATGCAAACAAAAAAGTTCAATAAAGTTAAAAATATCCATTCATTATGCAGGTAGATCTAACCTTTCCAAACTAAGAATATGTAAGACAGTTTTCTCTTTTGAATGATTTCTAAAGTGCACAAGAAAAATGCTGTTCAAATCCACTTTCCTTGCAAGACCAAATCCATTATAAGGATGAAATGGCACAAAAAAGCACTTAGGTGCAATCCAAAATCAAACACCCCCTCCAGATTTTTCACCTAGACTAACCTTGCAGCCAGATAGAGCATGTTGCTTGTAGATAAAGGCAATTTAAGTGAAATAAGCTATCCCTAAAGTGATTATTGTATTTCTTTCTTAACTGGAGGTCCTCCAGCAGATGTGAAGGAACAAGAGAGGGGTTTTATCCTATAGACTGACTATGTTGAGTACATGTGGCTGTTTTGAACACTTGGCTGCTGTTTCATTTTTTTTCAGTTTTCCTAATTGCTTCTCCTTTTCCCAGCATTCCCCTGCACTGAAATTAAGCATCATAGTTCAGGATAATAAATTGCATTCTGAATATGAACACGATGGATTTTCTAGACTTCCTCTTTTCCTTAGGCTTCTCAATGCTGTTTTTGAGCAGGTTCTACTTTCTAAGGACGTATGCAATCTGAGGCCAGTGACTGCCAGAACTGGAATCTATGCAATTTTAATTTGTAAAAAAGTTGTTAGTTGTTAACCTTGGGGGAGATTGTGCATCTCTGAGAAACCAAATCTTTGAGAGCTCTCCCTGGGAAATGATGTTACACATGAGCAGAAAATCTAGGCAAGAAAGGCTAATTGAATGAGGAGAGAGAATTAGGTTAAAAAATAGAGTACAATCTAGTATCACATTTTCACGAGTGTATCTTGAAATGAAGGTGTCTTCAAGTCGCCAGTGATGCCAGAATGTTTAGATGCTGGCCACAGATGGGAACACCTATTGAAATGTGTCTGAAGAAGATTAATAGGGCTTGTCACTGTTGGGAAAGCACTGCTTTGCTGTAAATTTCTACCAGCACAAGATGAATTACCGATGAATGCTCACTTATCAACCCCATCACTATCGTTCGACACTAAATCAAATTGAGAAGTTATCTGCAATCAGAAAATTTCTTTTTAAAATAGACATACACCTTTAGGCCCCGACTCTTTACTAATCCTACTCAGAAAACAATTCCCGTCCCATGATGCTTCTTTAGCTTAAACAAAATTGTATCTCAATAATGTATATATTTTTAAGTTCACGTGCAATGGACAGCTGGTCAATGGCAAAGTCTGACAGTATTTTAACAAGGTATGAAGGCTTCTTGGAAGATGTCATTGAATATTTCATAAAGTGTGTTTTCTTTACTTTGAGATATTTCTTTCTCTAATTACTTGGAAGGCAAAGAAGAGAGTGCTGTTTTCCTGTTCTAAACCCTGTCCCTGCAACCTAATCATCTTCTAATTCCCTGGTAAGATAAAATTATGAGAGAATTGCAAGTTTAGGTAGAGAACAGTAGAACAGGATTAAATGGATAACAATGATAACTGAGGAAATGCATTTATTCTTTTATGATTACATGGTGTTGCATGTATCTCATTTCTAAGGTGATTTATTTGAGAAACAAATCAGTGGCATTATCTCTTTTGTCATCTGTTAACCAGCTCTAAGCATCCAGAGGCTTTCTGACCTAGGAATAATAATGTTTAATAAAACCATCAACCCTTGTATTTTTATAGGACTCTACCTATTTACGAAAGTTATTCTCACATGCATAACTCATTTGGTTTTTACCAAAATCCTGCAATGTTGATATTTTAAATTCCCATTTTGCTGATGAGTAAACTGAGGCTCAGAGACTTATCTGAGGCCATGGAACTAATAGGAGCACAGTCAGAATTCATACCTAGGTCTCCTAGGATCCTTTCAGGGTTTTTCACTATGTAAATGAAGAAGAAAAGGACGGTGATATTAACATCAGCCAACATTGACTATATACCAGAACTATGGTAAACATACACATGTATTTTATTTAATCTCTTATACAACTCTGAGGTAGATATTGGTGTTATTTTCCATTATGCAAGAGAAAAATAAAAGCAAACCAAGGCTTATGGAGGTTAGGGACTTGCCTGAAACTCACATTGCTAGTAAGTTGGTGACATGTTATTCAAATCCAGGAAGTCTACATTCAAAGCCACTTCCCTATCCTATGTTCCCGTTTCCAATTGCAAGGAGTCTTCAACTGCATTGAGTGGTCGCAAGAAACCCACTTATCTGTGGAATATAAAAATCCCTCAGACTCTGAGGCAGTGTGTCATAGCAGAATAGATCCTGGTTTGGAAATAGACCTGGATTTAAATTCTAGCTTTACCAGTTACTAAGTATGTGACCTCCACTTCTTTGGCCTTTATTTTCTTCATCTCTAAAATGGGGTGGTTGGGTCAAATGAAACTATGGGCATTGCTTTTGGGTACTTCCTTCTGTCATGGTCTCTAAGAGAGAAGAAGTAAGGAACAGAAAAATGACAGCCATGTCTGAGGAGGCGAGCAGGGACAAGTGACAAATGAGGTACTTTGAGAAGTTGTGACTGCCATCTCTCAGAGACTGGCACTGGGGACACTCAGCATTGGATGAAGTCTCTTTTCTTCCTCTCTGCTTTCAGAGAGCACGGAATGCTTAAGGACAAGGATAGTTCCTTACAAAACCATAGAATTTAAAACTTACAAGGAGAACTTTACCTCCCTTATTTCCCAGATGAAAGCAAGAAGAAAAACCTGAGGTCTGGAGAGGTTGGGTGACTTCTGTAAGTTCTCCCAGCTGATTGGTGACAGGGTTGAAATTAGACCCCTTTTCTCTTGGCCCCAAAACCAGGAATCCACCCTCCCTCCCACAATATCTTCCAAACTATGCTCCTTATTCATCAAAAAAAAAAAAAGTTTAGATGATCTCGTCGTGTCCCTATTATAACTATTTTGCTGCTCTAATTATTTTGATATGATAATTTGTGTGGGTTATTATTGGTTGTAATATGAAATCTTCCTAAATCTCTCCCACAATAATTTTTCATAAAATCTGTTAAGCTAACCAGCCGAAGAGTTTAAGCTGCAATGAAGAATCACACAATAATAAAAATATTCTGTAATCTCCATTAGGTCACTGTAATATTCCAATCTGTATTTATTACAACCCTCCTCTTATGCTTACATAACCAAAATTGCTAGATTTATATTCTCTAATGGTTCCCCAATGGGAAAAACCTGTGTTTTTTATCTCCCTTTTCCTGTCCCAAATCACCCTTCCACATACGTTGGCTGCTTTGGGAAACCCCGTCTGGGTTTAATCAGAAGTTGCAAGACAAAATGTGCATTATTAAGAAATATAAATATTTTCAGAAGCAATCAAAGGGATGAAAGATTGATTCAGCATGTAGATTGGACCTAATTCGAAGCAGCTTTTTTCTAGTGAAGGCTACCGAGATACAGAGGCAGGAGTTATTGTGGCCACCAGTTGGAAATGCCCACTCATTAGAATGTCAGGATTTCTCTTGCTAGGTATGTTGAAATACTTTTTGCAAGGTGTATTCTCTAGTCTCTGGGCTGAACCACCTTTCTTGCCACCCTTAGGGACTTGGAGTAGTTACCTTTGAGAAATTTAGACTAATTCCTTCTTCTCTTTAGAGTTTAGATCAGCGAGTACCTCCATTTTCACAACTCGAAAGTTGGCTTAGCATTAACTTCATAAGAACATTTTGGCCTGGAGGCATCTGTATTACAATTTCTTTCTTGGCTTTATAAAAGGTATCACATTATCTACCTGGTCAATCTCTATTGGCTTTCAAAATAGAGACATGGAAAAACCTAATAAGCTTCATTAAGATACCTGCTTTAAAAACAACAGGCTGCCTCATTTAGCATGTTGCTTTGAAATGTCCCAGCAAAGCTGGGTGGTCATTGCTTGAATACAGGTATTGCTAATTTGGGATCTTTGTCAATCTGGTAGCTCTGGAAAAAAAAAAAAATGTCTAATGTGTAGGTGGAATTTTAATACACAAGGGATCAAACCCTGATTGGTGTATTTTGTTTCTGTTTTCTTTCTTTCTTTCCTTTAATCCCACTTTTTGTCCACATGGCTATGTGTGAGAGATGGCTTGATTTTCTTGATATGGTTCACCCATCCACAGATGGAATCCAAAGAGGACTGAAAATGTCTTTAAAATCAACACAACTCAGGGAGTTTGAGTGAACCAGTTTTCCTTTGTTGTAGGGTATAGTATTATTGGCTGTAGGTTTTTTGATATACATTCTAAATTAGGCCTGCAAAGGCATGCTTCATCTTTAATTCATCACTCTCAGCTGAAAGAGATTAGCAATGTCTAGCACGCACCCCTCGTATGGTGCTGACCTCATCAAGTATGGCCTGAAATTAATTAGCCTCATTCATTCCAAATGGAAAAGGATAATGGAGCAGCATTTTAGAGATGACCATCACAAATTGTATGCAGCATATTTAAAAGGCTCCTATTTTCAAACCATGTAGATTAAAATTCTTTCCTGGGTTTACAATATGCCAGAGTTTTCAAGGACCCAGAGGGAAGCCTGGGCAGGTTTCGGATGTATATGTTTGTGTGTGCGCATGCGTATGCCAGAGTGCGTGCATGCCCAGTTGTTTGTTGTATGAGTCTTAGAACCTGTGTATGGATGTGTCCATATTTAGCTGACTTGCTGTCTAGGGTGATACCTGGAATACGTGACCGACAAAAATATGTTTCATGCTGATTTAAATGATCCGGTAATAGAATACGTTAAGAGTATTTTTCTTTTTTTCTTTTTTTTTTGGTTGCCATGAATACCATGAAGCGGGCACGCTAGCACAAACTTGCTGCTATTTTCCAGTTAGACGCTATTCATCCTCTAATTTAGAAACCGAAAGCCTCTTAAAGAAATGCTTGGTGTTTCTATTTGGAGTTACTTTTGGAACTTTCTATGTCTTTTCCCAGTCCTTACCGTTTCATCATATTTCAAAACATGATTGAGGACTAACTTGGATTACAGAATCACTTAAATTTACCACCTTTCTAAGATTAGCTGATTTTTTCCCTTTTGGGAATTGACTAAGGAAGGCCACATTTGTTTTTTTTTTTTTTTTAACATCTTTATTGGAGTATAATTGCTCTACAATGGTGTGTTAGTTTTTGTGTTATAACAAAGTGAATCAGTTATACATATACATACATCCCCATATCTCTTCCCTCTTGCGTCTCCCTCCCTCCACCCTCCCTATCCCACCCCTCTAGGTGGTCACAAAGCACCGAGCTGATCTCCCTGTGCTATGTGGCTGCTTCCCACTAGCTATCTATTTTACATTTGGTAGAGTATATATGTCCGAAGGCCAAATTTTTGAATATCAAAATTGCTTTCTTTTCTAGCCAAAATAATCTTGACTGGGGTTCTTTGGTATTCTCAAAGATGTTGTAAAGTTTATTTTTATTACCAGTCATTTGGGGACTACAGATTAGAAGAAAAAAAGTGTGACTTTTTTTGTGTGTGTTTTCAGGTTTTAATTTTTTAAATAATATAAAGTGTGGTTAACTTATGAAAAAGTATCAGTAGTATTTGGGAGAAATTTTATCTAATGCACATTTCTTAAGAGAAATTTTTTTTTTTTTTAAATCCCAGAGTAACTTTGTTTAGTTCCATTAAAAAAGTAGGTATTCAAAGTAATGTAACTGCAAAGCTTCTACTTAACTATTGGAGTGAAAAATGCACTTCTAGGCAAATAATCTTTTTAATCTCATTGATATATTAGTCTCAATATATAAGTTATTTAAGATTATTTTGCCTTATAATAAAACAGAAACTGTAAGCATGTTGCCCATATCTCTGCAAACGTAGGATTTGGAAATTTCCCTAAACTCACTTTTGCCTAATCTTCTCATCCCAAAGGCCTCTTTATTTAATGGGCATATATCATTTATATGTCCAAGATCATCAGTCACAAACTGTGAACCTATCATTTTGACATAAAAGATCTATCCTTAAATCTCCTCAAACCTCTAGCATATAATTTGAGGAAATTAGCTAAAGTCTGGGCTTCTGACTTCTGGGGGGAAGAAATGTAAAAATGGAGAAAGCTTATATAATACAAATTTGATTTTAAAATCATGGTTTACCTGAGCCAGGGATTAAAAATTGATGCAGCTGCAGATCTTTAAATGTTGACAGAAATAGATAATCTTGTTAATTATTGTCTGGTCAACTTGGAATTTTGTGGCTAATAAACACAGTATGAAGTAAAGGAGAATATTTGCAAAAATAGCATGACTCATTAAAGCATATATTACCAAAACTGTATTTTCCTCATAGTTATATATTGAGACAGAGAAATGTATATGCTCTAAAATATTGCAATTTGCTGAAATATTGAACAGCATGTCTCAGTTTTTATTTAAAAATGTTTTTTATCAACTGAGGTGAAAATGGCAGGAAAACCATAAATATAAGGATTAAGGCTGCATGAAATTTGAGTTCATTCAAATGACAAACCCAAAGTAAAACTCAGATGAACTTACCAAATTTCATTTGGTATCCACCTGAAACTGTAAATCCTCTTTTGGCATTTGAGAGTAAAAAGGAGGTTCACCTAAAATTCAAACCAGGTTTTCCTAAAGCTAACCCAGATTCACTCACTTTGGGGTAAACTACAGTTGTGTTTTGGGTTCATAATAAAACTTTCATCCCACTTTAGCTAATGATGAAGAGATGATGGGCTGGGGAAGAGAGCTAGATGTTTTGGGAATTGCTGTTTTGTCCTGTTTTACTTCGTATTTCCTGTAACATTCTGAAGTAGGGAAGAACAGTATATGAAGCCCATTTTCAATGACATATGTGGAAATGTGACCACATATGAGAGACCAGAGGGGAAACTGACAGTCAAATATGCATACGATTTTTTAAAAAAGGAGAATCTAAATGAAATGTCGGTAACCAACATTTCTTGAGTGCTTACTGTAACCAGGCACAATTTTAAGTACTTTGCATGTATTAACTCAACTTAGTTGACCATAACAGTACCAAACAAACACAATTATCTCCATTTTGCAGATAAGAAAGACTAGGCACAGGGAAATTACATAACTTGCCCAAGGTTACACTGCTCCTAAAAGGGATTTGAACCCCAGGATGTCTGGTTCTGGAATCTCTGTACTTAAGCACAATGCTATACTGCCTCCCTAGAGAAAATATAATTGCAATGTTGTTTGGAAAACAAACTGCTACAGACTATACATAGGAGAAGTATTTTCCCATTTTTAACTGCTAAGAACAGAAGTAAATGTAATGGCAGAAACCAGGGTCGAGAAAGCTCATTCTTGTCTAATCTTCTTAACCCAGAAGTAGGAAGGGAGTCGAAGTCCCAAATCTCCCTGAAGTCTTTGCTGAGTGTCTACTTGGAATGCTACATATGTAGACTACCTTAATGCCAAAGAGATAGAGATAAATGGACTGGAATTCAAAGAAAAAAAGTACAAAAATGACAGGGTGAGAGATTGACTTGGGAGGAAAGATCAAAAGAACTAAATAAGGAAAACTTGGAGAAGCAATAGTTAATATAGAACTCAATAGCACTCTAGAAATATTTAGAAGAAAAATGAAGGCCTACAAATGTCACCAGGGAGATTGGAAATAGGTAAAGAGGAAGGTCTAAGAGAAAAACAAATTAAGGGAACTCAGTTAGATTTTGTCATTTTCTTGCAAGACCGGTAATGAAAGCTATATTTTCTTGGAATACTGAAGCCTA
Source organism: Balaenoptera musculus (assembly GCF_009873245.2). Taxonomy (NCBI): domain Eukaryota; kingdom Metazoa; phylum Chordata; class Mammalia; order Artiodactyla; family Balaenopteridae; genus Balaenoptera; species Balaenoptera musculus. The sequence continues at coordinate 47,248,022 of NC_045786.1, read as the reverse complement.
AGTCAGAGATTTCACAGGAAAACAAAAATATGTTCCCTGCCTTGTGTAGGTTGAAGCAGAAAGATAGGCATATATATATATATATATATATAAAATATAATACATATACTATTACATATATTACTATTTGATAGTAATATATATATATATACTATACTATTATTAATATATATACTATTATGATGTAAAGTATTTTTTAAGCCATATGGCTTTAAAATTGCTTTACATCATAATAGTATGTGGAATGTCCCCATAACCTTTATATTCACTTTCTCATTTAATTCTCATGATGAGTTTGTGAAGTTTATATTATTAGCTCCATTTTGCAGATATGAAAACCGAGGCTCAGGGAGGTTGTTGTTACCTGCCCAGGGTCATGCAGCCTGTGGACCCCCTGCATCGTCCCAAGCCTCGTCTCCTCCCAGAACACCACACACTGTCTTCTCTCCCACGGCATCCCCAGGACTTCACCCAGAAGATGATGTCACAGAACAACTGGTTTTAGGCCAAATTCACTGCGGTGCATCACCCTTGAGGCATGTACTGATAAGAACACGTTCTGCTGGAATGGGACATAACCTGGCTTCTGATAACTGGGGGCACCCTCTAGGAGGTGGCCTGTCTGCTCAGCTCTTGCAGAAGCTGTGTATGTTAAGTAAACACTCTGAAGTTGGCTTGGATGGGGGAGCAAACGATAGATGGATGAACATTCAAACATGAACTGGAACTCTCCAAGCGGGCCCCCAGTCTCCTGTGTTTACAGGCCCCCAAATGAAATCACACGGCTGTTTATAGGAGTCTTAGTGCTGATGAAAAGACTGAGTTAACGCTCCAAACTTTTCCCTGCCAAAGGAGAAAAGTTCCAGGTTCTTTAAAAAGTATGTAAAGCATCTGATCTGAAAAGTGGCAACAGCATTTGGGACCAATTACCCAGATTAAGAGGCAACAATGCTCTGTTTACACTTTGTAGCCAAGAGCCCTTTGGCTCTGGCCCACAAGCTGGAGATTGTAAATTACAGAAATTTCAGCCTAACATTGCCTTCTCTTTTGACCTGTGTGTCTTAGGGTAGAGAAAAGCAGCTAGAAAAACCCTGTTGTTACTTGCCTTAAAGTGTCAGTGAATGGGGAAAAATGAATGTTGTCTTCCAGGTAAGATGTTTAACACAGATCCTCTGCAAGGAAAACGTGCATTTTCTCACTCAGGGAAGGGGCTGTGGATGCTGTGTCAGGATGTGGTTTTTCAGTTTGCCACTCCTCAAAAATGATTTTTGCAAAAGAAGTTAAAAGTAAAGGCTCTCTGACATCTTTTGCTTAATTACCATTGCATTCCACTTTAACTCCGTTTTCCAATATGCTGTGGATTAATCAGTAACAAATGGGAGTTAGTGGCATCATTACCCTGAGGACTGTACTGCTGAGAATGGAGAGACACAGATTATGGTAAATACAGCCATGTGGGCAAAAAAGAGGCATCATTTGGCCAAAACTTGGAGGCCAATACGGGTCAGAATCATTTGGGAATGAGATTTCGTTTTCTCCCTTTACTAAGGAGGCCAGCCCCTACTTTATGTAACGCTGATAATTCCAGAAGTTTGGGGAAAATATTCGTCTTTCTTTCAACATAATCCTGATGTTAAGGGCTTGACCTTGCCGGGGGAGAAAGGAACCACAGAGGTCAGAAGGCAAGAAGAATGGGAGGCATATCTATTCCTGAAGCACAGACCTGCCAAACCCAGTGGTGTGGAAAAGACGAGTCATTATTTTACCAATAGCCGTAATGCACGTGTTCAGAGGTTTAGAATTTAACCACTTTCAATACCACATTTAGACCATCAAACTGGATGTATCCAAAGGCAGGGACTGAGCTCTTTTTAAAGTTCTATAGGTTAGATAGTCATTTAGATGAAAACGTGATTGGCATTGTGATTGTGGAGTATTATGGGAATCTTAGGATCGGAAACTATTTTGTTTTGTTTTGGAAAACATTTTTTACCCCGTAATCCAGGGTCCACTTCATGGAGGGGCTGTCTTCTGAGGCAATTCATATTTGAGGGCATTCCAGTCCTCTTGGATGTCAATATACTTTTTTGATAAAAACTGATCAACAACCAAATTTATTCAATTTTGGATTCTTCTGACCCTGGTCTATCTCAATAATTTACCATTTTTGGCAGTGTCAGAGCTTCCTGACATTTACAATTAACTCACAAATTAACTTAGAAATGATAGTAAGCTCTCAGCTAAATGATACAGTGGCCACTGGGGACCAGACCAATTTTCTAGAATAAGGTTAGGGCTAAGTTGCTCTGTAACAATGCTAAGGTTGGTTGTGTAGAAGTAGTTATTCAAGTGTGAGCAGGAATCTATGTGTGAGGGGGAGATGTTATCTGCCTCTAATTCTGCTGGTTACTAAGCCCTCTGATATTTCTTCATCTATACAACAGGGATAACCGGTTTCTAAAACATTGTGGAATTCAAGGCTCCATAATGGAATCAAGAAGTCATGAACGGTTCCCTTGGAAGGAAGCTTGGAGGACACTGGTCCAACTTCCCACTGAAGCCAGAGGTCTGGAAATGGGCAGATGGTCAGGCAGACACCGATTCAGCATTTTCAAGAGTTGTAAATTCAAGACAGGTAATGTAAATATGTGAAGGTCTGGGTGAAGGTTGCCAGTTAGCCCTGGCCAACCACCTAAGACAGATGGGAGGGATAGGGTTCCCTTTCCCCCAGGCTACCACTATTGGGAGCTTTGTTTTTAGAAAGTTTTGTTCCTTCTATGGGAACCAAAACCGTGTCCCTGGAGCATCTTTCTACAGAGTTGGAGTCTGTCCTCAGAAGCAATACAGTTGAACCACTGCATCCCTACACCATATGGCAGACTTTCAAACCCTTGAAGGTAACTTTCATTCTCCCCCATCCCTTCAAGCCACTGCTTTTGTTTTATTGGCTAAATTCCCCAGTGCCCCATATGACATGGACTCAGAAGTTTTGTCTTCCTGAGTTGGCCTTAGTTTGCCAGAGTCTCTTAAGAAGCATCCAGAAAAAAATAAAATATTCAGAAGTCTCATGACCAGTGCTATCTATCATGTCATGTGACTTTAATCAGAGCCCTGGTCAGGAAGGAGCCCCCATACTGTGGAGTCAGACTTCAGTCATCTAGGGCTTGTATGGGGGATTTATTGCATTTAAGAATGTCTCATGTTTATCCCCATTAAACTGCATTTTGTTTTGGCTTTTGGTGGCTTTTAGAGTCTATTTCTCTCATCTTTTGTTCCTTTACAAATTGCATTAGCATGTCTCTTACAGTTTTGCCCAATCATTGATCTGAATACTGCAGAAGCCAGGGTTTCTGGGGTTTCTAGGCTCTTTGATGTCACTAGTAGTTATGCTGAAAATAGTTAAAGCTTTATTTCTTTAATTAGTTCCTAAGCAGCCATTAACAGTAAGGTCTCTGGGAACTAGATTTGCCTGGATTTAAATCCTGGGTCCGCTGACATACAAGGTGTGTGGCCTTGGGCCTGCTGATTTACTACCTCAGTTTCCTCATCTGTAAAATGGGGGATAATAATATAACTATACCTATGGTTGTTTTGATGATTAAATGAGTTAATATATGTAAAGCACTTAGACTAGTGACAGGTACATAGCATACACTATTTATTATACAATGAAAATAAATCAAGACAGGGTCCCTAAGGACAAGGACAGTCTCTCATTTGTATCTGTGTCTCCAGAGACTAGCACTGTGCCTGGAATATATTTAGGGCTAGTAAATTGAGTATATGGATGAGTGAGTTTCCATAGTGTTCTAGACACTAGATGCAGACAGATAATATAATCAATGCTATGATTTCCAATGCTAACAGATTTTCAATACTATTATAAAAAAAGAGGTTGTCCACATTCAATTTCAGGCCATCATCGGGGTGGTTATTTTGCCCCTAATTTTTCTAGGAATGATCATCATGGTCACCAGTGTCTTTATTGATGCTAATCTGTTATGTCTCAGTTTAGCTTGGAAGACCAGAAAAATCACACAATGAAGTTTAGTCTCAGCTCAGAAAAAGAGCAAGGATACAGCTTAGTTTGCCTGCCCCAATCTGAGAGGTGACGCTGTCTATTTTTAGCATGAAAAGTCTCTTAACCCAAGAATGCTAGTGTTCCTTAGTCAGATCTTCATGTTTAAACTTTTGTAGATTCCCCAGCCATCGGCAGACTCATTCAAAAAGACATGATAAACAATTTAAATGTTTTAAACATCATCCACAGCGTGGAAGTTTCCGCATCTCTGTACCTTTCCATTAACACCCCAAATGAAGCGCTGACATCAGGCTAGGTCTTGATTTAAGTGCATAGCAACATAATGCCCCCCTTGGTTCAGTTTCTGTATGTGAAATCAAGTTCTCCTCGGGTTGCTAATTTAAATCTTTCAGAGATATCTTTTTTTTTTTTTTTTTTTTAAGTTTATTTATTATTTATGGCTGTGTTGGGTCTTCGTTTCTGTGCGAGGGCTTTCTCTAGTTGCGGCAAGTGGGGGCCACTCTTCATCGCGGTGCGCGGGCCTCTCATTATCGCGGGCCTCTCATTATCGCGGCCTCTCTTGTTGCGGAGCACAGGCTCCAGATGCGCAGGCTCAGTAATTGTGGCTCACGGACTTAGTTGCTCCGCGGCATGTGGGATCTTCCCAGACCAGGGCTCGAACCCGTGTCCCCTGCATTGGCAGGCAGATTCTCAACCACTGCGCCACCAGGGAAGCCCCAGAGATATCTTTTACATGGAATTCCCTTTGAATTTCCGTCCAGGCTAATTCAAACACGTTCCGTATTTTCCTCCTTCTCTATTAATACAGTGGAGCTCAAAGAAGAAAATTCACCCATGTTTTCTCCTTTGTATATGTTCAATAGTTACCCCTGCAGCAATTACCTACTGGAAGGTGGAGGAGGAGCCAGTCTGTGAGCGCAGGGGCCACCGGTAATAGGATCCGTGGTTGTTGTGTGTGTAAAGTGCTAACACTTTTGACAGCCACCATCCTAAAGGGGTGTAGCAAGTCATTGGAAATTTGTACACAGACTGCCCCATCCATTACGCATCACCCATATCATACCCATAATCTCCCAAGGCAGAGATGCTATTACACTCAGCGGGCCAAGGGCTGCCCGCGCTTATATACACACAACTCCCACTGACTCTGTGCTACCGATGCACTTCAATGCGAGTTGTCAGCAGCATAAATTTAGCTCAGTACAGACACAACCACAGCAGGCGCAGCAAACAGAGATGTGGCTGTGTGTTAAAAAGGCTGAGGAAGAACAAAAAAGCTGCCCGTTTTCATAAGAAATCTTATCCCTAGAGCATGAAGAACTGTAGCCTGACACCTGCCACACCACCCTCATCCCACAGCCTGCGGATCCCAGCCTGGGACTTGGAAGCAGCCAAAACAGAGAGATCATGAAAAAAAAAAAAAAACGGCCTGTTACAGGGCATAAAACTGTGCTTTGCATCCAACCTGATTATGTGAGGGAAAAATTCCCCATACACAGATGATCCTCAGAACATTTATTTATCAAAATTTCGAGGAACATCTTGGAACCAGTGACCCTCTTTAAATAGAGAATATTTAAAATACATACAACAAGGGCACATAGATGCCCACCTCTTGAAAGCCACTAGTCTGAGTCAGACGGTGTCATGGGTGTTATAATATATATATTTCATACTAATATGAGAATTTCTTTTTAGTCCTTTCATAATGTTTTTGACATGTTAACTAATGTAATTCTTTGGGAGGTCTTTCTTGGCTTTTCAGACAACCCCAAGTCATACCTTATAAGTGATCAGGTGTCATTGACCTCAAGCCCAGCCTACAATAAACTCCAGGGTTTAATCTGTACTCTGAGCCCTTGCCACTGCAGACAATGAAGTCTATTCATAATCACTGAAAGTGCCATAGTTTGGCGAGCAGGGCCTGGGTGCCAATCCGTGCTTCATGTCACACTAATTGTGTGTCTTAGACATGTTGCTTAACATCTCTAAGCCCCAATTTTCTCATCTGTATACTGAGGTTAACAATTTCTTCTTCACTGTCATGCTGTGCAGACAATACCAGAAAAGATGTGTGAAACACTTAGCACAACATAAAAGCTCCATCGAATGGATGGATGCACATGTCATACTGTACGGTACATAGTAGGCACTCAAGAAAAGCTTCCTCCTCCTGCTTCTTTTTCCTCTCTTCTTCCCCAAGGCAGTCTAATAAGTTACTGCTCATGCAAACCTAGGTCTATTAAGAAAAATACTGCTTTTAAAGAAAATAAATATTATCCCATGTGTGACAAATGGCCACACATGTAACAGAGCACATTTAAAGCTATTCTCATCCTTTGATAGTTGTTAAAGAACAGATAAGAATAATCTATTCAAAAGGAAAATCAAAAACTAAAGAGTAAGCAAGGAACCAAATTAGACATTTAGTCAAGTCTGATTAATGGCTACTTCCAATGGTGATTTGAACTGAGTTCAGGATCCCTGCCTGTCTGACTGTTAATGTACAGTGGTGAAGGGTGACCATATTAAGAAGTGGAATGCATAATTCATTCAAAGTTCACATAGATTGTCTTAGTTTGTGAAAGACCAAACTCAGGTGCAATTCTGGTAATGCAACAAAACTAGTATGTTTCATGATAATAAGTTTAGGTATAGAAAACTATCTTCCTTCTGAATAAATTTAGCTTCCTTGCCATTTCTTCATTTTTTTTTTCTTCAGTTTTTTCAATATGAGGACCCTAGTTTAGAGTAGAATTAATCATGTTAATAATGTGTTAAAAAATTATATCATTCTAAAAGACTTCCATTCATTCTAAAAAGGGTAGTGTAGGTCACATTTTAAAAAGAAGGCATTCTTGAACAGGAAAAAGCGCAATAGGTAAATTTGAAAAGTATGAGTAATTCAGAAAAGAATCATACATTTCTTTTTATATGTTTTCCGGTATAAAAATGTTGCTCTATCATTGTTAAGTAACTCCCATTGGCACATTTAACTCTGAACTCTCTGATCGGAGATGCGATATTATGTTTATTAGAAGAAAATAACAACTGAAGTTTAATAAATTTGGAAAGAGTACCTGCAAATTTGTGTGTGTGTAGGAATTGACTTTTTTCACTTGACAAAGGAATCTTGTCTGGTTTGAAGTTGCAGTTAGAAAATGTTGAAAGTAAAAACAAAAATTGAATTTGTACCAAATTCAGGGGCTTTGAAGAACTGGTGTGTAAAAATTTGGTAGTGGTGATGACCATGCAGCCACTTCTATTTGTGTAATAAAATCAGCAAAAATACAACAAGATTTACTCTAAATATAAGCTGAGGTCATAAATCAAGCTCTAAAGCGGAAAATAAAATGGGTGTACATACATCCAAATATACATGATAAATTCTTTAAATTCTTTTTGTCTCATCAAAGATAATAGAAAATTAATAATAATAAAATTAAGCTGCCTTCTGCCTTCCAGCTCTCTTCCTTTTGTGTAGAGCTAATCGTAGTAGTGGCCTCTTAAATCTGACTAATTCTGTGAATATTGTTTAACAAGAATTCTTTTTCAAAAACAAGGTCCTTCCCCTGCTCATCCACATTTGCCTCGATTTGACTTATCCCCCCATCTCCCAGGCATGTCAGATCAGAGAATCATATCAGCCCATGTCAAATCGATTTAGGACACGAAATCTTTCCTCAAAAATGATATTCCCTGTGAACACTTAACAGGACCAACAAATACATCGGAAAAGTGTTACGGTAAAAGTGCCAGAAGTCGAGCTAAAATGAAGGCCGAATCTTTGAGATCAGGGAGAAGGGGAAAAGGGTCAGACAGAAAGAGAGAAAGGAAAAGCAGGGCAGGAGGAGAGACAAGAAGGAGAGAAGGGACCCAAATTAGAACAAGAGGCGATGTTTATTAATAACCTTGCTGACCCACAGGCCCCTGACCCAAAATACATTAAGTATTGTTGGGACACTGCTCTGTCACTCACAGCAGGAGCATGTAAAATGGTGTTGGAAGTTGCAAACTTTCCGAGAACTGACAAAAAAGAGCCAAAAAAAAAAAAAAAAAAAGCCAGGATAAGGTAAAGACATAGACTCACGGGGTTGAGAAGTTCCCTTTATACTCCTGCAGCATCCTCTCCGGGCAGCCTACCTCACACTTCCACGCTTCCAGCCAGCTAGGATTTAAAACAAACATGAAACAATGTTTTTCTTGATTGCAGAAATAATACACGTTCATCGCAGAACATTTGGAAATTATGGAAAAGCACAAAGAAGTCAATACAAATTGCCTCTAGTCCCACCGCTTGTGTATAATCATTGTCAACGTGTTGATATACATTTTCTCATCTTTTTCCTCTCCTTTTTTACATGCATATATTTGTATGCTGGAAAAGTAAGACTGACGCCCTGCTGTCATCCACTATTTTGGAATCTGGTTTTCCCATCTGACAAATCCTTATATATATTTGCTCATGTTGTTAAAACTATTATAAAACATGATTTTTATGTTGGCATCATATTTCCTTATTTGAAGGTATCATAATTCATTTGACCTCTAGTTAGATATTCGTGTAACTTTGTAACTTTTTGCCTTTTGAAAATGTTTGCGTGGATCTCTGTTCCCTCTGGAAATTACTGTGAGCGAAATTCCTGGGTCAAAGGCTTTTTGGGGCTAAAATTTGCAGAGTTGCCCTCCAAAGTATTTATGCCAGTTTATATTCCCACCTGCAGTGAATGAGAATACAGAATTCACAAACCATCATTAATTCTTTCCAAACTAAAATAAGAAACTTAGAACCTACTGTGATTTGTATTTCCTTGGTTATTTGTGATGCTAACTTCTTCATGTTTCTTGGCTGTCTTGTTTTGTGTGTATGTTATTTGTCTGTTATTTTAATTTCTATTTATTTAAAGTTGTAGAAGTTCTATTAAGTTTTTCAATTGTGTTAGTTCTTTGCATATAAAGTTGTAAAAGTTCTTTGCATATTAAATTTGTTAACCCTTTCACTATTGCCCATTGCAAGCATTTCTTCATTTTGTCACTTGATTTTTAATTGTTAATGGATTTTTAATGTATATGTTTATGAATTTAAATACATGACTATTTTCGTTTAGTCTTTCTTCCTCTACTTTTATGTTCAGAAAGGCACGTCCCAGGGTTAGAGAAATATTAACCTATATTTTCTACTAGTGCTTTTGTGGCTCTTTTTAAAAGATTTAAATCTGTCACGTATTTGGTCTGTGTGGTAAGAATCTATTTCCTCACTGATCTAAATGTTGTATGTTATTGGGCCTATTTCTCTATTTTAAAATTTTATTCATTATCTTTCTGTCTTCATCACTTTTTTTGCCAAAACCCTCCATTTTTATTATCACAATTTAAGAATATGCTTATATTATATCCAGTAATGCAAGTTTTTTTTTTTTCTCATTACAATTAGTTTTCTGGGTTATGCCTCCTTATTTGTTATCCCATAAGAACTCATCAAGTTCAAAATGTAAGAGAAGACAATTGATACATTAATGTGTGAGGATTTGAGGTCTTTAATACTGAGTTTTCTCATTTAGAAGTAAAGCATGCCTTCTCATTTATTTTTTCACATGAACTCCTATTAAAGTTGTAGTTTCTTCATGTATTTTTCAATGTGCATGGTGTCAAATTTATTCATTGCTATTGTGAATACAGTTTCTCTATTAAATCTTATAACTGTTTTCTGAGGAAAGTGATTTTTATTTTGTATTTTTGCTTTTTTATTTTCTATTTTCCCACTTTACTGGTTTCTTATTCAAAGAGTTTGCCAGTGGATTCTTTTGAGCCATCTAATTAAATCTTATCGTCTGCAGATAATGATAATTTTGTCCCTTTCCTTCAAATTATATAATTTCTTCATTTTTTTCCCTGTCTTATTACCAAAGAGTAAACTTCCACATTATTTAAAATATTCTTTATTTGGAATGACTCCGATATTTTACTACCACGTGTGGTGGCCTGAATACAATGCATTTTTGAAGGGCTGCAGCTTTTAGAATGTGTTCAAGGCTTCAAATTTCAACCTCCCTTCCTGAACCTTCTGTTCTCTGGTTCCCTTGTATACCTCCCAGCCCCTCTCTGTCCAGTATTGAACAAGTCTTCCCCTTTTAATACACGAGTGGTCTATCTCCATACAGACAACCCCATCACTTACCTACCGATGCTTCTTTTCTAGTCTAAACACCCACATTTCACTGTGGTAAAGCTCACCTTCAATTCTCAGACCAACACATTTAAACCACTATTGTTTTATTTAGTCTATCCCATGAAACCACCAGGCTATTTTCTGCCAAATTAAAAGTTAGAGTCTTGTGTAAGACTTTTTTTTTTAAGTTTGCATTTTAAGAAAATGCTAAACTATTTTTCTCACATAGAAATTATCATTTCATTTGAATTTGCTGACTTTTTGCCAGTGAAAAGTAAAAATAACCTGGGATTTTGCAAATGCCATGCAAAAAAGGATTGGCTCCATGGGTTCAGCTGGTTAGAACAATATGTGAAGACAGAGTGAGGAAAAGAGTAACAGCGACAGTTAGGGATCCTGCCGGGGTTACCTATGGGAAGGAAGAAGGGTGAGTGTCTACAAGGTGGGAAATGGAACGAGTCTCTGGATCACCCTGACCCTTCATTTCTTCAACTCTGATTGTGGATCATTACCTGCCTTGCAAGCGTAATACAGGAATGAGAGACAACATGTGTGAGGCACATTGGAGGACACTTGGCAACTTGCAGGCACTTACAAAGACGAACTGTTAGCGTCCGGCTAGGTTTGAAGGTAGGGATATGGGCCATGTTATAGGTAACAAAATGGAAAGAAGAGACCCTTCTCTACTATACATTTCTACACAGAGTTAACCCCGAGCACACTCAAGGATTTTAGGATTTAGCCAACAGGCAGTGCTGTACCTGGGGCGGGGGTGTGTGTGTGTGTGCAGTTCTTAAACTACACATCCCCCTGACCACCTCCCAAGGAGATAGAAACTCTTATTCCTCTTTCTTCTCTGTGTGGCGTGGCCTTTGCTGTGAATGCCAAGTATCATTGGAACTGACTTTTCGTCCTACCGTGACGGACCATGAGCTCCAAATGTTTAGATTTCCTCTTCTGCTGAAGGGGACCGGAAGGGCTCCTCATTTTGATATTACAGTAAATAGTCCTTGTGGCCATGTGCCTGGCGTTTAAGAACTTCCTTGTCAGCATGTCTTCATTTTTCCAATTTGTTAGCCTGGAGAACACGCTTATTAGTATCAAACTTAAGTCTTACCAAGGCAGAGTGAAAATTTCTTTCTATCTTTCCCAAAGTGAAGCTAGAGATCTGATTTTTTTATTTTTTTTAACGTGGTGGGAGGTTTCTGTATTATTATTGTTTAAAATCAATTTCCTTTACTCCATATTCTTTTCCTGTTGTTTATTTTATCTGTCCTTCTCTCCCAGAGGGGCAGCATTAAGGCCCCCATTTGGTTTTTATTAGTGTAATCTGTTAATAGCTGTTCTATAATGCTTTACTTATTGTGTTAATTTTCTGTACTTATGTCCAGAGGCAGCTTCCTGGAAGACCATATTTAAAAAAATAGAAGATCTAACTTACTTCTTCTTTAATGGGTCCAGCAGCCACTTATAGTTTCAGCTAAGATTACTGAATACTGTTGATTTACAAGGTCATTGAAAATATATATAAACTGCAGCTACTATTTTAAATATATCTATGGGAAGCCTAAAAAGCCCATTAGTCTGGTAAAGGTACAAACACTAACCCCAGGGTCTCAGTGGACATTGGCTTATCACTCCACTTCTCTGGGTTTGTCTTGAATATGTCAGAGCTATGGGTACATGCTGTTCTGTGTACTGTCCAGTTTTCACGTTTAAGCCCAGAGCTTGGCAGAACCCAAGAGCCCCTAGCTGGGAGTGGAGGCTCTATTCATGATCTGCCCCTCTTTACTGAGATGTCCCCAATCTCTGCCCCTTGGGACCCATGTGTACTGTGCCAGTCACTGCATGCTAAACTCTGGGTCCCAGGAACCATTGTCCAATTGTTGGGGATTTTGATGGAATGTACCTTACATGAACTTTAGTATTCATGGGACTAGTTCTCAAATTAAAAAGGAGCTTCGGGGCTTCCCTGGTGGCACAGTGGTTGAGAATCTGCCTGCCAATTCAGGGGACAGGGGTTCGAGCCCTGGTCTGGGAAGATCCCACATGCCGCGGAGCAACTAGGCCCGTGAGCCACAACTACTGAGCCTGCGCGTCTGGAGCCTGTGCTCCGCAACAAGAGAGGCCGCGATAGTGAGAGGCCCGCGCACCGCGATGAAGAGTGGCCCCCGCTTGCCGCAACTAGAGAAATCCCTCGCACAGAAACGAAGACCCAACACAGCCATAAATAAATAAATAAATAATTTAAAAAAAAAAAAAAAGGAGCTTCAAAGCAGAGCACTTGACAAACTAACTTACCTGAAGGATAACAAAGGAGATATCTGTGATCCATGTGATAGGTTGGGCCCCCAAGTTAGGTTGCATTCGGAATTAGATGGATGCATGGAAGTGAAGAGAACATGGCTCAGTGATCAGCATCGTGGGTTCTAGACCTGCCTCTGGTGTGAATTGGCTCTTAAGGTTTTTAGGGGCCTCAGTTTCCTCCTCTGTAAAACAAAAGTTGGGAAGAAAGTTCTAAGGTTCCTCCTTTTACAGTCTAGGCAGTGTTCAGTCAATGATCGCTCTGTGCATCAATTCAGGGGGGACGAATCATCAGCAGGTGATTGAATCAGGATTAAGCTGCTTCCCATTCATTGTTGAGTCTCTGGCGATGGGCAGGCTCTTAGCGCAAAGCAGGAGCCCATCTGTGCTTTTATCATACATTAGTTTTTATTGTGAAGCCTAAGTAAAATTCTGTTTGAGACGAGGTTTGTACAGTACCATGGCCATGAGTGGCAGCAGGGAGAGCACTAGACGGAAGTCACTGTGGCCAGCTGTGTGACCCCAGGCAAGTCACCTCCTTTCTCTCAGTCTCTTATCCTTCATCTGTCAAATAATGGGTTTGGCGATGAATCAGCAAAGTAGCTTCAACTAAGAAAGTCAGTGACCTTGTAAGAATTGCCTGCTGTGTTAAGCAAATGAGAAGGGTCAGATGTGCCCCAACGTCCAGTACCCACAGCAGTCAGAGCATGTTACCCATGATTCAATGCTCCCTGAGAAGCCGTACATGAGCTTGCTATGGGGATGGTCTGGGAAAAAGAGAATGGGAAGGGGATCTGTATGCGAAGGGTTGACTGGGAATTCTACGCAAAGAAGGAAATGAGACCACCCGTAATTGCCTGTTTTTGAGCTGCAGACTGTATCAAATGCCGTTTTTAAATTGGTGCAATGCCTGGCTCTTAGCCCCGCGCCCCACCTGTTTTGTCTGTTTCTATACCACGCAAGTGATGGTGATGTTTGAGGACTTTCCTTTCACGTCGTGCCATCAAAGAGGGCAATGAAAAGCGACCCAGCAAAGTCAAGGCATATTTAAAAGAAAGAGGAAAAAGCCCATATACATTTCAATGGAAGTACTTTAAGGCATTTCAAGTAGGAGTCCGAGAAATAATTACAGAGTTTAAGAAGAAAAAATCTTAACTTTGATCTGATTTTCTTCTGTAAAGCAATTAGGTGCATCATTTTTCAAGTGCTAAACTGAATATTCTAATGGCTGGACCCAAACACTTTCATTTGTGTCTTGGGACTTCTATAATTCCCCCCCAAAAGTTAAAAAAGTTATTAAGGTGATTTTCCAGAGGGATTAATACATAAAGCATTTGCTGATCAGCTCTCGTAAAAACTACAGCAGCATAGATTCAAATAATGCAAGAGTCTAATTAATAGCACCAAACTAAGAAATCTGTCAAGTTGATCTGATGGAGATAAACTGTCAAGGTACAAATGGAATTTTCCCTTCCAATTGCTGTTGGGGGTTTTAATGGGAATGTGCGTGACGTAGACTTTAATATTCATGGGAGTAGTCCTGAAATTAAAAGAGAGCTTCAAAGCAGAACATAGGGACAAACTAACTTACCTGAGGGATAACAAAGGAGCTATGTACAAAAAAGGAATGTGATCGATTGAGCCCCAATGTTAGGTTGCTTTTCCTCTTAAGATTTTAAACCCCAAGTCCTTCATGGTTCATATACATGAAAGCTAGACTGTCAGTTCCTTGAGGGCAGATACTAGGTGTTACTTTCTTTTTGCTTTCCCAGTGCCCAGCATGTAGTTCTTAGCACATAATATATTTCCATTAAATGTTTGTGAAATAGTGGAATAAAAATACTTTGTTAATTTAAAAAATGTGTGGCATATCTTCTCCCCAATAACTAGATGGATTGACCACTTGTGCACCAACTAGGAAGCAGAGCAGAGGTGGCCTACGGGCTAAATTTGGCCAGTCCTTGTCTAATCTTTAGAAACTGAGAAACTTCAACTTCACACAACAATATGGATTTCTGGATTCTTTTGAAAAATCTAAAGATGTGGGACCGTTTGGGCCACAGCTGGTGACAATTAGCTGGGGCCCAGGAGCAGCTGCCCCCATTATACAGGGTTCCTTCCAAGTTGCCACTATTCCCTAGCATATGACTCCAGGCCAATTTCACTTTTTTATTTACCAGCCTGGTCCACAGGACAGGCTCTCAGATCAGGAGAGAATATCTGGTCTGCATTATATCAGTGCTAATTTCGAATTGAGTTAAAGATCTGAGTGCGAGCTTAACTGTTTTCTCCAGGTCCATGAAAAGAGAAGGCAAGATTCTAAGTACTAGGCTTCGAGGGGTCATCTTTAGTATGTACATTCCTATGACTTCTCTGTGCTCCAGGGAGAATAGAGCAGGCTTGGAGCTCTGAATAATCCAAATGATATTGGGTAGGAGCCCATCAGGGACTTGTTCAAGTTTGTCAGAGCATATTAAAATACAATACCCTCACATCATCAAAAAGGGTACAGCGGTCCATCTGTCTATATCTTTCTTTCTCATGTTACATTTGTACAGGAATTTTTCAAAATTATGTCACCTACCATATTGTCTTATAGTGAATCAAAATGGGGAAAGAATGGAGAGCAAGCCAGAATAATGCACATTGGTGAAAGTCCAATAATTGAAATAATTATTGCTTAAGATACCATTGCTTTAATCAGCCCATCATAAATCAATGCTTTTCACAAATGAAGGTTTAAAATAAAGTGCTGTTAAATAAATCGGGCCTCTTAAAAGGCATGATGCAATCAGGAAGCTCTTGAAAATGGCTAAAAAAGTGGTTTCTGAATGGATCCACTGGTTCTAGCGTTTTATCTTCCACTTAATTAAAAAAAAATATTACCTGGTCCTTTCTTAGAAATTACATATCGGAGGTCTATAATGGCCAAGCCTTTAACCCATTAAAAAAATTTACTCCCAGGAACAGTTCATATTTGACGTTTAATTGCTTTTTCTTGTTGGAAAGGAAAATCTGTTTCTTTCCTTCCTTTCCTGATTGACTTTTCAAAACTCACCTTGTGAGCTATAAAAATGGAGAGGTGTAATTGATTTTCAAAAACTCAAGTGCACGCACACATATTCACATATGCGTGTGTGTGCGCTCATGTGTGTAGACATAAAAATCTCCCCTGTACTGGGAGCTGGCGCTTTCCTCACGTAACTCTGAAAGGCAGGTGTTACTATCTCCATTTAACAGAGTAGCAGCAAAGGCCCAGAGAGGTTCATTGCTTGATTAGGGTCACACAGGTAGTAGCGATAGGAGGTTGAGTCTTATCCCTTCTACCCTGTTGCCTGCTTTTAGGTGTGCTTCATACCCAGGTGTGCAGACATCCATGGAGCCGGGATAAAATGTCATGCCAATGGTCTCCATCTTTGGAGTCACTAATCATTTTAGCCTATTTAACCAACACCAGATTCTGGAATTTAATAAATAACGCTACAAAAATAAAAAAAATAAAAAAAATAAAAATAAATAACGCTACACCATCCATAAATGTAGAAAGAGCCCAACGGTGATGTGCGCCTTTTATGTGAATACTTCATTGTAACTGAGCCAGGAGAAGCCGTTGAACTAGCCTTCTAAGTGACAGCATCTTAAAAGAGATTTCTCATCAGAGAGTTTGGTGTGGAGGGTGGTCAGATGCTTTCTTATTAGAACAATGCCCACATAGATTTCAAATGAAATTCTGGGGCTCCTCAAGATTTGTTTAAAGAGAAAGAGGGGGTCAGCAGGACATTGATGTGGAAAGGGAAGAAAAAGCCTCTACTTGGTCACCTTGAGTTAGAAAATTTCCATTTCAACATTGTCAATCCCTCACCTCTCACGTGTAGTAAATTCACTACCAAAGGCCAAAGTATTCTCTTTCTTTCTTTTCTTTTCTTTCCTTTTTTTTTTCTCTCTTGCCACAAAACCAGCTATTATTTAGGTCTCTTGCAAAGTGGCACAAACCAACTGTTCCTCCTCAGATTATCCTTTTCAGGGCTCAGGTGATATGCCTCCTTGGGTTATACCTTCCATGTTTTGTGGTCAGATGTGGGCTGTGTCATTCTACAGTATTCCACTTTGCAAGAAAATATTTATGTATGAGTCTCATTAGGTCCCATTTCCTCTGGGAATGGTCCTGCGTGCAGTGTTTTCATGCCAGTGGCAGGCAGTGAATCGCTGGTCTTCATGGGACAACTGGACAGCTGGCAGGAAACCAGGAAACTGCTCCTTCCCCTCTGTGACTTCACTCAGCCAGAAAACTACAAGGTGTGTGACTGTAGGATGAAAAGTTCCTGAGAGGTTGAATATAACACTTTGAGAAAACACTTGGACGGAAACTTGCTGATGTTGAAGGAATGGAAATTTGTAACATTCAGAGAATGTTTTTTTCCTAGATCTGGAAACACAATGGCTTACTTGTACAGAGTCTTTTCATTATTTTAATTTTTTTTCTTTTTATTACTGGTAAATAGTAATTCCCATTATTCACCAAAGAGCAGTGAAACTGATACTCTATATAGCTGAGATGAGGGTACGTTGGCAAAACCCTTTTGGAAAATCATTTGACCATGTGTATCAAGAGCCATGAGGTTTTTTATAACCCAGGACCAATTAATTTTTACTTCTAGGAATCCATTCTCAGTACCAAAAAGATTATGCTCGAAAATGTTCATCAAACTATTGCTTATAATAGTTAGAACAGGAAATGGAAGTATAAAATATTTTCTTGATATTCATTGTTATGCAGCTGCTGTAATAATATTGAAATAGGATATGCACTCTTAATGATTACAAATACACAGGCAAGATATGCAGAATTATAATAATAGATAAAATTTATTGTCTGCTTAATATATAAAAGGCAATGTGTCAAATGCTTTGTAGTCATGTCTCCTTTAATCTGCTCCCCAGATTAAGCCAAATTTATTATATCTCCATTTTACAGATGAGGAAAGAGAGTCACAGGAATTGGTTTATCTAAAGTAACACTGCTAGGGTGAAATTTGAAACCCATCCTGGTTGATGACAGACCTTATAGAACATGCAATTCCTCATGCTATGTGGTTAATTTTGAGTAAAAAACAATCATCAACCACAAAAGAAAGAAAGAAAGAAAAAAGCACCCCAACCTAAAAGAAACCCAACACCAATAAACAAAAATCTGACAAGCTCTATTCTTATGATAATCACATGAAAAAGTAAACAGGAAAGCTTAAACCAAGAGAAAACAGCCAAACTTGAAAAGACTCATCTTCCACCAGTTAATAAAATGACAGGTAGCTATCTGAAACAACACTTAAATGTGTAAGGTCTTTCCTCTGGATGGGAATTAGATCTTACTTTTTTTTTTTTTTTTTAACATCTTTGTTGGAGTATGATTGCTTTACAATGGTGTTAGTTTCTGCTGTATAACAAAGTGAATCAGCTATTCCTATACATATATCCCCATATCCCCTCAACATGTCTGATCTTTTACTAAGAGAATCTAAGTAATATTATTCTGCCAACTTAAGGAAGCAAATATTAATGAGAGCAATTCTTGTACGTAGATGGAAAAGACTCTGTCCAGCGTGACTTGAGAATTTTCTGGTGGACTGGGTCCTAGACCGGTGGTTCTTAACTTATTTTGTGTGAGAACATATTTGAAAATACTAATGATAACTATGGTCTGTCTCTGTTTCTCTCTCTCCAGTCGTTTCTCAGTATCCATCTGGGATTGGTTCCTGGACCTCCGAGGTTACCAAAATCCGCGGATGCTCAAGTCCCTTGTATAAATGATGTAGTACAATTGGACTTCCCTAGCGGCAGGTTCCGCATCCACAGATTCATCTAACTGTGGATCAAATTTTGCTTGGTTGAACATGCAGATGAGGAATCCGCGGATAACAAGAGCCCATCGTATTAATATTTATACAACATTTTATTGCATATCTATCTACTTTTATTCTACTTTGAAATCTTTTGGGTTCACTGATGGTTTGAGGATTTAAATTAAAATTCCCCTTTATGTTTTGGCTTGCATAGTGTTCTTTGTCCCACAATTTGGGGGATATTCTTTCTTAAATCGTTCAAACACTGATACAGTTTCCTTAGAGTCTTATCTACACTTGGATAACTAAGGTTTGTAAAGTAAGTTAGTATAATGAATAATTTAGTTTTGATGTTTTCTTTAATATGTTCACATGTTATTATGGATGCTTGTATTCCAATGTGCGGCTAACAACTGCCTTTTTGGTTTTCCGTGTTAGGATGAAGAAAAAAAGGAGGATATGCATTACTAAGAATCAAAGGAAGTGCCTGACTCTATAACAAAGAGAAAAGCTTCAGAATGTGAGTGGACTGCATTATGAACAGCTTTGCTTACCACACCTGCAAAAATGCACTTTCATTAAACACATATTTGTTAACTGCACATGCAGAAGGCATAGTGTTAGATGGACATGAAAGATGGATGGATGATGCCCTTATATAAGCTTTTCCCAGGACTCTAGCATGCTGAGGTTTGGAGTTGCACAGGTAGCCTCCTGGAACTATTGGCTATGCTGCTAATAAGATTACAGCTAGAGTATGATTTTATTCTGTGAAATATTTTCATCATCAGGAAGAAGAAAATTATTTTTACCCTTTCTGCTTTCTGCAGTTGAATAATTTTCAGGTACAAATCCCCCAAAATTTATGTGTCCTCTCTACCTTCTATTTAGAATTGTACAACACGAAGACAGAAATAACCATGTTAAGAGGTCATTGGTCCGACTTCTCCAGAAACTTCCCCTGGGCAGCGGTCTCTACCTCTGTTACAGAAGACTGCAAAAATACCAGCCATTGTGCATCTGGCCAATTATGCAATGTTCTATCACAAGGGGAAATTCCTTCCTCACTCCAGCTGGTGAGCAGTTATGCCCTGGAGCCTAGGACGGACATGCCTTGTAACTTTTTAACCTAGTTAGTGTAACTGCCAATATTATTCCTATTCATATAAATGTCTAATCCTTTCTTGAATCTTGCTAGACTATTTGCCTCAATAATATCCTGCGGCAGTGAATTCCACAGGTAGATTATATGCTGTTTTAAAAAGTATTTCCTTTTATTCATTTTAAATTTGTTACCTTTTAATGTCACAAGATGGCCCTTGTTCTTGCATTAAGTGGTACAGGGTACAGGCATTTCAAACTGAGCTTTAATTCTTCCAAGCACTTTCTCTGCCATTATTAAAACCCTATCTTCTTCACATATTTTCTATTTTGGCACGTGTAATCTTGAATAAATGGGATGATTGATGCAAACAGTCTCATACTGCTTTGGACATATAGTAGGCACTGGAAAAAGCTCTCCTTGATTTTCAATGTCATTTATTGGAGACATATTTCTTGAGCATCTATTATGGGCAGGAATTGTTCAAAGCATTGGAGAGACAGCTTTGAATAAGAGAAGGTCCTTGCTCTGAAGGACCTGGTTTTCTAGAGAGAAGACAAGCAGTAAAATAGTGGATAAAGATAGGACTTACATTGTTTCAGGTGTCTTATGTATTATGGGAAAATTAGACAAGAGTCACTAGGAAAGGATGCCAGGGGCCACTTGAAGTGGCCTGGTCAACTGTCCCCCTGCAAAGGGGACAGTTGAGATTGACTATCAAGGAGTCGTTTATGTGACATAGATGGAAGGAGAACACTTCACCCATGAAGGTGAACTCCAGCTCCTAGAACAATGCCCAGAGCTAGCTGAAACTCAATCGTTGCTGCGTGAATGAATGAATAAAGGTTAAGAAGGGAAATCTTAGTTACAGAAATCATCAGTATGCTACTCACAGACCCAGGAGGAACATTTCTTGAATCCCTGGGTTTGGTAACTCCAAAGACTATTAGAGTAGAAGGAACAGGGGATTTACTTAGTTAGACTCAGCTTTCAAGACCTGCCCAAGTCCCCAAATACCCAGCTGTATGACCTTGGGCAAGTCAGCGAATTTCTCTCATCCAAAGTGTTCTCATTCATAAAAATGGGAGTAAAACTTCCTTCCTTCATGGAGTGTGGAGGACTGGAGGTAAAGTTAAGTGGCAGCCCTTTAGAAACAGCCAAACAGTGTGAACATGTTGCTCATTCTTTCAGGAACCTGTCCTTCTCAGCACTCTGTTCTCTTTCCTTGCCTTTCACTCTTTTCCTTCTTCTGTTCCCTATTTGTATCCTTGCCTCTGCCTAAAGCTCATCCCTGGCATCCATGTACTTAGCTTTCTGCTCAAGAGGTGGCTTAAGAAAGGGGGGGTGGGTTACCATTCTGACATTTTGGTCTATTTCTTAAGGACTTTAAAGATAGAATAGGATGGAGGTGGTAGTTGTTGGAACAGTGGACTGCAAGTGTATTTCCAATAGTGATTATTTGTTTTTATTTTGTTTACTGCTTACTCTTCTAGGGTAAGGTTAACCAAACTTCTCTATATAGAAACAGAGGCCTTGCCGGAATTTCTGAGGACATCTTCCCCCAGAAGTGGAGACTTTGGTTGAGGATGATCTGATTACCTGTCTGTAGCTTCCTTTTGTGTTCTAGCCTGATAGGCAGATACCATTTCCTCATGTTCCCTCTTGTTATACTTTTTAATTGCTCTTTCATTTACTCCTCCGACACCCCACCCCCACCCCTGCTTTAGGCAATTTGAAGTAGAAGCATGTGCAACTCTGCATAATAATATATTATAAAGGCATTTCAAGGAATAAATGATTAGAATTGTTTACATGCATGGTTCAGATTTACTGGCAAATTGCTCAGGCCTTTGTTTTATGATGTAGCTTCCAGCTAGGTTCCTTCTGGGTAAAACTCTGAAATAGGAGAAGTTTCCTTTTGGTATTCCTCACCAACACTTCCTTTGCCTTGTTCCTCTCCTTTCAACACCTCCCTTCCTTTCCCACCTCCACGTAACTCCATGGAGCTGTCAGGCGTTTTACACCTTAATGTGAAGACATATGGGTGCATGGGTCTCTGCCCTCACCCAGACTGGCCCCCAGGGAAAGTGAGGTGTGCAAAGGAATAAATCTTCAATGGTATAATTTTAGACCCAGCGGCAACTGGGAAGGGTGGCTATTTTGGGCTGTGGGTTTTCTCCTTGACCTGAGATGATATTACTTTGCCTGCTGCTAGTGTGCTGGGCCAACCCTGCACGTGGTCCTTTTAGCAGCGTGTTTGGCGTTCCTGGGGGTTGCTTCTTCATTCCTCTGCTGAACAGCTCCGTGCTCCTCCAGAATTCCATGAATTTGTGCAGGGGCATCACTCTGTCCATGTGAGCCCACCTAGGCTTGTCACAGGTGATCTTTCAAGGCAGGGGCGCAGGCTACTCCCAAGGGGCAGCACAGATGGAATGCACGCCCTTCCACATAGGGGGTGGGGGGATTTTCTGGTCTAGTTTTTGCCTATCCCTCAGCCTCCATGCTTTATCAGCTGCTGAGTGACCTCACTCCCTCTTCGTGCAAGGTGAGCCAGGCCGGTCTCCAGGTTACAGGGTCTGAGCATCCCTCCTATGAGACCTCCTTTGAAGCTGCACTCAGCATCCTCACAGCCATTTTGACCACCCTGCTTGCTGTCTTCCCACCCAAGCTCCTGATGCAGCTGCTGCCTGCGGACCCCCTGTACTGCCTGGGGAAGTGAGTCAGGACTCCTGCAGCGGATGGGTGGGGCAGCTCAAGATGATCTGAAGGTGGCCCAAACAACAGTGCTTTCCAGATGCGGGTGAGGTTATAGCCAAGATCATCACTGGTAGAGTATCTTGTTCTTAATTTTTACAACCTAAAAAGAACACACAAGACTCAAAGGTCATTGGGGAAGGAGGAATAAAGTCAGTAAAGAACAGGAAAATGGGAAGAGGTTTTGTTTTGTTTTTAATAAAGAATTTGAGCTCTTTTACACCAAAAGAGAGAGAAGGAAAAAAAGCGGCCTTTTATAGGTATGAAGAGAGCCCTGGCTCTCTCTCTCTCTCTTCTACAGGGAAAATTCTGGATTTGCAGAGAGAGAGAGAGAGATTGAGGATATAAGGAGAGCCTGACTAAGGAACAGAAAATGATGGAGAGTAAGACAAAAAGGGAGAAAAAGATCAAAAGACATTGTTGCCTTCCCTTATCTGCTGTTGAAGTAAATGTGATGTTTGTTGAGAACCAACCAGGCCTGCTCCAGTTATTTATTTCTGTATGACAGATTCAGTCTGACACTTACTCACATAAAACCACAACCAACATTTTATTATGATCCGTCATGGTTCTGAGTGTTGGCTGGGCTCAGCTGGGTGGTTCTCAAGCAGCCTTTCACGAGAATGAGGTCTGATGGTGGCAGAGGCTGGAGTGACCTCTGAGGCTTCCCCACTCACACGTGTGATGTTTGATTCTGGTCCTTCCTTGTTGCATCCTCAGCTGGGGCTATGAGCTGGAACACCTGGTCATTCCATGTGGCCTGAGCTTCTTTAACAGCATCTTTCTTGTACTCCTTTCCTGGCCACTCAGGGTTCCAAAGATGAGCATCCCAAGAAAACAAAGCAAAAGCTAAAGCATCCATTTTGTCCTAGCCCAGGCACACACATTGTTGGTCCACCAGTCACTAAGGTCAGCTCAGATACAAGGGGAGAGCACATAGTCCCCTCCTCTGGATTTGAGGAGTGTTAGAAAACTTCTGGACACATCTTAAAACTGCTGATGTCCAATCACAGTGTCAGCTGTTCCCAACCTCCCTATCTCCAAGAACTTCCTGTCTAGTTGGAGTTATAAAAAATTGATGAAGTAATTAGTGAAAAGTAATGAAATATCTATTCTTCAGCCGAGCAAGGTGATAGGGGAACTTGTACCAAGTGATATACAAGATGAACACATGCCTCCAGAGAGACCACAGGCTGTGTGTGGTTAGGAAGGCCCACGGCAGCTTATGATTTGGGGAGAATCGGAGGCAAATAAGATGGCAGTGGGTAACATTCCCTAACTCTGGACTGGGTGTTCTTTTTTTTTTTTTTTTTTTTTTTTAAAGAAAGTATTTTTTTTTTATTTTATTAATTAATTTATTTTATTTTTGGCTGTGTTGGGTCTTCGCCTCTGTGCGAGGGCTTTCTCCAGTTGCGGCGAGTGGGGGACACTCTTCATTGCAGTGCGCGGGCCTCCCACCATCGCGGCCTCTCCCGTTGCGGAGCACAGGCTCCAGACGCGCAGGCTCAGCAATTGTGGCTCACGGGCCCAGTTGCTCCGCGGCACGTGGGATCCTCCCAGACCAGGGCTCGAACCCGTGTCCCCTGCACCGGCAGGCAGATTCTCAACCACTGCGCCACCAGGGAAGCCCGGACTGGGTGTTCTTGCTAGCTTTATTCAAGCCCAAATGTTTGTCCTCAGTATCTCATTTTCCTGTTACTTGTCTTTTCTTCTTCTGCCCTACCTTGGTTCCACCACCATCCTTCTTTCAGCTCCTTTACTCTTCTATGTACTATATCTTCTATGGACCTAAAAAATCTCTCCATTCCTTCATCTCCCTTGGCATCACTTTATCTTTCTGTGCATGGAAAATCTTACCTCCCACTCCCCTTCATCACCTATCTGCAACTCCACTGCCATTTTTCAGACCAAGGCAATATCCCTGCTTTTCCTTGTCCTATTCCTCACTTGAGTGCTTGAAACACGTATTTTCATTTTGGTTTCCTCTTTTATGGTCACTGTCTCTTGCCTTCTATAACCATACGTTATATTCTGTGTAGCTCATGCCTTTCTTCTCTGCTCTGACTTGCCTTATCCTAGGAGCCATTCGTCCAGCACAGTGTCACGGGGCACTCAATGCCTAGCATCTCCATCAATACAGCTTTGACAGCCTCAAGGCGAGGTCTTGCTCCACACCTGGCGACTTTCAGGTGGGGTCTGCTGTTCAGCTGCTAACCTTTCTTTGGTAAGAGTTTCCTATACCTTAGCATCACTAAGGACACTTTTTTTCTCTTTCTAGTCTCCAAATATCACCCACTTTAGACCTATATGGTTTGGCCTCTTTTCTCCCCTTAGTACAGAAATAATTTATATCCACTGTAGAAAACTTAGAACACATAGAGAAACAAACATAAGAAAACAAATGTTGTACGTTTAAACACTGCTAATACCTTGTTGTGAGTCTTTCCCATCTTTTTTCTCCATATTTATGGTTTTTAGTTACAAAAAATAGAATTACTACTTAGATGGGCAGTGCTTTCCTGTAAGCCATTTGCTGTTTTGTAGAATCAGCTGTTATAGAACTCTAGCCCCTGACTCCAGCTAAGTGGACCAGGGTGAAGCCCAGGCCTCAGCTGGGTTACAGTGAAGTGGGGTTACTGAAAAAGGTGTTTTGCAAGAGACAGGTACAAGAGACACAGGGTGAGAAGCAGAGGAATGGATGGCAGGATGCTAGAGATGCTCCTTGTATCTGGCACTAATCCTGCAGTGGCTTTTGTGGGATAACATTTCTTCTCAGTTCAAACCGTTCTTTAGTGGTGGAGCAGCGTCTGAAGGGTTCTGATATTTTCCTCTAACGATGCCCGAGCAAGATGACACTTTTTTTTTTGTAACCTGCTTTTTTCACTGCATAAGTTTTTTCTGTACCATCCTATATCCTCCCAGATTATAATTTTGGTGACTGCACAATGACCACAGTGGATGTCAAATATTTATGAGAGAAGTGGAAGGTCTGGCATTAAATGAGTAGTGAGTTCAAATGCCTATGCTGACACTTGTTTGCTATGTGATTTCGACCGATTATTTAAGCACTCTGTGTCTCAGAGTCCTCATCTGTAAGATGGATAGAACAATATGGTTAAGTGATATAATGAATCCAACATTCCCAGTACACAGTCTGCCTTATAAGTGTTCGGTAGATTTCATCTATTGTTATTAATAATCATAATCATAAGTCCTCTATTACTGCTCATGTAATAGCCCCTATATTTTTCAACATTATAAGCAAAGCTGCAATGAACATACTTATAGCCAAATATTTATGCATGATTTTTCCTTGAAATAAGTGCCTCATCAGATCAAAGACTGTGGGCATTCAAAAAGATTAAAAAAATTTATTGTCATTGCTTTCACTGAATCTTCTATGTTGTCCACATCCCAACCTTTACCATTTTCTTCTTCTTGTTCACAGTTTCAGAGACAACATGTCTCTTTCTGATCCAGCATTTGCTCTCTGGTCACCTTCCAACAACATTAAGACAGTGTTATATTTGACACTTGAGTTGGGGCTCTGTCAGGAAGATTTAACTCATTCATTGAGTTATTCACTCACATGCCAGGTGCAGATTAAGTTTATATATAGACTATGTTTACAGACTAGGTTTATATTTTCAGGACTGATTCCAGTGTTGCTAACCGTGGAATGGGCTTTGGAGCTTTGTAGGAAGAGTTCCAGACACTTCTAAAGAAGTCAGATATTGACCAAGGCTTATGATATCTATGAAATCTTTCCTCTTTAGAGAGAGGGACATTTGGAATAGGGACACCTTGATTCTTTGACCTGCCTGGAATGATCTCCCACCTGCAGACCCTACCCTGGCTTTCAGGCTCAGGAAATATCAATGTAAAATTCACTGAGATGCTTTTTTTGAGCCACCCACTGTGCTGGGCACTGGGAAGACAAAGAAAACCCAACATTCTCCTTATCCTTATTGGAGAAGTAGGTGTGCTAACAATTATTGGACCAAGAATGGAGGGGTGCACCTGTAAGGAAATCTCTGAGTCAGGTGACCCAAGAGCCAAGGTCTGCACACAGTTAGCCATTTGGTCCCCAGAGGGTTTTGTTTGGCTCAAAGTTATAGCATTAAAAATCTTTTTAGGTGTCAACAATTAACAACTGGAGGTTTCAGGTAAAAATGCAGATTTCTTTCTTACCTTGAAGAAATGGAAGTTTTGGCAATACTGTATGCCCATTTTGTCATGGCCACAGTGAGGAGTGGCTGACCCTTTAGCCAGGGCATGGGTTCTCCTTTTTGCCACAGTCTCCACCACTCCCTACTGCATTACCTTGTCCTCCTTCACTTAGCTATGCTATCTGTGTGGGCCATGAGTTTGCGACCATTGACTTAGTAAAGGAAGCACTTATTTTTTTCACAAGATATCAGGGAAGACACAGAGAGATCTGCTAGAGAGGAGACCTGCAGGGTCAGCAAGGATTTGCCATGTAGATAGGTGGAAGGTGAAGCATCCATGGCAGGCAGAATAGCACGTGCAAGGGTACAGGGGCTGGAGCCCAGAAGGCCTCCTTGGATGATGACAAGCAGACAAGGATGGTAGGAGAGTTGGGTATTTGAGGGAAGGGATTGAGAGAAAGAACTGGAGAAGCAGGCAAGCACCAGCTCCTGAGCAGCCTGGCACCCCAAAAGAAGGACATTAGATTCTGTCCTTTAAAAACTGGATCTGATGACTGATAGGAGGACAGCTAGCTAAAAGAGTTTCAACCAACAGTGCCCTGACTTCATGGCGGCATCTAGCAAAGCACATTCTGTGCAGACCTCATTAAATCCTGACACCAAGCCCACGAGACTTGGATTTTGATTATCCTCACCCTACGGATGAAAAAATGCAGGTAGGAGGAGGTTGGTTAAGTGAATTCCCCAGGTCACAACCAGTAAATGGCAAGGCAAGATGTGGACCCAGGCCTAACTAGAGAGCTTGCAACTTAACCAGCTTCCTTGATAACACCAGTGCTTCAGAACAACTACCCCAGCAGCAAAATCAGGGTTGTAT
Source organism: Balaenoptera musculus (assembly GCF_009873245.2). Lineage (NCBI taxonomy): Eukaryota > Metazoa > Chordata > Mammalia > Artiodactyla > Balaenopteridae > Balaenoptera > Balaenoptera musculus. Next base: position 47,220,765 of record NC_045786.1, on the reverse strand, counting down.
TGGGAGTGGGTGGAGGGAGGCTGAGAGAGCAGAGCTGCTGGGAGACCACTGCAGGGGCCAGCAAGAGAGCAGGAGGCCTTCACCAGGGCAACACTGGTGCGTGCAGAGGAGGCTACGGGAGGCCCAGAGGAGGATGAGTCAGCGGGATCCTCCTTCATGAAACCTGCCAGCCATAGGAGTTTTCTCTCCCTCCTTTGAATTCTCGGAACACTCTGTGTCTCTTTCCCAGGACCTGCTTTGGCCACATCCCCGTAACAGCTGTATGCATCTTATCACATCTTGTATATTTTAAGTTGCTAAAGGGCAGGAGGAATTATGCTTTATTTGCCTTAATAATTTTTTTTTTTTTTTTTGGATTGCTGAGCACAGGGCTTTCGTAAATTCCAAAATTATCTTTTTCAGATCATTTCTCCTTATGTATGCATTTTAGAAGTTCGTGGCAAGTTAAACACTTTTCCTTTAAAAGTGTGAAAATAATTTCTTTCCATGATCTACTTTAAAATACATGAGGAAAAGGAAGACTGGGAAGCTGTTTAAAAGCAGCAAACCCTTTAAGAGTCAATGTCACATTTATTGCTATAAAATATTTTTCTCTCTCTGTTAGACATCTGGTTCCCATTACATACAGTATTGGGTACTTGAGTTCACCAGCCATTTTGCATACCAAGCAGTGTGTCTGTGAAATCCCCGCTGACATCCACCAGTACGTATGTGCAGTGTGCAATTCTTAACTTTACATTTACAGGCAGCGCTTCTATCACCAACTTCATTCTTACCTATATGCTTTCGAGGTTATTTTGTTCATACTTAAGGCCCAAATTGCCTACAACTGAGAAATGAAGAACTTCAAAACCAGGGAGCCTTTGCTTTATACTATCGTATGGTCCAACTATCTGTAATCTAGTGCTGAAGTCAGTGAAACAGCTAAATCTTAAGTCTATATTTCCTTATAACATTGACCCAGAAATGAGAAACACAATATGGAATGTTTGCTAATGAGTCATGAATTTCATGATAATTGCTTCCACATTCAGGAGAGCTCCCTTAAACCATCTAATCTTGACATATCCTGCAACAATCCCATGTGTTGTAAATGATTTTGTTTTATTTCTTAGGTTACTGTTAAGGGCTTATTTTATGGTTCATTTCATTTTCTTAAAGAAAACCACACACACGTGTACACACACACACACACATCATAGGGGATTTTTGTCTCAATCTGTACTTTTTGAAATAAAATAATTACAAAACCAAAGGAGCCCTTATCATTTGGTTTGGAAATAAAAATAAACACAGTTAGGAAGAAAGTTGAAATATGGTCTGTTTTAGAGTTTTAATTCAGATCTCAGAATTAAAGCCAGGATAGAGCAATGCCCTGGCAAGTGGCAGTCTGTCTGTCCCTGTCCTCTCTGGACTTGAGAATCTCTAACTGACTGTATGGACACAACTAGCATTCAGTACAGTAATAATGGAAAATTAAATATGACTTTTAAAAACTGCTCATATTATAAAGTGATCTATTAGCATTATACGACTTCAGCACTTAAAGTGACTGATTCTAATTGCACGATTTGGCCTATGGCAAGCATTAAAGAGCTGCAGAATCTTGCGGGTATTTTATCTCTTTGGGGATATTTTAAAGTGAATTTTCTTTGGAATAAAGCTTTGTTCCTGCCATACAAAAGATTGTGTGGAAGGAATCTCTCAGTTCCGACAGAACCAGAGATAATTATAGTTTCTTCTTCTTTGATTCATGAATTAATAAGCCAAGTATTAAAAACATTCTTGCATTTTCCCTCCCTTTCTTTTATTAAGTGAAACTCTGTCTTTACAGCTTGTGGCTGTTATCCTGAAGAAGTAAAGACGGATGCCCTTGTCTAATGAGATTTTCTAGCCATCAGAGAGGCATTCTTTTTCTGCACCTGGTTATCATACACAGTCCTTCTGCATCTTTTCTGTGCAAGCCTGTGGATTGCTAAGATGATGTCACAGTGCCATACCTGGAGCTGAACTCGATTTAAACAGGTTATCACAAAACCACAGGAACTTCCGAGAAGGTAGTCTTCTTAGATGTACCTATCCAAGGTTTTCAGTTTTCAGAAAAAAAAAAAAGGATGAATATGGGGGAATGTCATTCATCTTTGAATTTGACTTTATGTTTATGATATCTACAGGGTTTTTCATAATTTTCATCATATGGCCTCCAGGAAGTTTATTAATCGAATAGTATTGGAAATTGAAGCTTTTCATGCTGAGGAAGTTCTTGTCGACCTTCCATGTTTAAGCAGTTTAAGATAAACTGCAATTTCACCTTAATCTACATACATATGCATTTCTTGTTGGTGGTTTTCAGATCTCCCAATAGTAGAAAAATTGCCTACTATGCTTCAGACTTTTGATGTCATGACACACATTGCTATCCATGTAACCACGAGTGGACACTTGAACATGTAATTTAAAAACTCCAGGAGCACCATTGGAGCGTACACAATAACCATATTGGTTTAAAACATCTTTTTTTTAAAATTGACATTTTTTTAAAAGGACGGTGCTAAGTAGAAGGAAGTTTAAAGGCACTCTGGCTTCCTGTGAGTTTTTCACTAATAGTTCCCTGTAGCCTGTAATTGCTCTCTATCTTCCAAAACCTGGGCTCTGCAGAAGAGACAGAGATATTTGTTATTGACCTGACAGGATAAAAGGAAAATAGGAGACAAGATCATAGCCATCGGCAGTTTGTTTATGAAAATACCATTTCGAGGATATACTTGAATCAGGCAAAAGTAATGCATCTTGTTCCTCTCCCAGCGTATTTTAAATGCCAGCCTGGCTGGACCAAAAGAACAGTGCCCAGAATTAGGGCATTACCTTTCCTGCATGCTTGTGTGGTGTATGACAGCATTATTTAATCATTACATTTTTCTCAGCTATTCTAAAAATAGATATGAAAATTAAAAGTACAAATATAAAAATATATAGATGTATAAGAGCAAAAAATTAAAATTTGTTTTTAAGCCATTATAATCTTTTATTTTAAAACTGTTTTAAACTCACAAGAAGTTGTAAAAAGAATTCAGAGACATCCCCTGTTCCCTTCACTCAATTTTCCCAAAGATAACATCTTACATAACTACAGTACCTTGTCAACATTAGGAAATTGATTCAGTACTGTTAACCCAGTTATAGACCTTATTTGGAGTTCAGCAGTTTCTACATACATTCTCTTTTTAGTTGTGTATTAATATGTAGAAATACATTAACCATCAGTGTTAAGGGATCATCTTTCACCAATGAATATTGATGGTATGCAAGATTCTCAGGTGATATGGTTCTATATATCCTGTGGCTGCCTAAAGAGAAGGTGGAGTCATTGGCATTCATGAAGATCCTTTATATTAATTACTTTGTCCATACATTACTTAACTAAACAATTAATCAATCCTATATCAAGTGCCAACTGGAGATACAGAGATGGTGACATTGCTCTCAAAGAACTCACAGAGGGAGATTGAAAAAAAAAAAAATCCACAATGACAACACAGTGTTGCAGACCATAGTACAAATGAAACAAACCAACATTACTAGGCACCTACAAGTGTCCGGCACTGTACCAGGCATTAGCGATTAAGTGGTCACTAAGATGCATGCCTCTCCTGCTCTGTGAATCTTACTGCTGTGTGGAGGAGACAGGCCATTAAGAAGTACTGACAGCAGAGGGCTCTAACAGGGGGTTCAGAGTCGGTAGGTCCTGACCGGGTCAAAGGGTGCAGGACAATGACTCAGGAGCGTGTCATGTAGTCCAGTCAGCACTCCAAGATATTGAAACTGACTACTTGTGGGATCTTTGGACCAGCTCCTACTCCATTTCATTCAGAGCCTATGTATCATCTAGCTTTGCTGCAGCATTTGAGCAGATGTCTTGGTCTCACAAGAACAGTCATTGTTTCTTAGAACTGACTCAAAAGTCAGTCTTTGGTGTCATACCTGCTATGCCAGATCCCCCCCATCAGCACTGGTGGGCCTGGTGCTGGGCTCACACAGGAAACAGGTTGGAGAGAGCTCTGTTTTCTAGCAGTAAAGGGGAAAATGTTCCCTAGGGCATGGTTGGTAGCCAGTGCTAGAGAAACAAAACCATTGTATGTTTCTTTCTTAACAAATTGAGGCTCTTTACTCAAACTGTGACAACATTGTCACCAAAAAACTCACTGCAAATATGATCAGGGGCCCCTCCTGCTTAGAAACCCTCAGTTGCTTTGCATTAGATTGAAGGTACTGTGGTCTACAAGCCCCTACATGGACTACCTACCTATGTCCTCAGTTTCAACACATTATACTTTACTTCCAGTTCCTAGAGGTCCAGTCACACTGGCCTGTTTAATGGTCCTTTAACTTGCTAAGCTGTGTTCTACTCCTGGGCCTTTGCACATTCTGCTTCCAGAAAGGCTTTCCCCCCATTCTCTAAACATTCATCTATAACCTCATTCTTCAGGCTTCTGTTGTAAGACTTTCTATATTGAAGCACTTGTCTATATCAAGATCCCACTATGAGTCCCATTTTATCCTCACTTATACTCCCCATGTGTATTATATAGTATGCAATCTTGTCTTCAATGGTGTGATTATATATGTGTCTCCCCCACTAAATTGTGAGTTCCGTGAGGGTAGCGATGATGTCTATTTTTACCATTATCTCCTCAAGACTCAAAAGTATTTCTTGGGACTTCCCTGGTGGCGCAGTGGTTAAGAATCCGCCCTGCCAATGCAGGGGACACGGGTTCGATCCCTGGTCCAGGAAGATCCCACATGCCGCGGAGCAACTAAGCCCGTGCACCACAACTACTGAGCCTGCGCTCTAGAGCCCGCGAGCCACAACTACTGAGCCCGTGTGCCACAACTGCTGAAGCCCGTGCCCAACAACTACAGAAGCCAGTGTGCCTAGAGCCCAAACTCCACAACAAGAGAAGCCACCGCAATGAGAAGCCCGCGCACCGCAACAAAGAGCAACCCCTGCTCACCACAACTAGAGTAAGCCCACGTGCAGTAACGAAGACCCAATGCAGCCAAAACTAAATAAATAAAATAAAAATAAATAAATAAACTTATAAAAAAAAGTATTTGTTGAATGAATTGTTGAATGGACGGATGAGTGACTAAATGAAATAATGACATATCCCCTTATTTCTCCTATAACTTTAGGTATTGTCACATCTGGGATTTGGACATACTTTTACACTGTTTCCGGATCCTTTGTTTTGGGCTCATTTCTGGTGTCTTCTCTTTCTCCAGTTCAGGCAGGAATAGTTTTTCATAGGAAATCATGGCTGATGTGATTTTTATCTTTGATTTTTGCCTACTCCCATAGGCTTCTGCTTTGGATATTTTATTTGATAGAGTTGTCATTTCAAGGCCACTTCTACAAGTGGCATACCATGGGTCAGCTGCCTATCTCTCATCAAAGTGGTGGCCCTTCCTTTGCAAGAACAGCCCAGAACTGCTTTGCTAATCTCAGGGCTCTGAGTCATGAGCATGGCACTTTAGTATGCTGGGGATCTGCGGCAGATAGGTCCAGCACACCCTTGAAAGAGTTTGTATTTTCTGGATTCTGGATCCAAATCCTGTCTTCACTGGCTTCAGGATGGGAGAGGCCAATACTGGGATGAAGGAGGCTCATTTGTGGAGATCAAATCAAGGAGGTATTTGGAACAGGGGTAGAGATACAAGTCAGGGACTATTTCTAAAGAGAAGTGATCTTTGAGCTGATTCTAGATTGATGGTCAGGGTTGAGTTAGTTCTATGGGAATGTGTGACAAGGGGTAAGAGTCGGGCAGAGGGCACGTGCAAAGGTCTTGGAGAGATGTTTGGTGAAAAGACTCAACCGAATCTCTGGAAAATTTGGACACAAACCCGTATCTCTTAAAAAGAGTGGTCCTTGCCCTATACCTCAAATTTGAATTATCTAGATAATTGCTTCAATTTTGTGGCTGATATCTCTCCAGTCTAAGCATATGTTTGTAATCAAATATAGATTATTTATCTTAAATTTAGGTAGGGAGGTAACAATGCAGTGTGAATTCTATCCCTTTCTTAGTTGGTGTTTATAAAGGGGTGTGTGTGTATGTGTGTGTGTGTCTTTACACTCATTTGTCAGTCTTGCCCAGGTACAGATAAAGATTGAAAGGACTGTTTATGGTAAGAGCTGTAGATTCTGGAGAGTTACTGCTAATGGTGACTTTGCAGCTAGTAAAGAGGCAGCATGGCCTGACAGAAGGAGCTCAGATTTTGGAGTTCAAGGCCTGGGGACAAAGATCAATTTTGCATTTACTGACTTGTGATTTTAGGCAAGTGACTTAACCTCTCTGAGCCTCAATTATCTGCCCTCTAATTTTGGGGTGATAATAAAATTATTTGCCTCATTTATCTCATAGGATTATTTATATGATGTAATTTATATGAAAGAACTGCAAAAACTATGAAGCATGGTAAATGTATTGTTATAGAATAAATGTACTCAAAAAAACGTGACAAGTTTCAGCAAGGAAGTGCTGTAGGAGTGGAGGATACCTTCCCAGACCTAATGTCACTTGAAAGTTTAGTATATTTCCAATACGGCAGCAATGTGGCAGCTAGACAGTCAACCATTTCAAAGAGCAATGAAAATGTACATTTATTATGTTGTAGGTTTATAATTTACACAGCAGTTTAATGTTGTAAAAGTTAAGGAGAAAGCCCCCAGATAAGGACTGGTAAGAACTTTTGAGTTTTAGCAAGAAAGGTATCAAGTAAATTTTCCTGAAATATTTCTGAGTAGCTCATTTTGTGGTACTATTGGAAATTACGTAACATTAGTATTGCTTTATAGGGTATAGTGATAAACTTTCCCAAAAGGTTTTATTTAACCAGGAACTGGGAGGAAATGCAAACACATTTTATGTGTAACAAAAGACTATCACAAACATTAATTTTAAAATATAGCAAATTTAAACATGCATGTTCAATTCAGCATTAAGAAACTAGTGAGATCCTTTTGCTAATAAAAGTGATTTTTTGAGAAAAGCAAATAGGGTTCACAGTAAAGAAGAGAGAGTTGGATTTATTCAGATTACACAAGCCCAGGAAGTGTCTGGTGGGTCATACAAACGGTTATACATGAGTGACAGGGAATTTTTGACCAAGCTAGATTTTTTTGTTTTGTTTTCTTTTTCCTTCTTTTCTATTTCTATCTTGCCAGTTGGGACACATTTCTTCCTTTACTCTTGAGACTCTCATGAATGAAACTAAAACAAATATTAAAATATTGCACATGGGGAGCAGAAATGGCTTTGGAAATGCACCAATATCAAGTGATTGCATTCATTGGCTCACTGGTCAAAACCTTAATCAGCTGGCTTGTGTAGGAAGCTGAAGAATATTTTCTTGACAACTTATGAGATCAGAGTTTTAGATCTTGAAAAGACAATAATTTTTTTTGGGGGGGTTGCAATCCACTTAAAGACGGCTATATAATTTATACATTGTGTAGGGCTAGCTAACTTCAGCCACCCAAGAGTAGAGACTGAATTGGTGTTCTAGAACCAACTGGGGAGATAAAACACACATTATGGTCACCTGGAGTCTCACTGGACATAAGGTCACCACAGAACACTTTGCCAAAGTGTACCGGGGTCTTCACTGATTCTGAGTGCTGCCCAAGTATTATCACCTCATCCACCCCAGAGCCACCCAGCAGCTAGATGGCTCTTGAATATCAGAATCCTGCTCTCACCACTACCTGGGAAATTTTTCTCCTTTTAGTAGAGAGTCCTTTCCACGGAAGTTAACCCGCAGTTAGAGGTTGCTTACCTCAAGCCTCAGAATGCACACACTGCATCTTTAAGAAATAGTTTACTTCTGAATCAGTAAACGCACCAGACAAAGCAGCCATTACTTATGCATTCCTGCATACCCAGCAAGGTGAAAATAATAGAATAAACATCATATACTTCATTATGATATCGGTTTACACTTCCAGGGTACACAAAAAGAGGCCATTTCATCAAGCTAATTGCCTGAAAGTAAAAGAGAGAGAACTTTAGCTATTAGTCTATTATGGGGCTTTTTTCTTAATCACAAATAGGGGCCATGTGTCCCTGGGGGGATGTGTATTCTAATTTACAATTGAACTACAGATCAGAGCAATCAATCTTGGGCAGCACTTTTACAGTGTAATTGCTGCAACATAACAAATAAGAAAAAAAAAAAAAGGAAGAAGAAGAAGAAGGCCTGAGCTTCAGCTTGAGGTGGAGATATTTCCAGGCACTAGTTCAGGGTGGGAGGGAGAGAAGAAACGCCTCAGACATGAATATGCAATGAGGGCTCATTAGTGGTCTAGTGTTGCCATGACGAATGGCATTATCCCCGGCCTGGTGCTGCCTAAACATGAATTTTATAACGACCCATTTATCATGACTTGTCATGGGCTTCGGTACTGTACTTTCTTCCAGCTCACACACCTTTCCCTATTCTGATGGTGGAAATCTTCCTTTTTATTATTATTGTTTCCTTTTGTATTGATTTCTGGCTCTTCACAGCAAGTGTTCACACAGAGCCATATGCTGGTGAGTGATTGTGACTTCAGAAAGTTGAGGAGCTACAACCTGGTTACTCATTCCATCTTCTCTATAGTCACATCATTGAGAAAAAAGTCAGACTCAACTTTTAAAGAAATTTCTTAATGTGGGAGCTTTTTTGTACTGTAGTGTTCCGACACTGCAGACTTTTTTTTAAACTTAAAATTAACCAGGTTTGTCTTCTGTTCGGTTATTTCCTTCCCTTTTTTTTTGTACTTCAAGGAACTTTTCATATCTTAAAAGTAGAACTCAAAAGTTTTGGGGTTTTTCTTCCCCCAAATCTTGGAGTCATGACAAAAAAGTCTAAGATGAAAATGCTTGAAAGGTTTTTAGTGCTTAGTGTTTTACAAATGCATGAGTTGATTTCTCACTTAGAAACACTCTTATCTTGTGGGAGGAAGGTTGGCCTGTTCTTTGATGAAAATTTCTCAGGACGTATGTTTTGCTAATAGCACAAAACCATAAAATCCATCTCCCTTGATAGAAACCACGAGGTCTGTTTGAATATTTATCAGCCACAAAATTTCTATATGCAAACTTTTGAGTCTTTGCCATTGGCCAGGAGGGTGGGTGAGTCCATCAAAGTGAAGTGCACCAGTGGGTCAAGAATATGGTTCTAGATTGGCAGAAGTGCCCTATTGTAATACAGACCCAATCAATGGGACCTATGATTAGTCTATTTAGTTACCAAAGAGAGTATCCCTAAAATTATTTCTTCATTCAACCAGATGAAGTACAGGAAGGGCATAGGTGCGCAGAGGAGTATAATCTGGTGTTGTTTTGCACACGCAGGAATTATAGTCATTCCTGTATACAATTTGTAAACAGTAAATAGTTGACCAGATCTTTTTGAGTGTGGTTATCTCTATTGTGCCCCTGGATTCCATATGAACAGTAACAATACATTTACCTATTAATACTTAAACATTAATAATACATTAAATAATTGTAAAATATTTTATAATTAATGAAATTTTGTATCTGCAAAGCATTTTGAAGTTCCAAATTTCTTTCATTAGATCCTTAGGTTGACTGGGGACAGGATTATTATTCCCATTTTGAAGAAGAGAAAATTGAGGCTCAGAGCTTAAGCGATGAGCTCAAGGTCACACAGTTAAAATGGAAGTGCTGGGGCTCAATGTCAAGTCTTTCAATTCCTAGGTCAGAGCTTCTACATGCCCAAAGTCACCAGGGCAGAAATTGTTCCTAAAATGTCGTCATCTCTTTTGGGATTTAGTAAGTTGGGAAAGGAACCCATTGAAAAGGTGGCCATCATTTACACTTGAGAGCCTGTGATTCTCCTATACTATGTACTAGAATTGAAATTAGCACATGCATGTCAATTAAGTTGCCATTCCAGCCATTTAAGTCAAATTATCTTTCATCATTTAAAAATGCCGATAGGAAGTGTTTTGTAACAGAAAGACTTGAGCACCATTCTAGGTGGTGGTCTTGTGTTATGAGTCTGCTGGGCGTTATATTTTTTGCTTCTTTGTGTTTTCCCCCATGAATGAATTGAACAAAATTTTTAGAAAAAATTTGGTGAAGAAAGGATTCAAATATTGGCAAACGATATTAAAGAACACTGTGATTACGACTGAACAGATTAAAACTGTGTCTGTATGACACCAAACATCTGGATGAAAATGGAAAAAAATAGTAAAAAACCTTGATGTTTTGTTTACTTGACACCATACATCTGGATCTTTAAAAACATCTGAGCTTTTGACTCTTTTTCTCCCAGGTTTTATCTGGGTGTTTGACATCACATACAGAAAGGTGAAAAATTTAAAAAAAATTAATATCGTTATTACTGAATTAGATAAAATTATTGTATTTAATTAATATGCAAATATTAACTAATTATTCTGTTTAACATAACATATAATGACTACAATTCTCCACCGGACAAATAAATACAGAAAGAAAGATATAATTAGGTGATTTAAGAATAAAACTTGGCTTCAGGCATATTGAAATCTTGGTCATAGTTTACTGACAGCAATTTCCTTGGGCACAAATCTTTTTAGGTGCTCAGACAACAATTTTCTCTCCTGGTGAGTAGTTTCCATGTGTTATGAGGATCTGTTAATTTACAATGTGTTTTGACAATAGTAAAATTTTGTAAACACTTAATAACATATGAGATACATCTAGTAATAGACGTTTGCTTTGCCAAGTGATTATCCAGCCTGATAAAATCAGTGTAAACCCACTCTCTAAGTAGCCTTCTGATATGCCCGAGGCTGAACCCCAAAGAGGAATCAACTGAAACGAACTTCAAAGACTTCACTGCAATGAAAAGCACCTTATGTGACTGACATTTTTTGTGATCTCATCTAAAAAAAGTTATCATAATTATTGAACATTTCCTCTGCAGCTTATTCTCAATCCAATCAGTTATAATGAAAATAGTCTGCTTGCTTTTTAGATTCTCAAGTTTTCGAAATGATTAGTGCTTCCTTGAGATATCCCATTAATTGCACACACAACCCAGATGAAAAGCCTGAAACCCAAGAGTATATAAAAAAACATAAGGTTGTTGCAATTTAAGTGCCTTCAAAAGATCTAATTTGATTTTTAAAAGCAATTCTGCAGATGTGAAAATTAAAGGCAGGCAGAAACAGATATGGTTTAATGAATGTGCAGGTTAAGAAACATTTAGAGGTTTCAGTAGCCTTCCTCTGAATTTTTTCTTTTTTTTAATTTAGCTGTTAGGTTGGAAAGATTGGTCCCACAACACAATAGAAACTGCTGAATTTTATGGGTTGCTATTTCCTTACCAAATTGCTCCATTTTTCTTGCCCAACCTATTTCTGAAGCAACACGGTATTTCTGTGTGCAGACGTTCAATCCTAATACCTGTCAATCAGATTTCAAGTTCTAATAAAGTTAAAGGGTCTCTCCACTTGATTTGTCTTAGCTGCTTCATCTGTGAGCCCATTCCCCCTCTCACCAGGAGCAAATTGTGCACTTATTCTCACTTAAAGAAAGAAAGAATGAAAGAAAAGGAAAATTTTAAAAACCCCTTCTACTGGTTCTAATGACATCTTCAGTCATTAATGAGTTAATAAAAATCTCAAAGTCATCTGGGGCTAGATAAGGAGGAAGAAAGAAAAGTATTGTACTGTAATGACAGGCTCCCTGGCTGCCCTCTGAGATGTCATGAGTCAGTCATGTTAAGAATGTGTGCGTCCAATCATCTACTGATTTTTATCAGCAAGCCCTCCAGCGGGAACTGACAAGGGGCAGTTTGGGAGTCACAATGAATAAACAATGACTTTTTGGATTGTTGGGGGCTGTGTAATAGAGTGAGGGGTTTATATATACTAAAACATGATGACATTAGCAATCAGTATACCAATTACTGTACAAGTTATTGGATGAGGCATTCACGGGTCTTTAGCCTCCTTGCACTTTGAAGACACCTTGAGCATGGAAGAGACTCATGCACAGAGGCAGGCAGGGGTCCAAGACCTGAGGCCCCAGTCTAAAAGGTGAGCCCTGCTCCTCTGGCTGAGGTGGTCCAGACCTGGATGTTTCAAATGGCTTGGGGAGTTTATTAAAAATAGAGATTCCCGAGTCTCCTTCCTAGAGATGCCATCACAGGAGTCTGGGACGGGGCTGCCACTTGGTGTTTATAACAAAGGCTCCAGGTAACTCTGATTAGGCAAGTTCAGGAGCAAATTCTCAGGCCCCTGACCAGTCCCACTGAAACAGACACTCTGGAGGTGTGGCTGAAGATCTGTTTTTTTCTAACATAGCCTCTAGGTGGTTCTGATGCTCCCTATTGTTTGAGAACCAAGGCTGTAGAGCAGAGATCCTTGCCAGGGGGTTGTCACCCAACGCTATCATTCATGTCTTCTCAGGCACCTCATGGGTAATTTTCTACTCATACTAGTTAAGAGGCTGAAGTGTGCAAATGATTTACTTAAAAAATTAAATGAGAGTAGATCCAAGCTTATCTCCATAATCACGTCACTCTCATTCACTTGCACACACCACTAGGTTTTCTTGCATGACATTGATGTCTGAGTGATTTTGATTACAGAAGGGGAAGGAGAAACTTGGCTTGTGTCTTATTATTTAAAATAGAGGACTTCCCTGGTGGTGCAGTGGTTAAGAATTTGCCTGCCAATGCAGGGGACAGGGGTTCGACCCTTGGTCTGGGAAGATCCCACATGCAGCGGAGCAACTAAGCCCGTGCGCCACAACTACTGAACCCGTGCTCTAGAGCCCGAGAGCCACAACTACTGAAGTCTGTGTGCCTAGAGTCCGTGCTCCGCAACGAGAGAAGCCACCGCAATGAGAAGCCTGCGTGCTGCAACGAAGGGTAACCCCTGCTTGCTGCAACTAGAGAAAGCCCACGCGCAGCAACGAAGACCCAACGCAGCCAAAAATAAATAAATAAATTTATAAACAAAATAGAAAGGGAAAGTGGGTTTGTAAGTAATATTACACAAAAAGGAATCTGTAAGAAAAATCAAGGTATGTGAAGCATTTATTTACTAATAAATACAACTGATATTCATCTGTGCATTCAATGCCCACAGGTGCTTATGTAGATTAGTGAAATCTACTTAAAAAAAGAAATATCTATATATATGTATATATACCTATATCCATAGAACATGCAGCTACCCCAATTAGGAGAGGAAAGTGTGCACGATTCAAGGCTGGTGTATTGCAAGGAGGAGGCCTTCTTGCAGTGAGGTTAGGGATTTCTCTTATTTTGGCAGAGTGTCTTACTGAAGGGGCAGTCCAGAGCTTGCTAGACTTTTGAAAGAGGTGGACTGGTCTGCCAGATGTGCAGTAAGTTTAAATCAGTGTTTCCCAGAGTATGTTTCAAAGAACAATTTCCAGGTTCTAAACGTTAATACAAAAAATAAAAAAAAATGTCTGGGGTCAAGCAAGAAACGCTAGGTACACTGGATTAGAGGGATTGTTTGCAGCAAGGGCCTCTAACACATTTCTATGTGCTGTGATTCTCCAAAAGAGTGTTGTTGCCTAATGGATGTGATCAGCAAAACCCTTTTATAAAGGATAATCTTGTAGAATTAGTGTTTAGGGGAGTAACCTTTAGGAAACATGCATTCACATCTTCTAAGATGGCAAACACCTGTGGGTAGAAGCTAGTTATTCTCTGTGTTGTGTAATAAGGAATCTCTTTGTTATAATTTATTAAACCCTGTATGTCTGGTGTCCACATTAATTATGTGGTGGCTTGAAGCCAACAAGCAGGTTCCTGTAGTCATCACCAAAGAGTTAAGTAAGCTGTCCAGCTGCTGATGGTCTGGTTAAATCATCCCTGAATTGTTGGCATATGTCCCAGAACAGGTACTCATTAAAAACAAAAACAAAAACAAAAACAAAAACAAAACTACAAACCTGGATTTTACTACTGAGATTACATTGTGTTTTCACAAATGAGAGATAATTCCATCACAGTTCCTTGCATGTACCCAGAAATGTCATACAAAAGCAGATGTGTACCTAGGCTGGTGTTGGAAAGTCCTTCTGCCCTTCCCCCTCTCCCCCCATGCCCCACTGACAACATCGCCCTAACTGTTTCCACTATACTGGGGTCCAGATGGTGGCAGCTGTGGCAGCATCTTGGCTCCTACACTGGCTATTCCTGAAGGTGACAGGAGGTTGGGGATGTGTACCATGAAGGTCAGGCCAGTAGGGATCTTAAGCATATCCTTGGTTATAAACATCTCCTCTTGAAGCTCTTGCCAGAGCTGGCCGTTAATGCCAAATGTTAATTCTTGCTGGGGACATGATGTCTTATAAATGTTATGAAAGAATATCATTTTTCCTGTAGAAGTGAAGGTACTTTTAAGGCCATGTTAAGCAAAGGATTAGTTTCCCAAGTCACATCTGTAGGTCACGTGCTTGCCTATAAATCGCTTCTTTGCTAAAATCTCACCCCATCCCCCCATGGTGACACAAGAGTTGGAAGGAATTCTCACATGGAAGAAAGAAGAGAACTGACATTTGAAAGATGGGGAAAGATGAAAAATAAACAAACAAAAAACCTAAACATAAAACAATCCTATCACCCGTGCTAACATTTGTCAGCTTTTCTTCATAGTCCTACAAGTCTATGCAAGACCCAGAACTCATTAGGATGTGTCTCTGAACTAAAAATAATAGAGCAGATTCAACTTTGGGAGGTCTCAAAGTACTTTTTTCTCATCTCCTTTGTAAATATATCCTTGTTGGCACAACATGGGCTTCCCAGCTTTGGAGTTATAAGGCGTTGGTGGGAGGGGCTTCACTTTCCACTCTTGGAGGAAAGAGCAGAAGTTCAGCAAAGTTAACCGACGTCTACCCACCACTTGTCTGGTTTGTTATGGAGTTGAATATTTCTCCCCTCTCTATTCTTTGAAATGTTTTGAATTAAAATAGCTTACTCAAGGTCACTGAAGGCATATGGTCCTGCTCAAAACTTTAAACAAAACATTAGTTTTTACAACCTTTTGTAATTTGGTATTGTATACAACATGGTTATATGCAGAGTTTCTGTAATCTTTTCAGTGGGTGACAGAAATATGAGAAGCAAATTTATAAGCCATTTAGTGAAGCATTTAATCAATTTCATGCATAGGAAATAACTCCAATGGCTTTGCTTTATCAATCTTTCTCTCCAGGAGAACTCCAATCCATATGATCTCCAAACACTGGCTGGGGGTGGAGGTGGGGGAGTGGGGGATGATGGAGAGCAGGGACAGGGCTGGGGAGGGGTGAGAGTTTTCACAAACCTTGCAATGCTCTTCAAATATCAGGGACTTCTGAAGTCTGCCTAACTGGGTTGCCAGCAACTCTGAGCCTTCTGGAGGCTGTTAATGTATTTCACAAAGCAAGCACAGGTCTAATGTTTAGAGGAAGTTTTCAAGGCCTTTTACTGCAAAGTTATTCATTAAACACCCTTTTTCCAGAGTGACTCTCATGTGCTCAGCATGACAGACTGTTCAACTTTTAGGTTCAAAGAAATATTCAGTGGTGGTTACTTTCAAACACATGAAAAATAAAACAACTTACATGAAAACTTACTTCTGAGAAGGAGTCAAAGCAAGGTGACCAAAATAACTGAAAATCCACCAAAGTGGACTGTTACAAGTAGATATATTTGAGCATTTTTCAGAATATTTGAACTGTCTTTTAGGGTTCATGTTCTGATTGTCTTTTGAATTGCTGAAAAGATAAATCCAGCTCTTGGCTACGTAGTGGGTTAATATTTTCTTTTCTGTCATGTGCTAGAATCCCTCTTATAACACTTTACCCCAACACCATCAAGTTTTTAAGTGAAAAAGTCCTAAGGGATCAAAAGAAGATCTTGCGATAATCACTACCTGCGAAACTATATTAAAATTGCATCAGCTCTACCTTGTCCTCGAAAATTAGAACTGATAGAAAGGTACGATAGACATAGTTTCTAATTTGGAAGATAATTTGCTTCCACTTATTTCTAAACAAAGAAAAATATTTGAGTGAATAAATTCCAATCTAGATTATTTGGAGTTGATTTGAAATCAGCACCACTGATGGATTTCATCTCAGGAGGATATAATGTTTCACGTTCCCTTTTAAATATGACATAAATGAGGATTTTCCTGCGTTGGTAATTCAGTAGCATGCGCTTGGATATTTATTTTGCCAAGTTATTTAAGCTGTGAGGGCTGCACCATTATATTGAACAGAGTGGCTTTGGTAATCATACCTAAAATTGGTAGCTCTAATGGAGATTGCCAATGGAGGTTTGCTTGTCTGTCTGTCTATCATCTATTACTATTCAACCACTAACTCCTGGATTAAAGCTCACTTGACTTTAAAAAAAATGAATTATTTTAGAGGAAAGATGTCTTTGGTATAAAACATGTGTCATATTGCAAATATCATTATGCAGTTGATATTTTCACTCATCAGTGTCTTGGAGAGCTTACCTTGTTAGTGAACAGATACGCATCATTCTTTCTGTTTCTAGATTGCCCATGTTATGGCTAGTAACATAGCCATATTATTCCTGTACAATCAATATACAGGAAGATTCTTTTCACCTTTTTGCTATTATAAACAGCACTGCAGTGAATATCCCTGTACTTACTTCCTTATGTGCCCAAATATTTCTCATGTGCTCATATGCACAATACTCATTTGTTATGAGTATTTTTCTAGCATGGCTACTTAGAGTGAAATTGCTGGATATGCATATTTTATGTTTTAATAGTTACTGCCAAATTATTTACCAATTTTAATTTTCAGTGAGTCCTACCAGAATCTCTGACACAACTTTTCTCAACTCTACTTAAACCCACACGTCACTCTCATTTTTTCTTTTCTTTTTTTTTTTTAACATCTTTATTAGAGTATAATTGCTTTACAATGGTGTGTTAGTTTCTGCTTTATAACAAAGTAAATCAGCTATACATATACATATATCCCCACATCTCCTCCCTCTTGCATCTTCTCATTTTTTCTTTAACATTGCCTTTGTTTCTCCAAGAAGACGGAGAACATCCATAGTGACTTTCTCGCTGAATTTTCCTTCTTCCAGGGCAGGCGGGGCCAGGCAGCCTAATCACTTGCCAGATATTGAGAAATTGGGTGGCTCATGTCCGCTGAGGTAGTCAACCATTCAGAGATTGGGCAGCATTAGTCAAAAAACCAAACCAAACCACACCTATTGGTCCTTTTCAAATGTGGTCAGAAAGTCAATGACACATTTCCATTTCAATCACAACACTGGTGCCCAGGTGCAAACAATTGTTTCAGCCAGTTTGATACCTGAGGCCTATAGATTTTTACTATTTTAGAAGATGGCCTTGTAACAAAGTGGTGTTTGCTTAGGACTTAGGGCCTGTGAAGGAGATTGTCCTGAGAACATATTGCTAAGAACAACTTTCTTGTCCCCTTCACCCAATGATTTCTGTTCCTCTCTTACACACATGTCCTCCTCTCCCTTCTTACTCCTGCCTCTTCAACCAGCCCCATTCTCACCAGCTCTTAACCATTTGTGGCTCCCTAGTTACTTAGCCTTGTCAGGCCCTTCTCTCTTCCATCCATTTCACCGAGCTAAACCTTTACAAAGCACAATCTGGTTTTGATTTACTCTTGCTTAAAATACTTTCTTATTATCCAGACTCTTTCTCCTGTCATTCAAAGCCCTCCATGATTTGTCCCCAAACCATCTTTTAAAACTTATTTTTTCCTTCTCCTTTGTTGATCATCTACTTAGCAAAACAACAACAACAACAACAAAAAGTTGCTTCCCTCAACTTTTCTGCCTCTCCACCCTTCTCATGGCCTGAAATGCCAGAGGAGCCCTTGTCCTCAAAGGTGGGCTACTCCATGAGGCTTCTACTGTCATCCTCATGTTGCACCAAAATAAGTGTCACCATTACTGAGGGGACAATGACAGGTCGTAGAACAGAAAAGGGAAAACAGAAGTCAGATGTTGGGCTAGTTCACAGTGCAATGGCTGGATTGAGTGTAATGTGTTTTCAGTTCTACAGTCTAAAACAGAAAGTGAGAATGTAATCAAATTACAGCTGTATTAAAATGTTAGGCTATAGCACATCTCTAGTCAGCTCTACCCAAGTGCAGGCATCTAATCAGGAAATGGCCTACTATGTAACCCATGAATTGTTTGTAACTCAGAACCTTTCAGTGCAATGAAGCTAACCCCATATGTATTAATAACTAATATATTTAGTCTATTTATTTATAGTAATTCATACATGAAAATGATACTTTTGGGTCTCAATAGAACATGTGCATTCAGCTGATTTTTTAAGATAAAAAGGATAAATTTTATATAGTTTTCTTTATACTTTTCTGCCTGGTCCCTCTTGTGACTAATGATATACACTTATGGGTAGGCTAATGGAAGTTAGCAAAGTAATCCTGGCTACTTTGGGCCAGCTTTTTCTTTTCTTCAAGGATAATTGTCCAATATTGGGATTGAATCTCTAAAATTAGCTTTTAGAATTTATTTCTCATAATGAAAAATTGGAAGCCAACTCAATGTCCAAGAGTAGTAGATTTATTCCATACACATAGCATATCAAGATTGCAATAAAAGGCTATGAAGTCTATAGCAATATCGAAAAATGTTTGTGATGTACTCTTAAGGAAAGTTAGAAAGCAAACACATACATAAACTTAACTTTATATATATATGGACCATGAACTTCTCAGGATGGTAGACTTGCAAGTAATTTTATTTATTTAAAATTTCTTTTAATGTTACAGTAATGAGTTATACTAGCTGTACTGCCCCTAGCTGAGTAGTGAGAATTAGACCAGAGGAGGATAATTCCTTCTTCTCTTATCCCAGGATGGAGGCTGGAGGGGTTCCCCAAGCAGAGAAGAGAACAATTGCAAACAAGGAGAAACTGCCCCAGTTGCTCTCAAGGAGCCTGGTTTAAACAAACACTTGTAAGAGAAACCTGAAGCTTCAGCACAGGGTAGAATTCATCATAGCTTCCCCAGCCACTGTAAACACACCTGGGTCTCTGCATCTTGATGGATTGATTATCTTATAAGGGGGCAAAGAAAACCAGCAGATGGGATTGGAAATGTGGGAAATGGGAGCATTACTGGGAATTTAGAGATGTGCAAATGGTGATTTACTTTCCAAATATTTTAAAGGTGAATTTTGGAAATGCTTGAAACACTTGATAGCCCGTGAGTTAGATGTTGAATTTCAACAAAATTTATGAGAAAATTTTAATTGGGTATTTTGTAATCCTTGATCAGAGGGTGATGTACATCGAGAACACTAGACTGGGAAGGAAGTTGGAGATAGAAGTCTAGCTGGCTTGGAGTCCTCATGGATTCGCTAAGAACAGTCTATGTCAAGTTGCCTGAGTTTTTCTGATAGGATTAAGGTATAATAGGAGAGGGATGTTGTAGACCAGTGCTCTTCAGACTTGAATGTGGAGAGGAAATCACTTGGGGGAATCTCCAAAGTTTCTGATTCAGTAAGCATAAGACTATTTTTTCCAAGATTCCCAGGTAATTTTCTTGTGCAATCTCATAAAAAACAACAGCTTTAGACACTGCATCACCAGTCACAAGATCATTAGAGTTTTGATTACAACACAGATATATTTGCAACTAGTTGGATCTTTATTCACTCCTAGATGAAGTTAATTACTTCCACCTCTGTACAACTTCCATACCTTGCACATACTTCTATTATTGCATTTTCTAGTTTTGTGTGCCTTAGCTTCTCCTACCCATGCCCTCCTCACCCACACACCCTCGCTGGACTTTGTATGCCTGGTTACTTGCTTTTGAACTGAATTAAACACTGACTTGTTCTGAGTTTCTGAGCTTCGGGCTCTCATTTGTCCATGGACATGATAATAGCTTCTCTATCTCCTTTGGCGAGGATCAAATAAGAAGCCTGAAGGAGTGTCCAGAGCCTGATGTAAACCGGTAAGCTTAGGTTCTAGGCTGCTCTCTGCTAAACCTGATGTGACCTCAGACAAGTCATCTGAAATCTCTGACCCTTTCTCTCTTTTACCAATAGCAAAAAGGTTTTAAAAATATGAAATGCAGGGGTAGTGTGGGAGGGGTAAATTAAGAGTTTGGGATTAACATATATACACTACTATATATAAAATAGGCAAACAACAAGGACCTACTTTATTGCACAGGGAACTCTACTCAATCTCTTGTAATAACCTATAAGGGTAAAGGACGTGAAAAGGAATATATATATATATATATATAACTGAATCACTTTGCTGTATACTTGAAACTAATACAACATTGTAAATTAACTATACTTCAATTAAGAAAAATATGAAGTGCTAAATAAACTTGAGAGTTTCATTATTAATGATAAGAAAATACATTACCATTTAATTTTGCAAAATTAACACCCAAAATTAATTGAACAGCATTCATTAATATGTCAATAATTTTTACATGAATTCTCCCCATTGGTCATGTTTCTTATGAATGTCTGAGAGGGGTCCAATATATAAGCATTGCTCACTGGTAGATGATTTGCACCTGGTATATATGCTAAATTTCCGTCCTGTGATATGATTCTAGTTGGGAACCATAATTCTGCAGCCTTAGTTGCTGCTGAGGTATGTGGGAATTGCTCTTTTCCATGTTGCGCAAACCCATTGTGAAAGCAGAGTGCCATCAGTACTGTCTATTTGTCCCTCTCGAGAATTATAGTTTTTAACCCTCTTTGGCTTTGGCCAGAGAAAGAAGCCAATGAAAGAAACATGTTGACTTTGCCTGCTGCCTCCAAGGCCACCTTATCCCACTGGGCTGTGAAATCAACATTCCTGTGATGACTATCTCCTTTGTACCATTCTTTGCCTAAACATTCTTTTCAAAAGTGAATTTCAGAGAGAATAGATACACACAACTTTTTTTTTTTTTTTAAGGTTAATCTGCCTAACTGAAGACTTTTACTGAAGAAAGTCTAGCTAACAACATATAAGTATTCATGTCTCAAGGGACCCAGAGAAATGTGAGTTGGAAATAGTAAGGGCATGAGAGGGCTGGTGGGTTAAGAACATGGACTCTGACAACCTGGGCTCTTATTCTGTCTTGACTATCTTTTTGCTGAGTGACCTTAGGTAAGTTAGCTCAGCTGTCCGAGGATTAAAGGAGGCAATCAGTCCTGTTAGAATCTATACTGGTAGGAGCAGAAATCTTTGCTTTGTCCCTCGAATGTACTCCAAATGCCTAGAGAAGTTCCCTGCACATAGTAGGTGCTCAGTTGATGTTTCTTGAATGAATAATTTCCTCCCAGAGTGACAGAAAATGCCTAGGTTTTTCTCTAAGTTCCTTCAAAGTGTTTCTCCACATTCTCTGAAGGTGCTTCTTCATTGGAATGTTGTTACTGTTCTCCAACAGTTAACTGACCCCAGCATTTTGTTTACTAAGCCAGACAAAAACTAGCAACCCATTTAAGAGTCTAAACACTCGGTGGACTTTCCCATCATCTGAAGTGTTTATGGACTTGAACTAAAGTAGATGCAACAATTTGAAACTTCAACCAAGTTTAGTCTTTTTTTTTTTTTTTAATTTTACTGTTTACAAAACAAGATATTTTATGGATGTAATTTATACATCGAATAGAAGAGGGCTATTCCCAATATTATCTTTATCTTCTAGACATAAATAACAAACAACTCCAGTAATCAAAATTTACTATAATTGTAATAGATTTTGACAGAGTTTATGTATGTATTGTATGCAATGCTAACATAATGCTGCCTTCCAAGGACAGAGGCCAGGATTTCTAGTTTGGCTTTGTTAAATGGAAAAAAAAAAAAAAATGCACTACTGTATATGTAGTTTGTACTACATTCAAGAGATTAATTTTTATAAATAAAATTGTTTATACCGGCTTCTAATCAGAAAACTGAAATTATCTGTGGCAATGTAACCACTAACAACTTATATACTATGAAAATATTTCAATAATTAATGCATGCTCCATCTAGAGTAATTGACAGGAGGTCATAAACGTAATGGGCCATCTGTGTTTGATTTGTACATGAAAATGCTTAAAGGGATAGGCAGGTAGTTCAAGCTTCTCTGACAAAAAAGATCTGTTCCAGTTTCTCCAAGTAGCACAGCCATTTACTATAGGGTGTTTTTTTCTTTCCTTCTTTTTTCTTAAAGTCTTTTCCAGATTTCTACTTGAGCTCTGCATTTCTCACTGCTTCTCATTCTGATGCAACAATCTCTTTTAGAGTTTTGATGCGTATGTGGATCACAGCCATCCTCAGCAATCATACTTGGCTCTCCTAACCATTTCAATAACAACTTAAAAGCCACACATGTGATTAAAAAAATATCAGAGGCTCACTCCAGTGCTGTGACTTAATCATTCATTCTGCTCCCTCTGTTCACTTCAAAAATTTATTTTGCAAATTTGTCTTCTTCTGTCAGTAAACAAACAACCCTTCTTATATCTGTTAAAGAGTAATAGGACCATTAGGAATCTCAGTAAGATTTCTGTAATTCACTCCTTTTGGAGTGGACCAGAATTGTCCTTTTTCTGGAACTAAAATGGTCTTGGTGGACATCAGAAGAGGTTCTAGAATTTTCTGTGTAGGGAAACCAAAGAGCATTAATAATTGCCTAGAACATTGTCCTGAGATCCAGACCCAATTCATACAAAACCACATATTCAACTGGAATTTACTAACCATTTATCATCTGCCAGATAATGTGCTAAACAATGATTACGTTGAACTAAACGAACAGGGTGGCGGGGAGGTGGTGGTGGGATGAATTGGGAAGTTGGGATTGACATATATACACTAATATGCATAAAATAGATAATTAATAAGAACCTGGTGTATAGCACAGGGAACTCCATTTCTCTGTACAGTAGAAACTAACACAACATTGCAAAACAACTATACTCCAATTAAAAAAAAAAAAGAAAAAGAAAAATACATATCATTTTAACCTTTTTAAAATAAAATAATAAATAAATAAATAGATAAATAAATAAATAAATAAATAAATAAACCAACAAAGTCGCTACCCTCAGGAATCTCACATTCTAGTAAATGCAACTTCTTCCTTTGATATCTTATAGGCACCATAAACTCTATACCTAGAAAACTAAATGTGCTATCTCTCCTGACCACCCCACCCCTTTCTTTCTGTATTGCCTATTTTGGGAAAATGTGCCACCGTCTACCCAGTTACCCAAGGCAAGAACCTACGATTCTCCTAGACTCTTCCCTTCCTCTTTCTCCTTCACCAAAGCAATTCACAATTTCTGTCAGTGCCAGCTCCTGACCACTGCTTGACTCTGCTTCCGTCTCACCATCCCTACAGCCATACCCTCAATTCACTTCTTAATACTTTTTGCCTGAAACATCGCAACAGTCTCCAAAATTACATTCTTTCCATCTATATTTCATACTATTTCCATAATGATATTTTAAACATTAAAATGCTAATACAATGATGTCATTTCCCTGTAAAAATCCTTGCGGTAAGAGCTTCAATTGTCTTGAAGACGAAACCTGAACTTCTTAACATGGCAGAAAGGAAGACTTTTGCTAACGTGCACTGGGCCTGATTCTACAGGACCACTTCTTGCCATCTGTCCTGCTCTTTAGTCACACAGAAGTGTATTCCCTGAGCACATCGTGATACCTCAGTGTCTTTGAACATGCAGTTTCCTCTCCCTGGAATCCTTGGAATTCTTTTTTTTTTAACAACTTTGTTGGAGTATAATTGCTTTACAATGTTGTGTTAGTTTCCACTGTAAAACAAAGTAAATCAACTATACGTATACATATATCCCCATATCTCCTCCCTCTTGCATCTCCCTCCCACTCTCCCTATCCCACCCCTCTAGGTGGTCACAAAGCACCCAGCTGATCTCCCTGTGCTATGCAGCTGCTTCCCACTATCTATCTATTTTACATTTGGTGGTATATATTATATAAGTCCATGCCACTCTCTCACTACGTCCCAGCTTACCCTTCCCCCTCCCTGTGTCCTTAAGTTCATTCTCTACATCTGTGTCTTTATTCCTGTCCTGCCCCTAGGTTCTTCAGAACCATTTTTTTATTTAGATTCCATATGTGTGAGCATATAGTATTTGTTTTTCTCTTTCTGACTCACTTCACTCTGTATGACAGACTCTAGGTCCATCCACCTCACTACAAATAACAATTTTGTTTCTTTTTATGGCTGAGTTATATTTCGTTGTATATATGTGCCACATCTTCTTTATCCATTCATCTGTCGATGGACACTTAGGTTGCTTCCATGTCCTGGTTATTGTAAATAGAGCTGCAATGAACATTGTGGTATATGATTCTTTTTAAATTATGGTTTTCTCAGGGTATATGCCCAGTAGTGGGATTGCTGGGTCGTATGGTAGTTCTATTTTTAGTTTTTTAAGGAACCTCCATATTGTTCTCCATAGTGGCTGTATCAATTTACATTCCCACCAACAGTGCAAGAGGGTTCCCTTTTCTCCACACCCTCTCCAGCATTTATTGTTCGTAGATTTTTTTGATGATGGCCATTCTAACTGGTGTGAGGTGATACCTCATTGTAGTTTTGATTTGCATTTCTCTAATGATGAGTGATGTTGAGCATTCTTTCATGTGTTTGTTGGCAATCTGTATATCTTCTTGGGAGAAATATGTCTATTTAGGTCTTCCACCCATTTTTGGATTGGATTGTCTGTTTTTTTGATATTGAGTTGTAATGAGCTGCTTGTAAATTTTGGAGGTTAATCCTTTGTCAGTTGCTTCATTTGCAAATATTTTCTCCCATTCTGAGGGTTGTCTTTTCATCTTGTTTATGGTTTCCTTTGCTGGGCAAAAGCTTTTAAGTTTCATTAGATCCCATTTGTTTATTTTTGTTTTTATTTCCATTTCTCTAGCAGGTGGGTCAAAAAGGATCTTGCTGTGATTTATGTCATAGAGTGTTCTGCCTATGTTTTCCTCTAAGAATTTTATAGTGTCTGGCTTTACATTTAGGTCTTCAATCAATTTTGAGTTTATTTTTGTGTATGGTGTTAGGGAGTGTTCTAACTTCATTCTTTTACATGTAGCTGTCCAGTTTTCCCAGCACCACTTATTAAAGAGGCTGTCTTTTCTCCATTGTATATTCTTGCCTCCTTTATCAAAAATAAGGTGACCATATGTGCATGGGTTTATCTCTGAGCTTTCTATCCTGTTCCATTGATCTATATTTCTGTTTTTGTGCCAGTACCATACTGTTTGTTTATGGTAGCTTTGTAGTATAGTCTGAAGTCAGGGAACCTGATTCCTCCAGCTCCGTTTTTCTTTCTTAATATTGCTTTGGCTATTCGGGGTCTTTTGTGTTTCCATACAAGTTGTGAAATTTTTTGTTCTGGTTCTGTGAAAAATGCCATTGGTAGTTTGACAGGGATTGTATTGAACCTGTAGATTGCTTTGGGTAGTATAGTCATTTTCACAATGTTTATGCTTCCAATCCAAGAACATGGTATATCTCTACATCTGCTTGTATCATCATTAATTTATTTCATCAGTGTCTTATAGTTTTCTGCATACAGGTCTTTTTTGTCTCCTTAGGTAGGTTTATTCCTAGGTATATTATTCTTTTTTTTGCAGTGGTAAATGGAAGTGTTTCCTTGATTTCTCTTTCAGATTTTTCATCATTAGTGTATAGGAATGCAAGAGATTTCTGTGCATTAATTTTGTATCCTGCTACTCTACCAAATTCGTTGATTAGCTCTAGTAGTTTTTTGGTAGCATCTTTAGGATTCTCTGCAAACAGTGACAGCTTTACTTCTTCTTTTCTGATTTGGATTCTTTTTATTTCTTTTTCTTCTCTGATTGCTGTGGCTAAAACTTCCAGAACTATGTTGAATAATTTCGGTGAGAGTGGACAACCTTGTCTTGTTCCTATTCTTAGTGGAGATGGTTTCAGGTTTTCACCATTGAGAATGATATTGGCTGTGGGTTTGTCATATATGGCCTTTATTATGTTGAGGTAAGTTCCCTCTATGCCTACTTTCTGGAGGGTTTTTATCATAAATGGGTGTTGAATTTTGTTGAAAGCTTTTTCTGCATCTATTGAGATGATCATATGGTTTTCCTCCTTCAGTTGCTTATTATGGTGTATCACATTGATTGATTTGCGTATACTGAAGAATCCTTGCATTCCTGTGATAAACCCCACTTGATCATGGTGTTTGATACTTTTAATGTGCTGTCGGATTCTGTTGGCCAGTATTTTGTTGAGGATTTTTGCATCTATGTTCATCAGTGATATTGGCCTGTAGTTTTCTTTCTTTGTGACAGCTTTGTCTGGTTTTGGTATCATGGTGATGATGGCCTTGTAGAATGAGTTTGGGAGTATTCCTCCCTCTGCTATATTTTGGAAGAGTTTGAGAAGGATAGGTGCTAGCTCTTCTCTAAATGTTTGTAGAATTCCCCTGTGAAGCCGTCTGGTCCTGGGCTTTTGTTTGTTGGAAGATTTTTAATCAAAGTCTCAATTTCAGTGCTTGTGATTGGTCTGTTCATATTTTCTATTTTTTCCTGGTTCAGTCTTGGAAGGTTGTGCATTTCTAAGAATTTGTCCATTTCTTCCAGGTTGTCCATTTTATTGGCATATAGTTGCTTGTAGTAATCTCTCATGATTCTTTGTATGTCTGTAGTGTCAGTTGTTACTTCTCCTTTTTCATTTCTAATTCTATTGATTTGAGTCTTCTCCCTTTTTTTCTTGATGAGCCTGGCTAATTGTTTATCAATTTTTTTTATCTTCTCAAGAACCAGCTTTTAGTTTTATTGATCTTTGCTATTGTTTCCTTCATTTCTTTTTCATTTATTTCAGATCTGATCTTTATGATTTCTTTCCTTCTGCTAACTTTAGGGTTTTTTGTTCTTCTTTCTCTAATTACTTTAGGTGTAAATTTATGTTGTTTATTTGAGATGTTTCTTGTCTCTTGAGGTAGGATTTTATTGCTATAAACTTCCCTCTTAGAACTGCTTGTGCTGCATCCCATAGGTTTTGGGTCGTTGTGTTTCACTGTCATTTGTTTCTAGGTATTTTTTGATTTCCTCTTTGATTTCTTCAGTGATCTCTTGGTTATTTAGTAGTGTATTGTTTAGCCTCCATGTGTTTGTACTTTTTGCAGATTTTTTCCTGCAATTGATATCTAGTCTCATAGCGTTGTGCTCAGAAAAGATACTTGATATGATTTAAATTTTCTTAAATTTACCAAGGCTTGATTTGTGACCCAAGATATGATCTATCCTGGAGAATGTTCCATGAGCACTTGAGAAGAAAGTGTATTCAGTTGTTTTTGGATGGAATGTCCTATAAATATCAATTAAGTCCATCTTGTTTAATGTATCATTTAAAGCTTGTGTTTCCTTATTTATTTTCATTTTGGATGATCTCTCCATTGGTGAAAGTGGGGTGTTAAAGTCTCCTAGTATGATTGTTACTGTCGATTTCCCCTCTTATGGCTGTTAGCATTTGCCTTTTGAATTGAGGTGCTCATATGTTGGGTGCATAAATATTTACAATTGTTATATCTTCTTCTTGGATTGGTCCCTTGATCATTATGTAGTGTCCTTCTTTGTCTCTTGTAATAGTCTTTATTTTAAAGTCTATTTTGTCTGATATGAGAATTGTTACTCCAGCTTTCTTTTGATTTCCATTTGCATGGAGTATATTTTTCCATCCCTCACTTTCAGTCTGTATGTGTCCCTAGGTCTGAAATGGGTCTCTTGTAGACAGCATATATACAGGTCTTGTTTTTGTATCCATTCAACCAGTCTATATCTTTTGGTTGGAGCATTTGGAATTCTTTCTTTTATTCATTTAGGCAAGCTCTCTTCATCCATCAAACTCATCTCAGACAGCTGATGCCTTTTGTCTACACAGCTTCTCTTTCCTGATGCTTGCCTAGGTTATCAATGGCCAGTTTTGGGGAAAATTCCAGGTCCCTCTATGGCACCATGGCTCAGATCTGTGTCCCTGCCTCAGGTGGCCACCAGTCCCTGTATGTGGCATATGTGTTGAATAGGAGGTGTTGAAGGACATTCACCATTTGCCCAGCATGAGAAGTCTGGTCCAAGACATGACAGTTTAAAGGCAGTTCTCATGAGTCATTGTCTTTTTTTTTTTTTTTTTCTGTTTTAGAATTACTTTATCTTTTTTTTTTTTTCACACACACACACACTGTATTTTATTTTTACAAGAGATAAATAGACTGATGAGTCATTGTCTTTAACTGGAGTTGGCAACAATGTGGTTACTCTCTTTTTTCTTCCATCCTGTTATTTATCTAGGACCTATTCTTCTCTTTTAGACATGATTTCTTTCTTTTGGACATGATTCAATATTTCAGCAGGTAGACCCTATTCTTCTCTTTTCCAGGCTAATGTTTCTTAAATGTTTTTCATTTTTAAATACTTCTTAATATTCAGTTATGTCAGTTCTTATAACCCTTATTTACAAATATATGCCTTTTAATAGCCTCCACTTGTGCTTTTCATGTTTTCCAAAAGCCTCTGATAAAGGTACAAGAAACAAATTCCTTCTGTTGTAACTTTTGTATATTTTTTCCACCCATAGTTTAATTTTTTAAAGTTTACATTTAAAACTTCTTAAGTTATCACTTAAGTGATACGAAAAGCTAGCCAAATATCTCAATGTCATCTATGTAAAAACCTATGCTTTTGACCCAGCTCCTAGAGAAATGGAAATAAAAACAAAAATAAACAAATGGGATCTAATGAAACTTAAAAGCTTTTGCCCAGCAAAGGAAACCATAAACAAGATGAAAAGACAACCCTCAGAATGGGAGAAAATATTTGCAAATGAAGCAACTGACAAAGGATTAATCTCCAAAATATACAAGCAGCTCATGCAGCTCCATATCAAAAAAACAAACAACCCAATCCAAAAATGGGTATAAGACCTAAATAGACATTTCTCCCAAGATATACAGATTGCCAACAAACACATGAAAGGGTGCTCAACTCACTAATCTTTAGAGAAATGCAAATCAAAACCACAGTGATGTATCACCTCACACTTGTCAGAATGGCCATCATCAAAAAAATCTATGAACAATAAATGCTGGAGAGGGTGTGGAGAAAAGGGAACCCTCTTGCACTGTTGGTGGGAATGTAAATTGATACAGCCACTATGGAGAACAATATGGAGGTTCCTTAAAAAACTAAAAATAGAACTACCATACGACCCAGCAGTCCCACTACTGGGCATATACCCTGAGAAAACCATAATTCAAAAAGAGTCATGTACCACCATGTTCATTGCAGCTCTATTTACAATAGCCAGGACATGGAAGCAACCTAGGTGTCCATCGACAGATGAATGGATAAAGAAGATGTGGCACATATATACAATGGAATGTTACTCAGCCATAAAAAGAAACGAAATTGAGTTATCTGTAGTGAGGTTGATGGACCTAGAGACTGTCATACAGAGTGAAGTAAGTCAGAAAGAGAAAAACAAATACCGTATGCTAACACATATATATAGAATCTAAAAAAAAAAAAAAAAAATGGTTCTGAAGAATCTAAGGGCAGGACAGGAACAAAGACACAGACATAGAGAATGGACTTGAGGAATGGGGAGGGGGAATGGTAAGCTGGGACGAAGTGAGAGAGTGGCATGAACATATATACACTACCAAATGTAAAATGGATAGCTAGTGGGAAGCAGCCACATAGCACAGGGAGATCAGCTGGGTACTTTGTGACCACCTAGAGAGGAGGGATAGGGACGGTGGGAGGGAGACGCAAGAGGGAGGGGATATGAGGATATATGTATACGTATAGCTGATTCACTTTGTTATACAGCAGAAACTATCACAACATTGTAAAGCAATTATACTCCAATAAAGATGTTAGAAGAAACCCCAAAACCTATGCCTTCTCCATGTTTAGTATACAGCACATTTATGTGTAGCTAATTCTTATCATTACACTTTTAAAAAATTAAAAAAATAGAAATAGTCTAAGTATATATATATATATATATTTTTTGTTTGTTTTGTTTTTTTTTTGGCTGTGTTGGGTCTTCGTTTCTGTGCGAGGGCTTTCTCTAGTTGCAGCAAGCGGGGGCCACTCTTCATCGCGGTGTGCGGGCCTCTCACTATCGCGGCCTCTCTTGTTGCGGAGCACAGGCTCCAGACGCGCAGGCTCAGTAGTTGTGGCTCACGGGCCCAGTTGCTCTGCGGTATGTGGGATCTTCCCAGACCAGGGCTCGAACCCGTGTTCCCTGCATTGGCAGGTGGATTCTTAACCACTGCGCCACCAGGGAAGCCCCTAAGTATATTTTTGTTGGTGTTACATTGGATTCATAGATAACTGTAGAATAACTGTTTTACCATTTAGGTCTTTCTATAGGTTTTTTTTAAATGTCTGGGATTGTTTGCTTGGTTTTGTTTAATTATGTCTGTTTGGTTTTTTTAAATTAATTTTTATTGGCTATCCTAATTTTTGAAGGAAAGTTCATCAGTTCCACTGTGGCATTCTACATAATGCCAACTGACCAAATAAAAATAAAAATAAAAAATAAAAAATAACACTACCACCCAATTATTCATGTATTTGACATTGTAAAGATATAATATGGTTTCTTAAGATAAATTTTTATTTTTTTCAGATACATTTTTGTTTCTGAAGAGGCACGGCCCCTGTCTTTCTCTCTTGTAGAAGTGAAGGAAGCACCAGTTACCCTTCTGATTTTAATCAGAAAATATAAATGTAAAATATGAATTCGATAAAAATGTAAGCTTGGCTTTTACTATTTCCTGAACATGTGCTCATTATCTTTTAATAAATAAAGTGTACTTTAAGAGTGATAAGAAGAAGGAGAACTTTAAAAATTGTTAATGAATGTGGTTAACATATGTAGTGAAGCAAAGGCGTAGTTTAAGATAAATCCCAGTAATACCAGGAAGAAAATGCAGTCAGTGGTTAAGCAATCTGTGTTTGTGGTTGTTTTAAAGGTGGCTGAGTGTGCCGTACTCTGCAGAAGTGACTAGAAGGGGACAGAGGACCGTGACATGGGTCACCCTTTGTTTCTCTTTATGCTCCAAGCTTAGAAGGTTGATTTTGCCTTCAACATATTGGAATAGTGGTTCTTGATTCATCCTAATGATTAGAAGAATTTTAATGTATTTTTCTGTATATCCAAACACTAAAAAAACAATATTAGACAGCTAGTCCTTGCCACCCAGATGTTCAGAGTTCAAAGCAAATAACAACATGACAGGCCAGAGGCAACTGAGCCATCTATCAAACAAATGCATGGCCTGATGAGACAGCAGATTAAAAGGCTTAACTGAGGCTACTTTCAGCTGGTGGAGATAAGTGCCCAACTGTGTTTTCCACCAAAATGGAGTTTTTTCTATTGTTTTTGATACTATAAAAGCAATGTATACTCATTACAGAGAAAAATTAGAGTATACAAAGCAAAACTAAGAGCACCCCCAAAATGAATTTTCCCTTTCACCACAAATCAGCCATTGTGATTGCACTGCTATATATTCTTGTAAGTAAATAAAATTGCATCTTATTCTACATAATACATCGTAACCAGCTTTTTCCATTTAATGTAGCATCAAATACATCCTTATCACTAGACTTATTTCCTTAGAATCATTTTTATGGCTTCAAGTTATTCCATTTCTGGATTTGCTAATGCGTATTTAAACAATTCACATTTATGACACGATCTGGTGGTTTCTAACTTTTCTCTATTTGAAGATATTGCTTTAAAATATGTAGAGTAAGATGTTGATTGGTGTAATCATCTCAAAGGTTTATGTGCTAGAATGAGAAACTATTGTTTGTCAAGAAAGCATATTACATGCTGCAAAACAGTTCATCACCTTAAAAAAATTAAAACATATGGAAAACTGAGAATAAGATGTAAACACATCAAGTTAGCATGACTCTTTATTTTAAAAATTTGGATGTTGTGTTTTATAAACAAACCAGTCCAGTGTTTGAGAGTCATGGTAAAAAAGTTTGGAAGGTGAGGTGGAGATTTTAAGGATATTAGGATAAGAGTGGGCTTTACGTATACATATATCCCCTCTTTTTTGGATGTTCTTCTCATTTAGGTCACCACAAAGCATTGAGTAGATTTCCCTGTGCTATACAGTAAGTTCTTATTAGTTATCTATTTTATACATAGTATCAATAGTGTATATATAGCTGATTCACTTTGCTGTATGGTATAAACTAACACAATATTGTAAAGCAACTATACTCCAATTAAAAAAAAAAGAGTGGGCTTTAGAGGCAAATAGACAGCTGATTGAATCATAGCTTTCTGACTGGGTCTGGTCACAGACCTCTGTGTGTAGGTGAGAATACCTAACACTATACTTGGTACCCTGTAGGCCTGGGAGAGTTGGTACTCATCTAAATGAGATGGAAGAACTAGAGTCTCAGAACATGCGGAAGGGGAATGTAGACAGTGGAGGGGGAGATGGTAAGAATGTGAAGGAAATACTCAAATGACTCTTCGCGCCTGAGAAATGGGGAGAACTTGGTGATGGAATAAGGAGAGAGAAAATGCCACCAAGTGCCATACTGCAACAGAACAGAAAGATGTGATGATAATGAGGAGGACAGCAGCTAACATATGACATTTACAATAATAACGATAACAGCAGCTCATACTTACATAGTAGTCACTATATGCCAAACAACAAGGTCTGAAGCACTTTAAGTGCTTATACTTTTAAGTATATTCACCCTTTAATTCTCACCGCACCCTATCTGACCTACCTCCTATACTTGTTGTAAGGATTTAATAGGTTAATATTTGTAAAGCACGTAAAATAACTCTATTTAAATGTTTGTAAATAAAGTCCTCCTTTTACTGAGGCATAGAGAAGTCAAATGTCTTGTCTGAGGCCACACAGCTAGTCAATGGCAGGAGTGGGATTAGAACCTGGCCGTCTGGCACCAGAGCCCATTCTGCCTTGGAGAGATCTCTGGCCATGCAAGACAGTGATGAGGTACAGCTGCCTCTGCCCTGACTTTGCTTCACCCAGAAAAGAATGCAAAAGGGCTCTACCCCTCTCCACACTAATGACCCTCCAAGCCGAAGTACTCACCAAAAATGGGCACTCACTGGACAGCTGGTGGCTACATTCCTGCTGCCCCATCTTGCCTCCTCCCATCCACTCCCATCCCTGCAGCCCTCTTTGGGGTGAACTTAGGCACTCTCTTGAGAGGTTTGCTGTAACATTATTTAGCAAAGTGGAAATGCAATATAGAACCAGCTTGTAGAAATGTCACATTACAGGGAAAGGATTTAAAATTTCCTTACCTAATCAGTGTTTCCAAGATCACTGGGTCAAGAATGGGCTAAGGTTCTCTCTTTCTTGTCCTTTTCCCAGCGCCTTTTCCTCTTCCCTGGCTTCTGCCTCTCAATTATTTCCCACCCCATCACCCTGTCCCTACTGTAACAATAATGGTAATAACAATAATACTGTGAGCTCATGGCTGTGGAGCTCTGATTATGTGTCAGGCATATTCATGCATTATCTTATTTAATCCTCATAATAGCTTTGTGAGGAAAGAACTCTTTTTTTTTAACCTGCTTTATATGTGAATAAATTGAGGTTTGGAAAAGGTAAATCATTTGATCGGTAAGTGGAAAAGTTGGAATTGGAGCCCAGCTCTATCTTGCTTAAATCTGATGCTCTCTTCTAATAGCATTACCCCCTGAGCATTCAGTTTTCCAGCATCACCTAATTCTTGGAGATAAATGGGTAGATGTGCATAGGCTTTGCTGAATTAGATACTCTGGCAAGCTTTATGCCTTCCATAATTTTAAAAAAAATCCTACACGTATTTAATGAGGTTCTACATGGGCAAAAAGCTGTGCTCAGTATTTCGGGAATACAAAGAATTATTTAAAGAGGAAGAGATTCTCATTTTGTGACATAATATATACATAAAAGATTATAATACAAATATGGCAACTATGGAGGTGTGATGCTTATTCAGCTACAAGAGTGTAGTTATAATACAGTAAAGTATATACTATATGAGACATTCAAGCAAACTTTGTACTCAAAAAATTATATCCTGAGATTATCTTTACTGTTTAAAAAAATAAGGATTGAAAGTAAATTTTAAATACTCAAACTAAAAAGTAAAAGAAAAATTGGACTAAAGAAGGAGGTAGTTAATAAAGATAAAAACTAAAACTTATGAAGTAGAAAACAAACATGAAAAGGGATAGGTAAAATCAAAATTAGGTTCTTTGCAAGATTAATGAACTAGATACATCCCTGTAAAGCCTGGTTAGAGAGAAAGTGAAATAAATTCAGCATTGTAAAGGAAACATAAGCACAGATATGGAGAAGATGAGAAAACTCACTGGTAGATATTATGTGCAACTCTATAGCAATAAATTTGGAAACCGGGAGTCTGGTTTTCCTAGTAAAAATACAAACTCTTCAAATGATCATTTAAAGAACCATGAACAGATCAATTATTATTGAGACTGGAAAGTAAAAGATCTATTACTAAAAAAGGCACCAGACCTAGATAGTTTTACAGATAAATTCCTTACAGTCTTTAAAAATCAATTCCAGGGTTATAGAAAATCTATTCAACCATAAAAAGGAAAGGTACTAAAATCATTTTGTGAAGATACCTTCTAAAGATAGTACAGAATTTGAAGACCAATTTGTACCAAGAATTATAAACAAAATATTAGCAAATCCAATCCATCAGTGTATCAGAAGCATATGACACCATTACTAGAGTCTATTATCAGAATGCAAGAATGTATCTTAATCATTTCAATTTTATATAAATTGTGGGAAGGCTTCTAATCATTTATAGTGGATGTGATGGTGACCAATGAATTCTTAATGTGTAATTCTTAAACCCTGATTCTTGAATAGCTTGGGGATTGTGAAGTAAGGGTGGAAAGTGAACGTTAGGGGAAAAGGAAAAGAGTCATTTAGCTTTGAGCAAATGCGTTAGTTATTTGTGCTTACTTATTTAATTTGTAGGATATGCAAGTTGAAGAGAGGTGTGATAAATAAGGAATGGACCTGTGAAGAATATCTACCATGTTCCAAATCCTCCCTAGGTGCTCTGCATATAATGTCATTTAATGGTTTAATCAGGCATGTCTTAATATGCAGAGCATACATGTGCACACTCACGTCAATAAAATGCCTTCTAAAAACACTTATTAGGGAACACAAACCAACAAAGCATTTTTAAAAAGTTGGTTAGGAGAAGGGCTTATACATAGAGCATTGTTATAGAAATTGGCCACAAACACTTCAAATACTTTACTGACAGATGTCATTCATGAGGCAAGAGAGAGTAATTTTAGCTGACATGTGAGTTCATAGATCCTGACATTCCTTTACAAGCTCATTAGGATGGTTTTGCTGGTGTAGTCACAGAGACACTAATACTCATGCTGAAAAGAAATCTCTGCTCACCGTGACTTTCTCAGGCAGTCTTAATAGGGTAAGTGTCTGCTGGTTGTAGCACCTCTGAATAGAGAAACTTATAACCTCACAATGTCAGGGCAGAAGTTTCTTTTCTATCCAGCACAGCTCCATCTGAAGCTCTATCTACCCTTGGGGTCCTGGGGAGGTGCATGGGTCTCAACAGGAGGGAGATCTCTGGACATATTTTTGCCATGAAGCAGTCTCCCATTATGTCCCCTGAAGGATGTTTTCTGCTTCATGTGTCTCTGGCATAGCCTGGGAGCTGGTTTCTGTTTTCTGTTTGTCTTGAGAAAGGAGATTCTGTGCTACAGTTATCTACCTTTGCAGACCTGGTGCCTTCCTGTGGGGAGGGGAGAACTCTTTCTCTGAAGGGCAACAGAGTAGAGCTCTGGCTCAAAGATATTGCTAAGAAAATTTAAACAAAGTAAACTGTGGACACCTTAGACGCCAGACTTTGTAACTTAACAAGTTGGAGTAATAACTATTAGGTCAGTGACTGTAAGTCTATCCTATAAACAACGATTATAAGATTTAAACAGGGCTTTGCCTCCCAACAGTTATGTCGGCAGTGGGTTGGTGATAGCTGTGGAGCTACCCTGTCTTTCTGCTTCATCACTTAAAGTGACAGTATCCAGCCTTCCACTCTGCATCTATCATAAAGACACATTGATTTCCTTTCTGGAGAAACACATATTTCTTTTCTCCTGCTAAAAAGATAAATCTGACAGATTTTAATCAAATGTAGTTGTTCACAACTACAGAAATGCATTCAGTGCCACATATGAAAACAAAAATACACCAGCAACTAAAGAAAGAGTTTGGTGGCCAAATTTATTTGTAGAAAACACTTGTATTAAAACACACACACCCACAAACACACACACACACACACTCTCACAAGGAATTGAAGCCTAAGAGCTGGTTATTTTAAACTTCTTCACGATAGTGTGTTTGTAGTGACATCAGTAAATGTCAGTCTCAATGAAAATTTTCACTAAAGCTATGCTCTTCAGATTCTCTGTTTAACACTAAGATTCTAGAATATTGGGCTTTGGTCTTTAAAATGAAGTCTTTCCCAAGATGAAACTTGGCTTTTGGAGGAAACATCATTTGACATGTGATATGGAAGCATGAAGCATCTTCAAGTCCTTATCCCATAGGCTCTCATAATGGTACTTTTTGTTCCGTATTTGGCTATGATTTGGTTAAATGTACTGTGGAGCATTTGTATTATTTCATAAATCTATATACTGATTCTGAGTAGCTCATATTATTCTTTTCAATATATCTAAGGGAGCCAAGATTTTATACATACATGTATATGTATATTTTTTTTCTTCTGAATTAAGACATTTAAACTTATTTTTCTTAATTTTTGATATAAAAAAGTCTGTGAGAGAGAGACAAAGTCTACAAGGCTTGATGCTTTTTTACATCTTATTCATTGATTAGGTCAGGCCCTCTCATTACGGGTTGCACAGAGCTGATTTTTAATGGTACTTTTCTAAATTTTTGAGTCTTTGTCATATTTTGTCTTTTCTTCTCAGTACAGGTGTGACTGATCACATTTTTATTAGAATGGAGAGATTGGATGTCTCTTGTTCACACCTAGTGGCAATTTCCTGCCCAGATATCTTGGCATAATATATCTTATTTCAACTACTTTACAGAGGTAAAGAAAAAAAAAAAGAATCCACATCATGAATGAAAGTGTGGAGATACAGTTTTAATTGACCATCAATCCAATCCTGTCTTAAATGGTCCATCTTTTCAATAAAGATTTTTCTCTCTGTCTTCATAATTTTGAATATTATATTAAGATATATGATTCAAGAATTGTACTTGGAAAGAAAATCATTGAAAGGAAAGTTCTTTTGATAATCCTACATAGTGATTCATAGTGTATATACATATATGATTTCATTGCATTTAAATGGGTAAAAATAGAAAACTATTTCTCTTTTAAATGTGAGCTTTAAAGTTTCCCTCTAGTGTGCTTTCACTGTCATTTCTAAGCTTGCAAGAAGTTAAAAACATTATTATCTATAAGATAATGTGCCCTGTAAGTGAATTGCCCTGCAATGCATTATTGGGTTAATTTTGACAACTACTCTGGTTTAAAAATGATCTCCAATTCTGATATTTGTTTCTGATGTGCCATTTAGAGATATTTTTTCTTAAAAGCATAGGGTGATATGGGAAAGAAGGAAGATGAAGAGTGGCCAAATCCAAAGTTACCTTGCAAGAATAATGTTAGAAGGGGTTGGCATTTAAATTGTAAGAGGAATAAATTAGCTTCTTAAAGTAGAAAGTAAAAAAAGGAAGCCAATAAAAGTGGGTGAATTCATTCACTTGAAAATCATGGTGTCCTCATTAAGTGTCAGCCAAGAAATTGGTGGTTAAAGATATGTCCCAATTTCTATCGGCTGTCACTGGAAAGTTTAACCCAAAATGAAAGGCTATTATTACACAGGAAATATGCAATTCTTTCCTGAAAGTATATTTGTGATGCTCCAAACTACAGCCACTAGAAGATATGAAGTCAAGCACAAAATATTACCTGGATCATGATTTATATATGCTGAACAAACAATAAACTCTCTACCCTCTTTTGCCCCTACAGAAAGTGCTACCAGCTAGCTATAACTCCAGCACAGTATTTCAAAACAATATGTCCCGAAGTTTTTTCTTATTTACAAAAGAAGCAATTCATTTTGTAGGACATTTCAAATGGGCAAATGGTCAAAAACAATTTTGACCAAAGTGAGTGCAAAAGGTATTGCAAAACACAAAGCGTAAGAATATTTAGGAAAGATGGAAACAAAAAGGAAGATTATTCATCCTTCCATATGGCTTTTTAAAGCCATTTACAATTATGTATCGTTTATGGTAGTTTCTATAAAATTTCTTTCATTGAGCAGGCAGAAGACTGAGTAAGTTTGTGAATGCATCACAAAAGAAAGAGAAGAAATTCAGAATGACAATGGAATTTAGCTGATTGTTTGAGGAACTGTACGTAATAATGACACTGTTAACCAGGAGAATGCAGAATATGATCTCATTTGTCTTTCCAGAAAGGGATTTCAAGAGTTTAACGAAAAATTAAAGTTGCTAATGATCCTGTGAAACATAAGCAATGAGTCCCACCACAATTATGCATCTGATTGAAAAGGTACAGTATATCAGAAGTCTTAGAGTCAATGATTGTTT
Source organism: Balaenoptera musculus (assembly GCF_009873245.2). Classification (NCBI taxonomy): domain Eukaryota; kingdom Metazoa; phylum Chordata; class Mammalia; order Artiodactyla; family Balaenopteridae; genus Balaenoptera; species Balaenoptera musculus. The sequence goes on along the minus strand of NC_045786.1, from coordinate 47,181,948 downwards.
AGCTATCTGGTGTGCATGCAAATGCACTTCAAGAGAAAAGGAAAAATGTGGGGTTTTCTCAAGACATCTTTAGATAACTTTATACATCACACAATTTAGACCACGTGCCGTGCCACCAATTCATGTCCTTGGCCTCTTATGGAAACTGTAAGGAAGTTTACAGACATTTGTGGCTAAATGGGATTCTTGGAGGTGTCATAGTCTATTCCATAGCTGCCAAGTAAAGTCTTTGTTACAGAATTCCAGCTAAATTGAAAGACATTTTATGTGTCAAATTATTCACAGATCTTCACACACAACCCCACTTCTCCAATATACCACCACTTGATGAGTCCCAATTTTCTGTCCTAAAGGTGAAATGTTCAAAGCCTCTCTACTGGGGCTGGCTTTCCATTTGTTTTGGAAATAATTCTTGGAACCCTCTCAAAATTCTCTGTAACTCCCTAAAATTGGGATGTCAAACCATGGCATTTCCTTAAGAGGACACTCACTTTGGACATGGAAAGACCCAAGGCTGAGTCGCAGCTTGGCCAAATACTCGATGTTTGACTTCAGCCAAGTTATTAACATTTTTAAGCCTTAACATTCTCATAAGGAAAAAAGGAATGACAATGCCTACCTCATAGAAATGACATGCGTTAAGGTAGCTCACGTATAGCTACCTTAACTAGCATAGAAGAACTTACTAGATAATAGTGAGCTAAAGACAGAAATGGAAAGAGCCTCTGCTCTGCATGAAGGCTTTTATCTCATTCAATAACACCTTTTCATTGTGCAACAAAGTATTTGTTGAGTACCTACTATGTATACTGTGCTATGTGTTAGGGATGTGGGAAGCAAAGCAGAGTCCCTGATCTCAAGAAGAACACAGTCTAGTGGAAGAATGACAGAAACAGGTTATGATGGAAATGCAAGAAGAAGAACCCAACCCAGACTACTGAGCATTTGAACTGTGTGAAGTCCTTATTACAGTGTACTAAAACTGTAAAATATACACCAAATTTCAGACTTAGTCCTGGAAAAGAATATACAATACCTCATTAATTACTATATTGAATCCATGTTGAAATGATAGCATTTTTTGGTATACTGAGTTAAATAAAACTACTATTAAAATTTAAAAAAAAAAAGGAAAGCAGGAGAGACTTGTGGCTTTCACTTTCCTCTCTATCATTCCTATCCTGTTGTTTCTGCTAATTTTATCAACAATGCTGTAGACACGAACATTTGCTAGATTCTTGTGTTTGTTCCTCGTTTTTTCCTGACATACTCCCTGCTCACCTTGTTACAGACCACTCTGAATTTGGAACCTCAGAACTTCAAGAAATTAAATCTTCTCTGTAAAAGAGGGACTTCTGAGGTGTTCCATTTAGTAAAGTACTACTTTGATGCGATAAAAAACACCCAGGAGGCAAGAAGTAGTGTCTCCTGCATCCAAAGCACCCAGCCTTCTCCAGGATTAGTCACTTGGCTGTCTCACTATGCAGCTAGTAATTCAGAGATAATCATGTTACCAAGATGCCATTTGATCTGTATTTGGCATATCTCAAGTTTTCATCTTCATTAATAGAGCCATCAAAGTTTTATTGGCCCTGACTGGTATTGGACACACTAGTGATTCACCCACAGGGGAGGTCTGCAGTTTGCATGGAAAGACTCTGCTTGCCAGATGGCAGCTGTTAATCTGCCTGCATCAGGGGTGCGAGGCGGGGCTAAGCTTGCCTGGCCCCCAGCCAGTGGGGCTCTCCCGCACCTTTGATTACACAGTGCTGCAGGGCCAGGCTGGGGAACCCAGGCCCTTGTGGCACGGTTAGCTCTCCCTGCAGGTTTGAAGGCCCCTGGGGGAATGGATGCCTGGTGAAAGGAAGGGATACTTTTTCCTGGCCTGTTTACTGTGTCCTGCTGCCTCTAGTATAGGTCATTGAATCAAAAGATCCCTGTGGAAGGCAGTGTGGTACAGTGGAAGGGATCAAGCCTGGGAGTCAGAGAAACTTGGCTTTGAATCCTGACTCTGTAGCACTGAACCGGCTCTGTGGAGTTAGGCATATCACTTAACCTCTCTAAGCCTCAGGTTCTCCCATTTACATGATATGAACCTGGTACTGTCACCATGGTAGGTGCTCCATAGAGTAGTCAGGACAGAACAGCCAGATGGAAACCATCCCTCAGTCCCGCTCCCAGATGTAGAGCCCAGAGAAGCTGTCATACAGGTCCCTGAGGGGGCTGGACCAGGATATTTATCAAAGTGTTGTTTGTGGTAGTGAGGATGGTGGCGACCTAGGGGTTCATCCCCAGGGGAATAGATAATGAGGCTTACCATGCAATACCATGCAAAACGGCTTGAAGTATCTAGATAAATCTTAAAAACTGTGCTGGACAATCCCACTACTGGGCATATACCCTGAGAAAACCATAATTCAAAAAGAGTCATGTACCAAAATGGTCATTGCAGCGCTATTTACAATAGACAGGACATGGAAGCAACCTAAGTGTCCATCATTGGATGAATGGATAAAGATGTGGCACATATATACAATGGAATATTACTCAGCCATAAAAAGAAACGAAATGGAGGTATTTGTAGTGAGGTGGATGGAGTTAGAGTCTGTCATACAGAGTGAAGTAAGTCAGAAAGAGAAAAACAAATACAGTATGCTAACACATATATATGGAATCTAAGGAAAAAAAAAAAAAGGTCATGAAGAACCTAGAGGCAAGACGGGAATAAAGACACAGACCTACTAGAGAATGGACTTGAGGATATGGGGAGGGGGAAGGGTAAGATGTGAGAGGGTGAGAGAGTGGCATGGACATATATACACTACCAAATGTAAAATAGATAGCTAGTGGGAAGCAGCCGCATAGCACAGGGAGATCAGCTCGATGCTTTGTGACCACCTAGAGGGGGGGGATAGGGAGGGTGGGATAGGGAGGGTGGGAGGGAGGGAGACGCAAGAGGGAAGAGATATGGGAACATATGTATATGTATAACTGATTCACTTTGTTATAAAGCAGAAACTAACACACCATTGTAAAGCAATTATACTCCAATAAAGATGTTAAAAAACAAACAAACAAACAAAAAAAACCTGTGCTGGGTGGACAAAAAAGAAAAAGAAACAGAACTAAGTCTGTGGACATAATTTGTAAAAGTTAAGAATATATATACACACAGCACAAGGACATACCACGTGTTTCATGAGGATACATGGAAATTCAAGGAGATCATCAAATCTACTAGTGCTGTGGTGATGGGTTGGGGAGGAAAATGGGGAAGGGAAATGGGATAAAAGGCAATAAACAATGAGGGAAGGGTCTGGTACAAACTTATAATGATAGTGTGTTATCAGTAGAGGAGTATGACTTATTCAATGTTCTGCTTCTCGATCTAAAAGAAAAAGGAAAGATCAAGAAAAAAGTCAAGATATTACTGACCAGAGTTCTTGGCCTCCTTAATCAATAGAAACTGATCAGAGGCCAGACGACAAATTCAGGCAAGGCTTTGTTGGAGCCCCTGCTGCAGCAGGGGGGGAGCAAGAATAGGTAACAGGTTTCTTTGCTAGCTTGCTCCCTGAGGGGGGCAGGCGAGCTGGTTCCTGATATGGGGTGAGGGTAGGGGTGTGTCCAGGGGTCGGGCCAGAGGGGTGGCTTAGGTGGTTTGCCCACCCCTTTGGTGGTGTTGAGTGCAGGGGGCATGCACAATACCCTGCTTTTCTTCCTGGCTCTTCAGAAGTGGCAGTTGGGCTTTTTGGTCTCTTTGTATCTTGTTGTCCAGAATTTGCCCCAACTGCACATGCACACAGTTATTTTTAGTCCCTTATAGTTTCTTTGTATTTTGTTGCTTGAGGAGACATTTGTCCAAATGCAAGCACTGCAGCAGAGGGTCCCAGTTCCCAGCCTGTCTCAAAGGGAAGGGAGAGGGTCTAATAAGAGTCGTGCTGTGGGGGATTTAGGATCAGGGCATGAGGATGGGCACCTATGTGGCTGTGGAATGGCTCTCCATTTCTCTCTTCACTTCCCCCCACCCCCTTGGGTGAGAAGAAGTCTTAGGACAAATGCAAGACTAGAATGAAGCAGAGTAGCCTGAAATACTCATTTGCCCTTATCTGAACTCTCAATCTCCACAGACCCTTGTTGCCTGAAGGCACTTCCCTGATTTTTCCCAATTCTCATGGTGGACCCAATTTTTGTGACTTGGTCACTGTAGAGCTTCAAGAAGGTGTGGTGCCCATTCCTGTTAAACCAGTTGGGAATTTCCTGGATCCTTAACCCTTTGGCCCTGCACATCAGTGTAGCTGCCCTTCCAATCAATGAGACCTTTGTGTGCAATAGGGCAGAAGGATATGTGTGAGAAAGGATCACAGGGAAACTCCCATCATGTTCTTAGAGTCTGAGATAAAAAGATTATAAACGTGTAACAGGTCACACTCTCTAGTGTCCTTTTGTTAATTTATGAATTGGAAGACGAATGTGGATTTATTGGAATGGTACAATTAAGTGTCACCGTGGTACAGATCATAATGATCACCAAGTATAATGAAGCAGGGAAAGAAACAATTTCCTTCCTGAACGGTATCATCCATATAAGCCTTGCCCTCTTCAAAGCTCTGTGCCCATTTCCTTTAAATATAATAAATAAGACAGCACAAATACAGAATGTAATCTAACAAAGAGGATGGAATGACCTATCATTCACTTCCTTTCTTGGAAGCTAAATGTTTTAGATAATATTGAAACCAAAAATCAGCAAGATATCTCCGGACTAAGAAAGGCTACTCTTGTGCCACGCTTCAGTTTATCACCAACTTCTCCTTCTCTTATTCTTTATCCTCTTTTCCTCTGTTCCTCCTCCTCCTTCTCGGTTGGCCAATCAGATGCCTTATCTCTCTGAAGGCAGTGATTATTTCCAGGATGGGTGTATGATGCAGGCTATGCCAACTCAGGGCTTCCTTGGGACTTTGGTTGGTGATATAAAGAGAGAAGTGCTGACATTTCTAGAACAGCCATATATAATCCAATAACTGCTGGTGAAGAGAAGCTGACTGAGAAGGAAGTCAAGGAAGAGAAAGGCAGAGTAGAGCAGGAGCAGAAGTGAGATGGACAAGACATGCCCAAGCGCTAGCATCCAGCCACTCTGGGAACCAGAGCTCTCTAGACTCTCCACTTACATGAGCTAGTCAGTTCCTCTTTTGCTTTTAGCTGGTTTGAGTTGACTTTTTGTCATTTGCAAACCAAAGATTTCTGAATAACGTGCCAGGCAAGTAAGGCAAATACTGCCACGCTGGGGAACACATGCTTATTTATCAAACATTTAGTACATGCTTACTTTATGCTAGAAAGAGCCTTTGCAGAACAAAATCACATGACTCATTTGAATCATTGTCAAATCAAGAGAACACACGTATGTGTTACTTCAAGGATACTTGACATATCTCTGGGAATCTGAATAGGTTTGCATGTATGTGTACATGTGTATGTGTCCTTTTTCTTCAATAACTAAAAAGTAATATGACCATATGTGGGGTTACCTGGATCACATAACATAACTAGACCTAATTCATGAATTCTTTACCAACACTTGTATTTGCAAGAGGGCGTGAAGAACTACTTTAATGTCATAGGCTGATGAGCTGTGTGACCTAAGGCAATTTACTTAACTTCTCTGAGCTTTTAGTGTTCCTCTGTAAAATGGAGATAATGATAGTCTGACATTAACCAATTGTTGTGAGTAATAAATAAGCAAATACATGGAAAGTGGCTTAGCATAGTTGCTGCCATATAATAAAAATCACTCAATAGGTGAAAGCTATTATTATTATTGTTACCATTACCATCATCATCATGAAGGAAGCTTCACAGGTAGTTTGAATAATTTGCATGCTTGTAGTGCTTTATTTATCATTTGCAAAGTACTTTCACATGCCTCATCCAATGTGATATCATGAGTCTACAGGGCGTCACAATATCCATTTCACATTTTGGCTTCTTGCAAGTTGATAAGAGCAGTGTTTTAGAAGATTTCCATATTTGGCAAGATCCACTGATTCTATTGTAGTATCACATATAGTGATGGAGAAATGCATTTGTTTTGGCAGAAGAGTTAAAAAAAAAAAAAAGGAAAACATTTTTACCACAAATGTGGCTTGGTCCAATATCTTTCATCAAAATCGGAATTTTTAACTGCATAATAAGACTTTGGTTACAGCTGTTACACTTGTGAACAGACCTAATCAGCAGACATGAAATACTGTATTACTTTGACAAGAGTGTCTTTCTTTTTCCTTTCCTTACTATGTCTCAGCTACCAAAAAGAAAGGTCTAAAGTAAACTCATTTTTTATGTCATTGGTCGCTTAAAATATTCTCAAAGTTGGAGCTCCTGGAAGAGGAGCTTGTGTTTCATGTTACCAACGTAAGCAGATTGTTGAATTTGACACAGGTAAATGTTTTCTTTGTTTAGGGAATTTTTTCACAAAGGCATGCTTTCAGAAATGCTAAAATATGAATCCATAGTAAACACTTTTTTTTCTTTTGCACAGGAATATACTTCTGAATTAACAACTGGATAAAAATCCTCAATTGTATCATTTAAGGGAATGTCACGTTTTTGATCTTATACAAAGAATAAGAAAAGGCCTTAATTTACTAATTTAGCAAAGTTTGCTAGTAATTCCATCTTTTTATTTTGAATCTGGATATTGTTTTATCTAATTCAGGGAAAACACAGCTTCCTTATTAACTGCTAAGGGGAAAATGATGATGTGAAAGGGAAGATTCATACAATTTTACAAGTGTAAATTTTAACAATCTCTTGCATAAAAAAAAAACAAACCAGCAAGCTTATAAAACAAAACTTTCTATTTAGATTTAGATTATTTAGATTATTTCCCCTTTGTCAGAGCTCCTGCAAGAAGCTGGAAGAAATATTGAGTTCTGGATTTTTCGCCTTTAAGTTACTCATGTAGTTCTGTTTCTAAGTGACTTCTGACATTGCAACACTAAAAAAATTTCAAGAAGTGCTCTTTGCTTTGTATCATTGATTTACTGATCTATTCTGTACCTAGATTCTTAGAGTAGCTTATCAAGAGTACTTAATTCTATATTATCAATACTTATTGTACATCACAAAGTGAACACCAAATTCTAGACTTAGATATTGACACATAATTGTGTATGCCAATCATTATAAGAAGATGAACCATAATATTTAGGTTTTATGAAAACTGAATGTATTTTAAAAGACAGGGAGCTGGATTCTCCTAATTCTTAAGCAATTTCTTACTAGTAAATTAGACACCCTTAGAAGCTATATTAATCTAGATGTCCATCGACAGATGAATGGATATTACAATGGAATATTACTCTGCCATAAAAAAGAATGAAATAATGCCATTTGCAGCAACATGGATGGATCTAGACATTATCATACTAAGTGAAATAAGCCAGACAGAGAAAGACAAATATCATGTGATATCGCTTATGTATGGATATAAAAATAATGATACAAATGAACTTATATACAAAACAGAAATAGACACAGACATAGAAAACAAACTTATGGTTACCAGAGGAGAAAGGGGTGGGGAAAGGGATAAATTAGGAGTTTAGGATTAACATACACACACTACTATATAAAAAATAGATAACCAGCAAGGACCTACTGTATAGCACAGGGAACTATACTCAATATTTTGTAAAGAAGGGAAAAGAAGCTGAAAAAAATAGATATATATGTATATATGTATAACTGAATCACTTTACTGTACACCTGAAACTAACACAGTATTGCAAATTAACTATACTTCTATAAAAGATAAATATTTAAAAAGATGTGCAGCAGAATTATTTGGTAATACATAGAAGAGGTGTATTAGTGTTGGTGGAGAGTCTATATTAGAGAAAGAACCACAGGGACACGCTTCATACTATCAATGAACATTTTAGGTAACTTTCTGCTAAGTATTCCAGACTTAACAAATACTGCTTATAGGTTTCAGGTGGGTAATTCATGTTCAACTCAATATTCCATACAGGAAGGGAAATTGGATGTTCCTAGGTCTCAATTAACTGGCACACAGGAGGTCAAATTAACTTTAATAGTTCTTGAGGCCCTCGCCTGGCCACCAGCAGGACCTCCCGTGCATGCCTGGTCCCTTCCATAGCTCCATCTGGGCTCTGCTGGGCTCAGCCGTTATCCGGGGCTGAGAGTCAGAGCTGCTGCGAGGTCTGAGGTAGGCTGTGTGTGGGAGGTTCCTCGATCTGTGTCGCACTTCATCACTTCAGCTTGGAGGCAACACATCTTGGACCTGAGTCTCACAATGGCTTTCGTCAAATCAGCCCCTTTAGCCTCATCCTGCAGTGTCTCGATAGAAGGTAAGACTGAGTTTCCGGCACTGCCTGGGAAATACACAGCATCTTGCTCCATCTACCTGGCCTCCAGTGTCATCATGGATGTCTGTGCTCCAAAGTTCTTCTCTTTCAGTTCAGACTCCCAACCAATGTTGGACATGAACTCATGCAAATAAAGATTTCAAATAAATGGGGTAGCAAGATAGGGAGTTTGTGGTCTCATGAGTTTCAATACTTATTTTGCTACTGTTAGTGTATTTCATTTTTTAATTAAAATTATTCGATTTATTTAAACCAAAAAAAAAAAAACCCCATTCATTCATTTCTCTTACCCCCCACCCGCCGCCTCTGGCACCACTAATCTCTTCTCTGTATCTGTGAGCTTGTTGCTGTTCTTTTTGTTGTTTAGATTCCACATATAAGAGAGATCATAACAGTATTTGTCTTTCTCTGTCTGACTTATTTCACTTAGCATAATACCTTCAAAGTCCATCCATGTTGTCATAAATGGCAATATATCTATAGAGAGAGGTTGTTTCCATATTTTGGCTATTGTAAACAATGCTGCAATGAATATGGTGGTTCATCAATCTTTTTGAGTTAGTGTTTTCAGTTTCTTTGGAAAAATTCCCAGAAGTGAGATTGCTGGATCACAGGGTAGTTTTATTTATAATTTTTTTGAGGAGCCTCCATACTGTTTTCTATAGTGGTTCCACCAATTTACATTCCCACCAACAGTGCACAAGGATTCCCTTTTCTCCACATCCTTGCCAACACTTTTTATTTCTTGTCTTTTTGATGATAGCCATTCTAACAGGTGTGAGGTGACATGTCATTGTGGTTTTGATTTGCATTTCCCTGATGATTAATGATGATGAGCATCTTTTCACGTACCTGTTGGCCATCTGTATGTCTTCTTTGGAAGCTCTGTTCAGATCTTCTGCCCATTTTTAAATCAAATTGTTGGGTTTTTTTTTTTTGCTATTAAATTGTATTTGCTCTTTATATATTTTGAATGTATATTTCATTTAAATAGATCATTTTAGAAGATGACTTGATCATAGAGTGAGTATTCAAAGATAAATAGCCCCAGAAGCTTTATAAAAAAAGCTTTTTTTGTGATTTTGTGGTTATGCCTGTATGGGACTCTTAAGAAATGTACTATTAATAGATGATGATTGTAGGTACACAGACCATCACAGAAAGTGAATAGGAATTTAAAGAAATCTGTGAAAGATCAAAATAACAAGCTTGCTATGATGATTTTTCAGGGTGGTTCCGATATTGAAGAGATGTGCAGTTTTCAGTAGTCAGTGACTTCTGCATGATATTTGCATAGAGAGAACTTTAAAAAGGTTACATTTCTTTTCTACTTTCATATTTACTTTGTGTTAAGGTTATAGGATCTTGTTGCAGTGTTGCTGATGCTATTTTGGTAAACTCCAACTCTGTACATGTAGTAGGATGGAAAATTTGAGCTACAGCAACAATAAATATATTTTATGTCCCTGTAACATTCAAGCTGTAGTATGAGATACAGTGCAAGTTGTTTTTTTGCCTCGAACTCTGAAGGAAGAGAGAAACTTTTGTTTATAAATTTTAGAGATTTTTGTCTCTGCACTTAACACAAAGTCAGATGTAGATATAATCCACTTTAAGCACTTTTGGCAAAATATCAAATATGCCTGTTTTTAGATAAGGGAGAAAAATAAACTTTTCATCAGTACAAATCCTCTGCTCTGTGTATAACTTCTGTCGGTCAAGCTGTGATCTTGTGGACTTATGGAATACTGATGCTGTACAGGAAATAAGAGGCAGATATGTAATTGGACACATCTTCCTATTCCATTTTAGTTATGTCTGTTTCTGAGTTGACTTATATAGAATTTCGCATAAAGGGCCCTGTTTATATATTCTTTATTCCTCTTTCCTAAAAGTGTACAATTTTATATGCTTATTTGACTGAAATGGTCTGAGGCTATTCAAAATCAATCAAACAAAGATTATTTAATTTGTGCTTCTGTGTTCTATAATGGATTCCTTTACAGAGATATTTGATAACATAACAACTGTCTGTGTGTGTATAAATTTTTTTTAACTCACCATGCTTGCATGTGTGTACTAGACTGTAAGTGCCTTGAAGAGCAGGGCTGTGTGGTTTCATTCATTTTGTTAACCCTGTAACACCTAGTGGAAGGCTTTCGAGAAAGAAACACCAGCTTATACTTGTATAGACTTTACCTTCCTGAAGACGTCTCTCCGTGGTGCTTTAAACCATCTAGTGAGGTGGATTGGGCAAGTCTTAGAATCCTTTGTTTCACAGATGATTAAGTCTCAGAGAGAGAGCGAGTGATCTTTGATTCGCTCCATGTCTAACTGCATCCATTTTTTTGTGTCCCACAGCTGGACACCTTGAGTGGAAGGAGCCTTACCATGAAAGGCAGTGGGAAAAGAGTTGCTGACAAATTTTATATTTTAATTCAGGTGTCAGACTAGTGACAGTTGATAGAAGCTTTCCTACAAAGACACAGGACTTCTTCCTCACCTCTGTCACGTCACTTCCAGGACTAGAGGGAGTATCCAACTACATTTAAGATAGCCATGAGCAAAACCTCAGTGTGACTGGCAATGGAAATGCACTGGATGCATGGGTGGCAGTGGAAATGCATCTCTACCTACAAGTGGTCTCCAGTGTGTAGTCATTTTTCCTTAAGCTTCAGGTTCAGCCCTTGAGTTGCTGAACCATCTTTACCTTACTTTTACCTGGTCTCATTCACTATAGACTGAGTTATCTCTCAGATAGACAGGAATTTGTATTGAGAATGAGTCAGTCACAATAAGCATGGCTCATTGGGCACATGCCACCTTGTATCTTTGGGTGACAAACACTTATCTAACAAAATGTTCTTATCTCTCAGAGTCTTAGTGAGGAGGCTTAACATTTAGCTAAGTCCTGCACATAATTCTGGGATGGACAATGTAGCAATTTGGCTTGACCTTTGGCATTGTGCTACATGCTGATATGTTTCTATCCAATGCCACAAATAGTATATTGAGTACCTACTACCTGCCACGTGACTGTGTTGATGCTGGGAATAGTGTGGAAAATGACATATACACAGTTCTTGCCTTCATGAAACATATAACCTAGTAGGGACAGATGAGAAGAAAGGAATGGCAGTTGGCTTAGTGTGATGAAAGAAGAGTCCCATAAGATGGGAACAACTTTTTCAGAGGGCTAAGTATGCTGGAACTTTCTGGTTATCTCAGATCTTAGATTGCCTTAACTTCTTCATGTCCTAACAGGTATAGACTCTGGTCTTAGTAGAGGTGAAATATTTTGGAAGTTCTATGACCTATTGAGACTGTAGTTTCATCATCTGTGAACACATAGGAATTAAACTAGATGGTTTTAAAAGTCTTTTTGGTGAAACATTGAAGTCTTTCTTCTAAGACTGAGAATAAGACAAGGGTGCCCACTTTTACCACTTCTATTCAACATAGTTCTAGAAGTCCTAGCCAGAGCAGTTAGGCAAGAAAAAGAAATAAGTTAACTAAACTGGAAAGAAAAAAATAAAACTGTTTCTGTTTGCAGTTGATATATAATCTTATGTACTGAAAATCTTAAAGATTCCACCAAAAAACTCATAGAACTAATAAATGTATTCAGTAAAGTTTCAGGATAAAAAATTAGCATACATAAATCAGTTGTGTTTTTATATATTAACAACAAAATATCTGAAGAAGAAATAAAGAAAACAATCCCATTTATAATAGCATCAAAAACAATAGGAATAAATGTATTCAAGGAGGTGAAAAATCTGTACACAGAAAACTGTAAGATTTGGATGAAAAAACTGAAGAAGTCACAAATAAATGGAAAGATATCTCTTATTCATGGATTGGAAGAAATAATATTGTTAAAATGTCCATACTACCCAAAGCCATTCCATGCAGTTGTCAAAATTCCAATAATACTTTTCACAGAAATAGAAAAATCCTAAAATTCGTATGGAGTCACAGAAGACTTTGAATAGCCAAAGCAATTTTGAGAAAGAACAAAGTAGGAGGCATCACATTTACTTATTTCAAATTATATTACAAAGCTATAGGAATCAAAACAATATGGTACTAATATAAAAATGAACACATAGACTAATGCAACAGAATCAAGAGCCCAGAAATAAACCTTTGCATATATGGTCAACTAATATTTGACAAAGGAACCAAGAATACTCAACAGGGAAAGGCTAATCTCTTCAATAAATTGTGCTGGGAAAACTGGATAATCATGTGCAAAAGAATAAAATTAGAACCGTATCTCACACCACCCACAAAAATTAACTCAGAATAACTCAAAATGGATTAAGTACTTAAACATAAGACCAAAAGCCATAACACTTAAAATAAAACATAGGGATAAGTCTACTTGACACTGGCCTTGGCAATAAATTTTTGGAAAAGACATTAAAAGTACAAATAACAAAGGCAAAATTAAACATGTGGGGCTACATCAAACTAAAAAGCTTCTGCACAGTAAAAGAAACAATCAACAAAACGAAAATGGAATGGCAGAAAATATTTGCAAACCATATATCTGATAAGGAGTTAATATCAAAAATATTTAAGAAACTCTTGCAACTCAATAGCAAAAAACCCCAAACAATATAATTAAGAAATGGTCAGAATACCTAAATAGATATTTTCCCATGGAAAACATAAAAATGGCCAACAGGTACATGAAAAGGTGTTCAACATCACTAATCATCAAGAAAATGCAAATCAAAAACCACGATGAGTTATCACCTCACACTTGTTAGGACGGCTATTATCAAAAAGACAAGCGATAACAAATGTTGGTGAGGATGTGAAGAAAAGGGAACACTTTTGCACTGTTGGTGGAAGTGTGAATTGGTGCAACTACTATGGAAAAGAGTATGGAGGCTCTTCAAAAAATTAAAAATAGAACTACTCTATGATTTAGCAATTCCACTTCTGGGTATTTATCCAAAGGAAATGAAATCAGGATCTTGAGGAGGTGTCTGCACTCCCATGTTCCTTGCAGCATTATCCACAATAGTCAAGATACGGAAGCAACGAGGTGTCCATCAATGGATGAACGGATAAAGAAGATGTGAGATATATTATATATATAATATTCCCCAATAGAATATTATTCAGCTATGAGAAAGAAGGAAATCCTGCCATTTGCAACAACATGGATAAACCGTGAGAACTATGCTAAGTGAAATAAGTCAGACAGAGAAAGACAAATACTGTAAGGATCCCACTTATATGTGGAACCTAAAAAAGTCAAACTCATAGAAACAAAGAGTAGAATGCTGATGCCAGGGGCTGAGGGCTTGGAGAAATGGGGAGATGTTAGTCAAAGTATACAAACTTCCAGTTATAAGATGAATAATTTCCAAGGATCTAATGTATGGCATGGTTATTATAGCTAACAATACTGCATTATATACTTGAAAATTGCTAAGAGAGTAGATCTCAAATGATCTTACCATGCACACGTATGTTTTGCTGTATACACGTGTATCAAATCATCACCAGTACACTTTAAACTTGCACAGTGTTATAGGTCAATCATATCTCAATAAAATTAGAAAAAGCAAAAAACTTTTTAACCTGAATTTTTTTTTTGTGTGTATTATTGCAATAGCTAACATTGATCAAAGGTTGAATATGTACCAAGCACTGGACAGGAGGCTCTTACAGGCATCGTTTCATTTAATAGTAAGTAATTTTTGTGGATCTGCTGTGTAAATTTATCTATAACTAACACCAAGAATAGTGTGTTGGGACTTCCCTGGTGGCGCAGTGGTTAAGAATCTGCCTGCTAATGCAGAGGACATGAGTTTGATCCCTGGTCCAGGAAGATCCCATATGCTGTGGAGCAACTAAGCCTGCAAGCCACAACTACTGAAGCCTGTATGCTTTAGGGCCCACGTGCCGCAACTACTGAGCCCGTGTGCTGCAATTACTGAAGCCCACGTGCCTAGAGCCCATGCTCCACAGCAAGAGAAGCCACCGCAATGAGAAGCCCACGCACCCAACAAAGAGTAGCCGCCACTCACTGCAACTAGAGAAAGCCCACGCGCAGCAATGAAGACCCAACGCGGCCAAAAAAAAAAAAAAGAAAGAATAGTGTGGTGGGTGTTAGATAACCATCAAGAGAGCAGATAGATGGTCCTGCCCAGATATCTTCCTGGATTTAGATATTTGATATCCTTTTGGGAGGAATTTGCGTCACCTATACCTATAAACATCTATGTTCAATTTATATAATATTTGTACGTAAACTTTTGTTCATGTGAAAGCCAATCCATTTGATTCCTCATATAATTAAAAAAAAAATAACTATCGAGACAAAAAAGCAGTTTTCAAAGCAAAACAGGTTCCTTTCATCTGTTATAACTACTTATTTAAAAGGGGAATTACATTTAAAATGCTTCAGAGCCACTCATCTCCATCAAGTATCTTCTTCTGCACAGTTAAGTCTTTTTGGAATTACTTTGTGCTGCTTTCAAATGTTCTTGGATTTATTTGATGCCTGACTTATTGGGCATTCTTGGTTTTCAGCTACCTGCCAGGGATTAGTGCACATTCCTTTCTATAATGTGAGAGCTGGAAAATGAGCAATGCACTTGCAATAGACTAAAAAGCACACGCTAGGAGAAAGAGGTGGGGTGTTTAATGTCCCACTAACCTGGCTAGTTAGTTAAGTAACCATGATGATGATGCCATGACGATAATAATGATGATGAAGATGATGATGGCAGTGCTGGTGGTGTTAGTGACAAATGTGTATTGGGGGGTCTCAGAAAGTTAGAAAAGTGCTTTGCATAACTGTTCATTTAATCCTCACAACCACCAAGTGAGCTCGGTGTTCACATATCCATTTATAGAGAATGAAACTGAGCACCAGCCTCCATGTCCCCCTGCTCTCGATCACACCATCAGGAACTGGACAAGCTGAGATTTGAACCCAAGTCAATCTAATTCCAGATCTTGGGCTTTTAGCTTCTACATGGCACAAATTTAATACCTTTGTGCCAAGATTCCTTTCTAAGGGACAAGGTAAGTCAGCTCTACTATCTTTAGTTCTCTTATGATTTAAATGGAGCTATCATCATTTGAACATTATCAATCAATAAATTGTAAATTCTCCTAAAGTGTCATAGAGTTGGAAAAAGTAATGTTACATAAATGTCACAAATGCTTAGCAGGTTAAGAGTCAGTCTGTGTGTGGGGTTGGCCTGGCCAGGACCTGGTCCCACACTGCCAGCTGTGTGATCTGGTGTGATCTTACCCTCATTCAGCCTCAGTGTCCTCTCACCTCGAAGGAATGCTGGAACTATTGGAGATCATAAATTACAAATCTGTACAGTGCCTGGCAAGGGAAGTGCAACTTTGCCACTACTCAAAAATGGTAGTAAGGTTCTATCGTGGTAATGACCATTTCACATTCCTGCTTACAAACCACTGGTTCCAATCAAACTTTTGGGATAAAATTCTAACTCCTTAACTCAGCCTAAAGTAGCCCTGCTTGATCTGATCCCCACCCATGTTGTCAGTCCTGTTTTTTAGCCACTCTCCGTCTCACTGGGTTTTTGATTGCATGGATGATTTAAACATTACCTTTCCACCCCAGGACCTTTGAACATGCTGTGCCCGGTGGCTTTCTATGAACTCACAACTCGATCTTGTCTTTGAGGTCTCAGCTTAAATGTCACTTCCCCGGGGAGTCTTCCTGGAACTCCAGAAAACATCAGTCCCCCTCTTATATATTCCCAGAGTCCTTTATTATTTGGGATACTCCTCACAGTGGTAATTAAGTAGTTAACTCATCATTACTTGTTTAATGTCTGTCTGTTGACTAGGATGTAACCTCCAGGGGGCCATGTCCATGCTCTAGCTCTAGTTCCTGGCACAGGGCTCCATTCATAGCTGGTGTCTGATGAGTGTTTATGAAATGAATGAATAAAAGAATCAATGAGTTGATGAACAAAATATTGGCTTATTTAAAAGATTCCTCTTGTCATTTCCCAACCTGTTTTGCTTAAAAGAAGACCATGGGCTGTGAGCCATGGAGACTTTTACCAAAGTCACAGATTTTTACCCAAAGTTGTGTCTTTTCACCCCTGATGAGAACAAGACTTCCTGAGGGACCATTTGTTACCTGTGGCACGGGAGGCAGCCTTGTGTACCAAATGAGCTGCATCCACTCTGACCAGAGTGATATACCGGATGATAAAAAGATACCACCTTCCCGAAACAGATGCTTCATTTTATGATGGAAGTGGAGAAGCCGAAGCCTGCAGGTGCGGGCTGGGCTGACACAGGCTCTGTGGAGGATCATTAGAGCCTCCTTAGGATTTACTCTGTGTTTAATCAGCCACAGGCAGAAGAAATGGCTTCATTTCAGCTCGATGAGAGCCAGATCACAAAAGGAAGATAGATGGCCAATACGGTTCATCACTTCAAGCATATTGTCTTAATTTGAAGGAACAGCCTGGCACCCGTGCTAATCAAGGAGGAGAGTACAATATGGCTAGCATGGAGGGTCAACCAGTTTTACTCTCACTGCGCCCCTTAAAGAAAAGCTCTCATTTGTTTCCTTTAATATTTTAAGGAAAGTGAGAACCATAAAACACATGACTCAATCACTTAAGAAGTTCCCCGGCTTGGAATTCAAGATGTTTAAGGAAGGACTTTTTATACCCGAAATGTCTAAACCTCTACCTATAAAGAAGTATTGCAACCAATGAAGGAAGTGCCTAAGGAAGGACAATCCATTTTCTGGCTGCTTTACATACCTGGTCATATTTGGGGAATAGCTACAAACAGAGACGATGTCCTATCTATTGTGTGGTTACCTGCTGGTCGCTTGGAGGCTCTTGTTGTCGGTGGCTCGGTCCTCTGCTCACTTTGGGGAGGCATGCGAAATGAGATTCAGCTCAGCTCAGCCGCAGTTTGCTTCCCGATTGCCTAAAAATGCCAGAAAAGGGATTTGAAGCTTGTGTGGGAGCCATAACACAGATCTGAACTCAGCGTCCTTGTCAAACTCCTCTTATTTGAAGTCAGAGCAGATAATGAGTAGTTTGGGTACTTACAAACAAGTTGATGTTTTAGAATCATTTGGTGTGTGTCACATCCGTGTTTTCCTGAGATCCCCGGAGCCTTAGCACAAAAAGCTTTTACAGCCCTCCACACCCCAATGACTATTTTCCAGATGTTCTGAAACAACATCAAGTGACCCAGTTTACCCCTGAGAGGTTTATAAAGGTGCATTTATGGAGAGACCGGCTGAGGGGAGCTGAGATATTCGCTCAGCAGCTTAGTCCTAGATAATCTCCCATGAACGTGGTATTGAATTGTACTTTACCTAAGGCACAGCGAGGATGGTTTTTAGAAAACGATATGCTAAACACTCCTAAAGTGAAGAAGAAACTTAAGAAGCTTAACATTGGATGTAGAAATATTATCATCAGCTATCAGGGTAATAGTATCCAGTCATTCCCCACCTACAGGCACAGATTTAGGCTTAAGAAGATGAAGACAACATGGGAGAAGCGTGTGGTCTTAGAGTGTTTAAATATCAGCCAGTCAAGGGGAAGAACTTTGTTAACATAAAATCTGAACACGTGTCTTTTGCTTTTTGTGCTGAATATGATGAATTACAGAATCACAATTGCAGAAATGAAAATAGCATACCGACGTGAGGAGGGAAAAATTAGGAGTTTGGGATTAACAGATGCTCACTACTATGTATAAAATAGATAAATGACAAGGACCTACTCTAGAGCACAGGAAACTACATTCAATATCTTGTAATAACCTACAATGGAAAAGCAACTGAAAAAAGAATATTTTATATATATATGAAATATTATATATATATATATATATATATATATATATATATATATATATATACATGAATCACTTTGCTGGACACCTGAAAGTAACACAACATTGTAAATCCACTATACTTCAATAAAAAAATAGCATACCAAGAGGCATGCTGAGGCTTTGTACAGACCTTTATGGGGAAGCAATAACATTGAAACAAGAGAAGGCATCATTTGCAGATAGGAAATTGTTTCGTTCTCTGCACATGGGCAGCATATGCCGGAGCAGTCCCTGGGATCAGAACCCAGTTCTTTGCCCACATGATGGAGGTGAGCCATTTTCTCAAGGAGAAACAGTATATTGCCTTATACTCAGTCTTATTAAAAAAGCCACCAATTCCCTCCTAACATGGACCTCAGACAATATGTCAAAATCTGGCATGAAGGTGGGATATTTCTTCCACAGTACATCTGCTACATGTAGACGACATTCAGTGGAATCGATCTCCCCAACTACCCAAAGTAAGCAACATGCCAAAGCCTTGATGTGAAAAGTACTTAATGTTCTATAGTGTGTCAATCTCCCAGTGGCTGCTAGTGCAAAATGAACAACCTTCCTGGCACGACATCCATGATCACTGGCACTGAACTCAGGGCATTCATCCTGTGGAGGTCCTTTACACATGAAAGGGAAAGGAAGCACGTGTGAGAGGCTCCTAGTCTCTGAAGATCTCAGAATGCCTGCTGGTGGCCCTAATGTTTAGCAACCATTTACACCGGAAGCTGTTAGGCTACAACACGTCACCAACTCAGGGATGACAGTCTTTTCACAGAGTTCAGAAATAGATGCCCCTCATCTATTAGAAGGCTGGGAATCTTGGCCAACGTTGACATGTTTGTCTGACTCCAACTCTGGTAAAGAAGTAGAACTCCACCTTTTGTAAAGACATGGATGCCCACTTGAGATGAGATGGCTACTTGTTGCTTTGCAAACATGTGGTCTGGAACATTAAAGACTGATCCTTTTGAGTCAATTGTCACTGCTGGTGCTTTTTTGATTCCTGCAAATGATCTACCCATAGTTAGAAGCATGACTTACATTGCCTTTATCTTAACAGCCTGAACGGTCAATGTTGTTATTGATCATCAAGTTAGACACTTCCTCTCATTTAAAATCCACTGACAGTTCTGGGTGGTTTGAGTTTAGTGGGTTGGGCAAGGGGAAATAGGCGATTTCCTCTGCCTCTTGTAGAGTTAATCTCTCATCCACGTACTGCTAAAGCATCTCTTTCAACAGAGGTCTTTATTCCTAGTTTAGCAGCATAACTGTAGGAACAAGTTTCCTCTTTACAATGCTGCAACTCAAAAGCCAAATGATAGATGATTTCCCAGTCCTGAAGATGACACTTAAGCACTTATATTTCTTTCAACAATTTATTCCAGTTTGAACAAGACAGTCTACTTCTCATGTAGGCATGCAGCAAGCAGGTTATGTGTGTGCAAACAAAAATATCTGGCATTCATTCAAGTGTTGGGTGAGAAGAAGGACTTAGAAAGAATGCTGCTAACTAGAAATAGTGTTTTTTGAGTGTCCACCATTCAATATGTGGGGGCCTCTCTCCTGTCTGCATGAATTTTCTCTGTTCTTAAACATCCTGTTTAGGTCTGCTGAGAGAACAAACTTTCTTACCATGGATCTTTGGATATTTTCTTGGTTCTCTCTGGGGGCCTCAATAAAGGAAACTTCTAGTTCTTCATCTTCACATTCTTTATTATGTATCAACCCTCCCCCTCACCCCCACCCTGTCTACCCACCAAACAGCTACTTGGGCTGCTCAGATAGTCAGGCTGGCCCAGAATCTAGAGCTAGAAAGTACCCACAGCTTCATCCAGCTGGATAAGTTTTTCTTTCCCCTTAAGTAGAAATATTTGTTTCAACTAACATGCTTTGTTAGGTGTGCTAATATCACTCCTGTTGCAATTATTGCCACAAGGAAACATTTATAAATATCTTTGAAAAGGAGTCCTCCTTTTTTACCCCAACAAAAATATAGCTAAATTAGCATATGTCTTTCTAAAGTCCTTTTTCCTTTATAAAAGTCATCCCTTTCCTTCCTTCCTGATCTGCTGGAAGAGGTACATATGCCCACGTTCTCTACCCAAGGGTGAAGCATTATATATTTTGCCATATGTACTTGGCCCACAGAGGCTCAAAGGAGCTATAACAGCTCTGAGCATAGTAGTGATTTTGGTAATCTTGTGAAAGATTTTCCAACTGGCAGGTCTTTGGGGAACTGAGACAGGCTTCTTCCATGGGTGCCTCTCAAGGGATCAATTAGGATCAGAAATGATTGCTGCTTCTCTCCTATATTCACAGTATGTAATGAGAGTCCAAGTGTCCAGGATTCTCACCCACCTGAAACCTCCCTTGAAGGCTGAGCCATCCTATTTCTAAAGAAGAATCACTGCCACTCAGAAAAACTTCATCAACTTCCTTCTGTGCTGTGTGAACCTAAGACTCATCTGAATAAAGTGTTCTGAGAAAATTCGTGCCCCATCTCAGAGAAACAGCTGTGTTGCCACAGTCACTAACTTTTGAAAGATGTTAAAGGAAGATATTTGTTTCAAGCCAGTCATTTCAGCTACAGCTTCCCCTTCAGGTTTTCATATCATGGTGTCTCCTTCTGGTCCCATAAGTGTTACTCTCGTTTCTCTGATAGGGAAACCACTCCTATTAATAGGGCTGGTAGACATGCAGACAATATGTCAATAATTATTTCTGGTGGGGCCCAAACAGCAGAGGAAATGCCTTTGTAGAATGGCTTATTTTAACAGAAGACAGATATGCCTCACCTGGGTTTTATGACAAATGTCAAATATATCGAAGTGTGTTGTGAAGCAGACCACCTTATTGGCAAAGGAATGGAAGACCACTAAGAAGATGGATGGGAAGCTTTCCTCAAGGGCTTTCCTGTCTCTTTGTGCAGGAACGGTAGTGAACCTGATGGAGTGCCAATGGGCAGGGGAGAGTGGAGACTTCAGTGAGCTGTCTGAATTTCAGCCTTGTCCACTAGGACTTGGCAATGAAAGTCCCCAAACCATGGAGGGTTGATAGCAGAGTGCAGGGAGGGATGGAGGAGCAGGGTGAGGGACTAGGGAGATGGGAGAGGGGACACCCTGAGAGCAAGCACCTTTTACATGTCGCATCTTAGGAACTTCCTGGACCTGCTCAAGAAATGTTGGTTCTCCAGGTTTCCTTACTGAGTTCAGTTCAGTAAATACTTCTTGAGGGTCCACCATGTGCCAAGCATAGTGCTGGGCATTGGAGATTAGTGCTGATACCACTGGGTTTCAGCTCCAACCCCACCCCAATCACAGAGCTCTCTGCCCTACTTCTTCTGGGTCCCTCTACCTTGGGAGGACATGGAGTCTTGGGGTCACTTATTAGCTGCTGAGTGGCCTGGGGTACGTTAATTTACTTCTCTGTGCCTTGTTTTCCTCAGTCGCAAAAAGGACACTTGGACTCCTGCCTCATGGAGTTGAGAAGATTGAACATAACTGCGTGATTGTACTTTGCTAAAAAGACCAGATAGAGAAACTATAAAAGGGGAAGTGATGATTACCTCACTGTTTACCTTTTATCTCATCAAGACTGCTTTTCAGGTAATTTATATCACCCTTCACTGAAATTATCTGCCATTAGATTACAAGCTTCTGGTTCCCCTAGACCCGAGCTCATTTAGTCAAATATGGTTATCAGAAAACTGTACTCCTTGGGACAAATAAATTATAAAAAGGCCACCTTTCCTTAAGGTCGGTGTAGCCAGCACCTGGGTGTTCTGCTTGGTTAGAGAACAAGCTGGGTATCAGCTGCCCCTTCAGCTGGGCACCCTTGTACGGTGCACTACCCACACAACCGTCCATGGTGACCCCGCTAGCACTTCACATGGTGCTTGGCCCAACATACATACTCAGTAAATGTTTGCAAACTAAATTTATTACAGTCACTGTTGTGTCTAGAATGATGGCATTACATTTTCAATAAGATTACTTTAGTCATTGGATAGACTTAATGGATAAATTATGGATAAAATGTTAAAAGTCATCACAACAGGATTATTTTCTCCTCTTAAAATGTTTCTTCCTCTAAGTCAATCATGAAAAGAATATATATTTCATTCCTTCTGTGTTGGCTGGACATAAACTGCTACATTTTTTTGCTTGTTTGCTTTTTAGGTTTTGTGACCATGAACTATGGGGAATCAACACTGACATGGATTAGGAGAAAAGCATGGAGAAACTGAGGCGACACAAATTATTAAAGAAGGATAGATATGTCTTTATACGTATGGGATTCCCCATTATTAGGGAATGGAGATGAAATAGAGAAGTTGAGAATAGCTTGTAGGGAAAGTTAGTTGTGATACAGAATATTTGTTGGTTTAACTATTTTCCTTTTGCTTATTCTGTAAAGATAGTTTAGTTGCTAAAAGTAAAATCCTTAAAAGATGGAAGAGCCGCACAGTTTTGCATTTATCTATCCCATTTTGTAGTAGTAACATGGGGAGAAATCTCAAGAATGCAGATCTGCATAGGTTTCATCCTCCAGACCAGCTACCAACGTGGTCAGATGCTTTCTCTATGGAGCAGAAAATGCAAGTCTCTCTAGAAGGAAAAATAAGCAGGATCTAGTTTCACGTAAACGACAAGGGAACGGGGTAAAAACGGAACTGAAAAAGGAATTGCTTTGTATGTGGGGCAGTTAACTTTAGTGAGACCCTAACGATTAGATTTTTGGCTCCTAAGGAGAGAGTGTGATGCTGTAGATGTCTATCTCTTAGGTGGTCTTGAGATATCAAAGGAAAAATGATTTTTCGTTTGAACCTAGAAAATGTAGAATCTGTCACTGGCTGAAGGAGGAGCAAATGGCTCTTCAACCACAAGAGGATTCCTCAAATTCATATACTTTTCACTTCTTCATTCTGATCCCCCAGCCCCCACCCTGTCTGGCTTCTTTTATTTCCCTTTGAATTTGTATTAAATTCATTATAGGCTCTTAAAGGAGAAAGGTTCTCAAGGGTTTAATAGAGATGTCAGATGCTATGAATAAAAAAAGGGGGGTGGGGGAGAGGAATTCACCATTGCTTCTTTGAACTAAACTGTAGTTCATCTCAAGTGCTTTTCCCCCTTTTGGAGAAAAATATACCCTTCTCCTCCAGGAAGTTCTAAGTCTCTAAGGCCTATATTAACTTGATCTTTGGGAATAGTGTTTTAATTTTTTCCATAATCATCATGCAAATTGATCATGATAATCTCTGGGAAGGAAAATAAGTGAACCAATGGCCTCATTAACTCCAATGCTAGGGGGACCCACGTTCCTAAGAGCTGGTGCCCTTACCCCGCACTGGCCCAGGCCTTCTTTGTGTGTGACTTGGTCCAGTCCCCAGTGTAAGCTGTGGCTTCTTCCCTCCCTGGCCTATTTAAATTGGCTCATTCATTTTACTCCCCTACAAAATAATGAGGGAATAATTTGAAAGGTCCCAACCTTACAAAAGAAATGTTCGTGCTCTGCTAGGTTCCAACCAACATCTCTTAACTGCCCTATGACAGGACTGTACCATTGATGCACGTGTTTTATCTGGACCTTACCTTAAAGACATTGAGGTCTCAAAATGCTAAACTTTGGACAATAAACGGAGTCAGTGTTAAAATGTGTGGCTCAGGTGCCTAATTCTAAATGCTATTCTGCTGAATTAGGAGGGCTTTTTTAAAGAGCGTGTTTTAATTTTAATTTAACATGGAAAATGGCAGAGACAAATAGATCTGTCCAAAATATACTGAGTAACAAATTTTTGAGTTGGTTATTAATTTCATGTAAGTGGTTCCTCTATTTTTATAAACTGTAAAATTCAGGAGAAAACAGAACCAAATGTAATATACTTTTATTGATTGCCTGCTAGGTGCCAAGCAAGGTGTTAAATGTTTTCAAATGCTGCCTCATTTATCTTTGTCTTACAGATGAGGAAAAGTGGGTGGTAAGAGGTGAAATAGATTGCCCAGCTGGAAAACAGCACCATCATTTACAGATCTGCCTCATCGTTAAAAAATATTTGACACAACTCTTTGAAAATTAACTTCCTCAGACAAGGGTAGACCTACACTGTTTCTCAGTGGAGCTTGTCCTACCAGTGAGTAGTGAGGAAGTAACTAGAACTCTTGGAGCCACTGGGTACCATGTGTCTGGTTGAGGACAGTTACTCAATGGGTGTCCAGCACTGTACCTTGTGCACGCTAATGCCTTCCACTGATTAACTGTATCCGTGGCTGAAAAATTGATATATGTATATGTATAACTAAATGACTTTGCTGTATACCTGAAACTGACAAAACATTGTGAATCAACTATCCTCCAATATAAAATAAAAATCTTAAAAAAAGAAAGAAAAACATCAAAGCTAAGGAAAAAGGAAAAAGTATAGCATTGAGCACATAGGAATACAAATAAATAATTAGCATGAAAAATAAATTTTCATAAACAATTAAAAAATATATCTCTTCCTCTTTGGGAAGATTGTCCCCTTTTAGTGAGGTACAGACACAGGAGGTGCTCATGAATTTGGGGGTGGGGAGGAATAACCAGATTGCTAGATGGATTAGCTGATTGAATCTAGCCTCTCAAGACAGAGCAGAGCTAAAGGTGCCTCTTCTTTTGGAAAATCCCTTTATCTCAGCTGCATCCATCCAGGTGACATTTCTTTAAAGTTAATTTGACCTCTCTCAAGAAATTCTATAATAAATATTCATTGACACCTACTATCTGTAAGGTACTGAATTAGAATACAATAAAATACACCTTTAATCTACATTTGTTGAGTTTCTGCTACACACTGGAAATTGTGCTACGAGCTACAGATACAAAGATAAAAGGGCCTAACGGTCTGGTAGGGAAGGTGGATTATGAACATATGCAGGCAGTGTTAGAATGATGACAAACAGCAGGGTGACTTGAGGACTTGAAGAAAGCTTTAGAGAGATAGTAACACTTGAGTTGGGTCTTGAAGTTGTTAGTAAGAGTCCTTCAGATTAAGAAGTTGGGGAAAACACTTGCTATTTTGAAGGAACTTCATGTTTCACTTGACAAAATGAGAGTACGTTATTGCATTGGGAATAGCTATAAACATGGCTGTAATTGGTGTGTCATGGAACAGGGCTGGCACTACAATTCATTTATCTGGTAGGATGGTATTTTCTCAGACTATGCTTAGAAGAACACTGGTTCCTTGAGATGTGAATTGGTATTGTCTGGGAAAACAGGGTATTAAGGCCAAAGAAAATGTAGGGAACACTAGGTTAGGCTGTATCATCGGGTTTTTTTCCTGAAAGACCTCAGAATCTTTAATATGATGCTTTGCATTATCGATTTCTAAGAACTTGCCCTATACTTCTTTGTCTTTCCCTTTTCACAGTGCTCTCAGGGTTCCATGGGTCCCATAGTGGAAAATACTGCTTTAAGGTAGAGGCAGCTGTCAGCAGTCTTTAAGAAGTGAATGGTTTCTATTTCAGAAAGGAACTTTGGGCACCTGGGAGGAAGAATGCCAATGATGAGAGACTGGATGCAAGGCAACTTATGACCAAATTGTTAAAATCTTCTGGGCAAAAGAAAATAAGAGTCAGAAATAAAGCACTTAAGGAGTAAAGGTGGGGATAGAATTGAAAGATACTTAGCAGGTAGAATGGATACTCTAAGACGATATGGGGGGGGTGAATGAGAAAAAATATTTGAGGGTGACACCCTAGTGTCTAGTTGGGACACTTGGGCAGTGAAGAGAAATGGTGAGTAGAAGGTGAAAAGATTCATTCAATTTGGGAGAGGACATAACTGAGGGTCTATAAGACCTCTCGATAGAGCTGGTCAACTCAGCCAAAAGCTGGGGACAGTAATCCACAGCTCAAGATACACACGAACATAATTTTATCTTTCTATGATGTTTCAGATGACTTTTTATTATCCAGCAGTGTTTTAGGGGGTCACAGTAATTAACATTAAGTGTTGCTTGACCATAAATATAAAGAAATGCAGGTAATAGAGAGTTCTGTTTAATAGAAAGTGGAATGTAAATCATTCATTGACTGTATTTATTTAGCTACTAATATGTGCTTAGTCTAGCAACAGTGCATAAGGGAAAAGCAAGCAAACAAAAATTAAAAATAAGTAAATATGTAAAGAAAGAAAGAAAAGAAAAAGAAAAAGACACGACCTTTGCTCAAGGACCTAACTGTCTAAAGCCTACAGAAGATGTTACAAGCGGTTGGATTTCTCTGTTGGGATCTTTGGACCTTCCACTTGCTAGATGAGCTAGGGCAAGTTATATAACTTTTTTAAAGCCTAGGTGTCGTCATTTGTAAAATTTTATCTGTAGAATATTTGTATCTCCCTCATTAAGGAGTTGTGAGAATTAGCTAGGGTTAAACTAAAATTTATTTACCATATTTTGAATGGATAGAATAAATTTCTTTAGGAAATAATGTATGCATTGTGATCTATTAATACATTTCACTATTTTTTATTTGATTTCCAGTTAATATCAAATAATAACCTGTGTATTTGAATTGCAAAAATCAAGCTGGTTTGAATTAAAGAAGTGTGAAAAATTCTTGGGTTGGCAAGATACAGAACACTTTCGTCAATTAAAAATAGGTAAAATGTGTTAAAAATAATGAAAAGTTCATGTTTTAATTGAACTGGCCTTTTCATAAGCCTATATTTTTATGAAGCTTAATGAAACGAAAATTGAAATGGTGTCCATTATGAAATCTGTGTTAATTGTTATGATTCCCATAAAGTTCACATGATTCCAAAAAGTTTTGTAGTTATTCCAACTCAAAATGTACAGTACCTGCCTTTCATTCTCTCTGGATTTATTTTTGGTAATAAAGACCAATATTCACCTTGGCAAACAGAGCATTTGCTTAATAGAAAACTTCCTTAAAAACACTAGAAACTTTGGACATGAGATTGCCAAAACTGCAGGGTGCTTTTGTCAATTTGACAAAACTTTCTTTGTTCTTCCTGGCTTCATCAGGAGCAAGGCTGTTTCTTCACTTTACTGTTACTCCAATACTATCATCATCTTAAATATCCTTGTGCTAGAAGGCACTGCAATATTAATTAAAAATATAGTCTAATTATTTACCCTAGTTGGTTCATACAAACCTCTACAGTATAATCAGTGCACTCCCTTATGGGGTTTCACAGCATTTTGGAGTGAAATAGGAAGGTTTGTTACTGACTTATACTTTGCTCATAAGTGTAATTAAGTATAACCTACAATTCACCTTTAGGTCACTAGATCAAACATAACTTATCTGGGCAATGTCCAAAGGTATGTGCCGTGTTGACTGGTGGGTGGCATACATAAATGAGTAGAACTTTTAATTTTACCTCCAGGCCTCTCAGAGAACATTTCAAGTGTTTCTAAAGACAGAGGAAAAGCAGAGGGTGACCAAATCAGTCACTGACTTTAGACAATTTTCAACACAAAGCACCATAAACCGAGCCTGAGAATAGCTCAGCTGGCTGATGGTGTTCAGTGACCAATGCTAGCCTAGAGTTGCAGACAAATATTTTCTAGCAGTTAGAGGTGTGGTGTGAAGACTCTGGGTGTGCCTGGGCCTGACTCATCAGGGGAGTTTGTCCTTTGGAAGCATAGAAGAGAAATGTTGCCAGGCCCAGCAGAGTGGTCAGATCTGTCTTTAAAATCTTATATCCTTGGGCTTATCTGGCATTATTTAATAAGGGAGAAATTTCTTCCAGAAGGAGATGCAAAGGGTTCACTGGTCTCCTCCACAAATATGTCTTAGAAAGAGTGACAGTGACAAAACTGACTTAATGGCATAAAATGTCCAAATGTTACCCAGACTCCCTTAAAATTCAAATTGGTGTCTAAGAGTCCTATTCAGTTTGAAACATCGAATTGGCTGGTCTGAGGAAGAAACAATGGCACAAGCAACCACATTAAAAAGTTTGGGCAGTGAGAAACAGTAGTAAAAATAAAATCATATTTGATTTTAGTTATTGAAACTCATTAGAACTCAGGGTGATTGAACTGTACATTCATTGAGAGACATGGTGGAAAATGAGATTCTTTTTTTAAAGGTTGTTTGGGCTAGATACAGAAGACTTTGAGTATCTTGACATGTAAAAAAAAAAAATGGTGTCATTTTACCTACGTAAGCAATTCAATAGGAAGATCTTCATTCACTCAGAGTCTGAAATGGGGGCAGGAATTTACTATGACTTTCCTGATTAAATTCAACCTGACATTTTGGCTGAGGAAACTTAAGAGTTCAGGGTAGAAATGGGCTAACTCTCTTCATCCCAACTTCCCCCCCACCCCCAGCCCTGTTTCCTCAAGTCCGTTCTCTACATCTGCGTCTTTATTCCTGTCCTGCCACTAGGTTCATCAGAACCATTTCTTTTTAGATTCCATATATATGTGTTAGCATATGGTATATGTTTTTCTCTTTCTGACTTACTTCACTCTGTATGACAGACTCTAGGTCCACCCACCTCACTACAAATAACTCAATTTAGTTTCTTTTTATGCTGAATAATATTCCATTATATATATGTGCCACATCTTCTTTATCCATTCATCTGTTGATGGACATTTAGGCTGCTTCCACATCCTGGCTATTGTAAATAGTGCTGCAATGAACATTTGAATTATGGTTTTCTCAGGGTATGTGCCCAGTAGTGGAAACAGCTGTATAACACAGGGAGATCAGCTTGGTGCTTTGTGACCACCTAGAGGGGTGGGGTAGGGAGGGTGGGAGGGAGGCGCAAGAGGGAGGGGATATGGGGATATATGTATACATACATACTTTGTTGTACAGCAGAAAGTAACACAACATTGTAAAGCAATTATACTCCAGTAAAAATGTAAAAAAAAAAAAGAAAAAAGAAAGAAAGAAATGGGCTAATTATGTTTTACAATTCAACCGGCATTAGCATTTAGGAAGGTAAATCAAGACGCCAAAGGCGTCCATGAGGAAGATAGTACATGATGCCTCTCCCGGCATGCTCTGTGAATAGGAAAAAGAACAGAGCAACCAGGGATGGCGGTATTCTCATTCTGCCCGCAAAGAAGTGACTGCCAGCTGGAGGCTCTGACTCACAGAAACATAAGAGGTCATATGAGATATAAAGTCAAACAGAAAGAGATATATCAATATATGCACCCGAAAGATTTTATTTTATAATGAGGTGATTTTGGGGAGTTGGTCTGGAAGTTGGTTGAATCCATTGGAAAGCATTCCAAAACCCACCACTTCTGTTCCAGTAGATATGCCGTCCACCCATCCATTCACTCAACAGTATTTATGCAGCACTTACTACCAGTTGGTCACTGGGATATGCAAAAACAGAAGCCCCTGACCTCACAGAACTTAAACTCAAATGAAGTGCCTGAGGAGAGAAGGCTCTTGCTGTCCACTGGGGATGTGGGCAAAGGGGATGACCATGTGATGTGTGAAGGGGAGGTGGACAGGGCCCCATCATACAGGCCCTTGTAGGCAATATTGTATTTTTAATATTAAGAGAAATGAGGAGCCATTGAAGGTTTTTAAGTAGGGAAATAAAATGATCAGATTAGCTTTTGTGTCCTCTTTCAGCGTCCTCAAAGTGTTCTGTAGATGTTCCATTTCTCCCTGCTGCCCATGTATACGGAGTTTTCTAACAACCTAAGAAGACAAGAAGAGCACAAGAGCTTTTGTGATGAGAAACTGGAGAAATGGAAATGGATGAAAGATTATATTTTTCAGTTGAGCTTGGACACTCAAGACCTTACAACTGGACCACACAGTAGCTCTCCACAGTTGTCCTGGGTCTGATGCTCTCCTCTGCTGCCTGACCAGTCTTCTCAAACAATTGATCACATCATGTCCCAACGTGGAAGCCTCTACAAGCTGCCTAGGACTACAACTGCAGAGCCCAGTCTCTGCGGAATGGTCCCATCAGTCTGCCCTGTGCTATTATCCATGATATTTAATTCACAGTAGCACTTCCCAAACTGGTTCCACAGAATGCAAGTTTAGTGAGATGTTAAAAGGTGTTCTGTAAAAAAAATGGGGGGGGGGCATCTACGAATCAAGTAAATTGATAAAACAAACCCAAGGTATGATAACATCCTCTCTTTGAGATTCATAAGGCAGTTAACCTCGCTAAAGTCTCTGAGAAGTCCTGCAAAATGTTGTTTAACCTACCACTTCTCAAGCACAATTAACATCAAATTCTTTCCTCTAAGGGGTGCCTTCAAGATGACAGAGGAGTAAGATGTGGAGATCACCTTCCACCCCACAAATACATCAAAACTACATCTACATATGGAACACCTCCTACAGAACACCTACTGAATGCTGGCAGAAAACATCAGACTTCCCAAAAGATGCCCTCAGGAGACCTACACACAGAGGCGGGGCCAAATCCAAAGCTGAACCCCAGGAGCTGTGTGAACAAAGAAGAGAAAGGGAAATTTCTCCCAGCAGCCTCAGGAGCAGTGGATGAAATCTCCACAATCAACTTGATGTATCCTGCATCTGTGGAATACCTGAATAGACAACGAGTTATACCAAAATTGAGATGGTGGACTTTGGGAGCACCTGTAGACTTGGGGTTTGCTTCTGCATCTAATTTGTTTCTGGTTTTATGTTTATCTTAGTTTAGTATTTAGAGCTGATTATCATTGGTAGATTTGTTTATTGATTTGGTTGCTCTCTTCCTTTTTTGATTTTTTTAAAAAAATTATTTATTTATTTATTTATTTATGGCTGTGTTGGGTCTTCGTTTCTGTGCGAGGGCTTTCTCTAGTTGCGGCAAGTGGGGGCCACCCTTCATCGCGGTGCACGGGCCTCTCACTATCGCGGCCTCTCTTGTTGCGGAGCACAGGCTCCAGATGCGCAGGCTCAGTAGCTGTGGCACACGGGCTT
Source organism: Balaenoptera musculus (assembly GCF_009873245.2). NCBI lineage: Eukaryota > Metazoa > Chordata > Mammalia > Artiodactyla > Balaenopteridae > Balaenoptera > Balaenoptera musculus. The sequence goes on along the minus strand of NC_045786.1, from coordinate 47,150,744 downwards.
AATTGTTCCGCGGCATGTGGGATCTTCACCAGGGCTTGAACCCGTGTCCCCTGCATTGGTAGGTGGATTCTCGACCACTGTGCCACCAGGGAAGCCCTGATTTTTTATATATATATATATTTTTTTCCTTTTTCTCTTTTTGTGAGTGTTTATATGCATGTTTCTTTGTGTTATTTTGTCTGTATAGCTTTGCTTTTGCCATTTGTCATAGGGTTCTGACTGTCCTTTTTTTTTTTTTTAGTATAGTTTTTAGCTCTTGTTATCATTGGTGGATTTGTTTATTGGTTTGTTTGCTCTCTTCTTTCTTTCTCTATTTTTTTATTACTTTTTTTTTTATTTTGAGTAATATTTTTGTATTTTAATAACTTTATTTTATTTTATTTATTTTTTCTTTCTTTCCTTCTTTCTTTCTTTCTTTTTCTTCCCTCCCTTTTCTTCTGAGCCGTGTGGCTGACAGGGTCTTGGTGCTCTGGCCGGGTGTCAGGCCTGAGCCTCTGATGTGGGAGAGCCCAGCTTAGGACACTAGCCCACCAAAGACCTCCCAGCCCCATGTAATGTCAACCAGCGAAAGCTCTCCCAGAGATGTCCATCTCAATGCTAAGACCCAGCTCCACTAAACGACCAGCAAGCTACAGTGCCGGACACCCTATCCCAAACAACTACCAAGACAGGAACACAAACCCACCCATTAGTAGAGAGGCTGCCTAAAATCATAGTAAGTTCACAGACACCCCAAACCACACCACCAGACGTGGTCCTGCCCACCAGAAAGACAAGATCCAGCCTCATCCACTAGAACACAGGCACCAGTCCCCTCCACCAGGAAGCCTACACAAGCCACTGAACCAACATTACCCACTGGGACCAGACACCAAAAGAAACGGGAACTACAAACCTGCAGCCTGTGAAACGGAGACCCCCAAACACAGAAAGTTAAGCAAAATGAGAAGACAGAGAAATACACAGCAGATGAAGCAGCAAGGTAAAAACCCACCAGAAAAAACAAATGTAGAGGAAACAGGCAGTCTACCTGAAAAAGAATCCAGAGTAATGATAGTAAAGATGGTACAAAATCTTGGAAATAGAATGGAGAAAATACAAGAAATGTTTAACAAGGACTTAGAGGAACTAAATAGCAAACAAACAATGATGAAAAACACAATAAATGAAATTAAAAATTCTCTAGAAAGAATCAATAGCAGAATAACTGAAGCAGAAGAACAGATAAGTGACCTGGAAGATAAAACAGTGGAAATAACTACCACAGAGCAGAATAAAGAAAAAAGAATGAAAAGAATTGAGGACAATCTCAGAGACATCTGGGGCAACAGTAAATGCACCAACATTCGAATTACAGGGTTCCCAAAGAAGAATAGAAAAAAAAAAGGGACTGAGAAAATATTTCAAGAGATTTTAGTTGAAAACTTCCCTAATATGGGTAAGGAAATAGTCAATCAAGATCAGGAAGCTCAGGGAGTCCCATAAAGGAAAAATCCAAGGAGAAACACGCCAAGACACATATTTATCAAACTATAAAAAATTAAATACAAAGAAAAAATATTAAAAGCAGCAAGGGAAAAGCAACAATTAACATACAAGGGAATCTCCATAAGGTTAACAGCTAATCTATCAGCAGAAACTCTGCAAGCCAGAAGGGAGTGGCAGGACATATTTAAAGTGATGAAAGGGAAAAACGTACAACCAAGATTACTCCCCAGCAAGGATATCATTCAGGTTTGATGGAGAAATTAAAACCTTTACAGATAAGCAAACCTAAGAGAATTCAGTACCACCAAACCAGCTTTACAACAAATGCTAAAGGAACTTCTCTAGGCAGGAAACACAAGAGAAGGAAAAGACTTACAATAACAAACCCAAAACAATCAAGAAAATGGTAATAGGAACATACATATCGATAACTACCTTAAATGTATAATGGATTAAATGCTCCAACCAAAAGACATAGACAGGCTGAATGGATACAAAAACAAGACCTATACATATGCTGTCTACAAGAGACCCACATCAGACCTAGGGACACATACAGACTGAAAGTGAGGGGATAGAAAAAAATATTCCATGCAAATGGAAATCAAAAGAAAGCTGGAGTAACAATTCTCATATGAGACAAAATAGTCTTTAAAATAAAGACACTTACAAGAGACAAAGAAGGACACTACATAATGATCAAGGGACCAATCCAAGAAGAAGATATAACAATTGTAAATATTTATGCACCCAACATAGGAGCACCTCAATACATAAGGCAAATGCTAACAGCCATAAAAGGGGAAATTGACGGTAACACAATCTTAGTAGGGGACTTTAACACTCCATTTTCACCAATGGACAGATCATCCAAAATGAAAATAAATAAGGAAACACAAGCTTTAAGTGATACATTAAACAAGATGGACTTAATTGATATATATAGGACATTCCATCCAAAAACAGCAGATTACACCTTCTTCTCAAGTGCTCATGGAACATTCTCCAGGATAGATCATATCTTATGTCACAAATCAAGCCTTGGTAAATTTAATAAAATTTAAATCATATCAAGTATCTTTTCCAACCACAACACTATGAAACTAGATATCAATTACAGAAAAAAATCTGTAAAAAATACAAACACATGGAGGCTAAACAATACACTACTAAATAACCAAGAGATCACTGAAGAAATCAAAGAGGAAGTCAAAAAATACCTAGAAACAAATGGCAATGAAAACACAATGACCCAAAACCTCGGGAATGCAGCAAAAGCAGTTCTAAGAGGGAAGTTTATAGCAATACAACCTACCTCAAGAAACAGGAAACATCTCAAATAAACAACCTAATGTTACAGCTAAAGCAATTAGAGAAAGAAGAAAAAAAACCTCCAAAGTTAGCAGAAGGAAAGAAATCATAAAGATCAGTTCAGAAATAAATGAAAAAGAAATGAAGGAAATGATAGCAAAGATCAATAAAACTAAAAGCTTGTTCTTTGAGAAGATAAACAAAATTGATAAACCATTAGCCAGACTCATCAAGAAAAAAAGGGAGAAGACTCAAATCAATAGAATTAGGAGAAGTAACAACTGACACTACAGAAATACAAAGAATCATGAGAGGCTACTACAAGCAACTATATGCCAATAAAATGGACAACCTGGAAGAAATGGACAAATTCTTAGAAAAACACAACCTTCCAAGACTGAACCAGGAAGAAATAGAAAATATGAACGGACCAATCACAAGCACTGAAATGGAAACTGTGATTAGAAATCTTCCAATAAACAAAAGCCCAGGACCAGATGGCTTCACAGGGGAATTCTATCAAACATTTAGAGAAGAGCTAACACCTATCCTTCTCAAACTCTTCCAAAATATAGCAGAGGGAGGAACACTCCCAAACTCATTCCACGAGGCCACCATCACCCTGATACCAAAACCAGACAAAGCTGTCACAAAGAAAAAATACTACAGGTCAATATCACTGATGAACATAGATGCAAAAATTCTTGACAAAATACTGGCAAACAGAATCCGACAGCACATTAAAAGGATCATACACCATGATCAGGTGGGGTTTATCCCAGGAATGGATTCTTCCGTATACACAAATCAATTAATGTGATACACCATATTAACAAATTGAAGGATAAAAACCATATGATCATCTCAATAGATGTAGAAAATGTTTTGACAAAATTCAACACCCATTTATGATAAAAACACTCCAGAATGTAGGCATAGAGGGAACCTACGTGAACATGATAAAGGCCATATGTGACAAACCCACAGATAGCATCGTTCTCAATGGTGAAAAACTGAAACCATTTCCACTAAGATCAGGAACAAGACAAGGTTGTCCACTCCCACCACTATTATTCAACATAGTTTTGGAAGTTTTAGCCATAGCAATCAGAGAAGAAAAAGAAATAAAAGGAAACCAAATCAGAAAAGAAGAAGTAAAACTGTCACTGTTTGCAGATGACATGATATTATGCATAGAGAATCCAAAAGATGCTACCAGAAAACTATTAGAGCTGACCAATGAATTTGGTTAAGTAGCAGGATACAAACTTGATGCACAGAAATCTCTTGCATTCCTATACACTAATGATGAAAAATCTGAAAGAGAAATTAAGGAAACAGTCCCATTTATCATTGCAACAAAAATAATAAAATACCTAGGAATAAACCTACCTAAGGAGACAAAAGACCTGTATGCAGAAAACTATGAGACACTGATGAAAGAAATTAAAGATGATACAAACAGATGGAGAGATATACCATGTTCTTGGATTGGAAGAATCAACATTGTGAAAATGACTATACTACCCAAAGCAATCTACAGATTCAGTGTAATCCCTACCAAGCTACCAATGGCATTTTTCACACAACTAGAACAAAAAATGTCACAATTTCTATGGAAACAGAAAAGACCCCAAATAGCAAAAGCAATCTTGAGAAAGAAAAACAGAGCTGGAGGGATCAGGCTCCTGGACTTCAGACTATACTACAAAGCTACAGTAATCAAGACAGTATAGTACTGGCACAAAAACAGAAATATAGATCAACGGAATAGGATAGAAAGCCCAGAGATAAACCATGCACATATGGTCACCTTATCTTTGTTAAAGGAGGCAAGAATATAAATGGAGAAAAGACAGCCTCTTCAATAAGTGGTGGTGGGAAAACTGGACAACTACATATAAAAGAATGGAATTAGAACACTCCCTAACACCATACACAAAAATAAACTCAAAATGGATCAAAGACCTAAATGTAAGGCCAGACACTATAAAACTCGTAGAGGAAAACATAGGCAGAACAGTCCATGACATAAATCACAGCAAGATCCTTTTTGACCCACCTCCTAGAGAAATGGAAATAAATACAAAAATAAACAAATGGGACCTAATGAAACTTAAAATCTTTTGCACAGCAAAGGAAGCCATAAACAAGATGAAAAGACAACCCTCAGAATGGGAGAAAATATTTGCAAATGAAGCAACTGACAGAGGATTAATCTCCAAAATATACAAGCAGCTCATGCAGCTCAATATCAAAAACACAAACAACCCAATCCAAAAATGGGTAGAAGACCTAAATAGACGTTTCTCCCAAGAAGATATACAGATTGCCAACAAATACATGAAAGGATGCTCAGCATCACTAATCATTAGAGAAATGCAAATCAAAACCACAATGAGGTATCACCTCACACCTGTCAGAATGGCCATCATCAAAAAATCTACAAACAATAAATGCTGGAGAGGGTGTGGAGAAAAGGGAACCTTCTTGCACTGTTGGTGGGAATTTAAATTGATACAGCCACTATGGAGAACAGTATGGAGGCTCCTTAAAAAACTAAAAGTAGAACTACCATATGACCCAGCAATCCCACTACTGTGCATATACCCTGAGAAAACCATAATTCAAAAAGAGACATGTACCACAATGTTCATTTCAGCTCTATTTACAATAGCCAGGACATGGAAGCAACCTAAGTGTCCATCGACAGATGAATGGATAAAGAAGATGTGGCACATACATAGAATGGAATATTACTTGGCCATAAAAGTAAATGAAATTGAGTTATTTGTACTGAGGTGGATGTACCTAGAGACTGTCATACAGAGTGAAGTAAGTCAGAAAGAGAAAAACAAATACTGTATGCTAACACATATATATGGAATCTAAAAAAACAAAAAAATGGTCTGAAGAACCTAGGGGTCGGACAAGAATAAAGATGCAGACATAGAGAATGGGCTTGAGGACATGGGGAGGGGAAGGGTAAGCTGGGACAAAGTGAGAGAGTGGCATGGACATATATACAGTACCAAATGTAAAATAGATAGCTAGTGGGAAGCAGTCGCATAGCACAGGGAGATCAGCTCTGTGTTTTGTGTCCACCTAGAGGGGTGGGATAGGGAGGGTGGGAGGCAGACGCAAGAGTAAGGAGATATGGGGAAGTATGTATGTATAGCTGATTCACTTTCTTATACAGCAGAAAGTAATACACCAGTGTAAAGCAATTATACTCTAATAAAAATGTTAAAAAATATATATATATATATATATACTAGTACAAACAATTCGAAAATTCAGGAGAACTTTTAAGTAGTAAAATATAAAATTAATAGATAATGACAAGTCTTCTGTAAAAAAAAAAAAAAAAAAAATTATTTCCTCTACGTAACAGCTATGGTCACCCGGTTGAACAGTTTGGGAAACACTGATCAAGCTAACCCTCCACTTTTGCCACATTGGTCTATTTAACCCCAAATGAGCCTTTGAACTTCATCTGCCATGGTTTTCCTTATCTGTTCCCCTATTTTGGAAAATTCTTCATTATTCACTCTATCCTTCTAAGCTCATCCAAATCAAATGCCACCTCCTTCATGAAGCCCACCTTGATTATCTCACCTCGGAATGATGTTGCTTTTTTCCTGACTTTTAAAGCATTTTAGTTACTGCCTCATATTGTTCCTTTTACCATTTATGTTTACAATATTACTCTTTCCATCTTTAGACTTATGAAATGAGCTGATAAGTCTCTTGAAGGCATTGATCGTTTTACTTTTTACATTGAAAGGCAGAATTATGAAAGAACATGAGCTTTGTAATAAGACTAGTAGTTATTCCAGTCACATTTCAGCTAACCAGCTGCATGGCTTTGGGCGAGTTACCCAGCCTCAGTAAGCCTCAGTTTTCTCATCTGTAAAATAGGGATAATAAAGTACCTCCTTGTTAGAAGTGTCATGAAGATCAAATGAGACCATGGTCAGTATCTGACATGTTGTAAGCAATTAATACATGTCAGCTGCTATTATTATTATAATTTCTGTTACTACTACTACTACAAAAAAACAATCGCCTTTTTCTGTTATAGTGACTGTACATGTCCAATATTTCAGGGCATCAAAATTTCTGAATAGTTTGATATTTTGGCATCCGAAGAGACTGCTTCTCTCTTTGCAAAGAGAGGTATATTGGATAAACCCATCACCTAGCAAGAAATGGTTTTCTTTCCAGAGAGGGAAGGCCTGTGGCTGTAATAGCCATGCTTCCTGGATTTTCTGGTCCACACAGATTTTAAGAGTAAATCTCGTCAGCAAACAAGAAATGAGTCCAACACATCTGATTTCTGGTTCACTGTGAATTCTGTGTGTTGTGTGAAGAGGTGCTTGGTTCCTGCTAGTGATTGACTTGCCTGGTCTACGTGGCCTGGACGTCAGGGGCCATGCAGCTAGAGTCAGTGTCTGGGCAGAATCAGCATTTGATTGCTTTAGTCTAGGTTTCACTTGAATCTTGACATATTGTCTGATATTAAAGTTCATCAAAAGAAAATGCCAAGTGTTCTTTTATCTCATACATAGTAGTTATATGTGAATTAAGATAAAAGAGCAACATATATGGATACATATTTTTCATGTTTCTATTCATTCAGTACTGTAAATGTTTATTGAGTACACACTATGCGCTAGGCATGGTTACAGGCATTTGTGATATAACAGTAAGCAAAAGACAGACATCTTTATTATAATGGCATTTAATTCTGGCTGGAGAAGACAGAAAACAAACAAGTAAACAAATGAAGATATAACATACAAAGTGGTGGGAAGTGCTATGAGAAAAATCAAAGCAAGGGTATGAGGGATGCAGAGTTGGGGAGGTCAGGGAAGGTCTCTGGGTTAAGGTGACATTTGAGTAAAGGTGTGAAGGAAATGTGAGAAGCAGGTAGGTTAAGGAACTCTGGAAAGGAAAAGGACCCTGTCACCTAATAGGTGAGAGAAGAAAGCCGAGATAAAGGGAAAGAATGGCTTGAAGCTAGATAAAGAAACACACCCGATTTTCGGGCCAAGTTTGTATTTTATCTGATGTAAAGGAATTGGGAAGCCATGGGTGGGTGTTAAGGGGAAGCACTGCATTTGCCTTCTTAAAAGATCCTTCTGGCAGCGTGGAGTGGAGAGTGGGCTGGAGAGAGTCAGGTGGGTATGGAGAGAGGGGTGGGGGGATATGACAGTAGCTCAGGTGGGAGATGATGCTGGCTTGGACTGGACCAGGGGTTGTTAACCTCAGCACTAGTGGTATTTTGAGCTGTATAATCTTTGCCGTTGGGGGCTGTCCTGGGCAGTGCAGGATGTTTAGAAGTTGCTCTAGTCTCTGCCAACTGTATGTCAGTAGCATCCTCTCTCCCCAGTTGTGACAACTCCAGATAAATATCCCCTGAGAGGTGAAGTTGCCCCCGATTGAGAATCACTGGATTGCGCAGTTGGTAGAGATAGATGGAAGAGGATGGATGTGAGAGGTCCGAGGAGGTAGAGTCAATGAGACGTGGTGTACATGGGCTGGTGATGAAGAAAAAGAAGAAGGAGAGAGAGGAGCCGGGAGCCTGGCCTGGATGGATGGGCTGTTACTGCCATATTGGAGGAGGGGCAGGCTTGCTGCCAAAGACACACAGGTCAGTTCTGGAAGGGCAGCTCTGGGGCAGCCCAGGAGACTCCTACACCCCTCCCTGCCAGGTGGAGATGCGAGCAGCAAGGCCTGGAGTACAGCAGAGGGACCTGGGTGGAGAGGCAGGTTTTTACACTGGTGTCTGGTGGCTGGTGATGGGAGTAGATGGGACCAAATTAAGGAGCTATTTAGAGGGAGAAAGGAAAGATGAGGGCTGAGGGTAAAGCCACAGAAACCCAAAGGGCTAAGGCCTTCATGAGCAGCCAGCAAGAAGGCCAGAAAACTCCCTGGAGTTTGTGATTAACCTGGACACTGCACAGGAAATAGCGTGGTGATCAAGATAGGGGGCTCTGGAGTTCAACCACCTGGCTTTGCATCCTGATTCCACCCCTTAAATTTACACGCTCGTGGACACATTACTTAGCCTTTCCAAGCCTTGCAGTGATGCCGGGAGGGATTAGATGTAATGTTGTATTTTAAATCTTTAACTCAGTGCCTGGCTTGTAGGAGGTGCTCAGTTAATGTTAAATGTAGGAAGAGGTGTGGAGAGGAGCAAAGCTGTGGATGCTGCGTGTACACGGAGATGATGGAGATGGAGATGGAGATGGAGATGGAGATGGAGATGGAGATGGAGATATTCTCTGCAGATGTTCAACTGGAGGCCCCTGGCAGCGCGCACAGAAGAAGCAGCAGCATCTCAGCTAGCGTGCCTGAATAGGATCTGCTGAAACCCTACACAGCCTGAAGCCGACGTGCTGGTGTGTAATGTAATGAAAGGTGTTTCCCTCCCTACGGGGCTCAACTGATACAATTTAGAGTCTCAAATTCCAGAGCTTAATTGTTCGTTCTACATGCAAGATAGCCCAGCTCAGCACACCTGTGGACTAAGATCTTTTGATGCAACAAAGCCTGTCTTTTTTTTTTTTTTTTTAAAGGGATTTTTTCTTTTTTTTTTTTTTTTTTTATTGGTAGTAGGGTTTTATTTATTTATTTTTGGCTGTGCTGGGTCTTTGGTTCGTGCGAGGGCTTTCTCTAGTTGCGGCAAGTGGGGGCCACTCTTCATCGCGGTGCGGGGACCGCTCTTCATCGCGGTGCGCGGGCCTTTCACTATCGCGGCCCCTCCCGTTGCGGGGCACAGGCTCCAGACGCGCAGGCTCAGTAGTTGTGGCTCACGGGCCCAGCTGCTCCGTGGCATGTGGGATCTTCCCAGACCAGGGCTCGAACCCGTGTCCCCTGCATTAGCAGGCAGACTCTCAACCACTGCGCCACCAGGGAAGCCCAAGCCTGTCTTTTATTAAGCTCTTTGCAAGCAGTCAAAATAAGACCAAACGTCCATGTGTCACTAACTATGCACGAGGACGTAAAACAAGCCAGCGCAGTGAGGACTGCACAGTAAATGCGCAAAATAGCAAGTGAATCCCGGGGCTCTGGAAAATACAGTTACATGATTAATGTAACCAGGGTTAGATATAAAATAAAATTAAATATTTTATATGTAGAGAAGCACCTACACAGACATAAAATTCCCTATTAGTTGTATTTGAGGTTTAGTAGCCATGTTGAATCGATAAAAAATGATTTAGAACGGATGGTTTCCAGCAGCTGGTTGCGCTTTCAGTCTTCCATAAAGAAGTTAAAATTAATTTTAATATGTTGATGGTGCTTATTGATGATAATATTCATAATAAATATCCATTGGAAAAATTCTCTGGCACATCTATGTGACTGGGAGGTCAAAAATGTTAATGACAATCACAACTACAAAATGCAATTCAGTCAATTACTTTAATTAAATCTAAAACTACTTTATGTCCTCTCATTTATATAGTAAACTAATAGTGGGGAAAGGGCATCATCTTTATCTGGCTCATTTTAGAGTCCAAAGATGTGGTCTCAGATTGTGTTTTCACATTGGTAGCTCTGACAAGTTTGTGGAACATTTAAGGTAATTATGGGTCTTACAAGTAATGCTGCTGCTTCTATAAGGGGGAAAAAGGTGGAGATTTCCTTTTGAATGCAGTTTTGTAGAAGGAGAATTTTCCCTTCACAGATGCTAATCTTGTATTTACAGACTGGGTTATGTTGGATGGAGCCAACATTCCAGGGTAAACGGTAGAAACGTCTACACTTCAGTGAATCCTTTTTAATTATATTGTTTGGTAACAGAAGAAAAGGAACACAGCTGTCTGAAGTTCTCACCGCCACACAGGTTCAAGTGCTTATAACTCACTCAGTCATTATAACCCTAAGAAATGTTTTGTTTTTTTTTTAAATTGTGGTGTCATATGAAACTTTTTATTCCTTATGCCTTAATGTTGTTGAACTTGGAAAGCAGAAAGGTGAGCATTTTAAAGAATGAGTCAATTAATCAACAGTTTATTCAGTCCTTCTACAGATATTTAATGCCTACTATAGGCCAAGTAGTGTTGTGGGCATCTAAATACAGCTGTGAACCACACAGACGAAATCCTGACCCTCCCCTCAAGGGGCTTACCTTTAGTTTGAGTGAAATGAGAAAACAAACAAGTGAATTGAATAATATTAGAGAGTGGCAAAGATCATGGGAAAAGTGCAGGATGATGGTAGGGTGACTGACTTTTCAAGTATGCCCAGAACTGTTCTGCTTTTAGCACAGAAAGTCCTGCATCCCAGGAAATCCCTCTGGTCGAGGCAAACTGGGATGATTGGCCACCCTTGTAATGGGAAAGAGAGTGACTAAGAGAAAGCCATCTTTTGGATGAGGGGTCAGGGAAGGCCTCCCTGGGGAAGTGACCTTTGACTTGAGACAAGAATGATACAAAAGAGCTGTCTTCACATATCTGTCGAGCTATCAGGATGAGGCTCATCCCCTCCTAGAGATGTTCCAGAAAGGAATTTGTGCTTTGAAAATATGAATAAACATTTATGGAGTATTTTCCATGGGTCAGACAATGTAAATATTTTATATTATTCAATTCTTCAACCCAAGTGACAGGCATTATTATTCCCATTTTACAAGTCAGACATAAAGTGACAAATATTATCTGAAGTCTTGAGGCTAATAAGTAGAGAGTTGGGATAAAATTTTGCTCTGCCTGAGTTCAAAGTTCACCCCAAGGAGAGTGAGTTTGACCTATTTTTAGGAGAAAGAATCACTTCCTGCTTGGAGGGGAGATATAAACAGACCTTTTATTTCATGGAGCCCAGACTATTGCTATATAGCCCATTAAAACTCCACTAAACTGGATTAGCTTGGACATTATTCTTTATTTAATCTAGACCTGACAGCATCTGCATTAAGCAGCCTCTAAAGAGTAAGCTGTCTCCTAAAGAGCTCAGGATTCCTTGGGGAAATATGTTGGGATACAAAGGCAAGACTTAGAGTTTCTGCAAATCACAGATGAGGTAAAAAGCAAAAAATATACCTTTTTTTTTTTTAAGCATAACTGTGATCCTATTTATCTCTGGGCTAGTGTTGCCTGTGGACAGATTAGGAGGCATATATTTTTGTCTTATTATTTAGCTTCTGGCATGTGTGCATTCCTTAAGTCTTTTCAGAGCAGACCTTGTGTATTATATCTTTGGATTTTCCACTGCAACTAACATAGGTCCTTGCATGTAGTATGAAATCCATAAATATATGCTGAAATTCAAATATTTGTAGGATCAGCATTGGTATCCTAATAGAGTGAAGATTATAAATTTAAGGAACTTTCTACAAGATAACTTCTGAAGTGACTCACTTCTGGGTTTGGCTAACAACCATTTAGACCCCAAAAGGAACACTATCCCTTGCCATTGTTATATTTTAACCCAACTCATGCCATGATGACAAACTTTGAATATATAAATTTATTTACATTAAAATGCAAATAAAGAAAGCAATTCTAGAATTGCTTGGTAGAATTGATAGTGTGAGGGCATTAAAACAAACAAACAAAAAAAACCTCCACCATAAAAGCAATGAGAACACTGGCAAAAATCATCAAAAACAACTTTATCAGAACTCTGGAAATTAACCAAAGATTTACAGTAACCCAAAAAGTGTTTATTCAAGGAAGATGACTAAATGATGGTAAGAAGAGTGAGTGCTGTGACATTTTTAACTTGTCCATGTCCCATCCCACTCTCCCCAGTTCTGTAGTAGCCTTGAACACCAACAGCCTCATAAGTATGGTAGGTATGAAAATGAGTAGCCTAGAAGCCATTGAAGTGGGTAGAATGGTATTAAAGCTCCCCACAGGCCCCATCCCCAGAAAGCTGTCACTATTTGACCTGTCTCACTACTTGTCTTTATTTGATCTGACTCAGAGCTCACTCTGTACAAAATGCCTTTTCTCTAGGGTATTGGTTAAAAACAATCAGTGGCACTGTTTAACTTAGCAGCTGTCTCAGTTGCTGATAACATTTGGAGCTACCACGAGACTACGCAAGACATTAAAAAGGAAAAACTGGGGAGTAAGATGTCTACAGAGGGCTTTGAAAAGTTCCAACATATTCCAGGGAACCTAGAAGCCCACATGTGACTGCAGGGCTATGCACATGCCCAGGAAAGACCCGAGAAGGTTCTAATCTCTCACCTGTGGCTGATCTTGTATAAGCAGGAAGTAAGGCTAAAGTGGAGTTCTCAACTGCCTGGCTGAGCATTGAAAGTACCTCTTCCCCCTTTCAGAGCTTCTTGGCAAATGCTGCGAGATTTATTGATTCAAATTATTTAATGAAATCTTTGACTAATCATGAGCTGACAGTATCTATATCGAGATTTCATTGGCTGCACATGACAAAGATAATAGACTTTACTGAATTAGTTCAAGCCAGTAACAAAAAAAGCAGCAACAAAAATAAAAACTTCTACAGCAATGAATCCTGGGCTGGGGGGATCTTATTTACAGAGCAACCACATCATATTTTTTAAAGAGTTTAGTTTTCAAAGAAACAGGAAAGTATGGCTCACTCTCAGGGAAAAAGCAGTGAAAAGAAACTGTTCCTAAAGTAGCTCAGGTGTTGGACTTACAAGACAAATACTTTAAAAGAACAAAGGGAAAATATATCTAAATAATTAAAGGAAAATATGAGAATAATATTTCATCAAGTAGATGATATCAATAAAAAGATAGAAATTTAAAGAAAAAGAACCAAATAGAATTTTTGGAGTTGAAAAGTACGAAAATTGAAATGAAGAATTTCCTAGAGGGGCTCAAAAGCAGATTTGAACTGACAGAGGAAAGAATCAGTGAGCTTGAAGATAGTTTATTGAGATTATCGAAGGCTGAGAAACAGAAAGAAAAAAAATGAATAAAAATAAATGGCACCTCAGATACCTATGGAACACTATCCAATGTATACATATAATGGGAGTCACAGAAGAAAAGGAGAGAGAAAAGAGTTGGAAAAGCATTTGAGGGAATAATAGCTGATATCTTCCGAAATTTGATGAAAAACATTAATCTGAACATTCAAGAATCTCAAAAAACTCCAAGTAGGATAAACTTAGAGAGAGCCACACCTAGCTACATCATGAAATTATTCCCAGATAAACAAAACTGAGAGATTGTGGCTAGCACACCTGCCCTACAAGAAATACTAAAGGGAGTTCTTCAGGCTGAAGTAGAATGATGCTAGACAGTAGCTCATAAATGTATGAGTACCTACATAGGTCCTACATAGGTACCTACATAGGTAAGTATAGAAGATGGTATAAATGTGTTTTTTGCTTTTAAAACTTTTCTTGTCTTATTTTATTTAAAAGTCAACTGCATGAAGCAAGAATTATAAAACTGTGTTGATGTCCTTACAATGTTTAAAGCTAATGACAATAATAATTGCACAAAAGTGGGGGAGAAAACGGAGGTATATTGGTACCTCCAATACTATACAAAGTTTTGGTATGGTATTGAAATTAAGTTGGTATTAATCCAAACTAGATTATTGTAAATTAGGATGTTGATTATAATACCCTGGGCAACTACTAAGAAAATAACAAAAAAATATTAAAACAAATAGCAAGGACATTAAAATAGTATACTATAAAATATCTAGCTAACACAAAAGAAAGCAGTTGTGGATGAATAGTGAAACAAAAAAAGACATAAGCTATATAGAGAACAAATAGCAAAATGGCAGATATATAACCTATCTTATCAGTAATTACCTAATGTAGATGGACTAACCACTTCAATCAAAGGCAGAGATTGGCAAAATGGATATAAAACATGATTTAACTATATGCTGTCTATAAGAGACACACTTGAGATCAAAGACACAAGTAGGACAAAAGTAAAAGAATAGGAAAACCTATACCAGTTAAACAGTAACCAAAAGAGAGCTGGAGTGGCTATACTAAGTCATATTAAATAGGCTTTAAGACAAGTTGTTACTAGATATAAGGAATGGCATTTTATAATAGTAAAAGGATCAGTCCATCAGGAAGACTTAACAATGATATACATATATGTACCCCCAAACAGAGTACCAAAATATATTAAACAAAAACTGACATAACTGAAGTGAGACATAGAGAATCCCACAGTAATTGTTGGAGACTTCAGTACTCCACTTTCAAAAATGGATAGACCAACTAAACAGAAAATCAAAAAGAAAACAGAAAACTCAAACAACAGTGTAAACCCACAAGACCTGACAGACATCCAGAGAAGTCTCCACCCAACAACTACAGAATACAAATTCTTCTCAAGTACATGTGAAACATTCTCCAGGAAAGACCAGAATAAGTTTAAAAGGATTGAAATCACACAAAGTATATAAGTATATTCTTTGACTACCATGGAATGAAATTAGAGATCAATAACAAGAATTTTTGGAAGATTTACCAATATATGGAAATTAAACTACATACTTCTAATTAATCAATGAGCCAAAGAGTAAATCACAAAGGCAAATTCTTAAATACTTTGAGATGAATGAAAAGGAAAACAAAACCTGCAAAACTTATGGGATGCAGCTAAAGCAGTGCCTATAGGAAAATTTTATGATGGTAAGCACCTATGTTAAAAGGAAGAAAGATCTCAAATCAATAGCCAAAAGTTCTACCTTAAGAAACTAGAGAAAGAAGAGCCTATTAAAGCCAAAGCACGCAAGGGAATAATAAAGAATAGAGCAGCAATAAATGAGATAGAGGTTAAAAAGCAATAGAAAAAATTAACCCCCAAAGTTGGTTATTTGAAAAGATCAACAAAATTGACAAATCTTGGGAATTCTCTGGTGGTTCAGTGGTTAGGACTCAAAGCTTCCACTGCAGGGGGCACGTGTTCAATCCCTGGTCAGGGAACTAAGATCCCACATGTCTCGCAGCCAAAAAACAAAACATAAAACAGAAGCAGTATTGTAACAAATTTAATAAAGACTTTAAAAATGGTCCACATCAAAAAAAAAAAAATCTTAAAATAAAAAGAAAAAAAAAAGAAAAATCTTTAACTAGATTGATCAAGAAAAAAAGAGAGAAGACTCAGATTACTAACAATTAGGAATAAAACAGGGGCATCTCTAGTCACCTTAATAAAATAAAAAAGGATTGTAAGGGAAAACTACGACCAATCATTGCTAACAAATTATATAATCTAGATGGAAACAAACAAATGGCTAGAAACACACAAACTACTGAAACTGATTTGAGAAGAAATACAATATGGGAATAGACCAATAAAAAGTAAAGAGATTGAATTAGAAATCAAAACAATTTCCACAACAAAAAGCCAAGGCTTGATGCCTTCACTAAGTCTTTCAAATATTTAAAAAATACACAATGAGACCAGAATTACCCAGATATTACCCTGATATCAAAAACAGACATTGACATCACAAGAAAAGAGCTACAGACTATTATCCTCTAATAACATAGCCATAAATATCCTCAACAAAATGCTAACAAACCAAGTCCTGCAAACATATAAAAAGGATCATTTACCATGATTAATTTAGCACATGAAAGTTTAGCAAGATTAGTTTAGCATATAAAAATCAGTCTATTTGATACAATATACAAAAAGAATAAAAAACACATACCACATACTCATCTTAACAGAAGTAGAAAAAGCATTTGAAAATATTTAACACCCATTTATGATAAAAACACAGAACAAACCAGGAATAGAAGGGAACTTTCTTAAGCTGCACAAATCACCCATGAAAGATATATAGCTAATTGCATACTTAATGGTGAAAGATCAAGATCAAAAACAAGATCAGGAACAAGAGAAAGATGTCTGCTCTTTCCACTTCAATTCTACATTATACTGGCCATTCTAGCCAGGGCAATTGGACAAGAAAAGGAAATAAAAGTCATCTAGACTGAAAAGAAAGAAATAAAACCTCTATTTGAAGATGACTAATCCTGTTTATAGAAAATCCTAAGAAATCCACTAAAAAATTGTTAGAGCTAATAGGTAAGTTTATCAAGGTTGCATAATACAAGATCAATATAAAAAAAACAATTGTATTTCTATACACTAGTAATGAAAAACTGGAAATAAAATTAAGAAAACAATTCCGTTTTTTCTTGTTTTATTCATTTTTCTTTCACTTTTATTGAGATATAATTGACATACAGCACTATATGAGTTTAAAGTGTACAGCATAATATTTTACTTACATACATCATGAAATGATTACCACAATAAGTTTAGTGAACATCCATCATCTAATATAGATACAAGATAAAAGAAAAAGATAAAAACTTAGTTTTTCCTTGGGATAACTCTTAGGATTTACTCTTTTAACTTTCACATATAACATCCATCAGTGTTAACTATATTAACCATGTTGTACATAACATCCCTATTATTATTTATCTTATAACTGGAAGTTTGTACTTTTGACTGCCTTCACTCAATTCCCTCTTCCCCCAATCCCACCTCCGGTAACCGCAAGTCTGATCTCTTTTTCTCCCAGTTTGTTTGTTTTTTGAAGTATAATTGACCTACGACATTATGTTAGTTCCTAGTGCTCAACATAGTGATTTGTTACTTCTGTACATTATAGAATAATCACCATGATAAGTCTAGTTATCATACCATCTGTCTCCATATAAAGATACTATATTATTACTGACTCTATCTCCTATACTGTACATTTCATCCCCATGACTCACTTATTTTGTAACTAGAAGTTTGTCCCTCTTAATTTCCCTCACCTATTTCACTCATTCCCCCATAACCCTCCCCTCTGGCAACCACTAATTTGTTTTCTGTATCTGTGAGTCTGTTTCTGCTTTGTTATGTCCATTTGTTTTGTTTTTTAGATTCAACATATAAGTGAAATCATACGGTATTTGTCTTTCACTGTCTGACTTATTTCAGTTAGCATAATACCCTCTAGGTCCATGCAGGTTGCTGCAAATGGCAATATTTAATTCTTTTTAATGGCTGAGTAATATTTCATTATATTATTACCACATCTTCGTTGGTTCATTGGGCGTTTAGGTTGCATCCATATCTTGGCTATTGTGAATAATGCTGCAATAAACACAGAGATGCATATATCTTTTCGAATTACTGTTTTTGTTTTCTTTGGAAAAATACCCAGAAATTGAATTGTTGGATTGTATGGTAGTTCTATTTTAAATTTTTTTCTTATTTTAAGTTTTTGTTTTGTTTTTTTCTTTCTATTTTTAATATTTTGAGGAACCACCATACTGTTCTCCATAGTGGCTGTACCAATTTACATTCCCACCAACAGTGCAGGAGGGATTCCTTTTCTCTACATCCCCACTAGCACTTGTTAGTTGTTGTCTTTTTGATAATAGCCATTCTGACAGGTGTGAGATGATATCTCATTGTTGTTTTGATTTACATTTCCCTAATGATTAGTGATGTTGAGAATCTTTTCATATGTCTGTTGGCCATCTGTTATGTCTTATTTGGAAAAATGTCTATTCAGCTCCTCTGCCCATTTTTCAATTGTTTGTTTGTTTGAAGTTGAGTTGTATGTGTTCTTTGTATATTTTAGATATTAATCTCTTATCAGATATATTGTTTGCAAATATTTTCTCCCATTCCATAGGTGGCCTTTTCATTCTGTTGATGATTTCCTTTGCTGTGCAAGAGCTTTTTAATTTGATGTATTCCCATTTATTTATTTTTGCTTTTGTTTCCATTGCCTGAGGAGACATCTAAAAACATACTGCTAAGACCAATGTCAAAGAGTGTACTATCTATGGTTTCCTCCAGGAGTTTTATGGTTTTAGGCCTTACATTTAAGTCTTTAATCCATTTTAAGTTTATTTTTGTAAATAGTTGAGAAAGCAGTCCAGTTTGATTCTTTTGCATGTAACTATTCAGGTTTCCCAGCATCATTTATTCAAGAGGCTATCTTTTCCTCATTGTATATTCTTGCCTCTTTTGTTTCAAATTAATTGACCATGTAAGTGTGGGTTCATTTCTGGGTTCTCTGTTCCACTGATCTATGTGTCTGGTTTTTTTTTGTCCAGTGTCATACTGTTTTGATAACTGTAGCTTTTTGTAATATAGTTTGAAATCAAGGAATGTGATACCTTCAGCTTTGTTCTTCTTTATCAAGATTGTTTTGGTTATTCAGGGTCTTTTGTGTTTCCATACAAATTTTAGAATTATTTATTCTAGTTCTGTAAAACATGCCACCAGTATTTTGATAGGGGTTGCATCAAATCTGTAGATTGCCTTGGTTAGTATGGTCATTTCAACAATATTAATTCTTCCAATTCCTGAGCATGGTATATCTTTCCATGTGCTTTTGTTGTCTTCAATTTCTTTCATCAGTGTCTTATAGTTTTCTGAGTATAGGTTTTTACCTACTTAGTGAGTTTTATTCCAAGATATTTTATTCTTTTTGATGCAGTTGTAGATGGGATTGTTTTCTTAATTTCTCTTTCTGATAGTTTGTTGTTAGTGTATAGAAACAAAACAGATTTTTGTATGTTAATTTTGTATCCTGAAATTTGCTGAATTCATTTATTAGTTCTAATAGTTTTTTGGTGGTGTCTTTAGGATTTTCTTTGTATAGTATCATGTCATCTGCAAACAGTGGCAGTTTTACTTCTTCCCTGCAATTTGGATTCATTTTATTTCTTTTTCTTGTTTGATTTCTGTTGTTAGGAAAAGTGCAATACTGATGCACTAAAAACTACCAAATATCAGTGAAAGAAATTGAAGAAGACCTAAATAAAGAGAAAGATGTCTCATGTTCATGGATTGGAGGAAAATATTGTTCAAACGGCAACAATTCCCCAAATGATCTGCAGATTCAAGCCAATCCCATTCAAAATCTCACCTTATTTTTTCCTTTACATTGACAAACTGATCCTAAAATTTAAATGTAAATGAAAACAACCCAGAATAGACGATCTTGAAAAACAACAAAGTGGGAGGACTCACATTTTTCAATTTGATGCTTACTATAAAGGTATAATAATCAAGACAGTGTGGTTCTGACATAAGGATAGACATTTAGATCAATGGAATAGAATTAATAATCCAGAAACAAACCCACACTTGTACAATCAATTGATTTTTGACAAGGGTGACAAGAGAATTCACTGTAGTAAAGAATAATCTTCCTAAAAATGATGCTAGGACAACAGGAAATCCACCTGCAAAATACTTAATTTGGATCCCTACCCCACAGCATATCCAACAATTAACTAAAAATGGATCATAGTCCTAAAGGTACCCAGATAAAACTACAAGAATGAATTAGGCAATGGTTTCCTAGATAACACCAAAAGCAAAAGCAGCAAAAGCAAAAATAGGTAAATTGGGCTTTATTAAAATTATATTAAAATTTTTGTGCTTCAAAAAACATCATCAAGAAAGTAAAAACACAACCCACACAATATGGGAAAATATTTTCAAATCATATATCCCATAAGGGACTTATATCCATAATACACCAAATATAATTGAACAATAAAAAGAAATAATCCAATTAAAAATGGACAAAGAATTTGAATAGACAGTTTTCTAAAGGAGATATACAAAGGGCCAATAAGCACATGAAAAGATGCTCATTATCATTAGTCGTTAGGGAAATGCAAATCAAAACCACAGTGAGATTCCACTTCACACCCACTGGCCTGGCTAAAATAAAAAAGACAACAAAAAGTGTTGATGAGGATGTAGAGAAATTGGAACCCTTATGCATTGTTAGTAAGACTGTGAAATGATGCAGCCACCTTGGGAAACAGTTTGGCAGTTTCTTAAAATGTTAAACATAGAGTTACCATATGACCCAGCAATTCTACACTTAGATATATTCCCAGGAGAATTAAAAATATATGTCCCCACAAAACTTCTTCAGGAATGTTCTGAGCAGCATTATTTATAATGACCCCAAAATGAAAGCAACCCAAATGTTCTTCAAGTGATGATTAGAAAAACAAAATGTGGTATAGTCATACAATGGATTTTATTTAGTCATAAAAAGGAATGAAGTGTTAATACAACACAGATGAACCTTAAAATATCATACTAAATGTAAGAAGCAAGACACAAAAGGCCACATATTATATGATTCCATTTATACGAAATATCCAAAACAAGCAAATGCATAGAGACAGGAATTAGATTAGTGGTCAACAGGGGTTGGGAGAGGGGGATACAGGGAGTAACTGCTAATGAATGCAGGGTTTATTTTTGGAGTGATGAAAATGTTCTGAAATTAGATAGTGGTGATGGTTGCACAACTCTGGGAACATACTAAAAGCCATTGAACTGTGCACTTAAATAAAAAGGGTACATTGTATAGTATGTAAATTTTATTTCAATAATACTATCATAGAAAATACTTTGTAAGTCAACTTCTATGAGAAAAAATAGACATCTTAATAGATAAATTTCTATAAGATAAAATAAGTGCGGCAAGGATTCAGAATTGTCCTCTAACATCCAACTTTCTCCTGTTTTAGGTGATTATAAGGCTATTTAGCTGGATTGTATTCCCCAGCTGCCCTTGCAGGTAGGAGTAACTATTTGACTAAATGTTGGCCTACAGTGTAAGATTAAAAGGTTTTGTGAAATTGCTCTTTTGTTCTTTTATTTTTTATTTTATTTTTTTAATTAATTAATTATTTATTTATTTATGGCTGTGTTGGGTCTTCGTTTCTGTGCGAGGGCTTTCTCTAGCTGCAGCAAGTGGGGGCCACTCTTCATCGCGGTGCACGGGCCTCTCATTATCGCGGCCTCTCTTGTTGTGGAGCACAGGCTCCAGACGCGCAGGCTCAGTAATTGTGGCTCACGGGCCTAGTTGCTCCGCAGCATGTGGGATCCTCCCAGACCAGGGCTTGAACCCGTGTCCCCTGCATTGGCAGGCAGATTCTCAACCACTGCGCCACCAGGGAAGCCCTCTTTTGTTCTTTTAGAGGGAAGTTGCTGGCCCTCTACTTCCTCCTTCCCATTCTAGGCAGGCTGAAGCCTGGACTTGGGGGTAGTGAGCCATCTTTGTACAGGCCGTCAAGAGCAACCCCTTAAGGCATGCCATACAGCAAGATGAAAGGAAGCTGGGTCGCTTGAGGAGGAGAACCTTTTGAATCACTCTGATGTGATGGAGGAATAAACTCTCTGCCATATATTGGCTATTGTTATTTTGGACACTTTCAAAGCAGTCAAATCAATCTTCCAACATCTTTGGGATCATGATAATTCTTATAAAAGATTGTTTTTCTTTCTATAGATTTATGCTCAGATGGTTTCAAATGAACAGCACTGAGGGTACGACGAGGATAAACGGGGCGTCGTCCTTTTCCTCTGTGAGTTCAAAGTAAAGGGGAAGCATTTGTCATGTGCATAAATAGTGAATGTAAAAAAACAACAGAAACCAGAGATTCAGGTAGAATTTTGTGGGGAGTAAAGGAGGGCTGGGGAAGACTGTGCGGATAGGGTAGGCACGAATTAGAAAAACCATTTGCTAGCAGAGGAAGGTAATATCATTTCTCATTCCATTTTATACGTTTTTGTTATATAATGTATTTTTGTGTTTTGATAATGTGGAGTTGTTATTATTGTCAAAAACTTTTTATTTTGAAATGATCTTAGAGTAACGGAAGAATTCAAAGGTAGTGCAGAAAATTCCTATATACCCTTCACCCAGTTTGCCCTAATGCTAACCTCTGATACTAAGAAATTAACTACAGTTAAGTACAGTACTATTAACGGAAGTCCAGACTATCAGATTTCACCAGTTTTTCCTTGAATGTTTTTTTACTTCTGTTCCAGGATCCAATCCAGGATCCAGAGTCACATTTAATCTTTAACTTGTAAATTCCTCCTCAGCCAGCCTTAGAACACAGGCCATTCACAGACCATCTCTCCAGTCCATCTGAAGTCAAAAAGATTAGAATGGGAGCCCCGAAGTGCCAGTTCCAGGCCTAGATCTGTCATTAATGAAACTCTAGGCCTGTCAAGTGGATGGCTGTGGGAATCAAACATGAAAGCGCTCTGTAAATGATGGAGAACTATCCTCCCGTGAGATCATTTATTCATTCATCAATCACCCAGAAAATTTTTCCCGAGTGCCAGCCACCTCTGAGACACTGTGTTAGGCATAGGGCCACATAGCCCATGACTCGCATTCGTTGCTTGCCAGCAGCTCTAGTCCTGTAAGGCCGATCATTAAATATTTATGGAACGCCTACCACAGGCCCTATGACACCCTTTATGAACTTTCCATTAGCGTGCACTCCATGAATATTCCATTACAGGCCTGAAAGAGTTAATGCGCTGCCAATGCCTCCCCCCACCGGGGCCTGGGGAGTCCCGCACCACTCAGGGAAGGCTATAGATGCATTAGGCTCCAAGTATGTATTTTCTTTTCCCCTCTGTTTATGTCTCTGTTTTCTGTAAAGTCTCCTAAACTGCAGCCCTATCTACCAAGTTCTCTGACAATGCTATAAATTTCATTAAGAAGATGAAGCCTTATGGGGCAATTAACTCCAAAAGTGGTACAAAGCAATAGCGAGGAGATACTGGCCTGTAGTACTTAGCACTTAGCTCTGAAATTGAGATAAGCCCTATCAACTCGGGGTTGTGTTTAATGTTCGCTGCCGCTTCCAGACCACAGCTACAACCCAGCGGTCACCGTGTTAACACTCCCCAATATCTATTACAATTAGTTTTTGATTAAGAGGCCTAACATGGCTTTTGAAGCCTTTTATGTTGTGTCAAACGGCTAGTGATGGAGTGAGATGGTCGGACACCTCCCAGTAACAAAGCATCTTGTAAAAGGTTTCAAGTGAACTATTTTATCATCCTAATGGAAACCAGATGACTCTAACTCCCCCCTTAATTTCAACTATTTACTGAAGAGTCCTTGTTTTGAATTACTTAAAGATTTATTCTTAAACGACTACCTCATGCATCAAGAATCGCTAATAACAGAGCCATTTGGAATTTGGGAAAGCTTTTAAAGATGATGGAGGCGATTTTCACAGAAGGTTTATTTTATTTTATTATTTCTTTCAATTTTTAAAGGAGCAAATGCTTTGCCCTTTTCTGGTATTTAATTATTACTTTAATGATTGTTTAGGAGGCCTCTCTCTGAGTTATGCTTTCTCTGCTGGGGTTTCAGTCGATAGTCTTGGCCTATTTTCCAAGAGAGAGGTCGCTGGCATTTTGTGAGGAAAAACAAATTTCTGTAGTTATGTAAGATTTAATTCTGTGTGAATGGAAAATACATGTCATTTTTATAAAGGTACATTGGATCAAAGTAGAATTATTTAAAAGCTTTTTATGAACTATAAAATATACTTGTAAATTTAATCAAAATAGTACATAAATAAGATGTAACATGTGAATGTGAAACATACTAGCCTTTTTGACAACCTTTTTATTTTTTTTACTGTCTTGGTAGCCTTGGCCATGTCCCTGCTTTGAACCTCTGTTTTGTCATCTGTGATCTGGGTGTTGGACTAGATGCGCCCTGAGTCTTTGTTTACCACTAGGAGTCATTGATTCTGTGCTATCAAATGTGCTGGAAACTATTAGCCCCTGAAGTACAAAAGCTGCATTACAAGAGGCAGTGTGGCCTATGGGTTTAAGCCTTCTTAGTAGCTGTGTGTCCTTTGGTGTGATACCTGACCCACTGAGACTCAGGGTCCTTCCATGTAAAATAAGGACGATGTTATCTATGTCACAGGGTTACAACTAATAAATAAAATCAGGTATATAGAGTGCCCAGTAAATGGTAGTCTTTCAATAATTTCTATTTCCCTTTTTTTTCTTTCATATTCTGTCCTGTTTAGTGGTGTCTGGTACAATTGGAATGAATTTTGTTCCATGATATTTGTCACGTATATCATTATATTACAAATATTTAGTGAGCACTTGCTAAGTGCTGGGTGTCCTACCAGGTCTGGGAATCCTGAGATTAGAGGAAGAGTCTTTGTGCAGACATAAATTGGGTCAGTAGGCAGAGAATTTTAATAGAGTCTAACAGATAGAAATGAGCAGAGGAGGGGCGACTCCCCAGTCCAGATTGCATTTGGGGCTTTATCATTTGTAGGGTAACTCTTTTCATATATGGTCACATACATCATATGAGGGAGTCTTTCCAACCACGCCCTGAGCCTAGCAGGGCAGGTACTATCACCTCCACTTTACAGATGAGGAAGCCAAAGAACTGAACTGTTACTGTGTTTAATAAGATTCATAAGATTTTTAAAAATAGGACTTGCTATCACAAATGTCATTGCAGTTGAACATATGAAAGATTTAAACCAAAAAAAGCTACAACAGATTCATTCACGGGTATTTTACTTGTCAGAGTTTCCTTTCTAAGCATTATTGCTGAGAGGCCCATTCATTTTATTCATTTGGACATTCGCTCAACATTAATGTGCTGTTTTCCAAGTACAGGGCTAGGTGATGGAGGCTCAAAGGTGAAAAGAGTAGCCTCTACCTTCAACAAGGAGTTCAAGGTCCTGTGGGCAGATAGCTTTGTGCACCCATGGTCCCCATGACTGTAGAGCAGAGGTGGGGCTAAGACAGAGGTTGGCAGAGGTGCTTGAGGGAACACAGAGGAGAGGCACCCTGATCACCTGGACAGGAGTTAGGTGAGGCTTTCTGTAAAAGGAGGCACTTGAACTTAGGTGAATTTTATAGGACAAATAAGGAATTGCCCAGGTCAAGCGTAAGGGTGATGTGGAAAAGGCTTTAAGTTCAGAGAGGCCAGGAGAGATGAGAAAGCACGGCGAGCCAGGCCAGCTGCCAATGGTGAGCAGAAAGCATGGGGTGGGGATGTAACTGTGGAGAAGGGGAGATGGACCAGACAACGAGGCCATTAGACCACTCCAGCCCTCCCACACCACACTCAGAAACAAGATCTCACACATCCTCTGCAGTTTATCTTAACATCGACCCCACATTTAACTAGTAAACCAGCCCTGTACCTTGTTTTCTTTCTACTTCCTCTCTAACCCATCCTATTTACTGCCTTTGGCTAGTCTGGTTTTATAGTTCACCTTAGCAGTTGGTTAGACGCTGTTATTAGTATAACCAACCTTAAATAATTTGATTTTCAGGTTGGGTACGTCACAATATCTCCTGTGGGCTTGATAGTCAAACTACACATTTATTTAAAAATTGGTTTCCTCACATTATATTTGAAAGCATTGCTACTCACTCATCTGTAAACCATTAGGCCACATATAAAAAAGTATCTCATCTGACTTTTATTCACATGGTTCTGAAAGTAAGCTTTAGGTTCTTACTGATAGTCCACTTCTCAATTAAGTCTGTTGTCTTATTTTATTAGTTTTTCTTTTTCTGAATATTCCTACAGAGAACTGCGTGTTTAAAAGAGAAGACAGTCTGTATAATACATTTTAAAGATACACTCAGACTCTCTTCCTCCTCAGTACATTTTCAGGGACTTTTGTTTGTTTGTTTATTTATTTTTAATTTAGACAAGCAATTCAACTGGGCTGACGTAGCCTGCAGTTAAATACATATCATTTGGACTGAGCAAAGTGTCAATGAGCTGTCAACATTTAAAAGTCCAGGAATCTAGTGATTTTACAAAAAATCTGGCTTCTTTAAAAAAATCAAAAGATGTGATTCCCTGGGCTTACAGGGGAACATTCTGAAAGGCTCAGGTGCATTTACTCTCAGTTCCCCACGGTCCTGGGGTGGGCTAGGGGTGGGGAATGAAGGTGGTGAGAGTGGGTGGGCATCTCACTCACCAAGGTTCTTTGCCTGGAGCCCCATGCCTTTGCTTTTGTAACCACAGATCTGGCTTTGACTTTTCCCAGTAAAAAACAGGGATGAAACTACGTCCCCACAAAAACCCGCTCACGGATGTTTATAGCAGCTTTATTCATAATTGCCCAAATTTGGAAGTGATCAAGTTGTCCTTCAGTAGGTGAATGGATAAATAAACTGTGGTACATCCAGACAATGGAGTAGCCTTCAGCGCTAAAAAGTAATGAGCTATCAAGCCATAGGAAGACATACAGGAGACTTAAGTACATACTACTAAGTGAAAGGAGCCAATCTGAAAAGGCTACATATTGTATGATTCTAATTATATGACATTCTGGAGAAGGCAAAACTACAGAGACAATAAAAAGATCAGTGGTTACCAGGGGCTGGGGGGTGAGGGGGTGAATGAATAGGGGGAGCACAGAGAATTTTTAGGCAGTGAAAATACTCTGTGATACTATAATGATCATTATACATTTGCCCAAACCTAGAGAAAGTGCAACACCAAGAATGTACACTAAGGTGAACTATGGACTTTGTGTGATTATGATGTGTCAATGTAGGTTCATCAGTTCTAACAAACGCACCACCCTAGTGGTGGGATGTTGATAATGGCAGAGGCTATGCATGTGTGCAATGCAGGAGATATATGGAAATCTCTACACCTTCCTCTCAATTTTGCTGTGAACCTAGTACTGCTTTAAAAAATAGTCTTTAAAAAAACAACAACAACAAAAAATGGGGGTGAGTGCCAATCAGCACATGCAAAATTTAACCCTCTCAGCTCACAAGTTTTAATACAACACAGGGTCAAAATAGCAAAATGAAGGAGCTAATACTTTTAGAAAGACTTTCTAGGTTAGTAATAAAAAATTTCTTGAGCACTTTTACACACTGCCATGGAAGGAAAACAAAGACATAAGCAGTGTTCGGCTGAGTATCACTTTTCAAATAAATAGTCACCGAAAAGTTTTTCTTCCATGATCCCACTTACTTCTTATCATTTCCATCTCAAAACTGATTTTTGGTGAGTATGTGAGAAGTGTAAAAAAGAAACAGTAATTTTTCACTCTCTAGCAACCAGAAATCAGCGCGGCTTTCTCATCCACTTCTGGGGAATTTCCTCGGCACCTACTTTCCTGAGGTTGGTTGAAAGTGCTAAGTCTTTCCTGGTGTTAATTATTAAAGTGACCTGTTTATGTACCAGTTATCCGGCTAACCATTAATATCTGTTTACTCATTGATGACCTTTGCAATTCCGTACCTCTCTCCTGGCTGTAAATGTCAACCTTTTTTTTTTTTTTTTTTTTTTCCATATGCACAATGTTTTCGTCATATCTTCTGGCTGCCTGAAACAATTCCTTCACAAAGTAAAATAATATCAGGCAACACAAACATAATCTTTATGTATACGAAAAAGAAGACAAGTGCTATTGGTTTAAAAGGATTACGACCCAGAACTTTCTGTTTTGGAGTGAGCAAGAGATATACACAAATGGCAAAAGCAAGACTCACTGGGAGGGAAACAAAAAATGACCAGAAAAAAAGTTCTTTTGCTTCTGTGCTTAGGTGGAGGGGAAAGCAATGACAGGTTCTGGGGAAGGGAACTCACTTTTCCTTTGGTAAAATGTCAGAGTTAAGTGCTTGTACACTGGAGGAAGTCTGCGGGATTTATTTCTAGTTACACAGTCAGCCTACATTAACCCCCAAACTAGCAAGCATTACCATTCCGCTCACTTGTAATGGCTAAAGCCAAGATTAAGGAATGCAGCTGGATTAGGGATACAACTGGTGACCTTAATTTTACCCATCATTGGAGCCTGTGTATATTTGACTCGTCTTAATTGCATTTACCTAATTTAAACAGACAATAGCAACCCAAGACATTTTTTCCCCCCAAATAATAAAAAAAGGAAGAAGAGCTATTTCTTAGAACTTAAGCACAGGACCATCTTGCTATAGCTGTTACCCAGATGACAAAAGCAGCCGTTTTTCTTTTCTTTGCTCCATTAATATACCAGCACAGGGAAGGACCCATTGAAATAGTATTATCTTTGCATAATACCATTTTAAAGTCTCATGGTGCTTCTTTATTGAAATATTTGAAAATATTAATATCATCCCGGCCATAAATAACCATTATGGCATTCATAGAGATTAAAGTTTTGAGATATGCCCTAGGTGTACATTCACATTTTCTCATTCATTGAGTTCTAACTTCAGTAAAATTAGTTTTTTTAGATACAGCTCTGAACACTTGCTGTGACTGTCACTTCGCGTTGAATTTATCATATAGAATTAAACGCGGAAGACAGGGGAGCAATCTGTCACAAGCGATTGTATTTGTAATCTTTGAGGGTTGGGATGGGGGCTGGGGAGAAGATAAGCCTTCTAGAGCCTTGGACCACTCATTTGGCTCCAGTGGCCGCCGTGTTGAGGGGATTTGCATGGACTGTGTAATGTGTTTCCTGCCAGCCTGACTCTGTGTCGACAGTGATGCTGTACTTTATACTCATAAATGCCGCTCAGATTTTCTCGGCTAAATGATGACTCAGCTTGTCTTTCCCAGTGAGTTTGGTAATACATAGATATATGGGTGAGCCGTGGGGTGTTCCGACTTAGTGAGATCCGCTAGTGTCCTAGAATAAAGTGGACTTAATCATTGTGCCAGCAACAGAACGCAGACTTTCCAAGGAAACACAGGGACTGGGGGTTTATGTTAAGTTTCCAACGACATGAGATGAGAAGCAATTTAAAGTCAAGGTTAGTATCACAATTTCATGTCAGTCCCATGCTTCTAAAGGGGAAAAGTGGTCAAAAACCACATCATTTTCTTTGAAAACTGAACATCTATTAGGGGAATTTGAAATTATAGGTAAGTATAACAGTCGAGTTGATTCTTGATCTCACTGAATGTGTATGTTTTGCTGTGGGAACCAAGCAGGGTATTTTCCCAAGACCGCTCTTCATGGCTGTACTTTTTTCCCTCTGATGTGCAAAGCAGGCATTCCTTCACAGCCTCTGGAGTTTGGAAGCCGAGTACGCTTAATAGCTTGCAGATCTGTCTCTGCGTATCGAAATCAGAGGCCTTGAACTGTGCCAATCAGAATCCCACATTTACATTTCCTCTTTATGTCACGTGGTCAATGAGCTTAATTGACACATGGAAAATGTTCCTTTACACATCTTATTCAAGGCAGCTCTGGAAATTTGGGTTTATGGAATGTGCCAGCAGCTCTGAGCTGTCTTGGCTTTTCCTCTGCAGGCTTGGTCCATGGCCCAGTGTGATGCAAGTTCTGCATTGCTCAGAACACTCAAATTAACTGCTGGAGCAGTGTCAGGAGTGTGCTTAGGCCCAGGAGCCTTTCCTGAGGGCCGGAAGGGGGTGTGGGGAGGCCTCCTAGCTCACTTCCCACTGTGAGGCAGAGGTTACTGTCATTTGTAAAGACTCGGGCCATTAACTTCTGTAGGAAACCTGACATCATTCCCACCCTGCAGTCTCCTTTGGGGCCCCTGACCTGGGCCCCCATGGGATACTGGGATTATCCCATTTGTAGCCCTTACCACGTTGCACTAAAAGATGCCTCATGGGTCTCATCTACAGCCAGAACTTGGATGCTGAGGGCTCCTTAGCACCCAGCACAGTGACTGACATACAGAGATACTCAATAAAAGCAGTCAAGGCAGCTGGGTAGGCAGTAGGACTAAGCAGGACGGACCACTGGGATAATAATGACAATGATAATAAAGATAATAATAATAATAATAACTTCTAATTATTGGGCAGTTATCCAATGAGTCTAACTACTGAGCTAGGTGATTTCTTTATCTTGACTTTACAGACAACCAGACTTGGCAAGGTCAAGTCGTGTAGAGAAGTTAGGAAAGAGGCAAAATAAAAGGGGGAGAACTGGAATTCCAGGTACCTGTGCTTGACTCTTTACACCCTGAGCATATGCACCTCTGCTTCCTCTGAATCCAGACAGTATTTCCATCATCAAAATACAACTCAGCAGGAGTCGCAGAGCTGGTGATGTCTAGAAAGAGGCTCCTCAACGGAAAGGAAGCAGGTCTGCTAACAGTCCCCCTTTTGGTGGTACTCAGAGGGCTGGATATTTTCAGTTTCGGGGTTGCTATTGTTTGTCCCATGAAGCATTTCATTCTTTTTTTTAATATAAATTTATTTATTTTATTTATTTATTGTTGGCTGCGTTGGGTCTTTGTTGCTTGCGCAGGCTTTCTCTAGTGGTGAGCAGGGGCTACTCCTCGTTGCAGTGTGCGGGCTTCTCTTTGCGGTGGCTTCTTTTATTGCAGAGCATGGGCTCTAGGCTTGCGGGCTTCAGTAGTTGTGGCACACAGGCTCAATAGTTGTGGCTCGCGGGCTCTAGAGAACAGGCTCAGTAGTTGTGGCGCACGGGCTTAGTTGCTCCGCGGCATGTGGGATCTTCCCAGACCAGGGCTCGAACCTCTGTCCCCGGCATTGGCAGGTGGATTCTTAACCACTGCACCACCAGGGAAGACCCAGCATTTCATTCTTAATGTTCTACAATAAATTGGTGACCTCTTTTAATATTTCTACTTGAATTGGACCCCCAGCTTCACCGCGTCCTACCTGTGTGATACGGAATAAGTTGCTTGCCTTCTCTGAGCCTATTTCTTTGTCTATGTATGTGGAAATATAAGGTTGTCTTGGGAAGCAACTGTTCTTACACTTGTAAAGATCCTAGAATAGTGCTTGGCACAGTCTGAGTGGGCAGCAGACGTTAGGTGTTACGATTTACTGTTTTGCTCTGTCCCTGTCTCCTCTGGTTACTGCTGTCCTGGCAGGCGTGAGCTTTACTACTTCTGTGGCTCTGCTGCCCACGGGGGCATCAGTGCAGGGAATGGCTGGTGGGATGTTTGCTGAGCCCAGTGGCCTGGGGCTAGTTATTTAGACATGCTTTAAAGCCATTTCTTTGTGGTCCAGCCACTTCCCCAGGGGTAGCCATGGGTGGGAGCCAAGGCTTGCTGGTAGCCTGGTCTTCTGGCCCTTACCCCCTTCCCATCTATCAAAATCTCCCCACCCCCCACCACCGCCGCTTTCCTTCCCTCTGTCTCTTTGCTCTCAAAGGCCCCAGCTTCTCTCTTCCTCCTGGCTGGCATTCTCTCCTCCCAGAACATGGGGCTTTGGGGAAACAAAAGCCAGGTGTCTCAGCTTTGGCCTCTTAACACAAACCTCCCCTGAGGCAGGGGAACAGAAAGGCCTGGCTTCCTTTATATAGCGGAGAGCTGGCAAACCCTGAGATAAAAACACAAATTAATATATCAGTAAATTATCCTGCCACGCTGACATACGCTCTAATCAGGAAGGCAGTGAAAACATAGGGAGGACGCCAGAAAGGAATCTGTAGGAGGAGGGGGGAGTTGCCAAGATAAGAGCTGAAGGGGGAGCAGAACTTTGGGATGCTTCAAGGTCTGAACTTTTCCCCTGAGGTTGCACTGGGTGTGCAGGGAGCACCAGCTACCGCTGCCCGTGGGGTGACAGGAGGAGATGGGAGACAGAAGGAAAAGGAGAATGGAGGAAACTAAGAAGGAAAAGGAGGCAGGGGCAGAAAAGACAGGTAATCACAGAGAAGTGAGAGGCAAACATTACTGAGAGCTTACCACGTGCCAGGCACTGCCTGTGCTAAGATTGAACATCCTTTGACGTCCTGTAATCATCACAACCACCTCGTGCAGTGAATGCTTCCTATTATCCCCATTTTAAAGATGAGACAACTGAGGAAGTCAAGGCTGAGTGGACATTTCCAATTTCTACATCAAGTAAGTGATGAAGCTAGGCTTTCAGCCCCCAGATTTGAGGCTGCACTTAACCACTTTCTTATCTGGCTCCCCACTGACAAGTCCATGTTCTGATAAACAGCAGTAACGGAAATTAATTTATTCTCAGCTGGGGAATTTGGTAGCGGTATGTGGAGAATGAGCTAACCCCTGTTAGAACGAGAAGAAATTAAGCATGTAAAAGAGAATGAAGGTCTACTCCCAGGATTTCAATATGAACAAAGCTTTCAAAGTGGAGGAAGAAGGCTGTCACATCCTACAGCTGATGAAGAGCTTGCTCAAGCAGGGCCCCATCAGCTCCACCCAACCCTGTAGGATAGATCAGACCCCAAGTATTTTTGCCATTTTTATAGATGTGGAAACTGAGGCTCAGAGAAGTTAAATGACTGGGCAAAATAGTAAGAGGCAGAATTCAAGATTGAACACAGATCTACTGGCTCAAAATCCAATGCTGATTAGATGACAGACATTATCTGTCAAGGTGACCCTGAGCCTCACACTCGGGCTGACCAGAGAAGGGGAATAAAGCAATATCCCTTGACCCCATGCAGGCTGGTGGGCTCCCTCAGGAAAAATGCATGTTGAAGTCAAGTGGTGAGGGCTGTACAAATGGGAAGGGAATGAGGATTTTTAGGTGGGTCTCAGCTGAAGCATTCGATTTAAGCAAAAGCAGAAAAACAGTGCAAAGCTATGAGATGAACAGGAAATGCAGGAGGGGCTTAAAAGGGATGTCTGAGCGTAGACTGCTTGGCACGTTGCTTGGAGAGGAAAAAGATGGGAAAAGAAAGGCAGAAGTGAGAAGGGAGGGAAGTGAACATGTGGATGATTTGGAAGGTGTCCTCAGAAACTAGAAATGTTGCCTGGAATTTGTAAACAACAGATTGCTGTGCAGGGAATAGAAATTTGGGGGCGGGAGAGGAAACACCTGTGTAAAGGAGGGTGTGGGAGAAGTTCAGAGCCACGCCTAGACCAGAACATTCAGGCAGACTGACGGACATCGTTATGATGAGAAAAGAAAATAGCATCAATAAACTTCAGCCAAAATAAAAGAAAAAAAGGGGAATGGGAAAAAGAAGGGTGAAAAAAACGATGTTCTTTTAGAGGTCCCTGGAGTCATAACAGATATGTTGCGGCACTAACGTTGAGACCAATATTTCCTGAGGATGTCTGATAATAGCCCTCCTCTTTTTTATTTTTAAGGACTGTCTTTAATATCTTGTGGAACTGTTCCTTCATTGGTAGTATTAAGGTGGACACATTTTTTGGCCATAAATTTGTCCTCCCAAATTATAGTGCATTTTGAGTTTTGAACGGTGGCTAATAATTCTTCCCATTCTTGCCACTTTCACTGTGCCGACCTCTGTGCAATCTTTCCTAAAGTATGAGCTGGAAATCCAGGCTTGTTAGAATTTTCCCTGTGGAAGGATGATAGGTTTTTGAGTGTCAGCTTTAGAGACTCTTCCAGGAGTGAATACAGGAGCTTGGAGCCCTGATGCTCTCACAGTTAGTCTGACTGCCTTCGGGATTTTTCTTGCTTCCTTCCTTGGTTCTTAGCTTCCATTCGGAAACAGCAGAATTTTCCAGCTAATTGACCTCCAAATAGTTGAAGCATGATTGTATTATTGCTTCTAATATTGGCATTGCATAAAAGCAACAGAATCAGACTGCAGATTATACACTGCAGAGGCCCTTAAAGAAACAGTTAATCCAGAGATTAGGCTGCATCTTTTGAGAACTTTTTCAAATTTTTATCACGCGCACATGCTCATCTGATGTTTGTAACAGTGCTGAGCATATTGTTTGTCAAATGATAGTGAACCGTAGTATGAGAAATACATGACAACCTACTGGTGAGGTTAAAGAGGCCAGGAATTCAACCATGATCAAACGCATTCCTCTTCTTTCTACAAGTCCATGAAGCAAGAGTGTAAACTCACTTGAGGAATTTACACTGTTTTCCACAAAAGAGTTTGATGGAAACATCTCATTGGGGCTGTTTCTGTGTCTTTCATTTTGTACATTTTCTTAAATAATAAACTCCAGACCCAGAATTTAAACAGTGAAGAAATTAAAGTTGGCCTCTTGCAGTGAAGTTAGCTTCTGTCATTGAATACATCCTTATCACTAGTCCCAATAGTTATACATAACCAAGATATCTCTTTGGGTAAGTCTAAGAAAGGGCACTTCAGGATCCAAACAGATGTATTAAAGGAAAATAAAAAATAACAGTAAAATGGCTTCCAAGTGAAGGGAGATAACAATGTCGCTTTGTGCAACATTTAGGGTAGTTTGCTTCATACTAAGCATTACTTTATCCCTTCCTTCCCATTTTATTATGAAAATTTTATTTTGAAGAATAAAATTTTCTATGAAAAATTTCAGCCATAGAAGTCAGAAGAATTAGAGAATACCCATATACCTGAATCTAGAATCCACAATGAACATTTTACTCTTCTTCTTTCATCCTCTGTCTTGCTATCTGTCCATACTGCTATCCAATCATCCAGTCATGTTGATTTCTGGACTCATTTCAAAATAAGTTGCAGGTATTGACACCCTTCACTCCTAAACATTTCAGGACCCAGATCATTAACTAAAGTTCAATATTTGTTTTTGGAGGTGGATACAGTGTCAGGTACAAATTGTAAGTGTATCTTTAGATTTAATTTGGCAAATGTATGCAACTACGTAACTGAAACAATTGTCAAGATTTGGAATATTTCCAAAATCTCGGAGAGTTTAATTCCCATCTTAGCTAATTCTTCCTCCATTCTCCTATAGACAACCATTGTTCTGATGTCCTTTTCACCATAGGTGAGTTCTGCCTGCTTTAGAATTTTATATACATACCATCCTACCGTAAGAGTGCTTTGGGTAAGGCTTAGGCATTCAGCATAATGCTTTGGAGATTCTTCCGTGTTGTTGGGGTCTGGGTAGTTTATTCCTTTTTATTGCTGAGTAGTATTCCATGGTATGAATATGCCACTAGGCACTATTTTAAGAGAGATGGGATATGTGGTACCCAAGAAACTCCAGAGAGGAGTTTCCAGGATGATGTGAGGTTGGGAGAGGGAGGAGAATTTGAGAGAGTTACCATAAAAAAGAGCACATTTAGGAAAGGACGCGAGAACTACATTCAACTATTAAAAGTAGGGGTCAGCAAACATTTTCTGTAATGGGCCAGCTAGTAAATGTTTTAGGCTTTGCTGGGCCAGATGGTCTTTGTCACAAGTGCTCAATTCTGACCTTGCTGTAGAGTGAATGCAGCCACAGACGTAAATGAAGAAGTGTAGTTGTGTTCCAATAAAATTTTATTTATGGACACAGAGATCTGAATTTCAGATGATTTTCATGTGTCTTGACATATTACTCTTCTTTTGATTTTTTTAACTGTCTGAAAGTTTAAAATCTACTCTTAGCTCATGACCCACACAAAAACAAACCATAGTTTCCCAACCCCTGATATAAGAAGGCACATTTGGCCTAGGAAACTAAAGATCTCTCTACTAAGTAGTGTTGAAACAAACTCTATGTTCTCACCCTGGCTGTTCCCCAGCCCCGCAACTGGTAGCATAGGGTTAAAGAGACAGGCTCCAGACCTTGTCTGTTTAGTTCAATCCCCCAGCACCTAGCTAGCTGTGTGACTTCATGCAAGTTATTTAACCCTTTCATGTTTCTATTGACCCATGGATAAAATTAGAGGCATTGTAAGGATTCAGTAAGTTAGTGCTAAGAACCGTGATGATTTATAATCAGTGTTCAATATACGTGCACAGTATCTGGCAACATAGTAACTGTGGAATAAGTGCTTTCATTATTATCATTATAGTTATCATCATATTATTGTTGTTATTGTTATTATCACGGAGAAGCTAGATAGGAATTCTGACTTTTCATGGTAGGCTGAACTAATAGATGCTTAGATGCTTTCTTGTACTAACCATCAGTGTTCTCTGCAATTTAGTGCCTGAGGCTTCAACCATAAGATTTGACTGTTGCTGAAGTCTGAGAAGAAACAGCACAATATTTTAATCATTAAAGTCAGCTAGCCTACACAATAAGGTAAAAGAGTGTTTTCTTTCTACTTGATCTCTCTTGACCTTGGATCTTAGGTTTACCTCTAAGTGTACTTTATTAACTGTAACTCGTGTAGGTAATGACTGGTAGAAAGGTTACTTTAATTTTTTCCCCATATGAGAAAGTGAGAAGAGGAAAGATCTTTGCTTTGCCATGGGAAATGGGTCACACCAAAAGGATAAGCAAGGACATGATTCTTCCTGTGAGCTGTGGTCACCTATCAGGCAATGCTGGATAGCGGGATAGCTGTGAGTATTTTATGACTGGATCTGTGTGTGATGGGATGCTCTATGACTGTGCTCCAAGTCCATCGTGACTGCTGCTGCATGCTGAGAAAAGAGGCATGAAAGTAGACCTCCATGTGCACCTCCGCATCCCCCAGGTATAACTCTTGTCCTATATTGCTGTCTCTGACATTTGTGTTCCCAAGCCAGTTTATCTTTAGAAGTGTCTGCTTACTTCACCTTGTTTTTCTCTGCTAGCTAGCTAGAAATGATGTCTTGGAGTGCTAAGCACAATATGAAGTCACAAAAGAGCACTAGAAGAGAATTCTGGCACCATTTATGGCAACATCTTCATTCTCCAGATGAGGAAACCAAGGTTCAGATAAGATGGAACCTAATAACATCCTCACAGCTTCCAATCCAGTGCTCTTTTAATTTCACCACATTAATCTTTGCCAATAAGCAGGATCTTATATATGGATGTTTTTGGTCATGGGGGCTGGGGGCAGGAGGGTCAGAAGGACATGAGCTCCACATTCATGCCTGAAATGCAGAATTTGGGCATTAGTTCCACATAAAGCTAGACTATAACTGGAATAATATTCTCTATTCTATTGAACATTTTCAGATGACATGAATGACTATAAAATATAAAAACCAAATCCATTTTTAAACTTATTTGGAGGTGTCTTTATTATTTCATATACTGGAGTCTCAAAATGTGGCATTGGTCTCAGCCTTTCTGTAACTCCAGAAAGTCTTACTGATGAGAAAGTGAAACTAGAGTATTTAAGTGGATATGGGCATGAGAAGAGATGATTACAGAAAAAAGAGCTGGTAGAGGCACAGAGCAATATCAAAACAGACTTCATTGACATTAGATGAGGAGTTAAAAAAACTGTCAACATGGAAGAGAAGGAAGAATAATAGAGAGGAAGAAATGCCAGCTAGTGGGAAAGAGGGGAGGTGGTGGACCACAGTGATTTCCAAGAAGTTAAGGTGGAGGGAGAAATGCATAGCTCCCTGGTGGAGTGAGGCTTCTAGCCTTTTGGCAAAAATAGGAATAGGGGTATCCCCATTACCTCCCTTAGTTCCACAGCACTTAATAAAAACTTTCAATCATCTGAAGCTTTTTTGGAAGCACGAAAGGATTTGAATTGACTCTTACTATTTTCCACCTTGACCCAAGATGGTTTACAGAGCAGGAAGTTCCAAGGTTGCATATAAACAATGTCATGAGAGTTATTAATTTTAGGGGTAAAGATTATTGCTTTCTGACTGACTTTCTGAGCTTTTAGGATTTAGTAACTATTGTTTGGAATGCAAACGTATTTTGCTCTCTATAGTATAATGTAAAATCATACACTGACATGAGCTAAATGAACTAAATTGATGATTGTCCCAAACGCCTTTTTTTTAAAAAAATTGTATCTATAAAATTGGAAAAGTACCTTAGCTTCCCCCTTATATAACATAGTTATGCTAGTGCCTTATTCATTTAAAATATACCTATGCTAATGACTTATTCATTTAAAAAAAACCCTGTTTGAGGAAAATGAAGAATTCTTCTGCAAAAACAAGTTGAAGTTCGAAAATTTGTTTATCACAGTAGAGGCTCTGAGATCACACATGTCCATTAAAGGTATTCAGCACAGGGTCACTGAGGGTCAGCAAGAGACAGCCAATTAGACGTCTGTTTTTCCTTTCAAAGTCCTGTCTGTTTCTTTCACCCTCTTCAAAACACCCTTAAGGAGACATATATATCCTAAGGTCAAAGTAAAAGAAAAAATAAAAAGAAAGTAAAAAAAAAAAAAAAAAAAAAAAAGAAAGGCTTAGAACAATGAGAGTTCTTCCTTTATTATCCAATAGTCATGTGTATT
The DNA here is from genome assembly GCF_009873245.2 of Balaenoptera musculus. NCBI lineage: Eukaryota > Metazoa > Chordata > Mammalia > Artiodactyla > Balaenopteridae > Balaenoptera > Balaenoptera musculus. The sequence continues at coordinate 47,112,134 of NC_045786.1, read as the reverse complement.
TTAAATACCCATCATTATCGAGAGAAAAATGAAGCCAAGTGTCTGATAAGATGTGCTGCAAAGTAGAATAAGATTCCATTTTGTCCAGACTTCTGACTTAGGCAGCAAAAGTGACTGAATGAAATCATTGAGTTTCCCACCGTGGACAAGGGCTTCAAAGTTGTAGGAGAAGTATTTGTTTAGAGTAGGGAGGACCAAGACGCTCCGGTATTTACAGAGGAAAAAACAACAACAAGCAGCCTATCTTTTGGAAAAGGAATGCATGGCTAAATTGGCTCAGCCTGTCCTTAGCAACCTGAACTCAGAGGGCACATTTTTTCCTCTCTAGGAAGCAAGTGGGAACTTGAAAAGTATGTAGCATGTCGTGAAAAGGGAGCAGTGAACTTTGCCCAGGTCTGCAGCCAGCGCTGAAATCTGAACCTTTAGAAGTTTCAGAACTGGTGGATCTCGCCCCCCCCCACCCCCCCCCGCCCCACACCGCCAACCCCTTTTAAATCTCTGTACATCTCGTGCCTTTACAAAGTATCTTGGTCTGGAAGCAGAGTCCCGAAAACCTGTTCTCTACTTGTTTCTGGTGTCATTAAAAAGGAAGTCCTCAAAACAAAAATAAAACATTAACTCCAACTTTATAATTATTATATTTAACCTAGATTTATAGAGCTGGGGAACGGGAAGATTTTGTTTTGTATTCATTTTAAAACTAGCTTTCAAAAGTTTTGAGATTCCCTATGTAGAGATGATCACGGGCTGGAAAGATTTCCCTTATATTGTGGGGGGAGAAAAAAGAAATGACGAAAAGTCCCTGCATTCAGGCTGCTTGCAGTCTGAATCTTTTCACAACAGCCAGTTACTTGGTAACTTGAGCTGTGTTCGTTCCTGAAATTCTTTCACATAATTGAAGATTAATTTGATTCCCTAGATTGTTGAGGGTTGTTGACAGTGGGGAGCTGGGGTGGGTGGAAATAGATTATTCAAATCACAAAGAAGGAGGTGTGCCCTAAGTGACTGTTCCATTACTGCTCAGAAATGTTTGCCTTCCTAAGTGTTCATCAGACTCGGTGTGGCAGGATTCTGCCGGGAGGGAGGAGAGGGCCCTGCCCATGTTCAGAAAGCAGGTGAACCTCAGAGAAACCGAAATATTTTGTCAAGCGCGTTCTATGTATTAATGGCTCCTCCAGAATCCATTAACGCCGACTCAAGGGCCCTGGCTTTCTCAAGTGTGTAATGTAAACAATATGAAAGTCAATAGTGGGGGACATTCCAAGATAGTATTAGCACAATTGATTTATTGATGGTTGCACAATGGGAGGTTATCTTTTGTTAATTGACTCAGTAAATAAGCTGGAAGGCGTCAGGGGATGGGGAAAAAGTAGCTGGTGGAGGTAAAGGGGAGGCACCTGGATTATAATTTGTTCAACTGCTAGCCTGTCTTGGTAAATTCCAAAGACCACTTCCTCTGCCAACCTCAAACACTGTCGAGCAAAATTAATTCTGCCTGGAACTCGGCATCCGTCTCCCAGGAGGGGAAGACTCAGAGACCATGGATTCCTATCGAACAGTATATTTTTTAAACTTTTGCTTCAGGAAGGTTCAAGACCTAATAAGTGTAAAGTGTTAAAGTAAGAGCTAGAGAGAGAGAACTCGATCTACTCGACTTCTTTACAGATCTAGAAACAGTGGGGAAGACTTGTGTACAATGTGTGTGATACTTGTAACTTCTGAGCAGTGAGCAATTGAACTAAAGATGGAAAACAATCCATCTTTTCCTGTTTGCAGTCCATACGCAGCACTTCTCCACAAAAGCTACTATAAGCTGGTAGCTCCTCCTGGGAGAAAAAAGGGTGAGGGGAAAAACCCAACAACAATAAACCCTGCATAAATTCTGGGCAATTCCTAGTACTGTACCAACTGAAGTGGGACCTCTTGGATGGATATGTAACCTTTTGGACTTGTCTAAATGGATTCTTTCTGAGACTTTTAAACTTTTATCAGAGATAGTTTAAAAATTAAAATTCTTACTGTCTTAAGGAATATCAATTTCTTTTAAGCTAGTTTTTCCCTTGGTCTCCTTAAGACCTATACTCTCTGCAGAGGAGTCCAGAGTTCAGGTCAAGGATGTATCAACACCTGTACCAACTTGGTTACTTCTCTACCTGTGAACCTGCCCCAGCTGCCCCTTCAACCATCTCCCTTCCGAATTTCCCTACTTCTGTACCTCCCTACCCCCATCACACCCCTTCTCCCATTATCTTTGGCCCCAAAACTTGAAGTCCACTTTACTTCTCCACTTCCCTCATTGTCCTCAGTAAGTTCTTCAGTCCTATAGATCCTGCTCCTTTTATCTATTTCTTTTATGTAAGGTTCACATAATATGAATTTTGCCTCCCAACTGGAATAAATTAGCCCAGGGATTGGCACATGGTAAGTGTTCAGTTAACATCTGTTAAATGAAGAACTGAATGAGTGCATATCTTTGCCTACGACTGTATTTTTCTCCATGAAAATCATCTCTGACCACAGTATTTCAGGGCTCAGAAACTATCAGTTACTAGTTAACTCTCAAATTAAGTGTAAACTATTCTTTCCAAGATACCCACAATCTATTTTTTCCCCTGTTTTCTCTTCCACCAAACTCATAAACATCCTATTCTCAATCCAAAATATTGCTCAATTTCCCAGAAACTCTTCATATCTGTCTACCTCCATATCTTTTCTTATCTTCATTTCTTCAATCAGAATGTTCAGTCATCTTTCCAAGATCAATTTTTGCCAGGTTCTTAAAGCCCAACTCAAATGCTACCCCCTCCCTGGAGCTATTTTTGGTTCTGTATGCCTCTCTCTGTCAAGCTGGATATGCTCTCTTCCTTTTGGGGCATTTATTGTATTTAGTCCATATTACAGATATTTCTACACTTGATTTATTCTTTCCTAGTAGAAGGTAAATGCTTGGGAGACTGATTAAACCTTACTTCTTTTTCTATGTCTGTATTCTCAGTGCCTCATAAACAGTAAGTGCATAGTATACTGTCATTGAATTACACTGATTTTTATTTCTTCCTTATTGTTGCAAGATTTTTTCTTTCTCTTTTGACTGCATGTTGTTCAGCATTGTGTGTGTGTGTGCGTGTGTGTGTCTGTGGTTTCACTATTTGCTAGCCCAATTAACATCTTTTGTCTGGAAATACACATTTGTTAACCATTATTTTAAAGCTGTCTTCAAGATGAACAGAGGTATGGGAGAAAAACTCCTTCAGTTTGGACTCATGCAGATCACTTTGGGTTTACCCAACTTTATGCTCTTTCCCTGCCTCTTTTAACATCTGGTAATTTGTCACACTAAAGTTCCACTGCGCACAGAGCTGCCTGCGACTTGAGAGGCAAGCTCCAACTCTGTGGGCCACTTTTTAGAAGCCTGTGGTCATTCGGGAAACAAAGGCACTCCTGTTGCCTCTTCTCAATAACAATTAAGACATCAGATTAATAGAATCTTTAAATTCTTGAATGATGCTTGCAGAATAGTTTGTGTTTGTGTTAAGACAAAGGAATACTTTCCAAGCCATAAAGGTCACCCAAGAAATAAGAGCGAGACAGCTTATGCATTGGGTATGCTGGTAGATTTTTGGAGAATGGCATGTGTCCTTCTCAGTGTGTTCTGGCTTTGGAACTACTTGGCCTGTGATTTACTCCGGAGAGGGATTTCCTGGGCAAGGAGTCCCTTGTGTTGTAGGAGCCTGCCTTCAGGAGGAGGAGAGAAAATGGGGAGGGGAGGGGAGGGGGAAGGGGAGGGGGAGGGGGAAGTTTTTCTTTTCACATCTAGGGTTCCCTTAATGAGTGTAATGTTGTTGCTAATGGGATTTAACCACAATACCTATCCCTAACCCTGTCACCAGAACGGTAGTCTACATGCCCCTTTTTTCAATACCGTCTGCCTGGTAACTATGCAGAAGTCTGTTCTCCCAATTTTCTAAGTGGTAATCCTAGAATTATCTTGGCTCAGAAATAAATGAAGAACTCGTGTACAGGACTCAAATTTCCCTACAGGGGTTGTAACTGAAACAAGGATTAAGTACCAGTACACAAAACCTCTCAAGCAATGGACAACGCGTCAATTGCTGAACATTCCATCCTAGAAGGCCCTCAGTGTTTCTCTTTTATAAAGCTTGAGATCAACTTTGGGTAGGGAGTAAAAAAGCAAGGCAATTTAGCTCCTTTAAAGGCTTGCTCATTGGGAAGGACAGAGCTATATTTAGCTCTGTGAGGTCGCTCAGGGAAGCTAAAACGACAGGCAATTAAATGGTAAGTACGCGCGTGTGAGTGTGTGTGTAGGGGAGTGTGCAGGAGGAGGGAAGGTTTGGGGAGATGACAATGTGGGCCGTAGGAAAGAGCCTGTTCAGGAAAAATTTCATAACAGTGCAGAGTAACGTGAGGATGAAACAGACTACTGGTTGACCATGTTGCAAATGTTTATTCTGATTGTGATGCCCTCAGGGCCTGAATGATTCTGAATTAGCTAGTTTCTTATGCCCCAGCTCCCCTCCCCCATAGAGTAATAATACTTATAAACCATCTGCCATTTATTGAGTACCTATTATGTACTAAACACAGTGCTTTACTTCTAGAAATGTCATTTTGTTGTTTTTTTTTTTTAAATTGAAGTGTAGTTGATTTACAATGTTGTGCTAGTTTCAGGTGTACAGCACAGTGCTTCAGTTTTACTTGCATACGTACATATATATACACACATATATCAGATATATATACACATATGTACACTCTTTTTCAGATTCTTTTCCATTGTGGGTTATTACAAAATAATGAATATAGTTCCCTGTGCTATACAGAAGGTCCTTGTTTTCTATCTGCTTTATATATAGTAGTGTGTATATATTAATCCCAAACTCCTAATTTATCCCTCTCCCCTCCATTTCCTTTTTGGAAATCATAAGTTTGTTTTCTATGTCTGTGAGTCTATTTCTGTTTTGTAAATAAGTTCATTTGCATCTTTTTTTTTAGATTCCACATATAAGTGATATATGATATTTGTCTTTCTCTGTCTGGCTTACTTTACTTAGTATGATAATCTCTAGGTCCCTCCATGTTGCTGCAAATGGCATTATTTCATTCTTTTTTATGGCTGAGTAATATTCCAATGTGTATATATGTACCACACCTTCTTTATCTATTTATCTGCAGATGGATATTTAGGTTGCTTCCATGTCATGGCTACTGTAAATAGTGCTGCTATGAACATAAGGGTGCATGTATTTTTTGAATTAGAGTTTTCTCCAGATAGATGCCCAGGAGTGGGATTGGTGGCTCATATGGTAACTCTATTTTTAGGTTTTTAAGGAACCTCTGAACTATTCTCCATAGTGGCTGCACCAATTTACATTTACAGTAGTTTTGACAACTGTGCTCTGAGAAGCAGATAATGGGAGGGTTTTGCCCCAAATCATATAGCTGCCAAGTGGTTGAGGTAGATTTGAATCTAGTTCTGTTTCTGGCTCTGCTTTATGGTGCTTCTATATCTTTCCTCCTCTACAATTCCCTGCTGCACTGGCATTTCATGGTTTTAAATTCATATATGACAGCACTTTGACCTTCTTAGAGAAGGGCATTGAAATGCATATATATATATATATATATATATATGTATATAAAATTTACAGCTAAATCTACATTTTAAGGGGAGTGGTATTCTTAAAAAAGGAGTCATGAGTGATTCGTATTTATATTTTAATTTACACTCAAATCTCCTGGAACTGTAAATTATACTCCTCTTAATAAAAAAAAAAAAAAAAAAAAGCTCTTTTCCTTCTTTTATTTATAGTGATCCTTGGAGACTGTGCTCTGCCCTTGTTCCTAGATATGGGATCATGGGGGTGGGACAGAGATTAGCCAGATAGAAATATGCCGGGAAAGGAAACAGCAGGATAGAATTGAGTGATCTATAACCATCTCTCTGCGGTCCTTTCTTCCATTTTGTATGGCAGCCCTCAGGCCTGTTCAGTCTGGCATCTTTGGATTCAAACCCTGGGCAAGTCAGGTCGATGACAGTGAATAATTCCAAGTGGAAAGCTGATTTACAGGAGGGTTCATATAAACAGAGGATTCTTCTTTCAAGAGTTGAGTTTAAAATCCCAGGGCATTTTAGTGCAAGAGTATTTTCTTTTTTCATACCTACCTACTCTCTTACTGAGATAGGTTAGAATCAAGGATAGTATCTTTTGGAAGATTAGTTAATGTTCTTTCATAAACAAACATCATATGAAAAAGAAGTATATTTCCTTGAGTGATATATTAGTTTTAATGTAGAAGGGATTCAATAATTATTTGGAAAATCACATTTAGAAACAAACCTTTAGCTATAGAGGGCTTATCAAGGTTCTGCTCAAAGTAGACAGAGGAATACTTTCAATCTGATAGAACCTCTTTGAGCCTCGTTGGACAAGATCACCTCTCAGGCCCTGCTGAGCTCAAATAGTCTATGAATCTATAATAGCCAAACTTGCTTTCACTTCTGGGTTCATTCCTTGAGGGATGGGGATGAAGTTGCCAAGGGGGCAGAAACCAGCTGTAAGCCTAGATGTAACTGTAGATATAAAACAGAATCTTCCCCTCATTGTCCCAGATAATAGAGAAAGGGACCTTAGAGGTGCTCAAGTTTGAAGCAGATAAAGACGAAAAAGAACACTGAACATTAAAAATTGTGGTGAATATAAAAAAAAAATCTAGGCTTGTCACTGAGACCTAGGAAGCAACTCTCAGGGGTCAGTCCTGCTGCCATTTACCTGGGCCGATTTAACTACAGGCACTTGGTGATTACCTGTGAAAGAGGGAGGTGGAAGGAAAACTCAAACAGTAGATGTGGCAAAATCACATTGATGGGCTTGGGGATCTTTCCTATGATTCTCCCCTCAGAAATTTGCCTTCCTAATTATGTTTGGCTTAGCCCAATATTGAAAATTAGTTGTTCTCCCCAGAGTCGCTCTGAAGTTAAACTGCAGAGGGAGTTGGTTGAGGAGCATGCCCTTTGGAATATGGAGGATAAAACATTTTCTGGCACAAATGTAGTAAAAAAATCCCAAAGTTGTCTTAATTTTAAAGAAAAGCATAATTTGAGCACCTTACCAGCCTTCAAGTATTTATTGCATTTATAACAACTACATAAATGAGATTATTTTTACTTACGTATATATGTTTTTACCTAGAGAATGTTATGTCTTCACCCCCAGCCTTCTTGGAAGCTATAATAATGAACCAAATCTCTCAGACTCAAGCACAGTGCCCTGCATATAATATAATCAGAAATCTTTGTTGAATAAATAAATGTTCCTGATTGGGAAGGGCCTCATTCCGTAGCACTGAAGCAATAGATTAGGATGGATTTGAAATGTTCCAGCTAGGGATGGCTTGGCAATCTTGGATCCTCAGGCTACACAGTTGTTGTCATAGTGGTTCTTGAAGGAGCTCCCTTCCTTCCTTCCTTTTCTTTCTTTAAATTGAAATTATTTCAAATTTGAATCTTACTCATATACAAGTTTGAAAGTAGGTACAGTCCTTGAGTTTATTGCTTTGAAACAACTGCATATCCAAAACAAATTTACAGATAGAATTTAAACAAAATGGCAAAACACAACATTCAAATTAACATCGTTGGTTTAACATGATGGATGATGGTTTGCTAACATTGAATCTCCGCTCATGGCATTAATATTGTGCCAACTAGTAAGATGAAGATGTTTTGATTTTGGCATGCTTATATTTCCATGCAGAGTATATCAGATGATTCTTCTAGCACTTTCCTCTGCTTAAACTACTGCTTTGGTAACCAGCAAAGCTTTGGTCCACACAGCATACTGGAACATCCTTTGACCTTCACTTGACATAAATCTATAATTTACTTACTGGGACAGATCCAGGTTTTGTGGGGCCTGAATAGCATACAATTCTGAGGGCTTTCTTTAGTAAAAAGAATGAAAACAGAACTGCTAGTACCCCTCCCAGGGCCTTGGAATGGATCTGTATATATGAGGAGTTCTGAATCTCAAACTCCATTACCTTCTTGCTAAATCCATCTGTGTTCATGCATCAAATCCTTCTCCACTGTTTTTCTCCCTTGTTGCCAATAAAACAGTACAATCCTGCAACAATTAGGAGTGGCATTTTTTTTTTAATATGAAGAAAATCAACTTTAAATGACACATTAGTGCTTTTCAGATTATTCTCAAAATAAAAACAGAGAATTAAACATTATCATTGATAACACAGAGAAAGTTGAGAAATATGTTTCTATTAAATTCTCTTCCCCTGATACATTTCCCTAGAGGAGAGATACCGGGGTGAAGTTTTGGGGCTCTTGCTATACTTTGCTATGTTGGATTTACAGTGGTCAAAACTTGGGAATAGAGAGTTTAGCAGTCCCCTGGAAAATCTTTTTCCAACCTGCCTGACTTCTCAGGGTTTGAGTTTCGGGCACAGCCACTGTGCGTTGACAACCCCTGGGCTCCATATTTTGCTTGGTTTCTGACCTGATGTCAAGGTTGAGAAGACCTGTGGGCACGCAGTGCCAAAGCAAACCTTAGGCCAGTATTTCTCTGGGGACCAGAGGGACAAACAGAATGCAGATGTCAGGATCTGTTTCAGGGATGGTGTCTTAGAGTCCAACAGGTGTGATTAGGTGTGCTATGAGTCACAACTCTGGAGGCGGGCAAACAGTGGGCACAGATGGTAATGGAAGGGTCAGACAGGCAAAGGAAACCAGGGTCAGGAAGAACTTGGAGCCAAGACATTGGTTGACATGATGGAGCAGGTATTAATATCATGATCAACAAGTCCCATGCTTTGGGCCTGAGGTCTTCCTGCCTTCCTTCCCCGGGGGAACTCACGTCTACAGGACTGTTCTTGGGATCATAAACATTAGGTCTGAAACCACATATAAGGACAGGAAATGAATGTGTCTCTTTCTTACTGGGGAGATTATGGAATTGAGACAGGCTGGGACCTGGAACCCTTTACTGCGGTGCTTGCACGTGGACAAACGTCTGCTCAAGCAACAAAATACGAAGAAACTATATGGGACTAAAAATAACTGTGTGCATGTGCAGTTGGGGCAAATTATGGACAACAAGATACAAAGAGACAAAAAAAACCCAACCGCCACTTCTGAAGAGCAGGGAGAACAAACAGGGTGTCGGGAGCAAAGGTAGGGTACTGCGCATGCCTCCTGCACTCAACAGCACCAAAGCGGTGGCCCATCCACCTAAGCCAGCCCTCCAGCCCAACCCCTGGACACACCCCTACCTTCACCCCATACAAGGAACCAGCTTGATCCCCTTGGGAAATGAGCAAGCACGGGAACCTGCTACTTGTTTTTGCTCCCCTCTGCTGCAGCAGGAACCCAAATAAAGCCTTTCCTGAATTTCTTGTCTGGCCTCTAATCAATTTCTATTGATTAAGGAGGCCTAGAACTCTGGTAGGTAACAGAATTATCCTTACTAGAGCTGATTGGAGAATGAACTATATGATAGTCAAGATCTGCCCTCCTCCCTCAGGCTCTCTTCCTTCTAAGACAGGAGAATCTTCCAAGAAACCCGCATAGAAGACAGCCTCCAGGTTGCCAGTATCCAGGATGCAAATTCTGATTTGAGCTTAGTTTCAAGAAAATGTTTATTTTGGAAAATTTTGAGGCTTGTCATCAAGGACCCTAACTTTCTATCTCCCTATCTTATGGGGTTACTGTGAAGTTCAAGTGTGAATATATATATATATATATATGTGTGTGTGTGTGTCTGTGTGTGTGTGTGTGTGTTGTAATTGGTGAAGATCCATGCTGTACTAGGTTATGGTAATCCCATTTCCTTCCACTGGAGATGCTGATTTTTATCTCACCTGGTAATTGTTTTCAGATGAGATTATCTCACCTGATAATAATACATTTTTACTGAGATATAATTGACATAGAACACTATATTAATCTCAGATGTACAACACAATGTTTAGATATTTATATATGTTGCATAATGATAGCCACAATCAGTCTAATTAATGTCCATTACCATACATAGTTACAATTTTTTTTTCTTGTGACTCTAAATCCTTTTTTCTTTTTTCTTTTTCCTTTATGTTTTTGTTTCCTTTCTATTTCTGGTGAAAAATTATTCCATTGGAAATTTTGTATTGGAAGAAATATTTTTAGAGAAGGGAGAGTTCCTCAGATTTAAAAGAGAACTTTTTTTTTTTTTTTTTTAACTCCTAGCTGTTTAAGGTACTAAATAAACCTCTTTATCTAATCAATTAGGCCTTTCACACAATACACTTAACTGATGCTGGGGTAGAATACATATTCATTCCCAGTCACATGAGGTCTTATCAGTTATAAGACAGAAAAAGAATTAGCCACTCTTGCATTGTAAGAGGATACCTGTGGGCTGGTTCATTTTTCTTGAAATATTTGCGGGGGGTGTGCGGGGGGGATCTGAAAGCTTATGAAGTAAACAGGTTATTTTGTTCAAGAAACCTTCTCTGAAGTCGTTAGTAGGGTCATCTGATGACATTAACTTTGGTGGTAATTTCCATGATGTCAAGGGCATGCTGGAGATTGAAGAGGGATTAAAGCCAACTTGAACAATCAAAGCATTACAGTACATTGACTTGACTTGGCAGGCTACACCGCAAGTTGACACCTTTTCCACCTAATCCTATACAATCCAAGTCTGTGGTGGTAGGTAGACTACTTTCAAATGGCCAGAAGAGGTGAAGCAGGCGAAGTGGGAAATTTAAGATTCTGTACAAGTGTGCGTAGACCTCCTGGAGAGTACGCTCAAGACCAACTTGCCATCCAGAGCTGCCTGAGGATTAAAACCAAGGATTAAGGACCGAGTTTTTTGTTCAGTTTTTTTTTTTTTTTGAACGTTTCAAAAATAAACTTAGTTTCTATTTACCCTTCCTCCGCCCACTCCCAAAATTTTCCAGATATGCCTTTCTCCTAAAACCTTTTTAATCCCTCATGTGATTATCAACTCTTCTGTGAAAAGAGTCAGGTTTGCCCAGGAACTTTACTGAATAAAGATGAGTGTATATTTTAAAAAGGAAACAGCTGGATGGCAAAAGCCAGGGAGGGAGGCAGCTCTTGTTTCATTAGCGAAGGGAAGTTTGAGGGCTCAGAGGGAACTGGCCGGCAGCCATGGCGGGGAGAAGAAAAGGAAACACACGATCATAAAGAACTAATCATGAAAAATGGAAAGTGAGGACGGCCAAGAACAACAAGCAATGAATAGATTTGGAATGGGGAAAAAGACGAAGGCGAGCGCAAAGCCATCTCAGGAAAGAGGCAGTGAGAGCATGTGCGTTTCATTGGAAAAAAATTAATAATTCTGAAAATCATTAAAGTGTCCTATGGAAAATGTTTGAAGATAACTTTTCCGACTCAGGTTTTATTTCTTTTGTGCCATTTCAGAGTCTATTTCAGTGCATGGGAAAACAAAATAGCACTAGAGGGGGAAATAATGTATACTGTACCAGAGTGTTTGGTTTCTTTCTTTCTGTTTTTTGTTTTGTTTTGTTTAATTTTTAATTTCTGCCGTATGGTAGGGAAAGAAAGCAATTAGTTTGGCTATATAAGGTCAAAGACTACATCCAAACAGATAAATCAAGGGTTTCTAAGAGTAACTCATACAAATTCTAGCTTTAATTAGAACTATCATAAATATCTTTATCTGTGCAGTAATCACCTAAGGCCTATTTGTATGTAATAGGGTAGTGATGGTTTAGGACTCACAGGTATATCTCTAAATATTTTCAGATGCAATTAGCATGGATTGAAGGAGGACCTAAGAGGAAAACCAGATCCTAGTCTGTCCTTCATCTTGAAATCTGTTCAACAAGATAAAATATACAAACTTGGCCAACAGTCCAGACAATTCTAGAGAGAAGACATTTAAAAAAAAAAAACTTTTTGAAGCTTTACATCAGTTGCAGACAAGACCATACCAATGAAATGGTGCTGGTCTTTCACTGGGATGGGGTGGTGGTGGTGCTTATCAGTTTTTTTTCTTTTTAAATTAGTTTTTAATAGCAGCATTTGTTTAAGGAGGAAAAAAAAAAAAACGCAGGGTGGTGAGTTCTGGAATGTACATTAATCTTGTTAATGACACCACACTGCATGGTTGGCAAAACAGGACTTTTGAATCAACCTGTTTTTTTGTGGTAGCAATACTTGAGAATTAAGGCCAGGGAACTAGAGATACATGAAAAGTGTATGAAGACAGGATACAGGATTTCCTATGATTTTATGTTGTTCTTAATTAGGAAGCATATTGGCAGCAAATGCTAACATGTGTTAGGATGTTAAGTTGGAGCCAAATAAATGTTTTCTATTACAGCTCCGAATCCCATGCCTGGTCCGAATCCATGCAGTTCTGCTTACGACTTACAAAATTCCTTTACAAGTCACCTTGGGGGGCAATTTTCTGTTGGCTCACAGGGCAAAACCACTTTTCACCACATGTTTTCCTGAAGGGTCATCTTCAACTCAGGATGGAAGTCAAAGATTGAAGGGCGGTGACCTCTGTTCTTGGAACTGCTTTGCTTGATGGTAACGGGTGGTCCTTAATACTCGCACTCAGTTTGACCCGAGAGTTGGAACTGGGTGTCAGGGAGCCCAAGCAACATCCTCTCAGTGGTGTTTATTTTTGTCTTGGTGGAGGAGGAGAGAAGGGATGAAGATGGAATGTCTACCGAAAAAAGATTATGAGTTAAGGTAGCTACGTTAGAGAAATATTTGCCTGTATACACAAGGAACCATGTATAAGGAATATTCATTAAACTCATTGTTTGCAGCAGTAAAAACTTAGAAACAATCTAAATGTCCATCACAAGGGAATGGATAAATATACCATGGTATGGAGTACTCCAGAGCAGTTAAAGGAATGAGTCAAGACTTGTAGTGAGGCCAGCTCTCAACAACATGTTAGGGAATTATGTAGGGGATATAATCTTAACATATACACACTACTATATATAGATAACCAACAAGGACCTACTGTTTAGCACAGGGAACTATACTCATTATTTTGTAATAGCCTATAAGGGAAAAGAATCTGAAAAAATATATATATGTATATCTGAATCACTGTGCTGTACACCAGAAACTAACATGACACTGTAAATCAACTATACTTCAATTAAAAAAAAAAAAGCATGCTAGGGGAAATAAGGATGTTTCAGAATATTCTATGCAGTATCATGGCACTTGCATTAAAAACCCAATAAAACAATGGTATATTTTGCCTGGGCTCGTATAAATGTATGTAAGAATATCCCATAAATTCTGGAAGGATATGTATCCAGAGTAATTCTACCTCAGAGAAGATGGAGAAGGTACCAAGATTGCTAATAAAGTCAAAGGAAGTCTCGTCTCGTTCCTAGTATATGCTTTTTAAAAATAAAGTATTCATGTTCTATTTCTAAAGTTAAAAATTAATTGAAAAGGAAAAGAGTGAATGATTATGAAGCTGTTTCCTAAAATTGAGTATCAAAGCATTTTTGCTGCGTTTGGATCTTCCATTGCAAGCTGGCTGTACAACCTCTGTGAAGCCTTTAGGGGTAATTGGTACACAGATAATTCTATCTGGGTCTTAGAAATCTTAAAAAAAAAAAAAAAAGATTTTCTCTAAGTGGCTTTTTCACTGCTGGGTTTGAGTAATTTTATACACTTTCATATACATAGCTGAAATGACACAGGAACTCCGTTATACCTGCCTTTAGATTGCAAATCTCCCTCATTTTTTAATGTCAATGAATTTTATGTCAATGAAATTCAGGTTCTAAGGCAATCCTAAGGTCTTCACTCTCTATGCTATCAACGTATTGCCTGGAACTCTTTGGCATTTTCTCACGTGGTTTTACACACTAGTCCCTGTTTCAGAACATTCTTCCCCCAGTTTTTTTTTTTTTTCTCTAGAAAATAAGTTTTATTAACTAAAAAAGAAAAAAAGATTTCCTTGTATTTAATTAAAATAGAAATGCCCCTGACTGCAACTGTGTTATTTTCTTCAAAAATGAAACAAACAAACAAAAAATCCTGGTTATTCACAAACAGCGTTATTTGCCATTTTAACTATTCTTCCCCTAATTTTTGCACAGCCTATTTCCTCACCTCACTCAGTCTCTTCTTATTTGTCCCTACTCTGCCTTCTCTGATCTCTCCATCATTCCTTCTCCCCTGTTTGTAATTATTTACTTATCTTTGCTCATACATTCATCTTCTCTCTCCTCCTCTAGCATGTGCATTTCAAGAGAGAAGGGAATTCATTTTGCTTTCACTGCTGTGCCTCAGTGCCTAGAACAGTGTCAGGAACATGTGTCAAGTGTGTCAACAAGTGTCAAGGTGCTCAATCAATATTCTTCCAATGAATGAACAGGCTTGTGGTGGGGTTTTTGTTACTTGTTATTCATCCATGTGTAACACTTTCAAAGCTTTGGAAATTATTAAATCACTTTTCTGCACTTTATATTTAAAACTCCTGTTATTCTTAATAAGATTCCGTTTAAACTGCTTTTTCTTTTTCCTTATAAACAATCCCACACAGGATATGGGTTAAAAAAAAAAAAAAGAACCAAAAAAGTGAGGATGTACAAAATAGCATTCATTTAGTGAAAAGAGATTTTTTCCTGTAGTCTTAAATGAAAATCTTTTAACCAATATATCAGATCTTACATAAACCATGAAATGAAATGACTATCAGAAATAATTTTGAGAAGAAAAATTGTCATCTCCAAAGCAGTAAAATCTCCATATAACTGTGTAAACTAATTACTAGGTTAAGTAAAATTGCTGAAATATATCAGGACCTTCAAATGTCTCCAGGGCAGACATAATACAGTAATTCTCGAATAGTCAATCAAGGAAGATACTGTAATGGGCAGGATGAAGTCAGTGTAATAATCTTACTTAGTTTTGGTCCTGAGACTTATAAAGAGACTATTGGTGACAGATTACACATACAGAAGAGATGTCTGTTAGTGCAGCATGATACGAGCTGGCCTTTTGAGGCTCATGGGTCTTGAGCTCAGTGGAACGGAAATGGAGATGATGTACCCATTTATTCTGCTCAGATGCTAAAGCATACATGCTTTTAAATCTATCCAAATATTTCTTTTCAGCCACCCTCATCAAAAGAAGTAGAAAGGTTTTTCTATATGGTACTTTTTATTTTAGGTTATTAGATGCCTTTACATATATTACATTTTTTAAAAAAGTTTATTTATTTAGCTGCACTGGGTCTTTGTTGCGGGCTTCTCTCTAGCTGCAGTGTGTGGGCTTCTCTAGTTGTGGTGCAGGAGCTCTAGAGCACGTGAGCTCTGTAGTTGCGACGGGGTTTAGTTGCCCCGTGGCATGTGGGATCTTAGTTCCCCAGCCAGGGATCGAACCTGCATCCCCTGCATTGGAAGGCAGATTCTTAACCACTGGACCGCCAGGGAAGTCCCTGTATATTACATTTTGGTATGTGGATAGCAATTAAAATAAGAGCAAAATCCACCAGAAGCCTCAAAATAACAGATGCACAGTGGAAGACCTCATGTTCCTTTGTTTTAGTAAAAAACTCTACGTTTTAAGAAGGTATGTTGATAATCCAGAGTAAATCACTAGGATTTGATAAACTCATTGGAATATTGAATATTTATTTTATCAGGTAATTTTATATAAATTTGTATTTATATATGCTGTATAAATATATATTTAAATATATAATATAAATCACATACAATAAATTTATATTTAATTTATTAAATATTAAATTTAATTTATTATATATTAAATATATTATATTAATATAATTTGTATATATATATACTTTCTATTAATTTAAATATATATATTTACATTGGTGACATTGTTTGGAAACACCCAAAAACTAATCTTATACTCAGTCCAGAAGATAATCATTCTGGATCACAGTTGACTGTTTACATATATGTCTTTCTCATACTCCTTGAAGATAAGGACTTCTACCTTTTTTGCTTTATTCGCCAGTGTTCAGTTTTTGGAATGAATGAATAACCCTTAACAGAAGCTTATCTCTGATTCCCTTCACATAATCATTTCCTAGAGGTATGATTCAAAGATAGAAATTTGTCCAGAATATTGTTGGTCCTCAGAAATACAATTTCACTAGACACAAATGTTGATTTCCTCATACTCTGTCACAGTGATTTCTACCCTGGCTCAAGGCAGTGATTCGTGAAAGAAGAGTGGTAGGAAGCAGACCTCTTGAAAGTGATAAGTATCAGACCACAAGTTCAGAGGATGGCAAATGAGGAATAAAACTGGGAACACACATTACCATGTACCCAAATGGCTTGCACATTAGAACCTCTACACTCTCCCCTGCCCCAATTAAAGTGGAGGGAAATCTCCATGCTGGCTGGGTTCTTTCCTCAGTGTCTGAACCTGACATTGCCTGGCTGGCCTCCCTGTCTCTCTGGAATTGATAATAAGGTTCAAGAGAGAGGTATAGCCCTCACTAAGCATGTCACCTCTATTTAGCACCTTTTCCAGGATGGCAGCCACTATTGTTTATTATGTCCCTGATCAGCTGTCACTATTCATAAAGTAATCACTGCCATTAACACGTCACGCCTCAAGCCATCTGCTGCTGCATGGCACACACTAAGCTGTGGGTTGCAAGCTAAGCAGGTGTCACCTAAGAATGACAGTACCACAGCAAAGGTGGGAGGTCATCATGGTGAAAGAGGATATGTCATGTCAAATAATTCAACTTTTTGATATACTATAGTGCAATGGGCAAAGATATTTCTTGCTCACCTGGCATAAGTTTAAAAGAAAAAAATTCTTATTTGAGATGCTTAATTTTTTTTAACATCTTTACTGGTGTATAATTGCTTTACAATGTTGTGTTAGTTTCTGCTGTATAACAAAGTGAATCAGCTCTATGTATACATATATCCCCATATTCCCTCCCTCTTGCGCCTCCCTCCCACCCTCCCTATCCCACCCCTCTAGGTGGTCACAAAGCACTGAGCTGATCTCCCTGTGCTATGCAGCTGTTTTCCACTAGCTATTTTACATTTGGTAGTGTATATATGTCAATGCTACTCTCTCACTTTGTCCCAGCTTCCTGTTCCCCCACCTGGTGTCCTTAAGTCCATTCTCTACGTCTGCATCTTTTTTCCTGTCCTGCCCCTAGGTTCATTAGAACCATTTTTTAGATTCCATATATATGTGTTAGCATATGGTATTTGTTTTGTTTTTGTCTTTCTGACTTACTTCATTCTGTATGACAGACTCTAGGTCCATCCACCTCACTACAAATAACTCAATTTTGTTTCCTTTTATGGCTGAGTAATATTCCATTGTATGTACGTGCCACATCTTCTTTATCCATTCATCTGCCTGTGGACACTTAGGTTGCTTCCATGTCCTGGCTATTGTAAATCGAGCTGCAGTGAATATTGTGGTACATATCTCTTTTTGAATTATGGTTTTCTCAGGGTATATTCCCAGTAGTGGGATTGCTGGGTCATATGGTAGTTCTAGTTTTAGTTTTTTAAGGAATCTCCATACTGTTCTCCATAGTGGCTGTATCAATTTACATTCCCACCAACAGTTCAAGAGGGTTCCCTTTTCTCCACACCCTCTCCAGCATTTATTGTTTGTAGATTTTTTTGATGATGGCCATTCTGACTGGTGTGAGGTGATACCTCATTGTGGTTTTGATTTGCATTTCTCTAATGATTAGTGGTGTTGAGCATCCTTTCATGTGTTTGTTGGCAATCTGTATATCTTCTTGGGAGAAATGTCTGTTTAGGTCTTACATCCATTTTTTGATTGGGTTCCTTGTTTTTTTCATATTGAGCTGCATGAGCTGCTTGTATATTTTGGAGATTAATCTTTTGTCAGTTGCTTCATTTGCAAATATTTTCTCCCATTCTGAGGGTTGTCTTTTCATCTTGTTTATGGTTTTCTTTGCTGTGCAAAAGCTTTTAAGTTTCATTAGGTCCCATTTGTTTATTTTTGTATTTATTTCCATTTCTCTAGGAGGTGGGTCAAAAAGGATCTTGCTGTGATTTATGTCATAGAGTGTTCTTCCTGTTTTCCTCTAAGTATTTTATAGTGTCTGGCCTTACATTTAGGTCCTTAATCCATTTTGAGTTTATTTTTGTGTATAGTGTTAGGAAGTGTTCTAATTTCATTCTTTTACAAGTAGCTGTGCAGTTTTCCCAGCACCAATAATTGAAGAGACTGTCTTTTCTCCACTGTACATTCTTGCTTCCTTTAACAAAGATAAGGTGACTATATGTGCATGGACTTATCTCTGAGCTTTCTATCCTGTTCCATTGAACTATAGTTCTGTTTTTGTGCCAATACCATACTGTCTTGATTACTGTAGCTTTGTAGTATAGTCTGAAGTCTGGGAACCTGATTCCGCCAGCTCCGTTTTTCTTTCTCAAGATTGCTTTGGCTATTTGGGGTCTTTTCTGTTTCCATATAAATTGTAAAATTTTTTGTTCTAGTTCTGTGAAAAATGCCATTGGTAGTTTGGTAGGGATTGCATTGAATCTGTAGATTTCTTTGGGTAATATAGTCATTTTCACAACGTTGATGCTTCCAATCCAAGAACATGATATATCTCTCCATCTGTTTGTATCATCTTTAATTTCTTTCATCAGTGTCTTATAATTTTCTGCATACAGGTCTTTTGTCTCCTTAGGTAGGTTTATTTCTAGGTATTTTATTCTTTTTGTTGCAGTGGTAAATGGGAGGGTTTCCTTAATTTCTCTTTCAGATTTTTCATCATTAGTGTATAGGAAAGCAAGAGATTTCTGTGTATTAATTTTGTATCCTGCTACTTTACCAAATTCATTGATTAGTTCTAGTAGTTCTCTGGTAGCATCTTTAGGATTCTCTATGTATAGTATCATGTCAACTGCAAAGAGTGACAATTTTACTTCATCTTTTCCTATTTGCTTTCCTTTTATTTCTTTTTCTTCTCTGATTTCCAGGGCTAAAACTTCCAAAACTATGTTGAATAATAGCAGTGATAGTGGGCAACCTTGTCTTGTTCCTGATCTTAGAGGAAATGTTTCAGTTTTTCACCATTGAGAATGATGTTGGCTGTGGGTTTGTCACATATGGCCTTTATTATGTTGAGGTAGCTTCCCTCTATGCACACTTCCTGGAGAGTTTTATCATAAATGGGTGTTGAATTATGTCAAAAGCTTTTTCTGCATCTATTGCGATTATCATATGGTTTTTATTATTCAATTTGTTAATATGGTGTATCTCATTGATGGATTTGTGTATATTGAAGAATCCTTGCATTCCTGGGATAAACCCCACTTGATCATGGTGTATGATCCTTTTAATGTGCTGTTGGATTCTGTTTGCTAGTATTTTGTTGAGGATTTTTGTATCTATGTTCATCAGTGATATTGGCTGGTAGTTTTCTTTTTTTGTGACATCTTTGTCTGGTTTTGGTATCAGAGTGATGGTGGCCTCGTAGAATGAGTTTGGGAGCGTTCCTCCTTCTGCTATATTTTGGAAGAGTTTGAGAAGGATAGGTGTTAGCTCTTCTCTAAATGTTTGATAGAATTCGCCTGTGAAGCCATCTGGTCCTGGGCTTTTGTTTGTTGGAAGATTTTTAATCACAGTTTCAATTTCAATGCTTGTGATTGGTCTGGTCATATTTTCTATTTCTTCCTGGTTCAGTCTTGGCAGGTTGTACTTTTCTAAGAATTTGTCCATTTCTTCCAGGTTGTCCATTTTATTGGCATATAGTTGCTTGTAGTAGCCTCTCATGATCCTTTGTATTTCTGTAGTGTCCGTTGTTACTTCTCCTTTTTCATTTCTATATCTGTTGATTTGATTCTTCTCCCTTCTTTTCTTGACGAGTCTGGCTAATGGTTTATCAATTTTGTTTATCTTCTCAAAGAACCAGCTTTTAGTTTTATTGATCTTTGGTATTGTTTACTTCATTTCTTTCTGATCTGACTTTTATGATTTCTTTCCTTCTGCTAACTTTGGGGTATTTTTGTTCTTCTTTCTCTGATTGCTTTAGGTGTAAGGTTGGGTTGTTTATTTGAGATTTTTCTTGTTTCTTGAAGTAGGATTTTATTGCCATAAACTTCCCTCTTAGAACTGTTTTTGCTGCATCCCATAGGTTTTGGGTCGTCATGTTTTCATTGTCATTTGTTTCTAGGTATTTTTTGATTTCCTCTTTGATTTCTTCAGTGATCCCCTGGTTATTTAGTAGCATATTGTGTAGCTTCCATGTGTTTGTATTTTTTACATTTTTTTTTTCTGTAGTTGATATCTAGTCTCATAGCGTTGTGGTCGGAAAAGATACTTAATATGATTTCAATTTTCTTAAATTTACCAAGGCTTGATTTGTGACCCAAGATATGATCTATCCTGGGGAATGTTCCGTGTACACTTGAGAAGAAAGTGTATTCTGTTGTTTTTCAATAGAATGTCCTATAAATATCAGTTAAGTCCATTTGGTCTAATGTATCATTTAAAACTTGTGTTTCCTTATTTATTTTCATTTTGGATGATCTGTCCATTGGTGAAAGTGAGGTGTTAAAGTCCCCTAGTGTTATTGTGTTACTGTTGATTTCCCCTTTTATGGCTGTTAGCATTTGCTTTATATATTGAGGTGTTCCTATGTTGGGTGCATAAATATTTATAATTTTTATATCTTCTTCTTGGATTGATCCCTTGATCATTATGTTGTGTCCTTATTTTTCTTTGGTAATAGTCTTTATTTTAAAGTCTATTTTGTCAGATATGAGTATTGCTACTCCAGCTTTCTTTTGATTTCCATTTGCATGGAATATATTTTGCCATCCCCCCACTTTCAGTCTGTATGTGTCCCTAGGTCTGAAGTGGGTCTCCTCTAGACAGCATATATATGAGTCTTGCTTTTGTATCCATTCAACCAGTCTGTGTCTTTTGGTTGGAGCATTTAATCCATTTACATTTAAGGTAATTATCGATATGTATGTTCCAATTACCATTTTCTTAATTGTTTTGGGTTTGTTTTTGTAGGTCTTTTCCTTTGCTTGTGTTTCCTGCCTAGAGAAGTCCCTTTAGCATTTGTTGTAAACCTGGTTTGCTGGTGCTGAATTCTCTTAACTTTTGCTTGTCTCTAAAGGTTTTCATTTTTCCCTTGAATCTGAATGAGGACCTTGTGGGGTACAGTAATTTTGGTTGTAGGTTTTTCCCTTTCATCACTTTAAATGTGTCCTGTCACTCCCTTCTGGCTTGCAGAGTTTCTGCTGAAAGATCAGCTGTTAACCTTATGGGGATTCCCTTGTATGTTATTTGTTGCTTTTCCCTTGCTGCTTTTAATACTTATTCTTTATTTATTTTTTTGATAATTTGATTAATATGTGTCTTGGCATTTTTCTCCTTGGGTTTATCCTGTATGGGACTCTCTGTGCTTCCTGGACTTGACTGACTGTTTTCTTTCCCATGTTAGGGAAGTTTTTGACTATGATCTCTTCAAATATTTTCTCAGACCCTTTTTTTTTTTGTCTTCTTCTTCTGCGACCCCTATAATTCAAAGGTTGGTGTGTTTAATGTTGTCCCAGAGGTTGCTGAGACTGTCCTCAATTCTTTTCATTGTTTTTTCTTTATTCTGCTCTACGGCAATTATTTCCACTATTCTATCTTCCAGGTCACTTACCTGTTCTTCTGCCTCAGTTATTCTGCTATTGATTCTTTCTAGAGTATTTTTAATTTCACTTATGTGTTGTTAATCATTTTTTGTTTGCTCTTTAGTTTTTCTACATCCTTGTTAAATGTTTGTTGTGTTTTCTCCATTCTATTTCTCAGATTTTGGATCATCTTTACTATCATTACTCTGAATTCTTTTTCAGGTAGACTGCATATTTCCTCTTCATTTGTTTGGTCTGGTGGGTTTTTACCTTGTTCCTTCATCTGCTGAATATTTCTCTGTCTTCTCATTTTTTTAAACTTACTGTATTTGGGGTCTCCTTTTCACAGCCTGCAGGTTCGTAGTTCCCATTGCTTTTGGTGTCTGCCTCTTGTGGGTGAGGTTGGTTCAGTGGCTTGTGTAGACTTCCTGGTTGGGGGGAACTGGTGCCTGTGTTGTGGTGGGTGGGGCTGGATCTTGTCCTTCTGGTGGGCAGGGCCACATCCAGTGGTGGGTTTTGGGGGTCTGTGAACTCAATATGACTTTAGGCAGCCTCTCTGCTAATGGGTCGGATTATGTTCCTTTCTTGCTAGTTGTTTGGCATGGGTGTCCAGCACTGGAGCTTGCTGACTGTTGGGTGGAGCTGGGTCTTATTGTTGAGACGGAGATCTGAGAGAGCTCTTACCGATTAATAATACATGGGACGGATAAGACTCTGGTGGTCCAATGTGAGATACTTAACTTTTAATATAGGTAAGTTACCAATATTTTAGTATTGGACAAAGTATCATGGAAATTCTTGACAATAGAAGCTCGATTGTGAATGGACTATTGCATTAAACTTGCAGTCAAGTCAAAAATCTTCTTGAACAAATCTCTGATCCATCAAATGTTCATCTGACAAGCATTTACTGAGCACGTACTGTGTGACACTGATATATGGCTGGCACAGGCAAAATGTAAAATCCCTAGTTAAAAAAACATCACCAAGTAATATACACCATGGACATCCCTGACCTCTGCTGATTGCCTGACCCTTGGTCTGTGCTTAACGCTTATCTTGATTTTGTACAGTTTTCGGTTTCTTATTACTTTCCATATTGATTGGATTTCATGTATATGTATTTGAAAATGAGTTTACATTGGAAGAATATAATGATTTAATAAAATCTATTAAGAAGGACAATATCTCTATAGAATAATTAGTTATCTCCTCCACCACCTTCATTACTAGGGGGATTTATATTCATACAGCTGAAAAACGATTTAAAAATTTAATTGAGGATTTAAGTGTCATCAGAAAGTGTGAGATAAGTGATTGTAATTGGGCCAAATATCCTTTCTGCTATTGGTGGTTTAAGAGATTTTCAAGGGTAAATTCGGTTTTACCTTTAGAATCTAACCTCTGTGTGGGTATGTCACTTGATTACAAACTAAATTAAGGAAGGCTACATAATTATGAAGTCTACGGAAAGCAAAGATGTCCATCTTCTATATCAGGATTTCTCCACTGGTTTTGAAACCAACTTCCTTTTGAGAAACATAAAGATCTCAAGCTCTCTCCTCTACATAATCAAAAGGATACAGTCAAGATTTATTTTTGTAGTTTGTATTAGTAACAAATGTTTTCTATTTTGTAACATCTCTAATTATGATATATATGACATATACTTTTCAAGGATCCTCCTTTCTCATTGGAGATTATGATATGCCCTAATTTTCATCCCTTTCCAATACCTGCTCATGTCTTGAGTATCATGGGTATAAGTTTCAAATGGGAAACAGAATAAGTTTCTTTACAAATCAGTCACTTTATTGCTTAATTGAAAATAAGCAATGGGGCCATTTTAACTTTAGGGATAAAACCAGGAATCTGAGATGCTTGTCTTTCACAATATTAGCAAAGTGTCAGAATAAAAAAGCAAATTTCTTCTAAAGATTGATGGCCCTTTCTAAGGAGACTAAGTATAAATCTGTGATTACTGCTTATATTATTATTTGACAGGAGCAGGCATCCTGATGGAGTTGAACTCCACTGTGTCACACTGAGTTAATCATTTTAATACAAAGTTAAACAATTAATTATTTGATTTTTAGATTCCATCAAAATGTTGTAGCTCAATTGCTTTATCAGATTGGCTCCTCAAAATATCACATGTCTCTGTACTGGGCTCATAAAGAAAACAAAGACTGTGATTCTTGAGTCCTGCCCCTAAGGCACTTACTGTCCACTTATGGTTTCTCCACACAGAATATGGCAAATGGCTGGTAGATATTTTGCTGAATATTTTGCCGCTTCTGTTAAAATAATATTTTTGCTGAAAACTTGGTAATACACTGTAGACTCAGAATCAGATCAAAGAATATTTCATCATATCTTCCTGCCAAAAGGAAAAGGAACTTTGAGATTTCAAGACATCCCAGAAGCAGGGTAGGGCTGGCCACAGGTTTGGGAGTTATGGAAGTAAAATCAATCCCTGGGAAAATGTTCTTCTGAAGCAGGTGTCTATATTCATGTTTTCTACATCAGGATTGTGCTCCCACTGATGGATAATCAGGAGGGGAATGGAGTCAAAACACACCAGTAGGTTGTGAACAGCTGAGGTCAAAGACCCACCTTGATGAATGAATATATATATATATATATATATATTCAAAAAGAAGATACATGTATTTGCATATATTCATATATGTATATGTATATATTCATATGTGCATTTCATATGTATTCATATACATGTATTTGCATATATTCATATATATGTATATATACAAATATTCATATATATGAATATATGCATATACGTGTATATGAACACATATGCAAATATATATAACTACTTTTTGAAGTCTTCAGAAAAACTGTAAAGTTCCTGGTCACTTTGCTGTTTGATAACTATTAAGATGAGTCATTATCTTTAAGCATAAACCTTAAGCTTCCCTGTTATAGTCCTTCTGTTTTCTTCCCCACCCCAACCAACACCATCCTTGGCTAAGTCTACTTTTTTCTCCACTCATAGACCCTCAGAGTCTCTGCTGACTCCTTGAAGCTCCAAGCAATGCAGCAAACATTTATTTGAGCCCTGAGGTCCAATCTCTAATCTATTAAATACAGACAACCAGAAAACCTACCCCAAATGATTCTGGGGTGATAAAATAATACTTATAATACTGTAAAATAATATAATACTTCTGATATTTACAAATACAATTTATAAAAACATAATATTTATACTTATAACAATTCTTGGAAGTATTATAAAATACATGTGTCTGGAACATGGTAAATAATAAATATAAGCAGTTACTATTATAGATTAGGATAAAAAGTTAATGAAAAAATGCATAATATTTGCATGTACAAAATACTATATATATAGGAGAAGACAGAAGACTTGGCTAGCTGAATTCAAGACTGTCTTAAGTGGAGTATTTTAAAAGTAGATAGTATTTGAGCTGGCTGTTGAAAGAGAAAACAAGAACTTGTTAGAGGAATTAGTATGAGAAAAATTTTGGACCATGAAAGAGAACCAGCTGCTTTCTTCCTGTATCCCACACACTGTAGTGTTTTCCTCAGTCTGCCCTAAATCTTGTTTTATGGACTCTTCAAACAATTTGACCATTTGAATGTTTACCTTAATATAAGATTTATCACTTAGCTTCACTGTATGGAGACCAACACATTACAAAAAATGTTCTAATAAACAATATTAATTGTTAATTAGTGTTAGTATGATTGGATACTTTATATCTTATGTTTGTGGTATAACAATTTTAAAGTTTTGCTCATCCAAATCAACTTCTTTAGCCTCCATTGTAATTGACTCATTCTTTATATTTAATTTATTATTCTGTTCTCTATTACTTTTGACTGAGTAGACATGGGAATTGGGCAGAAGAATGGGAGAGGAAGCATACAATCAGAAAAACTTGTACAGACCTGCCTGCTATTTTATATAAAAAATAAAATATGGATCTAAAAGTTAACAGGCAAGAACTTCTTCACCTTATTAGAAGATAGAATCAGAGTGCCTCTGCTGTGCTGTCAGCGACTTGGTAGATACTTTTTGATTTTGTGTGTCATCTGTGTCTGCATTCAGGAGGGACACCAGAATTTTCCTTTGGGGAGCTACCCCTGCTTCTTCTCGGTCCATGGTGTAGGGGTGGGGCCTTTCTAAGTCTACTTCCAGTCTCCCTTCCACTCCCAGGCATGGGGAACAGCCCCAGCTGGGCCACCTGGGCTATCTCTGCTGTGAGGCTGAATTTTGAGTGGCAAGACACAAAAATGGGAATCTGCTTAGAACAGATTCTTCCTGTGGACAACACCTTGAAGAGGCTGTTTATTAATTACTGCTACCCAGTGCCCTGCAGTAATCTGGGTCCCATCTTTTGTCCTTTTATGTCCTAAATGACCAACTTCTGGCTCCTATGAGCCCTTTAATCCTTCCAATATTTTTCCTCCTTTCTTTTGTTTAATTTATTTTAGAGTCTAACTGATAGGCTGATAGAATAAATGTGCAAACACAGGAGAAATAGCCACAGATGATGGAGCTCAGACTCCTAGAAAGCATTTTTTCATTGAACACATATTTCTAAAGCTCATGTGAGATGCCAGCCCTGTTCTAGACACTAGATTCAGCGCCAAATGAAAGAAATTGTTGAGAAAAATATGTGTTCTAACAGATACTGATTGTTGGACTTTCAGAAACTAAATTAATGGACTAATGATATTCATTCAAACTTTAAGGTAATTTTATATATGATCCTTTATGAGAGCTTCCAATGGATTTTTTAAATAAAAAGGATAAGAATATTAACAACAATCCAGGTATATTTTTTAGAAAAGAGTTGTTCCTTTAGAAAAAATCATGTTAATTTAAATTCCTCAATGATCAAAGTGTTAAAAGTAATTTGCTTTGAATAGAGCCATCTATAAAACATATCTATATAAACAACAAAACCTGTGAATGTGTAATGGACAAAAATATAATAAAACTATTGAAATAATGTATTTTCTTTATACCAACTCTATCCATTTTTTTTTTACAGTTTTCTACCATATAATATTACCTTTCATAAAAAATGATATATTCAAATGAGATGGGGTTAGCAAAAGAAACAATGGGTAGTTAATGGAAGGAAGATTGCAAAGCTGTGCTCTGCTGGATGAGGGAGAAAGGGAAACTGAATTCATCTGGGGCTTTCTCTGAGCCAGAGGTCATGGTCCATAGCCTTTAGAGGGTGAGCAATGCTCAGAGCTAAGGATTTTTATATCTTTATTTTGACCATTGTTTCTTTTCTCTAAAGAAATCAAGCACAAGCTATTTGAAATAATGAAACTCCCTTCAATATAATACTCTATAAGCAGAGTTGTGAATCTTACACATAGTAAATATTTTTAAGTTTCACCATGGATTGTTGGATGGTTGTAGAATCTCTAAATTCAATATGATGATGTTCTTTCTTGAGGCAGCCTGATGCAGTGGGAGACACGTGGCTTCACATTTAGATGGATCTGAGCTCTGCTACACACTTGCAGGTGTGCAAATTATTTGACCTCCACATGACTAGTTTTCTTCACCCGCAAAGCTGAGAATACTCTCCTAGCAAGTAGGATATGATGGTTGCTTTCCACCACCTCCATCCTTGATTCTGATCATCTTTCCAATTAGAAGAGGATGGCTTACTTATAACTAGAGGTCATGACAGTATTATGAAAAGAGCCTCCCCCTTAAGATGTTTAATACCAGTTGGTATTATTTGTCAATTAAGTAAAAATTTACATGCTTGCAATTCCTAAGAAAAGCGAAATTGAAAGTTTGTGTTCTTTTACTTATGTTAGGATGAGAATCCACACTATAGTCCAATTTTTGGAAAGGGAATCATCTGGGGGTAAGAATGCTTTATTCTCCATTTATTCAACAAACACTGAACACCGGTTAGATGTCTGGTCCCATTTAGAAGATAAATATAAATAAGACATGATTCCTAATTCAGAGAGCTAGAGTCCAGGGTGAAGATCACACACAGAGAATTGTATGTAGTAAATGCAGGGGTGAAGCCGTGCTCCTCTAGGAGCACTGATGGGGGACCTAACTGGTGAGTGTGGTTGGAAGGTGACAGGGCAGGACTATTAGGGAAGGTGGAGGTATGGCCCTGAAGTCTCAGAGCATGATCTGGAGTTACCTAGGTGGACCAGGTGGGCGAGATTGGAGTGAGTGAAGGACATTCCAGGCAGAGGGTCAGGAAAATCAAAAGCATAGAGAGAATAATGCACATGAAATAAGGAGGGTGTGGAAGGAAATAACCAGCTAAGGTACCCAAAGCTAGAAGCTAGGGGTAAGGAGAATGATGCTATCACAGAGACAAACAGAGGCCAGATTGTGAAAGCTTTATTTTTCAGGTCAAGTAGCTTCAGCTTTATGCAGTAGACCATATAAAGGCTTGGGCAGAACTGAAATACGTCTGCCCAAACATGTGTGGAGAGTAGAAATTAGGGTGTGAAAGCCCATCAGGAAATGTGCTGGTGTCTGTGGTCCAGGGACAGGCTGAAAGGGCTTGAGCCAGGTCAGGGCAGTGGGAGGCAGAGCAGTGGGAGGTGTTGGGGTTTGGCCGCATGGGAAGGTGTGCGCGAGGACGGCATGAGGAGGAGGGCAGAGTCCAGGATGACTCCCAGTTCTGAAGCTTTGGTACCCGAGATGGTGCTATCATCCCAACAAAGAGATATAAATGCCATTTAGTGTTCAATCTTAGGCATTCAATGAAATAGGATACAAAAAATATGACTACTAGATTGTGGGTTCCTTAAGGAATGGGCCATGACTGCGGGTTTTTGAATACATCAGTAATATTTTATTGATGTGAGCTGCATGTATAGCTTCTTCTGGTGTGTGGAGAAGGTTTGTCATGGAGGAATCATGGAGATGGTTAAGATGTGGATCAGCTTTAGCTCTCTTCCTTTGTAGCTTTGGGACTGTGGGCGTGTCATACTAGATGTCTGGACTCCTTGTTCCTCATTGATAGAATGAGTAGATTTGACAAATAATTTTTAAGTTAAAAAAAGTTATTCTAATTTGATTATTTAGAAACCACTTAAAGTGGTACCCCCAGTTTTTGGCAGCCCCACTTGTACAAAGTGTCCCCCCAATTTCTGAGGCATTTAATATGTAATGCCATAAAGGGTTCTTTTCTTAACTCTCAACGATATCCTTAGTGCCGTCTTGTCAAGAATTGCTTGCAACTCTTACATGATATGAGTAACCCCCAAAGCATTTATTTTCCCAATGTCCAAATGCCCTTAACCAGAACTTGTCTCAACATAGCATAAACTCTCATTCACAAAGCTTCATTTTCCTTCCCTAGACAAACTGCTCAATCCAAATAGCAGTAGGTTCTGATATGAAAAGAGTGCATTATAAATAAAACAATGTGTTTTTGAAATTAGCACACATACCAAAAAAAGGTATTTACTTAGTACAGCTTAATGGCTTTTCAAAGAGCCATTAGGCTCAGCAGAGTGAATATTATGGATTACTAAAATATGCACAATGTATCCTAAAATAGGCATTTGACCTGTAAGTACAATGGAACAAGGCAATTTCTCTTTGACTTCTCCCATTTTTTTTTGCTAAGCAATTTTCTTAGCTCATTTTAGAGTAAAGGAATACATTTTCCCAAGGTTTGTGAGTGCTTGTTCTGTTCCAAAACTCAAGGAATAACTGAGAAGTGCACTGATCTGTTGAGTAGTCTAAGTGAGGGGCATTCCACCTGGTTAAGACCTGCTACACTTTCCTTATTAACAGAGGCACAAACAAAGCATAAAGGGCCCAAGAAGATTAATGGAAAATGAAAAATGTCTACAGGATACAGCAACTACTTTAGAGAAAAAACAATATAAAAACACTCTTCCCAGCTCACATCAATTAAAGTTTGAGGCACTTTAATTTGACAAATTGGGTATTTAAATTGGGAATCTGTCCAATCGTTATCTGTCACCAGAAGAAGCAGCATCAAACAGGTTAATAATTGCTGACAATTTTTTTTAACAAGTAATTTTATTGCAGAAATGGGAGTTGAACCAGAACATTCACAATCAGAATGAAAGAGCAGGCAAGCAGATTTGGAAACCTCACTATTGTATGTGAAAAGGGAGAGTTCTCATGGATTTTAGAGAGGCCAAAGAAAAAGGCTTATTTTATATTTGAGAAGATAGTTTAATTTAGATTTTTAAGTACAAGCCACCAAACATTCAAAATCCATATACAATACTCAGGATAAATGGGACAATACCTCCATTTGAAAATGGAAAGGCAAACATTCATATTTGACAATACCTTATACAGTGTTTATAAGACATGTCTCTAGGTGGTTTCACAAGAAGTCAGTGTGTAATTTAATGTATTGACTTCTAATTCTAAAGAATCATGTTGGCTATCTTAGAGGTTACTGTTCTACCTTGAACCGTGATGGGGAAAGGGCACCAATCAGCCAGTGTGTACCTTCTGACAATTTCCAGATTTTTACCTGGAGACACCCAGAAGCAGAGGATCATTCATGGGTGGCATGTTATAGGAGAAAGAGCACTGGACTTGGGAGTCAGAAGATAGAGTTCACGTGGCCATAGGGAAATGGCTGATTCCAGTGGTTCTCAACCATAGACGTACAACAAAACTATTTGTCCAGCTTTATATATACACATCCATGGGGACCACACTGCTGAAATCCTGGTTTGATAGGTCATAGACTGGTCCCTGTAGTGTTTGAAAGCAGGTGGGGTCAATAATAACTGATAAATCCATTGAACTATTGAACTTCACCATTCTCATTTGTAAAAAACAATAGGATTCCCTATCCATTGTATAGGGTTGTTGTGAAGATGAAATACAATGATATATTTAAGACCCCACCAACACCATGCTTAGAAGAGGTTCGCTTTTTTGTTTTCTAGTGGGTCTTGGCGGTTCTGGTTCAGAGCTCCCCAAAGTGGATTCTAAGGAGCGGTAGTCCCATGGGAAGCGCTATGGAAAAACTCTGCACCTATCAGTCACATTTGGCGGTGCCCGTTATGCTCCCTTCCAGACTTTTAGAGGGACCGTTAGCACATGAAAGATTCTGAGAGGACCCGAAGTAAATGAACTGGCTGAGTGTGTTGAACGCAGTGTTTCTCAAAGTTATTTAACCACCAAATTCCCTTTCAAGTGGTATTAATTGATGTTCAACCGAATATGATTTGGGGATCACTACTAAGATCTCTAACTTATGTTCTAAAGCTCTATAACCTCCTTCAGGGAATTTACTGAGTGCTTTGGTCTAAGACCCAGTCTTTCTGATTATCCTAAAGGGTATCTGCTCTTTTACTGAACTACTAGTTTAAATAAACTTTTGTATTAGAAATGATTCTATTTAACTACCGTACTTTTTACTTGAACTACCTGAGTTTATGAGCTCAAATGATTTAGAAAGAATTAAGCCATCAATTTAGAAATAAAATTAATAACTAAACAAAAGTAAAAGTTAAACTAAGTAGAAATTCACAAGGCCATGATTGTTAAATAAAGGAAAGACAGTTATATTTTCAGAGATTATATCTTACCCTTGAAACCAGTGGGATGAGATAAAATTAGAATTTCAAGTTATGATTAGAGCTAAGTTAATCCAATAGTCAAAAAATAAACTTGGTAGAAATTTTATATAGGTGCACTAAAAAATAAATAAAATTGCTGTTGAAGGAGAGCACTTTTCCCCTTAAGCCAACAATTTAAGAGCATTTGGGAAACCGAATATAATTATGTAGGTTTTTTGGCAACATCATTTGCCTGGTAGGTACTCTTAACCTAAGTGGAATATTTGGCTTCTAATATGTCCACTTGGGAATAGAAAGCAAAAGTGGCAAAGTGTATCTCTGGTTGAGGTGTATTTATGAAAGAATCAAGTACTCATTCAAGCATAATACTTCTACTTGAGAGTATACATTTACACGGATACATGTTCTTGGGATGGATGAGTGTGTCAAGTTCACAGTCAGGTTGGGCAGAGTTCGCATTAAGAGTTTGCTCCAGGGAAAACTGGACAGCTACATGTAAAAGAATGAAATTAGAATACTCCCTAACACCATACACAAAAATAAACTCAAAATGGATTAGAGACCTAAATATAAGACTGGACACTATAAAACTCTTAGAGGAAAACATAGGAAGAACACTCTTTGACATAAATCACAGCAAGATCTTTTTTGATCCACCTCCTAGAGTAATGGAAATAAAAACAAAAATAAACAAATGGGACCTAATGAAACTTCAAAGCTTTTGCACAGCAAAGGAAACCATAAACAAGACGAAAAGACAACCCTCAGAATGGGAGAAAATATTTGCAAATGAATCAACGGACAAAGGATTAATCTCCAAAATATATAAACAGCTCATTCAGCTCAATATCAAAGAAACAAACACCCCAATCCAAAAATGGGCAGAAGACCTAAATAGACATTTCTCCAAAGAAGACATACAGACGGCCACGAAGCACATGAAAAGATGCTCAACATCACTAATTATTAGAGAAATGCAAATCAAAACTACAATGAGGTATCACCTCACTCCTGTTAGAATGGGCATCATCAGAAAATCTACAAACAACAAATGCTGGAGAGGGTGTGGAGAAAAGGGAACCCTCTTGCACTGTTGGTGGGAATGTAAATTGATACAGCCACTATGGAGAACAATATGGAGGTTCCTTAAAAAACTAAAAATAGAATTACCATATGACCCAGCAATCCCACTACTGGGCATATACCCAGAGAAAACCGTAATTCAAAAAGACACATGCACCCGAATGTTCATTGCAGCACTATTTACAATAGCCAGGTCATGGAAGCAACCTACATGCCCATCAACAGACGAATGGATAAAGAAGATGTGGTACATATATACAATGGAATATTACTCAGCCATAAAAAGGAACGAAATTGAGTCATTTGTTGAGACATGGATGGATCTAGAGACTGTCATACAGAGTGAAGTAAGTCAGAAAGAGAAAAACAAATATCGTATATTAATGCATGTATGCGGAACCTAGAAAAATGGTACAGATGAGCCAGTTTGCAGGGCAGAAGTTGAGACACAAATGTAGAGAATGGTCATATGGACACCAAGGGGGGAAAACTGCGGTGAGGTGGGGATGGTGGTGTGCTGAATTGGGCAATTGGGATTGACATGTATACACTGATGTGTATAAAACTGATGCCTAATAAGAACCTGCAGTATAAAAAAACAAACAAAACAACAAATACTAAACTTTCAATGGGTTATTTGTATGGAAATATGTTAATATAAATGTTTCAGACATTACATGAAATTTCTAAAAATCTTATATTTGTATTTGTATGGAATATGTATGGAAATATGTTAATATAAATGTTTCAGACATTACATGAAATTTCTAAAAATCTTATATTTGTATTTGTATGGAAATATGTATGGAAATATGTTAATATAAATGTTTCAGACATTACATGAAATTTCTAAAAATCTTATATGTTCTGGTATAATGTTATAAGTAATAATCCTAGTTATTACTTTAAAATGTATATCTCAGAAATAACTAATTTTCTTGTCAACTGCATTATTATGAACTTTCATCAAATCTTTAACCGTGGTCATTTTTAAGTCTTTTGTCATTTACAGACAGTTCTGGGTGTACTCTGATGATTTTGCAAATATGTTCCTATAAAAGGGTTTCATCTTCAAGAAATTCATGGAAAAGACTCTGACAAGTACAGGTTTCTGGTAACTGACTGTACTGCTGAACTGAATGAATAAGCATTTTCAGAACTCTAATGAAAAACTGATGAACTCATAAAAGTGCTAACAAAAGATCAAGATGAAAAAAAAAATTAATTACATGGGACTGAGTGAACTGATGAGGATGAGTATAATTTTTGTGACTTTCTGTCTGAATTTAAAAAAAAAAAAAAATCCCACAAGGACTCAGAGGCAAAGAATATACAAATCAATTTTCACTGCAAAGTAAAGGAGCTGTTACAGTGGAGGATTACTGGACTGAATGTCAATATTATGACATAGTATGAGTGTGTTTCATGTTTTCATGTTTGGTAATTGCAACCATTGTTGCTTTTGTTGTGGTCATCCATGTACAATGCTTGGTGTCAGTCTATTTATGTCTTGTAAAAATAAAATACAGTGTGTGTGTGTGTGAAAAAAAAAAAAAAAAAAAAAAAAAAAAGAGTTTGCTCCAGAAAACTACTTAAAAATTTTTTTTACAAGCATCTTGATTTTGGAGGTTTGGTACGAAAATCTCAGAAGAGCAGCTTTGCTTGTGAGCTTTCCGATATTTCTACACTGGCCCTGGCCAGAAATACTGTGAGAACACCCTTTCATTTGGTATTTGAGCCCTTATGCCTCTGTTCCTGGCTGCAGACCAAAGGGAACAAACACAACTGAACATTTCAGAACCTCAAAATAGTAAACTAAAAATGGTTTGCTCTGCTTTTGGTTCTAAAAATGATTGACCCCAGAGCCTTGTTCCAAACGATCTGGTTGATCCATCTCTAATGGGGATTACTGGATTTTAGAAACCATAGGAGAACTTTCTGTTTTGATTGATTAACTAAAAGCAAAAAAAAAAAAAAAAAATCAAAATGGTTGTAAAACAGGTACCCTGTCACTATAGCAGAGACTACATTTTATGAACATGCTTTATGTTCCAGTGTAAAGTAATTCAAAGAACAAGGACATTGGAGTTTAGAGTAGGATATCTGGGTTTGAATGCTGACGTGATCTATTTTTACTAGCTGAGTAAGAAGAGTCCATTTCTGAGGCTCAGTTTCCTATGGGTAAAATTAATAAGAATAATAAAAAATCATCAACCCATTTTAACTGGGTCATTATGAGGAGTAAAGTATTTTAAAAGTACTTCTTCGAATTGTAGTGTCCATGATATTAGGAAAGGTAGTGTATCACAGTTCCTGGAAGTTTGAACTTTATGATCAAACACATCTGAGTTCAAATCCCTACCTTTCTGCTCTCTAGCTCTTGATCTGTGCAAGTCACTAAGAATCTTGATTTTTCTCATCTGTGAAATGGGGATAGTGTTGGGGGGGGAAGTAAATTAAATAATGTATGTGAAATATTTGGCACATAGTTAATGCTAGAAAAATTGGTGGCTATTAATAAATGTGTGAAGTGATGATGATGGTGATTTAAATGCTCATAATTCCAGGGGCCAGTCCAAATACAGGCATGTGAAAATCTGGATAGACCCTTGAGAACACTCTGAATGCTTCTCCTATACATTTACATAACCTATGGAATTTTTCTGGATGAGTGGGCACAGGAGGGGATGCCAGTTTGAGTCTGGGGCAGACCCAAAATATAGGTTAGGCTGAATGTAACCACCTAGGGAAGGAAGTGGAAAACTTGCTGGACTAATGCCGAGTAGGAGGCAATGATGATCTTGGCAAATTTAGCATCTAATTTTCACCAGTAAAGAGAGGTAGGTGAAAAAGTATAAATGTATGCAAAGGTAAAAAAAAAAAATTCATTGTGGAATTAAAGCTTTAAACCCACAATCTCTTAATTCCAAAATAGTCCTTATTGTTTCTAAAGGTTATTTTTATATTAGGAATTCCATAGTATGATTGCTGTCTTAAAAACCAATATTCACAGCCAAAAGCACAAAATATGACTGGTAGCTTCTTTACTTGCAATTCCTTATACATATTAAATGTAGGAAATTAGTACATTTTAGACTTGATTAAATATTAACGTGTCATATTTTTTATCCAATGAAGAAATTGTGTTTTTAATCTACTCTGGGGAAATGGCTAGCCTGCTATCACATTAAGGTATTGGTCACATAGTATTTTCTCTTTCTCCCTTCATAGTCAAAATTCTTGAAAAAATATTCTCATGGACAACACTTCCCCTTCATGGATTTTGAATCCCTAGCTCTTTCCACCCCCAAGAACCTAAGCTCCATTCTTCATAGACACTCTGCTTTCCAAGGGCCATGTCCAGTGACAATTTGTGAATGATCCTTTTTTGCCACTTTGCATCACTGACTATTTTCTTGGAAATCTCCTCACTTGCCTTCTGCTGCACTGTTCTTGTTTTCTTCCCAATTCTGATGACTCCTTTTCTGTAGCCTTAAAGCCACTGCTCAGTATCCTGTTCTTTATTGTCCTCTCTTTGCCCCAGGTACTATCTCTAGGTAAACCCATCCATTCTTGCTACTCCAGTTATCTCTTACCCCCTAAGGGCAGGACCACCATTATTTTTTCTGTTATGCTTGCTATCTTCACTGGGGTTTCTTCAAACTCAGTTTATTAAATCAAAATGAATCAATTTTCTCTGTGAACCAGCTATCCTTTCCCTTCCTTATGGTTTCAGTAATTTTGTTTGCACATGAAAATAAACTTCTCCTGATGTTCAAAACTCAAAACTTCAGCATTATCTTTGTCTCTAGACTCTCATTTGACCTCCAGATCCTAGGAAATCCCCCAGTTTAGCTGTAAGCTCTGTCAATTTTATCTCACAATGTCTGTCACACTTCTAAGACAGATAGACTGATGCAAGGGTCTGTGTAGCATGCTATGATCCTTGCTCTCATGTCCCCAAGACAGGTGTTAGAACTTCAGCCATTACTTCTGCATTCTAGGCAGGAAGAAGGGGGAAGGTCACAGAATCGAAGGGCATCTGCCAGCTGAGGGGAGCTCTCCTGAAAGTAGCACCCAACAGTCTCTGCTTATGTCTACTGGCCAGAGCAGTGTTGCATGACCACTTGATCTACAAGGCAAGCAGAGAAAGGTAGCTTAAAACACCTGGACACAGTGCTGCTTCAATAAATTTGAGCTCTATGGGTAAGGAAGACAGTGCAAAATGATGATCAGCAGGTGATCAGCAAAAAGGTATTTGGTAGTCTCTACAAACCTGTTCTCCTTGCTTCCCTCCGTTTTCTTAAAATACACCTCCACTGACTTTGGTAAAATGAAAGAGCCTAACACTCCTTATTTCCCACCATTGTCACCTCAGTCCACATCCTCATCATGTTTTTTGCTTAGATCATTGCCAAGACGAATGGGCTCAGAGTGTCAGTACTCCACTGCTGCTGTCTTACCTGATCATCATTTTCTTGTTATCCAACAAGAAAGTATTGACGACAGGCACTGTGCTACATGCTAGGGATGAATAAAACCATGACCTTTGGCTTCAGGGGCTCACAGTTCAGTTGGGGAGACCAACATGCTGCCAGTTGATTCCAGTGCAACACAATCAGTGACATAATAGAGGCAGATGCAAAGAATTGTAGAAGCAGAGGGAAATCCGTGAGTAATTTAACCTGGGAGTGGCTGAGAAGACTTCACAGAGAAAGTGTTGTTGGGAGCTGAGCTGTGGATTATTAGGTGTTTCTCAGGACAACCCAGAGAGAAATAATAATACATTTTCTGTTTTTGTAAACTACTAATTACCAATGAAAACAAAGTGGTTATAGATACTTGACCTTACTCTGAATTTAATTTTTAAAGAAAGTCACCATAAGCAAAAGCAATGTTAAGTATAGCATTATAGGGCACAGTATTGATAAATGAGAGGAAAACTGGTTCTTAAAGAGTGTACCACTCACTTACCATGCCCTGAAATTAACGGAGAACTCATTTGTCAAAAGTGCACCTAGCCCACAGAGAATTCTTCCAATTAACATCAAAAGCGATCATTCTTAACCTCTCATGCATTAAGAAAATCCTGTCTGCACCCAATGTTCTGTTCATAATCAATGGAGCCCTTTATGTATGTTATTTCAAATTTATCACCATGTATATTACTAAAATGAATGAATTAATAAATTAATCTGCTGTAGGTCCAGGAGCCAGATTTATTTGTTGTCTCCTGGTTCTCATGGGATATTCTTTTGGTCTCTGAGACACTTCACTCTGCAGTTTCTCATAATTTGGGGGTATTTATTGATAGCTACTGACAGGATGTGTTGGTACTCATAGATGGACAATGGCTGTATCAGAAAAGTGGTCTTTTTGGGGATTAGTTATATTCTGAAAATGTCACGCAAGTCACTATCCGGCCATGTTAAAAAAGCAGTACAAGTTCTAACAGGATTATATTGTCCAAAAAAAAAGGGTAAAAAGTATTTTACTCTTTACTGAAGAGTAAAATAGTGCAACATTCCTGGAGGCCAATCTCAAGATAGGATCCCTAAAATAATTATATCATTTGACCCTTAGTTTCACTGGCAATAATCTACTGATGGAGATGACTAGAAATTTAGAATTGTGAACAGGACTTGGTGTAGAAGGATGGCTATCAGAGCACTAAGTAAACTGCAGACTATCCATGAGCTAGAATGTTATGTGGTCATTAAGATATGTATTTTTAAATAATTTTTATACACATAAAAAAGTGCCCATTATATTCAGTGATATGAAAAAGAAGAAAGACAGTTGTACAGTAAGTCTCCTACATACGAACCTTCAAGTTGTGAACTTTCAAAGATTCAAAACTGTGTTCCATCAACGTCAGGTGTGAGTGAAGTTGCAGCTTGCCCTCCGTCTCCTATTGCTGACGATCCTTCAGCTCTGCCATCTCCCACCTCCTCTCCCTGTTCCAGCCAGTAACTCTTCTTGCCTGTTCACTCGATGCCAGCCCCTGGATGCCAGCTGTTGTAGTGTACTACTGTACTTTTCAAGGTATTGTACTGTAAGGTTAAAAATGTTTTCTTTATTTTTTGTGTTTTTTAATGCATTATTTGTGTGAAAAGTATTATAAACCCATTATAGTACAGTACTATATAGCCAATTGTGTTAGTTGGGTACCTAGGCTAACTTTGTTGGACTTAGGAACAAATTGGACTTAATGAACGCACTCTCAGAAACAGAACTCATTCATATGTAGGGGACTCAATGTATTTGGATTTTATCTATCATCTATCTATTTACCCATCTATCTATCTATCTATCATCTATCTATCATCTATCTCTCTCTCATACATGCATACACACACACACAAACACAACTTTCAAATGATTTGCCTCAATATTAACAATTTTCTAAGTTTAATTTCTATTGTCATCTTTAAATTTCTCTAAATTTTATAGATTTCGACGTTGAGAAGTATGAGTTTCAGATAATCATAAATAAATCACTCTTAAAGTAACATGTTATAGAGGAGGAAGGGATTATTCCTTGGCCTCTTTCATCCCTATGCCTTCTGTGCTGATAATTCTCAGACCTGCACATGGTGTAAGGTGTCAGTTCAGGCTCTGAGCAAGTCTCCCGGCCATCATCCCCTCTCTTCCCTCCCCATCCCACCCTCCACACTGCCTTCAGATTTCTCTTTCCAAACACAGCTATCGCCATGTTATTTCCCTCTTGAAACATGGTTCTGACCTCCTTGATGGCCCACAGAATAGACTCCCAAGGTCTCTGCTTGGCTCCCGCCCGTGTCTTCAGTCCTCTAACCCTCATATCTCCCAGTCTTCCTGTATCCCAGCAAAACAGAGTGTTAAATATCTCCGTGACACTCTTGACATTGCTCCCCACCCCAACTTGAACTTCATTTTGCTTATTGAAGTCCTACCCAATCTTCAAAGCCCTTCTCAAATTCCTAGGGTGTTCATTCAGAACTCACCTCCTCCCAAATTATTTCCTCTTTGCACTTTGCTGATCTCTTTTATTATACTTATCAAGATTTTATTTGTATTATGGTCGCTCGTGCCTTTCTGTTCTTATATTGAGACTTGATTTTTAAACTCCCCAATTATGTCTTCTTTTATAATCTTTATGGAGTGGTTCTCCAACATTAGCCTGTATCACAATCATCTGAGGGTTGTTAAGACAGGTTGCTGGACCTCATCCTGTGTGTCTGATTCAGTCTGCCTGGGGTGGGGCCTGAGAGTTCCCATTTCTAACAAGTTCACAGGTGATGCTGCTGCCTCTGCTGCTATGGGGACCACACTTTGAGAACCAGTGCTTTTCAAAAAAGGGGTAAAATGAAATAACATAAATGAACTTCCACCTTGCTGTTGTAGATAGAACAAAGACGTTAAGGGCACAAGATTTAGGATCAGAGACTTGGGTTTGAATTCCAACTGGATCGTTTAATACTTGAACAAGTTCTTAACCCCTCTGAATTTTCATTTTTTTAATATAATATTATTTTTTATTGAAGTATAGTTGATTTACAATGTTATGTTAGCTCCAGGTGTACAGCAAAGTGATTCAGCTATATATAAATATATATGTATTCTTTTTCAGGTTCTTTTCGATGATAGGTTATTACAAGATGAATTTTCATTTTCTTGCAAGAAAAATGGGGACATTATTACCTCTTACACAGGGTTGTTCTGCCAGTTATATGAGACTATATTTATAAAATGCTCAACAAATGGTGGCTATTATTATCACTAACCCATTCAGTCTATGCAATAACTTTATAAAATAGATTTTGCCACCATTTTGCAGATAAGGATGACTGAGACTGTCTGGGTTAGTCTCAGACACATAGAGGGTCAATACCTTACCTGAAATCATCTACCTTATAAATGGCAAGACTGGGATTCTAATTCAAATCATTTTGATACTTTTCACTCTCCCCTAACACAGCATATTATACATAATGCACACTCAAAACAGTTCTTAAAGTTGGACTTCACATTTCTTTGTGTGAAATCTTCCATTGGCAATACCACATCTCAAAACATCTTCCTGGACTTAAGAAGATTTCCACTGTGATGGACATAAGTGTAATTTCCATTTCATTTTATGAGGCTGTGAGAAATAACAAATCAGGTAGGTGAAAGTAACTATTAAAGAAGTTACTAGCTTAAAGAAAATTAAAACCAAGTTGACTAAGCCAAGTGTTGACTTACAGTGCTTTGTCACTTGGTGGCATTAATAATTTTAGGAACATAAAACATAGTTAATTGTCTTTATTGTTGATTTTCTTGAGGAGAGTGGAGGTATTTTTATTATAAATTTTATGGTAAATAACTTGATTTCAAAAGCACATTTGAATTTGTAAGACACTGAAACAATAGAGGGAGACCATTTTATAAACTGAAAATTCTCTTGTGTGAACACTGAATGCTAGGATTTGATTTCTTTGTTTCTATAGAAACAAAAAAAATTGAGATTAAAATAAGCCTAAATGGAATCAAGTTTTATGAAACAGATAAAAGAGCTTATTTTACTTGTTCCCAGTGTAATGTGGTAAAATGAAATTTCTATTTAAAACCCAAGCTGTCTCTGGACACTTCTGCTTTTGTTTTTTTAAAAAATTTATTTATTTATTTATTTATTTTGGGCTGCGCCATGTGGAATGCAGGATCTTAGTTCCCCGACTGTGCTCCCTGCAGTGGAAGCATGGAGTCTTAACCACTGGGCTGTCAGGGAAGTCCCCACTTCTGCTTTTTGAGGAAGTTTCAGCTGGGATGGGGGAGAGGGCCAGTTGGCATAGTGGTGAGTGGCAAGATTCATATCAATAGAAAATCCAATCTCTGCTGTTTCTTCCCAATTAGAGAAACTGCTGATGAGGGTTTGGAGGGAATGGCAGGGATGAAGAGTGGAGAGGGTCTTAAGTGTAAAACCAAAGCCAGTGATCTATGTACTGTTCAGGTAGTGAGAGACGGTTTAGCAGAGATTTTTTTTTTCCAGTTTTATTGAGATGTAATCAACATACCCCACTGTATAAATTTCAGGTGTACAGCACAATGACTTGACCTACATATACTGTGAAATTATTACCACAATAAGTTTAGTTAATATCCATCATCTCATATAGATTAAAAAAAGTGTGTTCCCATGTGATGAGAGCTATTTACTCTCAACAATTTTCACACATACCAGAGAGCATGGTTAACTTAGCAGAGATTTAATGAGTCTTTGGATAGTCAAAGATAAGCCAGCAGCAGAACAGGTCAAAGAACAAACATTCTCTGTGACAATGTGAAGAAAGACAAAATGTGAGATGGTCAGGAGGGAAAGAGAACACGGAGGCAAACTCTAGCCTGAGGAGAATGGCGGCAGTGTGAGATCCCAGTGGCAGTGTGTCCAAAGAGCTTTTAACAAAGCAGATGCCTAACCCTCATCTTTAACTTGTTTGTGTTGCTACAATGTAAGACTGAAATATTTAGTAAAATGTGACACTTGCCAGTACTTCTGTGATTGGTTTTAGGTAAATGGAGGTAAAGCAGCTGGGTTTAAATACTGGATCAGCACAGTTCAAATAGAAAAATAATGTCTGTGGAGTTTGGAACTAGCAGATGCAAACAATTATGTATAGAATGGATCAATGACAAGGTCCTACTGTATAGCACAGGGAACTATATAATCCTGTGATAAACCATAATGGAAAAGAATATGAAAAAGAATGTATATATATATATATATATATATATATGTATGTATGTATAACTATATATGAATCACTTTGCTGTACAGCAGAATTAACACAACATTGTAAATCAACTATACTTCAATAAAATAAATTAAAAAAAAATAACGTCCATGGTAGATGAGATATGGGGGGGTTGGGAGAGTGTGGGTGTGGGGAGACAAACGCAGAGATAAAATGTCACCATGAGCATCTAAGTCTTTAGGAATTTACAGAAATATTGAGAAGGAAATTGGACAGGGTGACCACAGCCAACTTTTAGTTTATACTTGTGACTGTTTAGGTAATATTAAATATTATGTGGTTCTAATATGAGAGCCCTTTTCCATTTTTATTCTTAGTCTTCTTTTAGCATCTAAAGCAATAATATTTTCATGTATTACAATAGTTCTGATCTAGGCATAAAAGCATACTGCTCAGACTCTACCATGGATTTGCTACCAACATTCAATGAAATTGCACATCAGTTGAAGAAAACTTTGAGGAGGGCGTCAAGTCTAAAAATCATTACCCGAAACAAGAGGTAAGAAGACAGGTATCAGCAGTGATGTAGAGCAAAAACATCCCCTGACCTCAAGTTAAAACATTTGGGTTTGGAAATGATGGATTTTTAGAATTTGTGTATGGACTTGTTTCTCTGAACATGTTTTCTTATATGTAAAATGGAATAACTCTCTCATAGTATCATGGGCAGTAGGCTCTTGGCAAATGTTTGTTTATTGATATGCAAGCTAACTTGATAAAATTTATCACTCAAGATTTTTTTGTTTTGACCTTTTAAAGGGAAGTGTAGAAGACAAGTGAGGTCAGTTTTTTGGGCATTTGACCTGTGCATTCACATAGGGCCCTATACTCAGAAGTGCCTCAAACTATTTTTAATACTCAGTTGCTTTCGCCTTGAGTCTTAATAATTTTTGAACAAGGGGACCCACATTTTCACTGTGTACTGGGTCCTGAATATTATGCAACCAGCTGGATGGAGACAAGCATTACTTTGTAAGCTTCATCCTTTCTGACTCTCTTTCTTAAGCACTGCCCTCCTTCATTCCCACTACACAGCTACCAAAGGTGGCCATTTTGCTCTGTGACCCTACAC
The DNA here is from genome assembly GCF_009873245.2 of Balaenoptera musculus. Taxonomy (NCBI): domain Eukaryota; kingdom Metazoa; phylum Chordata; class Mammalia; order Artiodactyla; family Balaenopteridae; genus Balaenoptera; species Balaenoptera musculus. The sequence goes on along the minus strand of NC_045786.1, from coordinate 47,068,943 downwards.
TTTGGTGATAGATGATTGCTTTAGAAGTGGACACCTGATTCCAGATGGGCCAATCAGAGCCCCTTCCCAGGGGCAAAACTGATTGGTCCAAAGATGAGCACTTGAACCAAACTGAGCCAACCTCTAGGGATCTTGAAGACCGGATAACTGAGCTACTAGACTGTGGATGGCAATATTTTCCACTATTTGTATTAAGAAGGAAGAAAAACCTGGTTTCAAGAGAGAATACAAGAAGCAGGTCTGAAGATAGTTGCAGAGGTGAGGATGGGAAAGAGGGTCTTGCTAGCATCCCTGGATCCGTTTGTTCTGAGGCTCAATTGTCTTCCTGTAGTTGGATTCTGTTACTTATTTTCAAAAAGCTCCAACTATTACAGGAGCAAAGATAAATTCTTTCTCGTTTACTTCCATTTTGTCAATTCAGTTCAAGGTAGGATTCTTCTTATGTTGAGAGAATAATCCTTCACCACCATTCCACCTGTGATCTTTTTCCTGAAATAACTGTTTTTCCTGAGGTGTTACCATCTTGATGCCTTGGTGACCCTACAGACAGATGTGTCGCCACTGGTAGCCTGTAAGAAGTGAGCCACATGTGTCCTAATGCTTGCATTTCTATGGGTTCTGCTATTCTTGTTATACATATGTGGCATAACTAACTTGAATTTCATAGGAGAACAAATGTTTTTGCCACCAAAGAACACTCATCTTTACTTACCAAGAACATATGGGGGCTGGCAGAAAAGAGATGGAAAAGCCAAATCTACCTCAGAGCATTAACAGTGGTGTTATGTAAAAAAAAATAGTTATTTCAGTAATAAAACATCTATACTGGCACATAAAACCACTCTGATGGTTTCTTTCTTTTAGATAATATGACCCAGTGGGAAAAGTTTGGGATATAAAGGATACTATTCTTTAGTTTTATGGTGTGTTCCTTCCAACCTTTCTGGATCTCAATTGGAACATTTGCATAATGGAAATCATAATTTCTTCCATCAAACCTATAAGATAGTATCAGGATCTATAAACAGCATGTTGCAGAAAAAGGCAAGAACATGCATGAAAATGGAAGTGGAGCCTAACCATCTCACCTATCTTATTCCCAGAGTCGTCCAATAGAGAACTTGGAATGATTTATTTTTTTGCTTCCTCCATCAGAGAGGCATAGTTAGAGTTGGTGTACTGTCCTGTTACTGTCTCATACTAAACAATCTAATATATAACTTATAGTTTTCCTAGAAATATATTATGAAAAATTCAGAGAAAAACTCATTGACGGCATTTATGTAACAATCACTGTACTGATGGGAGGTGAGACTCCCATAGGAAGACGCAATTGAATCAGGATGACAACCAAGCAGAAGTGAAAGTGCCTCTGACAGAAACACATGTCTAACTGTATGTGAGATGTTGATTGGGATGTACTTCGCTGCCAACAGAAATACTAATTCAAATTCCTTAGGATCAGGATATTTATTATCTAATATAATGAAAAGTCTAGAGGTAAGGTGGTAGCTCTGGGTTTGACTTATCCAGCAGTTCAATGGCATCCTCAAGAATTGAAGACTTTCGATTTCTCTGCTCACCATGTCCCCCCATGTCACTACAGAGCTGCTGCAGCTACAAGTGTTAGCCCTTCACTGCAGGACAAGGGACAGAGAGCAAAGACTTTTCCCAGAGGGCCTTGACTTTCCTTGCTTTCACGTCACTTTGGTTAAAATTTCATCACTGCCCATTCCACAATGAAGCCCTGCCAAGGGAATAGAGTTCCCATGGTGGATCCACCCCCATAACTGTGGGATCCAGATTCCCCTGAAGGATATAGGTACCCCATATCTGAAGAAAATTGGGGTTTTGTAGGCAAGGAATAGGGGAGGATGGCTGTAGAGAGGCGACTGTAGGGAACTTGTGACAGCAAGATTTGATAAGAAGATATCTGCATTTTGGAAAATTTTAAAATGTTGTGACACTGTTGAATTCATAGATGCCCTGATTTGAGAGGCCAGAATGATTGAAAATTGGCCTTTCTTAGAGTGATATTTTTCCTATACCTATGCTCTATCAAAGAAATCAAATAAAGTTCTCAGATTTTAACAAAGAGAAAATAGAAATTTAAAATAGTAAAAGCCCTCTTGGAATCCACTTAACCTCCTTGCTGGTGGCAAAACCCAATTATCTTTCACATCGTCTAACCTGTAGCATAAGGCTTTGCACTCACAGTATGAGCATGATAAATATTTGCTGAATGAATAAATGAAATTGTAAATGTTAATTATTTTATTATCATCATATCTGGGCATTGAGGTATATTCAATGCCAAGTATTTTGAACACAGTTGAGGCTTACCCTACAGCAAAGTGGACTCAACATGGAGCATCAATGTGGTGCTTCCCTTGATTACAAGGAAGCCTTCTCAAGGGTATGTTTACAATGGTATCTATATTTGCATGTCCAAGAAGTGGCAAGTTGGCAGCATCAAATGTTTTGTTCCTGACCATTTAGCTGAACTTACATGGAATGTCTATACAAAATTCAAGTTCTATTGTTTCACAGTAGAAAACAAAAAACAAAAAACAAAAAACTCTTCAATATAGAAAAGCCATTTTTCAGTATATCCATTGCTAGGCCAACAACCTCACCTTTCCCCTCTTGCTGACTTTTGGATCATTTCACTGTTCTTGGCATCTTTATCCTGGTGCAGGCAGCCTTAGGGCCAGACATCCATTCTGTTCCTTTTCGACAGCATCACTGGTACAATGATTTGTTAATTAAGATATTGGTGTGCGGCAAACAAGGAAAATGTAGCTCAAGGAAACCGTGTTCTTCAGGATCTGATTGGGCTGCATGTATCCTGGGCTCTGTTCTCAAGCATCAGTGTCACATGCTATGAGACACGGAGGAGTGTGCTTGTTCTGTGCAGGGTCCTGGAATCTGCATTCTCTACAAGTGCCAAGGCGCTGCTCATGTGGGTGGTCCCTGGACCCCATAGAAATGCTGGTTGTGTTAGTTCAAAAAGATAATTAAGCAAATGAAGCACATCTATTTGGCTGTGCTGCAGTTGAGTGATTCTGCCATATATATATATATATATATGTTTGGTGAGATCGTGCAGCTACGTACATTACAGAGCCGGAATGCTGGGTTCAAATTGTAGCTCCATTCCTTACTTGTATGTCCTCCCAGATATATTACCTAACCTCCTTTTGCCATTAAGTTGGGATAATAACAATTACTACCTCTTAGGATCTTGAGAGGATTTAATGTGTTACTACATGTAAAGTACTTGGAGCAATGTTTAACACATGATACATATCATGTAAGCATTAGCTCTGACCTTGTTGATTTCAAGTCTTCAACATCAGCCTCCTTTCCCTCTGTCTCGAGGTCACGCTACCTTTTGTCCCACTGTTTCCTACAGAACAATATGCTCATATCTGTTCAGGAGTTCAGGTGTGAGTATTTAAAGACACCAATGACTTCTGCTCTCTCAGGGAAATCCTCTCTATTAAAAGAGCCAGAAGACTGCATTATGAATTTATAAATTCACATAAAGTAAAGACAGAGATGGAGATCGATCCCAAAGGACATATTATCAGAATCGGGCTCCAGATGGAGAATTTATGTGATTCGGTATAAGTTTAAATTTAGAGTTGTTTTACTCCAAAGCTTAAAAGAAGAGGAAGGAAAAATGTTGGCCTCGGCTTGTTAAATAAATGTAAGGAGTCTTCTCTATTTCCAAAACTTAAGTGTAGGTAACTATTAGATTATTCTCAGAATTTGTTATTCATCTCAACCAGGTTTCTGACTTCTCCCCTTAACTTCTCTTTTAATATTTATTTTTAAAAGTCTTTATTATGAGACAACAGTTTTTCAGTAGGATGAGAAGGAAAAGAGTTGGAGTGGGCGGAGATAAAAACTGTCATGGGAACCAGAGCCCTTGCTAAGAAGACACAGGATGTGTGTAGGGTCCATAGAGCACAGGTGTCAGGGGTCCTGTGCATCTCAGGGGTACTCCCTCCCCCGCTCTCTCTTCCTCCTTCCTCTCCCTCCTCCTTCTCTTCCCAACCATCCCTTTTCCTTTATTGTTTCTGACCATCAATTTTTAAGAGTTTTTATTGGAGTATAGTTGATTTACAATGTTATGTTAGTTTCAGTTGTACAGCGAAGTGAATCAGTTATACATATACATATATCCACTCTTTTTTAGATTCTTTCCCCATATAGTCCATTACAGAGTATTGACTGAGTTCCCTGTGCTATACAGGAGGTCCTTACTAGTTATTTATTTTATATATAGTAGTGTGTATATGTCAGTCCAAATCTCCCAATGTATCCCTCCCCCCTTTCCCCCCTGGTAAACATAAATTTGTTTTCTACATCTGTGAGTCTATTTCTATTGTGTAAATAAGTTCATTTGTACTATTTTTTTTAGATTCCACATATAAGCGATATCATATGATATTTGTCTGACCATCATCTTAAAGTGGTGCAGCCATTCACTTTTTTTAATCAGATGAGAAAAAGGTTCATAGAAGTTCTGTAATCAATGTCAATGAGGCCAGAGTAGATAAGCAACTCTAATTTTAATGAGACACTTCTACATTGGAGGCTATATTTAATCTTATTTTGTCATTTTATCTTACTGTGGCTTAAGAGTCTCACCCAAGAAACACATGCAAGGTTTAAAAATAACATGCAAAATAAATATACATGATCTTTTCAAAGAAATAGAGGTAATACGATCAGGGCTTGGTGATCTTAAATTAACTCATTTAAAGACAGGATTCCTAATTTGGTTATGAATTTCCTTACTTCCAGTGGTGTGCTAGTAAATGTTTAACAACTGGTTCTTTAGAAATAAAGCCCTTTTTGTGGTGTTGAATGATTTCCATAATAAGCCAACTATAGCCAGTTTTGAGCTCCCAATGGGACTCCACGGAATGCAGAGTTAAGAAAAGGGGTGCAAATGGGCTCTCGAAAACCTGTTCCAGCCAGCTCCTGCACAGCTCTGATGACATCCTAGAAAAGATTAGAGAGAGGCCACTAACAGGACAGTCCAGAGAACTGGCATGTAGAAAAAAGCTCCATGGCTTGTCTATGCAAAGGTGAGGTACAGAATTCAAATAGGCAAGTTGGATCAACCATGCATGTCTGCTTAACCCTCAAGAATCCAGCCCATATTCATTGTTACACTAGTTAAAAAAAAATGAATTAATCAAGTGTTTATACAATTCCATAGTGGCAACATGGATATGTCAGAGAAAACACTTAAAAACTGTGACTATCGAAGGTATATTCTTCTTTTCTCTTTCTTCTCTAAAATTTTAAGATCATCGTGTCACTTGATCTCATTGTATGTTAGGAGATTTAGCCTAGAAGTTCAAATTCTTAGGTTTCCTCTACTTTGGAGGAGTTCATTCTATATTTATTTGCCCTGATGTCTTATTATTCCAACTGAAGTAAAAAGATGAGGTGATACAATGCCTTTTTGCGAGGGATGAAGTCTGGAACACGATATCATCAAGCCACTCTCAGGATCTGTGTACACACAGATGTAGCACACAAAAATATCAGAACATGATATGTGTGAAGCATTAAAAATGAAAAGGGGAGTAACCAAGAGGATAATGGGTGGTCCTGCTAGGGGACAGGGGAGGCTGCCCTGAGCAAGTGATGTTTACACTGAGATCTGAAGGGTGACCAGGAGCCACTCACTTAAAGAGTCGGGGATGAGGTGGGGTACCAGGTGGGGCACAGGGTACAGCTCATACTGAGCCTCATAGTTGGAGGAAACATGGTGCATTTAAGCTGTTGAAGGAAGGCCAGGCTGGAGCCCAGGAGCTTAGGGTAGCCTCCTACTGGATGGGATGGGATGGGAGTGGGAGTACAAGAGGGCAGCACCCAGGGGCTGAGATTGTGGGCTTGAGTCCTTGGTTGAGGAATGGGGGTGGCAGTAGGATGAATGGTTGGATGAGGTCTCATCACCATGGAGAAACAGACATTCACTGAGTGTTTTCACAATGGAGTTTATGAAATTTGGGGTGTGAGCAGTACTGGGCTGATGCTTGAGTGACCTGGAGGCAAGCAAAGAAGACTCTCCCCGTTTGGGGCAGTCTACAGCGTGACTGAGAGTCACACAGTCATGACTAAAGGAGTGTCCCATCTCAAGCATTTGACAGGTTTGGGAACACCAAGAGGGGGACCCCTGAGAGGGAGGAGCCCCACATTCTAAAAGCAGGGCGTTGGCTGCAAGGTGGGGTGAGGAGTGGCTTTTAGGCAGCAGACTGCCATGCACGGCTGTGAAGTTTGTGTACTTGACAAAGGAGCTCAACACAGGGGCAGCGAGAGCTCAATCCAGCCCCCTCCGTCAGTACCCAAGGCTGCACCATGACAAAGGACTGCCCAGAGATGGTGTCTCTTGGACACGTTCTTTTTTGGCCAGCAAGGCCCTGCCCAGGAATAACTTGGGGAGAGGAGTATTTGCTGTGAGGGGGTTGGGGGGAGAAATTCCTGAGGCTCTATATCAACTAGGCAGGGTTTTGAACTTGAAGTTAATATTACTTCATTTGTGTCTACAGGTTGTTGGGGCAGGAATTAGTTCATTATGTAAGATATATATTTATCTACACATGTGTATGAGTATGTGTGCATGTGATGATATTTCTTAAATTTACCCACGTCCTTCCTTTGCCCTCTTCCTTAGTGCATTATTTCCTAGTTACCGTCCCACAACCATCACCACCTATCTTGTCCAAAGTACTCAGTTGTCTCAAGGAGAATTAAGATTATTCTAATGGGACTGAAAGAAGAAAGAGGGATGGACGCAAGATTCAGCTTTTAACATCAGACATTGGATTTTGTTGCATCTGCAACCAGCTGGCCTTTGTTGGAAAAAAACTGCTAAATTCCTTTAAATTCTCGTTAATCTATTTGGAGTCAAGCTTGGAAGATGAGATCACTTATTTCTTCCAGAGGAATACCTCCACTTCCATAAAAATGGCTGAGCCATGAGGCTTAGCATTCCTTAAGAAGGGATGCCTTTGCAAGTCAGACAAGAAGAGGAAATTCTCGCTTTAGCTCAGGTAGAGTGTGGGAGTGAGGAAGGAGGAGATGTGTAAGGATTAGGCTCGATTCTGAGTGATAGGAAATCTAACCAGTGGTTGAAATAAGATAGAAATGTACTTTTCTCTTGTATAGTTGCCTGGAGAAGGGCAGTTCAAGGATGGGATGGCACTCCACAATATATGGGGCTCAAGCTCCAGCTTTCTTTTTACTGTACCATGATCCCCCTTCCAAGGCTGCCTCATCGTCCAAGAAGGATGCTCTAGCTCTATCCACCTCATCTACATCTCAGCCAGTAAAGACAAAAAGGGATAAAGAAGACCACACTCTGTAACTTTAAGGATACTTCCCCCCAGTTTGACCATTTCATTAGCCAAAACTTGGTCATTTGACAACCTGGATGCAAAGGAAAGTGGAAAATGTAATTTTTATTCAGAAAAGTCATGGGTAGAGCTAAAATTCTGCTCAACCAATAGTGGGGTAAAAGAGTGGCATGAACAGATCTGGAGCTGTGTCAGAAATGACCAGAGATGTTTAGGGGAGTCAAGGGCAGGAGGCCTTGTCCACTTCCCTGGCATGGTCTCACTCCTCTTAGAAAGGCCCTACTGGTGCTGGAGCCACAGGGTGGCATCTGAGTTTGAAAGATGTACCTGAGCCTGCACTACTTCCATGTTCAGCATGAGGTCTGTGAGTCTCAGAATTTCCCACAATCCTCCATGAGGAGATGTGGATGTATTGGGTTGGGCTGTGAGCTAGCAGAGGTCCAGAGTTAGGATAAAGATGCAATTGTGCATGGACCCTTTGAGACCAGAGGCGTGACAGATGAATAGGTGAAAAAGGACCGCTTGTCTCAGCATGGGGCCAGAGCTACCAATCCTCATCACACTCCAGATGTATCCAGAGTCCCTGTGTGAATCTGAGCCCCCACCCCCATCTTCCCACTGCCCTGAGGACCCAGAGAGCCTCCTCATACACAGACACCATCTCAGCGGGGAGCAGGCAGAAGGGCCGTAAACCCCAAAACACTGAGCATTTATCTGAGAGAAACTTAGTTACCAGAAAGCGATGACTTCAGCTGGCAATGACACTCACTCTGAAACTTGGCAAGGTAACTTTTTTTCTCTTCCTATGCCACCAAGTTGTGGGTGTGTGTGGAAGGAGAGTGTGGGAGGGAGAGAAAGGCTCTTGAGGAGGATTAGAGGATTTATGGCAAATAAAGAAGGCAATTTTTCATTAAGCATCCAAGAAATAGACTGAGTGACTTTGCTATTGTGTGTATGGACATAAAATGAAACTTGTAATACCAAATCATTCACTTTTGGGTTCATTCTCAGAAGGCTGCAAAATGAGTGAAAGTTCAAATTCAAGTTATTTGAGATTTTATATTTCAGTCTAAATGTGGAATTTAGCTGTATATCAGTCTGAAGACTTGACCTTAGGGAGAGACCATTCATACAAAAGATCTTGTTAGCAAGTGATAGCTATTTTAAAATTGAAACTAGGGAAGATGGAGTTGAATGGTCAAGAGAATTCGCCTCCCACAGATTCAGGTGCTTTCCAGTTATTCAGGCATGTGAAATTCATGCAGGTGCTCTCAGAACCTCTTTTGAAGTACCGAATAAAAACACAGGCATGGGGCATTAGACATTTCAGTTACACAAGCACCCCTTTTCATCCATCAGAGTATTCAAATGCAGTTCAGATCTGCTGAGTTCTGAAGTGACTAAAAGAACTTGTTTTCTCCTTTCTGTGTTAAACCCAGACTCACTGACTCTGGACAGAGTGCAATTATATGGGGGATATTGAATCGCTATTGCCCGCAAATTAGATAAAACCAGGGTGCACGTGGCATGCACGCATGTGCACACACGTGGACACGCAAAACCCAGGAAGTACTAACGCTATGAGCACTATACTAATTCATGCACAAAACTGTTCAGACAACTTGCTTAGGTTTTTCACTGGAACAAGGTGACAGTCTTCTTACCTGGAACATAGTGGCTAAAAAAATAGTTTGTTGATTTAGCAAAAAGTTGGGACCACGTTTTCCAGGTACTCATGGAGTTCAGGCTGACTAGCTGACATCTCTGTACTACTTAAATATTTGAAGCCATTGCCATCAAACTACCGATTATCGTGTAGGGAAAGCTGCAAAGAAGATTGCTTTCCTCTGCTTTATTACTTTTGATTTAAAAAAATATTAAAAAAAGATATGATCTTTAATTAGATAAGGATTTCTGTCCAGTGCTTCTCTTCCTGTGCTTGGCTCCACTAACCCAGCTGGTTGCCCTGCATGGCCTGGTGTTGACACAGATTGGCAGCATGAACCTTAAACTGTTGTAAACACCTGTAAAATGTGGCCTCCTCATACGGTTAGTGATGAGGCCTTGACAGCGTGACACCCATCATCTGATAAGCTAGGGTCAGGAGTCACTTGATGGCTTTGCTTTTTCTTTGGATGTCAAAGAGCCAGAAGCTTTTAATGTTTTTAATAAGTAAATTACCCAAACATGCACAGTCCTGTTGCACATATTAACTCATCAGAGGACAAAGTGAACCTGCAGGAAGGCCCTCGAAAGGTCAGAGGTTGTGCATCTGGTGTGTTGTAACTGTGAGACCAAATTTTGGTGGGAATAATCCAGGTAACTGAGATTGATTTGGGAGAGCTGGCATTGGGAATGGGACCTTTTTTTAGCAAGGAGTCACAGAGCACAGTTTTTAGTGAATGGTTATATGTTTTTCCAATTCCATTTGACAATGTCTATACTCTAGAGTAGAAAGTTATCAGTAGGACTTCGATTAGGGAAGAACATATTTCCTACAGCAAAGTGAATTTTAGTGTTAGAATTTGCATTTCAGTTTATCCTCTTATTTGTATGTATGTATATATGTATGTCCATATATACATATATACACGTGTGTGTGTGTGTGTCTAATGTCTGCTTTATAATGTCTTGGAGATTGAAGTAACCAGATTTTCTTTGTGACACTATTTGGGATTCAATGAATGTGGGACCAGGTGGCTAGGCAAAAGGACATAAATTATGACAAGAGTTCCTGCCATAGTCACCATGTGGAAGATGGCTTATTCAGTGAGTCATAAACTCATGAACAGAAATGCCTGGGTAATGGAAAATTTTAATTGGTACTGATAAATCTTTATTCTCTTCCAGGTCTCTTTTATGCAACTGAAGATGAGATGGCATGTGAAACAAATATTTCAATACCTTGGATGAAAGAGTATGGGTCAACAAAGGGAGGGGTGCCTCCTGAATGTGGGAGATTTTCCTCTGCTCTCCTCCTCTGGTCTTTCCTTGTGTTTCAATCAATGTTTGAGAGAAGATGGGGAAGTATCAGCCAGGGCATGTTTAGGCCTTTTGGAAATAGCAGTCTATTTACGACCAAAAATTCTGCATTTATGGAGGACACTTCAGGTATGTAATCTTACAAGATTTCAGAGCAAATCATTGTACTTTCCATAGTATTTCTGAAATTAATCTAATCATACTATTAATTCCAAATTTAGTGTTGCAAGTAAGCATCCTGCCAGAAAGGACTCAGTCCATGCAACTCCAAAGCCAGGTTTTTCTTTCCAATCACAGATTGAAATCCCACAATTTGTAATCCATGGATAATTCTAGGTTGAGCCTTGCAGAGACTTCTCAAGAAAAATGAGTGGTGAGGCAAAAGAAAACATTTACAACCCAAACAAGCCCAGGCTGTCTCTATAGGAGGGAGGTAAGTAGCTCCAAATGAATATTTGGCATTTTTTCACCTACACTGTTTGACTTCATTCTGGGCCAAGACAATTTGCAACTAAGAATAGACAAAAACAAAGTTGACTTTTAATCTATCCAGCACTGAGGGGTTGTCTCATTACCTAGAGGGGATGTGAATTTTATCCCTAATCTAATCTTTAACATTCTGCCTTAACACTGGGGGATGGTGATGGCTCAATTTCTAGCACTGATTTCCTCTTGAAACTGTGGTTTCCTGTATTATTTATAAAAGCCTCTCCCATCCCACCCCCAACTCCAGTCAATCCAGAGTTTTTCTGACTTCAAAGCCAGTCTCCATTTGACATACACATGAACTTGACAATAAAATCCCTTCGATAGACCTTGTGGAAGACGGGAGTAGTTTTCAAGTTTAACATCATATTCTTGTTTCTGAGTCACCAAATTATGATTTGACATGGTTCAGAGATTTACTTATTTTTGCTTATCCTTTAGGAGTTGATTTTACAAGTTTTCCCTAGCTTTATTGAGATATTATTGACATATAACATATGTAAGTTAAAGGTGTACAATGTGATGATTTAATACATGCATATATTGCAAAATGATTACCACAGTAAGATTAGTTAAGACCTCCATCCTCTCACATAATTACCTTTTTTTTGTAGTAATAACTTTTAAGATCTACTCTCTTAACAACTTTCAAGTATAAAATACAGTATTGTTAATTATAATCACCATGCTCTGCATTGGATCCCCAGAAATTATTTGTTTATAGCTGGAAAATTGTAACTTTTGACCAGCATCTCCTCATTTCTCCTGTCCCCCAGCCCCTGGCAACCACCATTCTACAGATTCATTTCGACAAATAACATGGCCAACTAAAAGTATAGACTCAAGGAAATTTGTTATAATCATGAGATAGAGCAACAAATCTGAGGTTTGACCTGTAGTTTCCTATCTCATGTGACCTTCTATAATTGGCCTTGCATAAATCACACTGAAAAGATAAGTTTCTGAACATTTTTTTCCCTTAGACTTACTCATCAAATATATTTTCCCCACAGGAATACCCAGTATCATCTAAAGTGGATAATTAACATTCAAGGTGCTAAGACCATGTCCACATGATGAAAAGTGTTTTGGAAAGGAATAAATGAGTGCATTACTAATGAAATTTATTTTTGCCTTTACAAAAATTCACTGTATTATGCTATTCAGACAACCCATTGTTCAATAGTGCATTGAAAAATGGAGGAATAGACAATCACATTAAGAACATTAGAACATCATTTGCAATTCTCAAAGTCAGTATTCAGAATCAACAAGATATGAACTTTCTCTCCAAATTAGAGGTATTAACCCATCCAACAGAGTGGCCACCAAGTGCTCAGATGGAGACAGAAAAACAAGACATAACTGTTCTCAAGAGCCTTTAGACCAGGGAAGTGTTTTTCAAACTATTTTTGCTGAGAGCCACAGTAAGAAATAGATTTTACATTGCAAATCAAATGCAAAAGTTGCCAATGTAATGTTTACTTTGCTACCTGCAATGTGCACATGTTTTCTATTGTATTCCATTTCACTTTAAAAAGAAATGCTAATTGCAAACCACAATATTGATATCTCTAATAGGAGGCTGTGACACACAATTTGCATATGAGTGATATAGTAGTTAGAGTCAGTCTATATTTTTGATGAATATAGCAGCTGGATATGGAGCTTTCATGAAAATTCATATTCATAAATTAGGTGGACAAAAGACTACACTCAGGACGGTGTGTGGCATATGATAGGGGCTTGATAAAAATTTGATGAAATAATTAATAGAGCATAGTAGAAAAGAAGATGGTGCTATGGATATGCCATAGCAGACTAGCCAAGCAATTAGAAGAGGGATGGCCTAGTTTGAGCAAAGATTTTAGGCTGATTGTTAAGCAAAATGGCAACTGGTGTGCCTATAAGTGCTAAATGTTTTCTATAAAAAATATATTGAAGAGAGTTTAAAACCTTCTGTGACGAGCAGATCCGGATTTGAATCCCAGGTTCTCCATTCATCAGTTTTGTACATGTGGTCACATTCTTCAGCTCATCAGAGCCCTCATTTTCTGGTCCTTAATTTTGGGGTGATATATCTGACTAACCAGATTATGATGAGAATTTCTAATAATGAATAGAATGAACACTACAGGGCCTAATATGTAGCAAGTGCTCTATAAACATATCAATACATATTATTTTGGGTGTCAGATGTTGGTTAAGTCATTTGTTTTTAGCCACCACCTGGCTTTAGCATTCTATCATGCTAATGGATCTACCCTTCAAAACGTCTCACTGGGCACTGCCATACCTTCTCTGCCCAAACTGATAACTAGCAGGTAATCAGGATGACTCCACCTTTGTAACTGTTGAGGACCCAAGGGACCCACATGGAAATGATGACTAAGTGACTCTGAAGATAGGAGACACTGCCCTGAGCTGTGCTGGCTATGACAGGAAGCTGTTAAACTCCAGGTCAGCCTAAAACCCGACGTTATCATGTCAGTTTTATTTTTTATTTATTTGTTCTTTTGGGGGGGGTAATTTTTTTTTAATTGAAGTATAGTTAATTTACAATGTTGTGTTAGTTTCTGGTGTACAGCAAAGTGATTCAACTTCATATATATACATATATATACATATATATATACATATATATATACATATATATATATATATGTATGTATATATATATATACAGTAAGTTCCCTACATACGAACCTTCAAGTTGCAGGCTTTCACAGATGCAAATGTGCATCTGGTTCCAGCAAGGAACCAGAACCTGTGCCATCAACATCAGGCATGAGTGAAATTACAGCTTGCCCTCCATCTCCTATTGCTGACGATCCTTCAGCTCTCCCATCTCCCACCTCCTCTCCCTCCTCCCATCAGTAACTCTTCTTGCCTTTTCACTTGATGCCAGCCCCTGTATGCCAGCTGCTGTACGGTAGTACTGTACTTTTCAGGTACTGCACTGTAAGATTAAAAATGTTATCTTTATTTTTGTTTGTTTTTTATGTATTGTTTGTGTGAAAAATATTATAAACCTATTACATTACAGTACTATATAACCGATTGTGTTAGTTGGGTACCGAGGCTAACTTTGTTGGACTTGCGAACAAATTGGACTTAGGAACGTGCTCTTGGAACGGAACTCGTTCATATGTAGAGGACGTAATATATATACATATATACATATAATATATATATGTTCTTTTTCATATTCTTTTCCATTATAGCTTATTACAAGATACTGAATATAGTTTCCCGTGCCTTACAGTAGGTCCTTGTTGTTTATCTATTTTATACATAATAGTTTGTATCTGCTAATACCAAACACCTAATTTATCCCTCCCACCCATCTTTCCCCTTTGGTAACCGTATGTTTGTTTGTTTTCTATGTCCATAAGTCTGTTTCTGTTTTGTAAATAAGTTCATTTGTATTATATTTTAGATTCCACATATAAGTGATATCATTTGTTTTTCTCTGTCTGACTTTCTTCACTTCGTATGATAATCTCTAATTCGAAAAGATACACGCACCCCAATGTTCACTGTTTACAATAGCCAACACATGGAAGCAACCTAAGTGTCCATCAACAGATGAATGGATAAAGAAGACATGATATGTATCATAAATAGACAATGGAATACTATTCGGCCATGAAAAAGAATAAAATAATGCCATTTGTTTTGGGTGCATGTGTTCAGGAAAACAGAAGACAGTTGGGATGGTATGAGGTGTCAAGCTTGCAAATGCATGGAGGTGACCAGTACCAGGTTTGCATGGGCCCAGTGGGAAATTCAAAGGAAGAAAACTGTGGGTAGTTTGTGCCTTTGGTGCTTTGATTACTACTTAGTCATCAAAAATTCCAAGCTGGACACCCTCCCACTATACTTTTATTTCTTTCTTCTCTTCTTCCCTTCCTTCCCAATTATCTCTTTTTCATTATCCATAAAGTTAGAAAATATATAATACTATCAACTATAAGTGAGTACACTTATACTCAGCTATATTTTCACCTATGTGTCTAACTGGGTGGTCTCTTAAGAAGGAAAGTTAAAAGATTCAAAGTTGTCACTAGAGAATTCTTAATAAGATGGTTCTGTATTCATGTTATATATTACATGTCATATACACACTTTATATTGACTCTTGTTAAATTTTAAGTCCCACTGCATATTATTGAGGGTGTCAATGCACACAAGGATTTTATTTTTTAATTTCACTTAGTGACGTAATATAATTTAATAGGTAGAAATTTACCTAGGTTGGTATAGAAATGTTTAATATATTCTTATCAATAGATTTCTACATGTTTGCAATGATTTAATATTAAAAATGTAAAGAATAAGGGAGTTATGTTATAGGTTTCCAAAGAACATGTCTTTCCACATTTCAAGGAGAAAAAAAAAAAGCACAGAAGTATCTATTGGAATGCCTGCAATAGTCAGCTAAAATTTCAAGATATAAACAAGAAAAATCTATAAAATGAATAGTAGGGTGTTGGATGTCTCTGCTATAAATTCTTGATAATGCTGGTCAGGATCGGTACTTTTCAAATTTTGGTGCACCTTAAATTTACTCAGGGTGTTTGTTAAATATACAGATTTGGGAAAACACCCTCAGAGATTCTGACTCAGAAAATTTGAGGTGGAGCCAAGGTATTATTTATAAACACTGCAGGCAGTTTTTCTGATTATACCTTGTAAAAGTGGTCTGAGATAATTCAGATGAAGTTTGGGTTTTTGTCTTCACATAGTTCAGATGTAACTGAAGTGGTACACGTCTTTTTAACACTCTATGTTTACTCTAACAAGCACAAAGTAGTAGAAATTTGAGGCAATGCCAATCTATATATTTTTTTGACTTTATTTTCCATCTTCATTGTACACCGTAAACAAATACCCCAATTGTCTTTACTGAGCTTTCTGAAGGACTTCTGACTTCCACATGCATCTGAATACCAATGTGCACATAGATTTTTTGGAGTTTCATTTCTTAAAGCATATATTTATCTTTAAGTGCTGGGAGAATTATTGTAATAAGGAGTATCACTAAATGGCAAGAGCAAATTTGTGATTGCAGCCAGCATATATCCTACGTGACTAAAAAGAGAATATAACCAATATTTTATAATGCCTATAAATGGAGTATAACCTTTAAAAATTGTGAATCACCATATTGTACACTTGTAACTTACATAATATTGTACAGCAGCTATACTTCAATAATAAAAATAATAATTAAATCAAAAAAATAAAAAGAGCCTAGCAACTTGAACACACAACAGAGCCTAGAGTCAGTCATTCAGCAGTGGCGGCATTCTATGTGTTGAGGAAATATTTCTGGCCAACACCAAGGAGATGTTTGCAAAATGGAGTGCAAGCTGTCCTATAATGACTTAGCACCACAAAGCACTCCATTCTATACAAAAGTTCCATATTCTTTTATACACTAAAAGGCCACCTGGACAGGGTCCATCAGCCAGGTGGTCAAGTGACCTTCTCTTCTACCTTCCTTCTTCCTATGGTCTTTCCTTTAGATCTTTGATTTGGGGAAGTGTGTCCCAAGGGGAGGGAGAGGATTACTTCTAGGACTGCTCTCTGTCCTCCTTCTCCACCTTTCTTCTCACTTCCAGCCCCAGAGGCATCATTGAGGCCTCCTTGGTGTCTTTTTCTCTTCCCTTCTCCAGCCTGCTCTGCAGAGCCACACAGCCTTGGATAAAATGCCAAGGAAAGTCTGAAGATGGTTTGTCATGGAAATGAGTCATTGAAGACACAAAGGACTGAAACAAGATTTATGTTTCACATACCTGTGACTTTGTCTTTCCTAAAAGTAATAAGGACAATCAGGAAACTTACATAACTTCCGTGAGTTTCTAGGACAAATGAGTTTATAAGTTTATAACCCAGCTGTGTGCTGGGTTCTGGTTGGGAGAGCAAGAGGAAGGTACCCAGATGATGGCTCCTGTTCACTTCATGGTAAGCCTCAAGAAGTTAAGGCTTCAGGTCACCGAAGGGGCCCAGTTAGCAATCAGAATCCTTCCTAACTTTTGGTCCAGGATCAAGACGTCTCCTGGAAGCCAGCTCTTAGAGCTTCTCTCTTACCTTCAGAGCCCCACCGCTGGCCTAGGGGCTCATCTCAAATGCCACTCTTCCATCAAGTCCCTTTCTTTTCACTGTGCCCTCTCCAGCCCCTGCCCTGCACTGCTTGGTGAGGTTCCTGCCAGGGACCAGGAGACCACTCTTTCAAGCGCTTATTAGAAACAGGGGGAGAAAAATGGGGGAGGAAAATGTGGGAGAGAAGTCCCTCATTTCTGGACCCCCATGCCAATTCTCTGAACCCTCATCACACATTACATACGCTGTCTAAGCTTCAATTGATTGCTCACCCACTAGAACCATGATGGTCTCCAAGTACATATGGGTATGGCTCTTGGAACAGAACAAGAGTGGGTCATGGTTTTTATGGAAATATGCAGTCTGAGATTAAACCCACCAACTCAGTAACAAACATTTAGGACTTAACTCTTTCACAAATTTAGATTTACCTTTTACCTGTGTAGTGATGTAATTCCACAGGAGACATTCTGACATCCAACTAAAAACAAGCTAGAAGAAGGAGGAAAACATCCTGGGAACAACAGTAATCTTTTTAATGCTGAGAGAGAAGGTACAAACATTGAGAGGACAATACACAGTGAACTCTGCTTGGTGTATGGGGAGTTTCTCATGTATGAAACTGGCTTCCTGAGAAATATTAGAAACCACTCTTGATGATCTTTTCTTTGGCTTTGTCAAAACTTTAGGCTTTTCTACAATCATGTCCTAAGAAATGTACCTCATTAAAAATATAAAACTAATATGTACTGCTTTATTCTTGTCACAAAGCAATACATCATCAGTGAAGAAATATTACAAAAGTAAAGTGAATAAAAAGAAAATACGAACTAAAGAAATGTAATTCTAACATCCACAATGATCTCTCCTAACACTTTAGAGAACATGTATAAATACACACATGTATTTTGAAGAAATATTGAATCGTATTGAAATATGGTAGTGTAATCTGCTTTTTAAATTTAGATATAGCATGAATATCTTTCCATGTCATCTATGTTATAATAATTAAATTAAATGTGTTCACTACTTTATTTTATGGCAGACTATTTTTTTTAACTAATCCTCCATTTGGAATTTAGGTTACTGTTAAATTTTCACAACTTTATCTTCTTATAATTCAGTTGTTGTACTAAGGCATATTTATTCACTTTGGATGAGAAATTTATCAGATATTTAAATTGTTTTGAATACAATATCTAAGAGATATATGTACTCCCATGTTTGCTGCAGTGTTATTCACAACAGTCAAGATATGGAAACAACCTAGGTGTCCCTCAGTGTATGAATGGATAAAGAAGTTGTGGTACACACACACACACACACACACACACACACACACACACACAGGAATAGTATTCAGCAATGAGGAAGAAGGAAATCCCAACATTTGTGACGACATGGATAGACCTTGAGCATATTATGCTGAGATAAGCCAGACAAAGACAAATACTGTATAATATCACTTATATGTGGAATCTAAAAAAGTCAAACTCATAAAAAAAAGAGAATAAAATGGTAGTTACCAAGGGATGGAGGGTGGGGGATTGGAAAGATGATATTTAAGGGTAAAAACTTACAATGAATAAGTCCTAGAGATCTAATGCACATTCTGGTGAATATAGAGAACTATATAAATGTCAAACTTGCTAAGAGACTAGAAATTATTCCAACCACTAAAAAGAAGTGATAATTATATAATGTGAGGTGTATATATATATATATATATATATATATATATATATATATATATATATATATATATATAATTAGAGGTTCTAATTATTGCTACAATGGAAATCATATTACAATATACAAATATGTCAAATTAACGTATTGTGCACCTTAAATTTACCCAGTGTTACATGTCAAATATATTTAAATTAAAAAAATCCATATGTATTAATGATGAATAGTAAATTATTTTGAGCAAGGGAGGTTAGTTTTCTAAGTCTTGGTTTGACCAAGTTGCCTGGACAATTCAGATAGTAAGATGCCGAACACCTGATTATTTCAGTCAATGGGAAGAAACAACTGGTCGATCCAGGACATGATGTTATCTTTTTCCCCCCTTAAATGGGACGACACATCAAATTCTTAGGATAGTTTACAATCTCATCCTGCCTTATGTGAGACAGAAGGTGCTAACTGCCAGAAGACATAGGTCAGCAGCAGGCTTTCATTTCTCAGATGCCGTATGAGAAAAAATTCCTTGTATTAATTTTCTCAATTAAGTCTATAGTTCTCTGATAGTTTCTCAAGTAAGTCCTGTTAGGTGCTAAACTCGTTGCCCTTCTAACATCCCCAGTGATGAACTGTTAGATGCAATGTTAGTAAAGACATAAAGCAATATAATATTGCCTATAGTAGAAGAGCAATAAGAATTCGGTGGATGGAATTGAAGACAAAATTGTATCTCATGGTCATTATGGACTCATTTCTCAGCAAGAACAAACTAATGGAACTGCAGAGCAGAACTACTGGTCACTGTTAATTCAGTGAAATTAACATCCAAACATACTGAATTTTTCACTCTTTAGCCATCTATGCAATCATTTTTCAAGATAGATTTATTTGATAAAAAATGGTGACTGGGAATTAGGAAAAGTGCAGTGAAAAAGTTTATAACCCAAGATTGTGAGTGAATGTTTACAGATGTTCCAAAGAACAGTTTTACATAGACCTCATCTGATTAGATGTGAATCTATACAAAGTACAGATCTGTTTATAGGCACATTAAGAAAAAATAAAAACGTAGGTGCAGCACCAGCTGTTTAATTTGTGGCCACCATTATTTTCACATTAGCACCTGTTGAATTAGAGGTATTAACACCAGTTGATTTTGCCTGGGCATCTATTTAGTGAAGTGTTCTTAGATGTGAACATGGTACGGTAAAGAGCCATATTAATAGATCATGATATATTTTAAAAATCATGGAAAGTTGTCCTCATTAAAGGTTTTTAATAAATAAATGAAACAAGCTGGGGGAAGGGGTGCCTCAGAGGACCTCAGGACAACTTTAGGATGGATGCTTTCAGGAGTTCTGATTTACCCAAGCAGCTGTTGCTGGCCACCTTCTGACTCTGTAACCATTGCGGCTGACCACGAGCATTAGTCCTGGGTGTGACTTCACGGCTACATGGACTAATGTAAAGAGAAGGCATTTCATTCAAAAGGGCTGTTATCATGCTCTTGCTTTTAAAGTACAACAACTCCAGAGAAGTTAACCTGCTCTTTTTGGCTTTTGATTGGAGTTTGTGGGAGGTTGTTAGTTATTGAAATTTGTATTTAAGAATTTAAGGAAAATTCTATTTATCACTTGTGTTTCCATAGCCAACAAGTTTATGACTTGAGATGATTATTTACAATGTTTACAAAACAATAAAAATGAGAATACTGTTAGATATAGGTAACTATTGAATAAAGAATTTGGAAATAGTAAAGCTTATATCTTTGCTAAATCATTTCCCTCAATTTCTGTCTCCTTATTAATAATGTTAATATGATACTTTAGATCAAAATGTTTTGTACCATCTCTGAATTAGGTATTAAGGAGAGATACAGAAAAGAAACTACCTTTTCAGATAGTTACTTTCCCCATCCTCCTTCAGGCCCTATCAGAGTTTTTGGTACCACATTAAAGACATGTAAAGTATTATAGTTACAATAGTCTTTGATAACTAAAGTGATTTTTTTGAGATGGTGTGTAAAATTCTTCCAAATAATTATGAAAACTTTTCCTGTTACAGGATGAGGAATTTTTTCTTTCATCCATCCTTGGGTATTTTGCTTCCTACTACGTTTGAGTTTTTCACCCTGATTCAGCTTCTTTGTTTAAAACATCTTAGCAGCATCTGACAGCTTTACAGCAGGTATATCAGAACCACATGGAGGGCTTGTTAAAACACAGGTTGCTGAGCCCACCCCCAGAATTCCCAACTCAGTAGCCTTGGGGTGGGCTGAGAATCTATATTTCTAATCAGATCTCCAGTGATACTGAAGTTGCCAGTCCAGGGACCACACTTTAAGAACTATTGCTTTGAAAAGATTCAGTTTTGTATTTCCTCTTACATGCTTTATTTCATTCAAATACATATGCATCAACTTCCTAGTTTTAAGAGTAAGCTGATACAGCAGAAGGAAATGATTACTGCCCACTAAGGTACCCACTTTCTTACTGAAGTTACAAATTCCTGATGTGTATCCCTCCTGATAAGTGATTTTACTGATATCCAGGCATTGGCTCAAATTCCTCACTTGGAAGAACGTTATATGTGATGAGAAATCATTATCAAACACCAGGGAGAGATTCTGTTTAAATATTATGAGACAGGGAATTCCCTGGCAGTTCAGTGGTTAGGACTCCGCACTTCCATTGCAGGGGGCATGGGTTCAATCCCTGGTCGGGGAACTAAGACCCCGCATGTCACTCAGCACAGCCAAAAAAGAAAAAATGATATTATGGCACAGCCACTTTGGAGAACAGTATGGACCCACAGACATAGAAAACAAGCTTATGGTTATCAAAGGGGAAACTGGGGGGAGGGTTAAATTAGAAGTTTGGGATTACATATACACACTACTATATATAAAACAGATAACTAACAAGGACCTACTGTATAGCACAGAGAACGATACTCAATATTTTGTAATAACCTATAAGGGAAAAGAATCTGAAAAAATAGATGTATATGTATATATAACTGAATCGCTTTGCTGTACACCTGAAACTAACACAACATTGTAAATCAGCTATACTTCAATTAAAAAAAGATATTATAGGACAGGTACATAACAAGTACTTCATAATTTGCTGAATGAATACACAAATTAATTATATCCTTTTGAATTCATATATTTAGCTATTTACCACCATCACTCTCCTTTTCATCACCATCTCCATAGTGAGAAGAAAATTAGGAGGAAAACCATTTTCTTCACTTACTCTTCTCCCTTTGCCATCGTGTTACACTTCACTTTTCTCTAAGATCTATGGGTCTTTTTATCCTCAAGAAACTTAGGTGGCAAAGAAGAGCAGAAATTGTCTAGATGAAGGAATGAGGCTCAGAGAAGGGCTTTTTCTAAGGCCAGTGAACTAATAAATGATGGTATGGCATTGAACCAAGGCTTTGCAGTCTCAGGTCTTCACTGAATGGGGCCTTCACCCTTGTTGCCAAGGCGAACAAAGGGTTACATGCCAGGAGCAGCTGTCTGCTCGACACTGACCTGGGGAGTAATGAGAAGGAATCAGCTGTTAGGGCTATGAGATCTCCCCAAGGGCACTGATCTCTGTTGGCCCTGCAATCAAGAACTTTGAACACCTGTGGAGCCCCACCTCACCCTGGAGCCAGAACACCTGTTGGCCACTGTCTTTCCACACTCAGATCCAGGCAGAAAACCAGAGCATCTCAGGTAAAGCCGGTCCTAGGACCACCTGCATGTATGTCCCTTCTTTCCTCCTTCCTTGTCATGTTACTACTTTTCTTGCCTAGGATCTAATTACTCCTTCCTCTGCATCTTTGTATCTTAGAATTGAGCTTACTAACTTAAAGCCTGGACCACTTGCTCTTGCTCTGCAGTGAGAGGTTGGAAACAGCCTGACCTGCTTCATTAGAATTCATGTGTCATTTAACCTCATCCCACTGATGCTGGGCCTGGCATGCAGAGGGCAACTTCATATTTGTTGAATGAATGAATATTATCCAGAAGACAGAACCAGGTCACTGGTTGACATCTGATATTCAAAACTCATTTTGTGTGCCCACCCTTTGGTGGGTACTATACTGTGTACTGGGGATGTGTTGATGAAGGGAACTGATCCATTCTCTGCCCTTAAAAGATTTTAGTAGGGAATACAGACAAGCAAGTGATTGCTACGTATGTAACAGTATGAGATCCAATAGGAAAAGCTCTTATGACCTCTCCACTCTGTCTTATACAGAATCACAGAGCCCTCAGTTCTAGCTGATACTGCAATCTGAATTTTTCTCTTCAAGGCCCAGTGTTAGCTAAGAATTCACTGCCTTTCCTGCTTCCTGCTCTACCTAGCTCTCTCCCTGACCTTATTGGGCCTTGGGTGTGGACCTTACTTGCCTCCTGGCATAATTTCAGTCCTATGTAGTGACACCAGCATCAGTGGGTGACTATAGCAGCTGTCTAGACCTGTCTGTAAATTAAAGCTGTAACTCTAAACTTGGAAAGCCAAGGAAGCAGCAGCAAGCCTTCCCTTTCAGAAACCCACCAGTCATCCTGCTGAAGTAAACTGGATGGATTTGCAGCCTCCCTTGAATCTTCTGGATCGGGAAGTGTGAGAGAGATCTAGGGTCCAATTAAACCTGTCCCTAAATGGAGGTCAGAATTTCAAAGGCCAATAAAATTTGTTGAGCACAGAAGCACTGTAAAGTGTGGATTTTCGTCATTGTTCTTTTCCTCAATTTTGGAAGGAAACTTGTCAGTCTAAAAAGAGCAGTGTCGAAGAAGATGCTAAATAATCTAGGTATGTTTGGCAAAAGGGAAAATGTTATAGAGCATTTTTTTCCTAAGTAAAATCCCGCTCTTCAGAAATGGCTGAATTATAGAAACAGCTGGGGGTGCCTTTTGGCATTAATAGGAAGTTTGGCCCTTAATGAAAGGTTAATTTACTTGGGATGAAACCATAGCTATTCAACTTCCTATCACTTTCTCCAGAAAACCCTGCAGCCTGGGATCCTCTAGGCAGAGCTCATTTACATTTTTTATCTCCCTATAGTCAATTCTGAAATTCCAGTGGTCATGTTCAGACATAACTTACCAGAAGAGTTATTTCATTCAAAAACATCTTAATTTTCAGTGACATGTTGAATCTCCAAATCTGTGCTATGGAGAATTCTCTATTTTGACATGTTCATTCTGGTTGAGTAAATTTAATGTTTAAGAAACCAATTCAAAGTTAAAAACTATGTGTTTTTTTTCATTGGGTTTTTCTGTCTGAGCAAGGAGGACTCTTTCTTTCATTACTCTTTCTGGCATACAGACTTTTAATTTCTATTTTTTAGTGTTTGTAAACTATAATGGAAGAAATGTGTCTTCTGCTGAGTCTAAGCTGGAAATGAAATTTCTGAGAACTCTGGGGACATTGGCAAGGATCATCCCAAGGTACACACCAAGGGGCCTGAGAGCATTGCAAATACTCTGCTGGGGGGTGAGTTTAATTGTGGGAAGAGCCCCACTTGGGGAGCAGACGGATCTGTGTTTAGAGCCCTACTTGGCTACTTATTCACTGTGCGATTAACATCTCCACTGAAAAGGGGGAATTATATGGTCTTCTTGCTTGTTGTGTGAAGATTAGAATCTGTGAATGATCTAGCACAGTGCCTGGCCCAGAGTAAATGGTGGATAAAAGGAGGTGATTATTGTTACTGCTCTCTATTGGCAAACTGGTCTAGGGTACATTTGCCCTGATTCACCTGGGGTTATTCTAATCTCTATGTTGGGAAATGAGGTGCCCCATACAGATGCAACCTTTAAGTAAGTGCTTGCACAATGCTGACTGGTTCATAGTACTTGGTCACTGTGTGAACTGTACTTTCCACTTGGAAAGTCAAGTGCTACGTAGAATTCTAAACTGTGGAGGGGAAAACAAAACCTACCTAGAAAGTAAGATCTCACAGGTAACAAAATACTTCAGAGAAAAAAAGGCTGGATCTAAAAATCAAAGATGTACTTTTTTTGTTCAGTAAATATTTAGTTACATAACATGTGCTGGACCCTGTGGGAGATATATGGATAGTAGATTTAAAAGTTATAGTCACTACTAATACTTTTTATTTCCTTCTCTATAAATGAACTCAATTTAGAAGCCCTCATTTCTTCTCAGTAGCTAGAAGGTAGTATGATGGTTAAATTTTGGAACCAATTCCATGTCCTAAAACTAACTGTGTCACTTCTGCTCTGTTCAGTCGCCTCTAATTCACTCAGTCTGTGTACAGAGAAGCCCCAGGGGCCATTGTCTACATTCCTGGGAAGGAACTCTAGTTCTCACAGATACCACTGAAGTCTTGCTCCACCTCATCGTTGAGTGAAGACCTCTGCCCTTATCCCACATGTTGTAGATGTGTCTCTGGTTAAGGCAAAGAAGCCTTTTCCAACACAGCTAATGCATAGTCATACTCTGTTCTCACTGGCCCCGAGGGCTGGGTGTGTGTCTATTCAATCCCCACTTGGAAGGTCCAAGCACCATTTTGAGTCTGGTATATAGGAGATGTTTGATGCCACTAATAAAAGTGGAGAGAGACACTAATGGATTTGAGATGTCCATCGGGTATTTAGGTGAAAATGCCTGCCAGCCTTTTGAAATGTGGGCCTGAGGCTCCAGAGAAAAGCTAAAGGTGAGTGATGAGCATTTGGCAGTACTCTGTTCAGTGGTGGTACCCGAAGCCAGGAGACCAGGAAAGATCATCAGTGGAGTGTCAGAGTGTGGAGGGTTTAGGGTATGATCTGCCAGGCTCCACAATGGAGGGATTTGTCTCCCACTTGTAGGTTCACCATCCCCCCACCCCAAGTCTGGCATCCCATCCTCATCAAGAGCAGTGGGAGTGATGACCTATGCTAGTGTTTTCTGCATTGTTTTGTTCTTGGTGGGGTGTTATCCTGGGATTCTGATAATTTATTTCCATTCTGGCCTACTCACGTATGATGTTCTTCCCTATGAGCTCTGTCGAGGTGGTCCTTTATATGCTTTCTCTGGCTGATTGCCTGGAGTCACTTGACTTGGA
This sequence comes from Balaenoptera musculus, assembly GCF_009873245.2. Taxonomy (NCBI): domain Eukaryota; kingdom Metazoa; phylum Chordata; class Mammalia; order Artiodactyla; family Balaenopteridae; genus Balaenoptera; species Balaenoptera musculus. The sequence goes on along the minus strand of NC_045786.1, from coordinate 47,043,231 downwards.
GATTCTTACTTAAGTCCTGGCCTAACTCTTAATCGAATCCCCTAATTCCTTGACTCCTCCAGGTCTGAGTTTCGTATAGGGAGGAAGATCATGAAACTCTGGTCCTGGGGGTGATTTTTGACCCGTAATTTTCATGTCTTCCTGGCATTTACTACCCGTCAGTTTAGGCTTTGACCTTGGTCTGTTCTACCTTTCCCATGACCCCCACTGAACCCTGCTTGGTTTCATCTGTTGGATTCCCATTGTTAATGCCTTGCCTAGGTCTAATATCTGTTTCTGAGACTTTCTTTGGGATGTCTTTCCTAGCATTGTGGGTACATCTTGTCTTCTGGTGCTTGTTGTATGAATTTAGACTCAATCTTCTGCTCGATGTTTGGAGGTCCTATTGGTTCAGTGCACCAGTCTTTTCAGGAAACTACTGTGTGTGCCTGTTATCTCTCAAACAGTTTTCAATGTAGGCTTATAATTCCTATTTTGCAGGCCACAAAAATAGGCTCAGAGAGATTCAGACATTTGCCGAAGCTCGCACAACTAGGAAGTGCATAGGCAGGCACTAGGGTTAACTGTCAGATTAGTTTGGTTCCAAAGCTCATTCTCTTTCCATGACAGATGGCTTCCAAGGATGCATGAGGAAGTTAGAGAGATGAATAAGACGGTGTTCAGGAAGTTCAGGAAGGCCAGGAGTTTCAGATCTTTCCAGGGGTACAGTGCATGAGTGATTAACCTCAAGAGGGGTGGACTTGCTCATCAATGGGTTGGAGAGAAAGGTCACAAGTGTGAAGGAAGTTGAGGGATGTTCCATTCCAGGATTCAGAGGAGTTGTCAGCATGAAACTCATCAAAATGAACTAATTCTGTTCTTCCAGATTTAAAACCAAGGCAAAATGTCATGTTTCCTTTAGAAATGGGTGTTATGAAAGAATTCGTATTGGAATGATGATTGCCGAATTTACCTGGACTCTAGGCAGGATCTTGTTATTTCCAGGACGTCAAGACACACATGCCGTGTATCTTTGTGGCATATTTGCCCACATGATTGGGCCAGTAATCTTGACCACAACCTCCAGGAAGTATGAACTGAACATTTGTGAGAAAAGCACAAATGTCGCCTCTCTTGTTAGCTATGAATAGAAATGACTCCACTTTGCTAGATGTTCCTGATGTAAAGCATCTTTATCTAAACTATAGTTTTCCCTCCCGCCCCAAGTATATGCAGAATAGCTAACATTCTTCCTTTTCCTTTTAGAAGGAGGATTAGTACCACCTGTCTCAGCTAACATTCATGGGATTCAGCAGGGAAAACAGTATTAGGAGAGGAAAGCTCCTTTGAATGCAGTATTTTAGGATTATTTCTTTGGTTGCTAAACTGCTACCTTTGTATTCAAAGGTGATGAGACATTTTCTGGCTGAGAGACAGACATCCCAGAAAGGTGTCAAGTTAAAAGAGGGCTGATGAAAAGATTTGAGCCAAAGCCTTTGCAGGAGGTGAGCGATTGATTGCAGGCGTTGCTTACATTTTCTTCTCACTGTTACAGTTGAGGGAAGGACTGTGGTCATCACCCTGCTGCCCCATCCCACCCCTTCTTCTATGGAAGGTATTAACCTGGGCTCTCATTTCAGCTGGATCTTTGCCATTGAGGCTCCTCGGTGGCTTTCTCTGTACAGGGAAATGGAGGATGTTACAGTGCCTGGAGGTTCAAAGGGCTGTCTCCGAGCTGGGAGTCCTGAAATTTGGCATTCAACAGGATGGCATCATGGGCTAGGCATTTAACCTTTCCCCATCTGCAGTTTCCCCTTTTCTAAAATGGAGATAATGAAAATTTCTCACAGGAGCATTGGGAAGATTAATGAGTTAATGTTTTCTGAAGTGCTTTGAGATTCTCAGATGAAAGGTGCTACATAATAATTATAATAACACTTTGTTCTGACATAGTGCCTTTCTTCCAGGGAGCTCAAACTGCTTTACAAAAATTATTTCATTAATCCTCACAGTATCCCTCTATGGCAAGTAGCAATTAACATCCCCCTTTCTCATATCAGGAATCTGGGGCACAGAGAAATAAATGGGTCTGGCCAAGGTCACACAGCAGGTTATTGGTAAAATCATCAGCTGAGTTCAGGTCTGATTCATTCATTCATTCACTCATTTGCTCATTCATCAAATATTTACCCAAAATTATATGCCAGACATTGAACTATTTGATAGAGGGTGGCATGATGCAAAGTTCAATAAAAATATATTCTTTGTCAATTGAAAAGATTGGGTTAGTCCACTTGGACAATTAGCTAAATAATTATAATAACATATAGAAAACATATCATATGATGCAATAATATAAACAAACATGCATCCAGAGTAAGCACCACGAAAGAAACAAGTGATTTTGGCTTTACCAAAGAGATGTCATATGAGTAAGTTTTGAGTGATGAGTTTACCAGTGGAGAAAATGAAGTTGAGGAAATATGACTTAGATAAGGGAATGAAAGAACATAATAAATCTGGGGATTGAGAACCACTTGGCAAGATGGGAGCAAAGGGTATTTTGGAAAGAGGAGTGGACTAAGAAAGTTGAACTTTATGTATGAGGCAATTGAGAAGATTTGGAGGTTGTTCAAGAGTAGAAGGAAAGAGGTCGGGTTTATATTTAGAAAATTAACTCTAATGGCTGACTATTAGAAGGTTTGGATGGGAAAGGGGTCTAAGTCCAGAGACCAGGAAAATAGGTCTCTGACTCAAGGTCCAGACCAATTACTAGGTCATTCTCAATGGTTTTATAAGCTAGAGCTCCAAAGTTCTTTTGAAATTCTGCACATGGTAATTCAAGAAAAGAGCTATAACAATGCTCTTTCATGGCTAGGATGTATTCTTGTTTCAAGAAGCAGACAAATGTCTTTAAAAAAACCCAAATCATCTAGAATGCAGCTTTTCGATGATGGTACAGTGAACAACTGTCACTCTTCGGCTCTGAAATCCATCAGGCAAAATGGTTAAGTCTACATCAATTACTTATTATAATAGAAAGAAAGGCTTTGTTATACTATTTTTTAAGTACCTCTCTAAATTAGATACAAGAGAATGATCTTCAATGCAAAAGAGTGTTCATTTTTGTTTCACATGATAAACTATTCTGTGATTAGACATATTTATTTTTATTTTTACCCATCATTATAACTATATAGTCAATTTTAAGAACAGTTTCCTGATCACTTGTATTTTTTTCTTGTCAAAATCTCTTTTAAGTGTCTAACAATAAAAATAGTAAAACCACTTTGCTTTTTTTAGAGGATCTTGAGTGTTTTTCAGGTATGTATAGATGCAAACCCACAGGCCGCCTGTGGGATGGAAGGGGAAGGTCCATTTGATAACACAGCTACTCTCTACCAGATTGTTTTATTTTCCCTACTCATGGATAGTAGTGAGCTGGGAAAAGTCAAAATTCAAATTATTCTATAAAATTAAAATACTGACACATTGCTGGTTAAACTATCTGTACCTTGTGGACATGCAATGAATGCTTCTTGAGTAGCCTGCAATTAGCTCATTTAGAATTAATATATTTTTTGAGCAACACTTGTTTCATAATGAAGACATCATATTTGTCCTTAAGTTTAATGTGTATATAGTTATAATAGGCAAATATATGCTGCAATAATAAACATCCCTAAGTATCAGTGACCTTAACAACAAAGGTTTAATTCTGGCTCATGCAAAGTTCTTTGCAGATCTAAGTGACTCCCCAGATGCTCTTCCAGGCAATAACTCTGAATTCTACCTTCCTAGCAACATGCCCTTCAGTGATTATCAGAGAAAAGCAAGAGAGAATTCCAGGGCTGGCAATTAAACACTTCCATTGAGTAGTTCCACTCTTCACCTCCCCTCAAATTTCACTGGGCAAAGCAAGTCACATGGTCATGCCTGATTTCAAGTGGACAGGGAATTACAATCCTTCCATGTTCTCAGAAGAGGAGAACTAAATATCAATGAACAATACAACATTTGCCACAGGCTTTTCTGATGATTTTTGAAAGTTAATATTTTGTTCTTTGAAAAAAAATCCCATACTTCCATTTAATGAACTTGTATCTTAATACTTGAAAACCAAGTAATTTATTATTTGTGTTATTCCTGGAACCCTACTGGTATTATTAATTCAATTGCTTCAATGTAGTCTCTAATATAAAACTGTTTGTTGGTTAATATCTCTCACCTGATGATGAAATTTTTAAGTGTAGGGACTAAGTCTGAGTTTTTTTCTGCATCCCCACAATCTAGAAGATTGACTGGCACAGATCAGGCACTAAACATCTTCCCATACACCGTGACATGAACAATTTGTATTTCATATACACCTGGAAGAAGGCAGAGACAGGTAAGTAGAATTTATTTTTCTCTAAGGCGAAAAAAATTTCTATTTTATCATAGTAGGAAGTATTAAACAAATTTCTATAATTGAACTTCTGATGTGTTTTCTAATTATACATAAGAAAAGCTAAAATATCCAAGAAAATGAAATTACTTTCTGAAATCATTTTTCCATTTCTGGTGAAGCAGAGTGGTGTTCATTTGTGCTTGATATAGTGAGGAGGTTACATGGATATTCTACTTTGTAAATGAACTCAGTTAGTGAATTAAAGGAAATCTTAAACTTCTTATAGAGAAGCTTATTCTAATTCATTATAATTTAGGAATCATTAATGAAACTGTCTCTCAATATATGTTTTCCATGTTTGTTAAGTTCACCTTTAGGTATCTTAAGTCCCTGAAAAGGCTAAACTATAATAAAATTCTTGAGGTTTAACCTACTTGTTTTCTCCTTGATTTTATTCCCATTATTCTAGTAATTCCTTCCAGTATATTTAAAATAATTCCTCTTCCTCATTGGCAAGAATAGCCTTGAAGGTTTTCAGCCTATCTACCCTATTAGCTGAAATCTTTATTTGGGTTTATTATCTTCCCTCACATGTCCATTACCCCATTCCCATGACTCTGGTCATCCACTGATATCTCTGAATTATTTTGATACAGAAGTAATAAACCCCACAGTTATGTGATAGGGGTTAGGTCCTTTTCAACACAAATAAAATATTTTTTTTCCACTACACTAGAACCTCAGCACCTTCAATTCTTTGAATCCACCTACATTGGCATTTTAGATGATTTGCTACTGATTACTTGCTGTTTAGAAGGAGCCACTGTTGTGGGTTCAATGCTAGGTCAATTGGTTCCCTTTTGGTATATCTGGGGCATCAGAGAATTTTCCTACTTTACTTCCCTTCCTGGATCCTGAAGGCAGGTAAGGGATCATGGCAGGAATTTGAAAACAAGTAGAAGCTACCTTTTATTGAGTAGGCACCAAAGGTAGAATGGTGAAATCAAATATTGCAGGGACACCATGGTTATGTAAGATCTCCCTTTCCAGCTCCATGCTGTGCACATTCCATTGTGTGTAGTTCAACTCAGGGCTGTCCCACGAAGAGTTCTAAGGGATGGGGGAAAGGGCAATAGCCCTAAAATGCAAACCATTGTTTCAGGGTATTTGTTTAAAATTTCCTGTCAAAATAACTGGATATCTAAGAGTGACTAAGGTTGTTATCATGGAAGAAGAAGTTGAGGTGGAAAAGGCAGAGAGAGTGATTTCAAGAAGTAATAGGCAGGGCTTCCCTGGTGGCGCAGTGGTTGAGAATCTGCCTGCCAATGCAGGGGACACGGGTTCGAGCCCTGGTCTGGGAAGATCCCACATGCCGCGGAGCAACTAGGCCCGTGAGCCACAAGTACTGAGCTTGCGCGTTTGGAGCCTGTGCTCCGCAACAAGAGAGGCCGCGACAGTGAGAGGCCCGTGCACCGCGATGAAGAGTGGCCCCCGCTCGCCGCAACTAGAGAAAGCCCTCGCACAGAAACGAAGACCCAACACAGCCATAAAAATAAATAAATAAAGTGTAAAAATTAAAAAAAAAAAAAAAAAAGAAGTTATAGGCAGTCAGGAGATGCCTACCTGGAGACTGACAGCTTATCAGATGCTACCCCAAGGGCATCCTATTTTAGTAACAGCTTTGGCAGTGTCATATTTAAAGTGGTTTCACCTGTTTGTGGGAAATGAGAAAGCATGGAGACATACAGGCTAAAAGATCAGGGCTTCTAAATTGTTTCACCGTTTAAAAAAAAGACACCTTTATCTGTTTTTCCAAATTAGTATGTATTGGAAACATGGTTTCTGGACGCAAGACTTCCGGAGCTTGTTTAATAAGCATACCATATTTTATGATGTGTTATGTCATATTTTATCATCATGCATGTATCTTATGTTCTGCCTTTTTTTCTCTCCATGCTATTTCACGTGTTCTGATTGTCTATATTGTTCAGGCATACTAGTCATTTTTAATAGCCATCTATGTTGTATTTGGTTAAGCTACAACATTTGAGTTGGCTTGTATCTAAATTTTAGAGTTGGTGATCTTTCTGATTTAAGACTGGATAAATTTACATAATGTAAAGTGTTTACGTTGGTGTCTTAATTAGATAGTGGCTAAAGGTTGCCCTCTTTTTCTTCCTTTTAATTCCCAAACTTTTAGATTTCTGACTCCCAGTGCTCATCTCCAAAACTATCAATCCCAAGAAGGTGATTTTCATGTAATAATTTTCTGCTCATACTTTTAACCTCTTTTGGTGCACTTCTATTATTTCTTTGTCCTTATTGGTGGTTACACCAGCTCCCAGTTTAATATCATTTGCACATTTCATTAATATGTGGCTTACTCCCTCTTCGAGATCCTTAATAAAGATGTTAAATTAGATTGTATCTGACATTGACCCCTGGGGCACTGCAATGCTTTAACGAAATCCCGTTTTCCTGTCTGCAGTCTATAGAATTCTTGCAGAATGCATGAGGCATAGCTTCAACCTGGGATAAATCTACAATTTTAATTCTAAAGCAGAAGTCAAGTCATGTGGTTTGGGATAACTTGACATTGCCAGAACATACTTGTAGTTGCTAGGAAGTCATATTTTAGCAATTAAGTACAGGTTTGCCAGAATTATATGTCAGATTGCCAATCTGCTGACAATTACAAGAGATAGTCTCCCTATCCTGTTTAATGCATTTCAGTCAAACTGAGAAGGGTCTTGTTTTTTGAAATGAAACTCAGCTTTTTTATTTCAAAGCTAGCAATCACCTTTCACCAGCTTTTAAACAGCATGCCTCTTCTGTGTTTAAAAGCAGATTTATGAAAGAAATGGTCATACCAATACACCAACATAGACAGGCTTCAGGGAAATGCACCAGGTGCCCCACTGAGAATCCGGATGTGAAATCAACTTTCAAATTTCAAGAATTTATAAAGAGTTCTTCTAAATCAGAAACATTTATTTTTTTAATAGAGAAGGTATAATACCATATGATATTCTTGGCACAAAATTTAACTCTCTCATCACATTTGGTTTAATCAGAGAAATCTATATATTTATATTAGATGCAAAATTTCTTCAAATAAATTGTGGAATATTATCTTAAAAAGTAGGTTGCATTACCAAGTAAACCAAAATTTCTACAAAATGAAATTGACTACATTAAATGGAATATATTCTTTAATTGTATCACCATAAAGTCCTCTAAATCACTCCAAATGATCAAATATTTTAAAAGTCGCATGTTAGACATTCTCAACAACTTCTCTCATTATACCTTAAAGTAAACTTCCTTAGTTTTGCCAAGTTTTTTGATGTCCTCTTGGGCATATACATTGTATTAGCCTGCTTGGGCTGCCATAAAAAAGAATACCATAGACTGGGTGGTTTGAACAACAGAAATTCATTTATCACAGTTCTGGAGGCTGGGAATTCTCAGATCGAGGTGTCAGGCAATTTGGTTCCTTGGTAAGGACTCTCTTTCTGGCTTGCACACAGCTGCCTTCTCATTGTGTTCTCACATGGAGGAGAAAGAGTACAAGTTCTCTGGTGTCTCTTCTTATAAGGGCACTAATCCCATCATGGGGGCCTCACCCTCATGACCTCATCTAAACCAATAACTTCCCAAATGTCCTGTTTTCCATATACCACACTTGGGGGTTAGAACTTCAACATATGAATTTTTTGGGGGTAGGAACACAGTCCATAGCACAAATTAAGACACTTCTTTAGATTCAAACAAAGAGAATGATGGGAAGAACAAACATGACCAGAACTTGAAACTGACCTTGTAAATACAATTTTTTTTTTTTTTAATATACTGAAGCACAACCGAAAGTACATTTCAGCATCAATCACAGAATGCTGCATTGTTCTATGAGGCGTTGGAGAGAAGATACTCCAATCCTGTGGGAATTCACACTTCCAAAGGGTCTTTCAAACATATGATGATTCATGGTGTCTGAGAAAAGACAATGTTCACCCAATTAACTCATTGCATTTGGGAACCTGAATTCCAGAATGTCCAAGAGAAACTCTCTTGTCACCTGGTATCCCTCCTCCACCTCACACTACCTCATGAGGAATCACTCACCTCACCTACTTTAAGAAGTGGACAATGATTCAGGCAGTTCAGCCAACAAAACAAAACAGAGTAATTGATTTGTGTAACGGAATATTTAAATCACTGCTGCTTTGTTGGTTGGGTTTTGGTGATAGAATTCAAATAGTTCCCTCAATTCCTCGTTTCTATTTTTGGTGAATAATTGGATATAAGAGCATTATGTTATACTGTCCTGACCTCAAGGATCTAACAGTTTAACCATCAAGATAAGAGTTGTCTATAAGAGGAATTAGAAACATATGAGATGATGTATAGTTTGATGCTAAATTATGCAAAACAGAAGGGCTAAATCAGTGTGACAGGAACTAATGTTCCCCAAGGCCTTGCCTTTGGCTCTTGGCTCCTCTTCTATGCTCTTTGCTGGCTTCCAAATCCCTTGACTTCTACTTTTTTTTATACAGCTGCCTACCAAACAGTGCCACCTGAAAACCCAAGATGACAAGAGGAACCAAAGCTGATGGAAGCTTTTTCTCTTTCACTCTGTGCTGTGAGATAGGGCTTACCATACTTCTTGGGGGTAATTGAGCTTTGGTGTAAGCAAATCAGTCTGTTATGGACTGAGTGTGTTCCCCTCAAATTCATATGTTGAAACCCTAATCCCAATTATAGTTGGAGATAAGGCATTTAGGGGAAAATCAGGGTTAGGTTAGATCATGCAGGTGGAGCCCTCATAATGGGAATAATGCCTTTATAGAAAGAGAGACAGGAGATCTCTCTCTGCCATTTGAGGAAACTACAAGAAGGAAGCCTTCTGCAAGCCAGGAAGAAGGTCCTCAGCAGAACCCAACCATGCTGGCACCCTGATCTTGGACTTCCAAGCATCTAGAATTATGAGAAATTGTTTGTTGTTTAAGCCACTTAGTCTATAGTATCTTGTTATAACAGCCTAAACTGACCAAGACACCATCAGTCTGCAGATGTGGCTATAAATTCCAGCTTCTCTCTGCATTGGAATCATTAGCCAATTAATTTGCAGGCACTTTTGATTAAGTTTACAATACAAGGTGGAAGTTGCTGGTAGTTCCACAACCATTGCAGAGGTTATGATACTCTGCTGCTCTTTTTAATAATTCAACCTTGAAAAAATGAAATATTCTTGCTGTGACATCTTCATTCTTCCTTCCTTGAAAGAAGTACTAGGTCCAAATATTTTCTTCTGGTTCCTAGAAGTGGACAAACTCTATATACCAAGTACTGGGGAAAGATTGACCAGAGCTAGTCTCTTACCTAGCATGTGGCCCGAGAACAGAGAGAGCTAAGAAAGAAAAAAACGACAGGGAGAAGCGTTCCTCTACTTTAGTATAAACCATGACGGGCTTTCTACCTTCAAGTGGTGTTTGCCCACTTGTCAGAACTAAGTAGAATATAATATACCATATTTTGCTCAGATCTCATGTTTAGAATACTTAAATGCTGGAAAACCTACTTATAATTATTATTTAGTATGTAATAAAGGAATTATTCTATGTGGAGCTTATGATGTGTTTATAATATTCTATTTAATCTGCTTTTTAGAATGAATACTGTTGCTACTACTCAAATGCCATTCTAGTCTTTAAGCTAAAATTCTTCTAAAATTATGCAAAAAATAATGTATGTGGTAAATTCCTTAGATAACCAATAGGCACACATTAAAGAAAAATCCATTATTAAAGATAACTTTCTCTTAGACTTTTTTGGTTCACAAACTACCTAACTTATATTTTCCTATTTGGCATTAAAAAGAAATATCACCAAAAAATAATGAGAAGCATGGCCTTGATTTTGAATGTGTGCAGTAGTAGACAGAATCCTCTCATGGAAATTAAAAGAACAGAATTATACACACACAGATACACTCTGTGTGTGAGCAAATGCACATACCAACCACTCACTGCACATCCCTCCTTTAGCAAGGAACTCAATCTTAAGGTCTTAGTTTCTACATTTGTTCAATGGGGTTTATCACACTTTGTCTACCTTATAGGGTGTCTATGTCAATCATCTATGAAAAATACGAGTCAGGTTGTGTCACTCTCCTTGCACTGAAGCTTTCTCTGTATCTCTTTATGGCTTTCCATAGGTCTTTGAACAAAAATCATATCCTTACGATGACCTCAGGGCTTTTCATGATCTGGCCCTGTTACCTTTGCCAGCCTCATCCCTTGAGTATTACTTCCTTTTAGCCTCACTGGCTTTCTTTTAGAACCTTGAATTCACTTTAACATCCCCGAGCTAGACCCCTATATCCTCAGGCTAGGTCCAGTCCCCCTGACATCCTGCGCTAGGGAGGGGCCCCCTGACATCTTGCACTAGGTTGGGTTCCCCCTGACATTCCACACTAGATCAGGGGCCCCTGACATGTGCTTCCAGAGCCCCACGTGTCCTCCTTCACAGGACTCATCTCAGTTATAATTACCTTAATTCTTTATCTAATTGAGTGATATTAGATTAAGATTGATCTTTCCACCAGACCATCATCCCCATTAGGGCAGGGACACCGCAGAGTACCAGCAAAGTACCTGACACAGAATATTTCTAAGCTGAATGAAGGAAGAAAATGAGCTGATGTCGGTGATTACCAGTTTGAAACTGTAAAATGCCAATTACACATAAAACATGAACTTTCTGTGTGTGAACTGAATAATTACAGATACAAAAGTATAGATATTCATTTTTGAAAACATACTTGCAAGTAGAGATTGACCCATGGGCCACATAGAAGACTCTCCCAGGCAATATGTTAAGGAATTACAAGGCATTTCTCCATGATTTTGGAATTTGGTTATCATGTTTAATGTAAGTGCCTTGGTGTTCTTCCTATTACCAAGGAAACTGATCAACACAAGTGCCAGAAATAAAAGCTATATTAATGAAAATGAAATTCAGATAATATGTTTATTTGCTATGAAAGAAGTCACCTTTCTTATTTTGAAGCCTAGGTGATTTTCCAACTCTGTATGTAACATTTAAAAATAATATTCATTGCATTTTACATCTCACTAGCAGTTAACATCTGAAGGATTAGAGAGGAATTGTTCTAGCTGATAAGTACTGAATTAAACTTGGAGAAACATTATTTTTATCTGATGACCTTCATCATAGTGAGTCTGTCTAGGTTTTAGTGCAAATAAAATTTTCAAAGTACAGTAGAGAGAAGTAAGAAGATATGGCTTTTTATCTCTGTAATAATTTTTGGGTTTTCAAGACTTATTTAAAACTTATTTGTCATAAATCAGTTTAAAGCTCAGTCTTAAAATTTTCTTTAAAAATGAATTTTTAGCATGCCATATAATTCTAAAGAAGAATAAGATTTGTTTAAATTTATGGATTAAAGTTGATTTTATTAAACTGAAGCTTTTTCATTGAAGGTTTTTATTATAAGTGTATCACATTGGGAAACTGAGTTAAAAATAACCTTTTCCATCAAATCTATACACACATATGAAGTTGTTTGTTAGCATAGCATGACAATGGAAAAATAAAATGAAGCATTCTGAGCTAGAAATTTAGAGATATCACTCTTTGAGGATTAACAGCTTAAGTTTAGGGCTATTGTAAAGGAAAGCCATGAGTTTTACAGACAAAACTATTTTTTTCTTAATAGGTGGTCAGTTGGTGCAACAAGTAAAACAGCATGATTTCAGAGGTAAACAGAGAAGATAAAAAGAGGGTGTCCATGTATTTTTTTCCTCTGTAAAGTTCAGATCATGCATCTTCTCTAATGAGCTTGATAAAGCATAGCAAGGCAAATGTGCCATAATTCATCATGTTTCCCATTTCAAAAGTGACAGGCAACCTAAGGGAAAAAAGTCTTTATTTTGTAACAATAAAAAAAGGAGGTGAGATAATCACATTTAAAATAATATCTACCAAGGAACCCTTACTATCCACATCAAATATAAAAAATTGTCTTGTTACATTGGGAATTTGTTTAATGCTCTACCAAAACTTCCCATTAGTGCCTGTAAGCAAAATTTTTGATTTTTATATTTAATTCAAATGTGGGAGAAAAAAAATTCTCTAGAAATCTTTTCAAATTTTGAAGAGTACTGTGCTTATAATGTGAGAAATAGGAGCAATGTTTGCAGTTATTAGAAAGGTACAATTAACTTTCATGCTATCCTGTTAAATGGTATGACACAAAATAATCTAAGAGTCTAAATGAAGTCCGTTCTGTAAAGAGCCAGTATTACTTATATTAATTTTCTGCGGATGTTTCCTCATTTCTAGAAATGGTTCAACAAAACACCATTTCTAAATATGTATCTCTTTTTGCTTCAACCATTCCTTTTGGAAATAAATCATATTTTCTTGCAGTATGGGCCTGTGCATCTTAGATGTCACACAGAGAGAAGAAGAGTTAGGAACCAACTGAATATATGGGACATAATCACATCTTTAATGCCTCAAATCATTCTGCCTTATCTGGCAGTAGGTGAGGGAGGATGGAACATGGTTTGATCATTGTAAGAAAAATAAAGCTACTGTTGAAAAGAAAGGCTAATTTGTATAGAGTCTCAAAACTCTAAACCCACATCTGATTATGAAATATGCCACATTTTATAATGGCTAAAGAAGGCAATTTGTCTTTATTAAGAAGTTTAAGGATCATGTTTATTTAAAGTTATTATCTGCACAGTAATGAACAAATAACAGGAATGTTATTCAAGGGTAGTAGCTATTTTTGTCTGGAATATAAGACGTATATTTACACAAAAATTTAAAATATAGAGGCACATTTTGTTCTAATTAATTACAATTAATGAAGACTGAATGTTCACATTGAGGTGCTGAGGGTCAAGAGCTCCAGGTTAAGTTGGAGACTGTTCTCTATAGCTTTCTTAGCATGTTAGAACATATTATATTTGGTAGATTAAGGGGGAAAAAAAGTCCTGTGGGAATTATAGTAATTGATTTTATATTGTGTGAATAGATGCCTACTTGCAGAGCAAATTCCATCATTATGTCCTTATCATTGGCCTTTTGTTTAACGGCATCCTGCCCAACCTACTTGCCATTGAATAATTAATATGCCAAGGCATCTTTCAAGCAAATTTTGTTTTTCTTTTGGTACTTAAGAAGAGCTTAACTTCTCTCTGACTTTGAATTTTTAACAGGAGAGAAAATGATAAACACAATTATTAAAATATATCTGGCCAACTCAAACTTATTCTATATGATGAAATAAGTTTATCCATCTCACAAGTTTATCCATCTCTTATCACCCGAAATAGTGCTACTTTAAGGACTATGACATTTGTTTTCTTCCCTCTGCTCTCTCAAATAGAAGAAATAGAAACTCCTTAGCTGGATCCCTTTCCTGCCCGTCCTGTTACTCTAGGACCAGTGCAGGGGATGAAGATGGAAACACTTCTCTAAAGCATGGACTCATTGTCGAGAATGACAGATTTTACCCAAGGGGACTGATCAGTAACATGCCATCCTTATATCAGGGTCTGGGGACATTTTCCATTTTTGCAAACCCCCTGTCTGATCCCTAGGTTTTTAGTACTCAATTCAAAGGAAGACATTTGGTGGACTGTAGTACATATACTTAAATACACTATACTTTTTCATGTTTCTTCTTTTACTTCTGAGCCCATTTTTTTTGTCCAGAGACCATTACGTTCTTTCTTTTAGGATAGGAAGCTTTCGTATTTCAACCCATGGTTCACATTTGGATTATTAAATCTTTCTTCTAATGTCCTAAATAATTACTATTTATTGATATAAGTGCTTATTTTGTTATGCCTTTCTATTTATTCTTCAGTGAACAAAGTCTGATGGTTTTATCTTTCACATTCTTCAATAATCAATGATTTCAACCATTACTTTTTCTTAACTTTACATTTCTTCTCAAAAGCCTCTCAATTATGCGGAACTGCAGAATGTTTTTGATGTGAACCTCTAGGTCCTCACAGAACTTGAACTACAATGTACAGTTTAGGGTTTCAGAGAGAAGGGGAAAAACATTCTGAGTTTTTCACTCTATTAAATAATATTAAGATCAGAATTAATTTTAACAGACATGGTAGAGTTTAACATCCAATGACAAAAACATCCATTGGGGTACACGGTGAAAACTCTCCTGGAGACTGTAGGCTGAAGGGGGTTAGTGCTTTATATACATCTTTGTTGATGGGGCCGGATTGACATGGCTCACAGGTTCTCCACAGTTTTGATAAAGACAAGTCGGTACTCTTTTGGGCGTTGGGAGGGTTGGGGAGGTGTACTTGACAATGGTGCAATCCACTAAAGATGTTATTATCTGGTCTTTCCCTATTTCATCATGGGCACTAGGCCTTCCTTCAGTGTTTCTGTCTTTTGTTTTTGGTTAATGCTTTCCCAGCCAGATCTGCCAAAGGGTTATTGTCAGCTAGCCAAAGAAAGCTTGTGTTCCAATAAGGATGTCACTGGTGGGGGCTTGGCCATGGCTCCTCTGCTGCCCTGTTAACTTCATCACTCTCTAGGTGTGCTGTGCATGGGGAACATATGGCCCAGCCGTGGCCAAAGGGCATGTTTCTTAAACTGAAAGTCGGAAGCCTTTGAGCTGAGACTAACAAGCTCTGGAACATCGGTTGGGATTTAGCTGGAAAGGAGACTGTACTGTCTGTGTGGTTTGTGTTTGCTAATCTCTGAATTGTTCTTGAGTGGCACCTTCAAGTTTGCCTGCCTCCACTCCTGCAGTAAAAAGTCGAAAGCAAATCATCCTGGGTTTGGTCAATAAAGTCACACGCAAGAAGAAAAGGATACCTATGACCAAGCTCTAGTTCCAGATAGAGGATTTGGGGAATTGCAAAGTATTTGAGCTTCTACTGATTCTACTAATGAAACTAATAATCTAGCAAAGTATCTCTGTTGTTTGTGAAGGCAAATGATCTAGCTGTGATGCCCTGTCAAGAATGTGCCATTTCCAATGCCAGACAATACACATTTTTTAAATGATCTTGGGAAGGAATAGAGGCCAGTCAAGGTGTTGTAAAAAAAAAAAAAAATTTTTTTTAAATTTCCTTTTGTATTAAAAAAATTATGTTAAAGCTGAATTTAATGTTTCTAGATGAAGCACAGGAAAACCAAATGTCTTGACTTTCCTGGGTAGAACTGTGGGAGTGATGGTCAAGCAACTTTGTTTAGAGATGCTTACGAGAGGTATTTATTTCAATCAGGGCATAAAATTCCGTGAAAACCATTTTCTTCCTTGCTTCCGCTGCTGCCTGTTCTTCTACCCAGATGGGTATCAGAAAGTGGGATTCAGGTTTGGGCCTGCTGAGCGAGGGGAATACTTGGTCTATCTATTTAAAACTGGATTTTTGCTATTTGAATGTAGGAAACCTAATTACACCCTGGTAAATTCTCTTCCGTCTACCAAACACAGAAAAAAACAGTGACAGAATCTGAAAGGCCAGAAAAGAGAAAAGAGTTCCTAAGACCTAATGAATCCAAACTAAACACCTCTCCACAGAAATGTCAAACATTTCTCTTAGCACAAAACAAGGCTTAAAGAATTCCCTGCTTTTGTCTCTGGCCTAATTCCTTAAGCAGAGAGGGGGATTTTCCTCTGGGAGTGTTATTTCACAAAGAACGAAACAGCAAATAAACAAAAGACTCTCAAAGAGAGAGAGAGTATAAATAAAATTCATGACTCTTTAAAGAGTTTACAGTGAAAGAATGTGGAGGATTATTTACAATTAAAGCATAGCCTCTAGAATACAGTTATTATATATCTAAAACAAAGAATAAGAGTTCATTTCATTTGGTTCACAAGAAAATGCACCTGGTGTTTGAAACGAATTATGAAACTTCATTTTCTCAAGATCTTTTTATAGTTGTTTTGGTGATATTTATGTTTAAAACTTTTACACAATCAATAAAGCATTTTCTAATTCATTGATACCTTTTTTTTTTAAGTGAACATGATGTGGATTGCTATTTGATTAAAAAAAATAAATCAGCCTGAAAGACAAAGTTCCAAAAAAAGTTTTATTGTGGATGTGTCTAAAAGGAATTTTCTACATCTAACAAGCACCATTAAGATGTGTGTTCGGTGGTAAAAATATTCTTTGGGTTGAACAAAAGAAAACTTGTAAGCTATTATGGAAAAAAAGTTTGAATTAACAGAAAAGTAGGAGAAAGAACAAGTTTAGAACTATCTAGCAAATCCTATGATAATACAATAGGATAGTTAATAACAGAAATGAGGTTAGAGAAGGGGTAAAATGAATATGAAACAAATGCATGATTTCGGTATTAATGTAATAGGCAGAGAGAAATAAGTGGTTATTAAGATAAAGATGCAAAGGCTAAAGAAACCACTTGATTATAAATTATAGAGCAATTATCCCTCTTTTCAAGTGTGTGTATGTGTGTTTACTAGGCATTTGAATTCTATTTTGAGAGTGACTTCAAAAAAAATGTCGATGATAATGTTAAAAGCTATGGTACGAGGGCCATGTAGACAAATGGAGTTTAAAGGTAGAGTCCTAGTAAAAGTAGGGTCTTCTGGAAGGCTTAAGTCATGGGCCTGTGAGATGGGGCGAGGATTTAGGCACTTGCAGAGTTTACAGCAAAGTTTAGATTGAGTCTTACCCTGACGTGCCTGTCTCAGTGATATATCTGAAGCATTTGGCCTCATGAGATTAAAAGAACATTGCTTATATTTAGCATCTGCTGCCCCCAACTCCAACTTTGCTACTAATAAAATTCAGCTCTATGGAAAAGAATTTGAATTCCAGCTGGGCAGTTTTCAAAATAAGATGAAAAGTTAAGCAGGCAATTGGTGTGTATTTAGGGCTCAAAACACCTTGCCCCCTAGAAGACTTGAAGGAGTTAATCCCTTCTCAAGATAATCCACTAAAGAGCATCCTTCATTATGATGTTAAAAGCAAGGATCAGTGCTGGGGAGTCTAACAATAGGACAGGGGGCTTTTCAGGCCCAACCACATTCTTCCCAGGTTAGAAACAGAAACTGCTGTGATTCCAGCTGAAAAATAGAGCAGGACTTTTCTCTTATGTTAAATATTCAGATGGAAGGAAGCGGAAAAAATTTACCACATTAACGAAATTCCTCATTGGATAGATTTTTTGGGAGAATAATCTTTCTGAATTTTTTTAAAAAAATGATTGTACTGTCCGAGAGGAATAACTCTACAACTCAACAGTTACACTGTTTGGAAGCACTTTTGATTTCATGCAAAAGTGAATTTTTGATTAAATTGTACTAAATTATCCGCCCCCCTGACCATAATATGTTCAACGAACACAAAACTCATTATCAACTTGTATTAAAAGCTGTATGCTAAAGTTGTTATTTGGTCAAAATTTGGTCCTGTGAGGTATTATGTTTTAAGTTTATAGCCATATTTGATTTCTCAAAGGTTCTTAATCATTTTCTGTGAGTAAGAAGACAAAGTATTTAGTGTTTATAAGCAAATGAATCTAAAATCCTGATTTAAAATCTTGTTTTTACTACACTTTAGTACATTTTATAGTATTGGTAATACAATTTACTGTTTGTTATTACTTTCAAAATATTGTATAAGAAGGTAGTTTTAAAAATTAAAAAAAAATTCCTTTGAAATTCTTTAATACAAACACATACCTTAGGTAAATCAGAATGGCAAAAGTTGGCCATTCCAAGATATAGGAAATGTTTTATTCTCTTTTTTTTTCTTCTCGTTAAAAGTGTAAGTACATTTTTTTAAAGGCATATTTCTTTTTAAGGAACGTCATCCTTACCAAAATTGAAACAAGACAGGGAAAGATATTTTTAAAAGCATGTTTCAAGTGGAATCAACAGCATTCATGAATGTGTGTTTGTATGCTTTGCCTGACACAATCTCTTTTGTGCTCCCATGGGGTCCCAGGCATTTGGGCTCTGAAGACCCTGAGCTGTGGTTGTGGTCCTCAAGGAGCTGAAGGTGAACAAACATAGTTCTGGGGGGGTACAGCTGGACATGTGATGGGGTGGTATTAAGTCATTGGAATTAGAAGGGCTTTTTAGAAAAGAAAGAGGCAAAGGCTGCTGTGATTTGGATTTGGATGGGCAAAAAGAGCCATCTGGAAACATTGGTAAGACAAAGAATTTGAAGAGGAGAGGCATATTTGATACATAAATAGAAGCCCTGGAAACATGGTGAAAGACCTAACATTATATGGAGAAATATCAGAAGTTACTATTTTATTTTATTTTATTTTTATTGAAGTATAGTTGATTTACAATGTTCTGGTGTAGAGCAAAGTGATTCACTTTCATATATATGTTCTTTTTCAGATTCTTTTCCCTATACGTTATTACAAAATATTGAGTATAGTTCCCTATACTATACAGTAGGTCCTCGGGTCCTTGTTGGTTATCTATTTTATATATAGTAGTACGTATATGTTAATCCCAAACTCCTAATTTATCCCCTCCCCTCCTTTCCCTTTTGGTAACCATAAGTTTGTTTTCAATGCCTGTGGGTCTATTTCTGTTTTGTATATAAGTTCATCTGTATCATTTTTTTTAGATTCCACATGTAAGTGATATCCTATGATATTTGTCTTTGTCTGACTTACTTCACTTAGTATGATAATCTCTTGGTCCATCCCTGTTGCTGCAAATGGCATTATTTCGTTCTTTATGGCTGAGTAATATTCCAGAGCGAGTATTTTAAATAGAATTTTATTGATATTTCATTTCCCTGAGAAGCATCATGGAAAGACAAGAACATTTAAGGTCAGAATTTTAGCACTTATCAATTATATGACTTGCTTCTGTTTCCTTATTTATATTCTCTGACAATAACTACACCTGAAGTGTAGGTTAATTATGAAGATTCTCAGAGATAGCACATCAAAAGCTATGTTATCAAGATACACTGGTGGTAAAGAACAGAGGCCTGAAATTTGGCAGGTGCTGTTATGTATTTACTATTTGAGTTTGGGTAAGACCCCTCGTCTTCCTAAACCAGAGTTTGTTTATCTATGAAGTGAGAATGATACCGGTTCACAGGTTTGCCAGGAAAATAAAAATAATATAGCCCATAAATGACCCAGTGCCTGACCTGTAATAAACCCTCAGTTAAGTTTAGAAAAAAACCCAAAAATATACATATGTTGCAACGTGTCAGACATATAGAAAATGCACAAGAAAACTTAGACTCTCTTCCTTGTAAATATCTGCTTCCTTCTTTTTTTTTTTTTTTATTTTGTCACTTAGGAAAATCTTTTGGTCTTTTTCATTTTCCTCTTATCACCAAGGCTTTTAATCTCTCTCTTTTTTTAATCAAATGAAAGAGTCTTTAAATTCTGTACTGCTTTTCAATTTTCAAAAGTTTCACACACATTATTTCATATAATCCCATAATAACCTTTTTTTCCCCCTACCCCTATGTTTCCACTCCCCCCTCCCCCCTCCTCTCTTCCCACTGGTAACCACTAATTTGTTTTCTATATCTGTGAGTCTGCTTCTTTTTTTTTTAGTCACTAGTTTGTTGTATTTTTTAGATTCCACGTATAAGTGATATCATACAGTATTTGTCTTTCTTTTTTTTAATTAATTAATTAATTAATTAATTAATTAATTAATTTATGGCTGTGTTGGGTCTTCGTTTCTGTGCGAGGGCTTTCTCTAGTTACGGCAAGCGGGGGCCACTCTTCATCGCAGTGCGCGGGGCCTCTCACTGTCGCGGCCTCTCCCGTTGCGGAGCACAGGCTCCAGACTCGCAGGCTCAGTAATTGTGGCTCACAGGCCTAGCTGCTCTGCGGCATGTGGGATCTTCCCAGACCAGGGCTCAAACCCATGTCCCCTGCATTGGCAGGCAGATTCTCAACAACTGCGCCACCAGGGAAGCCCAGTATGTGTCTTTCTTTATCTGACTTATTTCACTTAGCATAATGTTCTCCAAGTCCATCCATGTTGCTACAATGGCAAAATTTCATTCTTTTTTAGGGTTGAGTAGTATTCCATTGTGTCTGTGTATATATACCACATCTTCTTTATCCATTCATCTGTTGATGGACACTGAGGTTGCTTCCAAAGGAACTTAATGTATATAAGGTTGAGTCAAGGGATGCCATCATTACTGAAGATTTTGCTCTTATAGCCAAAGTATTTTTCCTAGCCTATATGCCTGCAGTTGAATTTTCTTAAAAAGATTTAAAAAATAAATTAATTAATATGAACTCACTGTCTCCTCATCATATATTTACTGAGCTGCCATTTATCATGAACAATGAAGCAGAATTTAGGTCCAATTTGCTTTTTTATGTATTGTTATCTTATTTAATGCTCTAAACATTTATGTAACATACTAGTTCCAAGTTTTATTTTAATAGATGGAGAAACAGATTTAAAATGTGTCCTCTGTTCAAGGCCATAGAGCTGGTGAGTAAGTAGCAGAGCCAGAATTGAAACCTCAAGGCTCCTGTTGTGGATGTCTTCTCCATGAAGCATTGAGAAAGCACTGTGGTCTTCTTCCACATGGTTCTTCAAAGGCCTGACATCTAGGAGGTGCTAGGAGATGCTTGTGGTCTTGGACCCTCTGCTAACCTTAGCTGCTTTATGTATGGAGACTCCTGGCTTCCACTGCTGTTCTATTTGACTGGCTCTACGCATACTGTACACTTATTACTTCACTGTCCGGAGGAAGGCTATTCTCCTGGTGGAGCCAAGGAATTCGCTAAGGGCCTAAACATCCTGTATGTGAACATGCCAGAGGACAAAATGTTCTATAAGTAAATGACCTAGACTTCTGCCTTAGGGAGATCACGTGGGTTGGTTGGAAGAGTGCCTTGACATTGGTTAGGAAAACTGTGTTTCCTGGCAAGCAGGCCAAAGATTGAATCTGAGTAATTTTTTCCTTTCTAAGGTACCATGTATTGGATAAGTGTTCAATAACTACTAATTGAATTGAATTCGTTTGACAAAATAAAAGAAAGTATGGGTGAAGAAATGTTCTTAGGTTAAGAGGCGATCTTGAATTCACAGCTTAATCAATAATGATTTGCAGATTCATTATACCCCAGCTCTAAGTCGGGCTACTGGCTGCTTAGTTATTTTTAAACATTTACTAGGTACATAAATACTTTTCTCTTTAATGAGAATGAAGCTGGGCAGTCTGTGCTTTGTCATTAAATTCCATTTTATTCACAAATATTTCAGTTTCTGGTTAGTCCTTTTAAAAAGTCATTAATTTATGGCCCTTTTTTCCTATCTTCTAAAAAAAAAGAAACGGACAGTACGACGGGAAGAAGTTCTTATTTGTCAGAAAACAGAACACATTGCATTGGTTGAACCAATAATTCAAGCTGCTGATTATTGCGATTATAGACCAATTTCGGGGAAGGCGGTAACCCTGGGCTCCATCTGCTATCCAATCACAGATATGACCTTGTATAGATGGACTTTCAGCTGCGGGAACACAAAATAATTGGTGAAATAAGAAAAATATTGTATGGATATTAGCAAAATGAGATACTGACAGTCATCAGAAAATTTACCACCTAATATATCCTTTGTCATCTGTTCCCCTTTCTTGTGATTTCATGTTTGTACACATGCATTTTAAACACATTCATGAAAGAGATTAATAGAAATATTTTTCAAAGTGCCATTTATACCAATAATAGAACATTTATATCCCATAATTACTATTGCTCACATCTATGTTGTGAGGCAAGCAAAGTTGAAATGAAGTAAAAGCCATATTTTAATAGCTATATTTTTTTCTAAAAGAAATAAATAATGTGGTTAAAGTATGTACACACCAGCTGTCTACCAATTAAGATGTTTTAAATTCAATTATATATTAAATTATGAAAGCCACAAGGGGCAGTTCGAGATTATTTTTGACATCTAAGAAATTTAAATGTTTTTTGATAATTATAAAATGTCCAAATCAGATTAATTTTTGTAACTAAGAAAATTAAATGATTAAAACTGAGGGTTCTTAAAAAATAAACTGTTTTTTCTACAATTTTGCACAGCTGGAGAAAATATTTCCTATCATGTCCAGAAATAGCTTTCCTATGTACATACACCCAACCAGCATATCTCAAGTTATTTTAACACCTCCAACCATAGACCCACTATGTCGGGCGAACTGTAAGATGACCCTCCAGTGACTGTTGCCTCCTGGTATACACACTCTTAGATAATCTCCTTTCCTTGAGTTTGGGTCTGTGACTTACTTCCAAACAATAAGAATACAGCAAAAGTGACAGATATTACTTCCATGATTACATTACATAAGATTGTAACCTTTGTCTTGCAAGGTCCAAAAACCCAAAAGAAAATGAATGATGCCAACTGATAACCATGTAAGTGAGCCTGGAAGTAACTCCTTCCCCAGGTGAACCTTCAGAGGAGATCCCAACTCTAGCTAACATCTTGACTGCAGTTTTGAAAGAGATCCTGAGGCAGAGGACTCAGCTAAGTTGCATCCTGATAGCTTACCCACAGACTGTGGGATAATAAATATGTGTTATTTAAGCTGCTAAATTTGTTGTAATTTTTTTATGCAGCAATAGATAACTAATGCCGACACGCACACACAAATGCACACTATTCGGTTTTAACTCTGAGGAGAGCATCATGTGTAAGGCCATTCATATGGCTTTTGTTTCCTAACATCTTTATTGGAGTGTAACTGCTTTACAGTGTTGTGTTAATTTCTGCTGTATAACAAAGTAAATCAGCTCTACGTATACATATATCCCCATATCCCCTCCCTCTTGCGTCTCCCTCCCACCCTCCCTATCCCACCCCTCTAGGTGGTCACAAAGCACCGAGCTGATCTCCCTGTTGCTATGCGGCTGCTCCCCACTAGTTATCTATTTTACATTTAGTAGTGTATATATGTCCGTGCCACTCTCTCACTTCGTCCCAGCTTACCCTTCCCCCTCCCCGTGTCCTCAAGTCCATTCTCTACGTCTGCGTCTTTATTCCCTTCCTGCCCCTAGAGTAACCCAGTTTTCTTTCTTTGTCTGTGACCTCCTTTGTGTTCTTCAAGTTCTTTTCAGGTCTTTATTCTGAGTATGTGAGGAGGAGTCAGAATGTCATCATGCTATATGGATATTACTGCATATTTATATCTCTTGATTTAAAAGTAATTCTAGAATTTATCTTAAGGAAATAATCTAACAAAACAAGAGAATAACCTCTGCAATGTTGTTTATCATTGTAAAACTGGTAACAACCTGAATATCACCCCCTTAAAAAAGTAATTTGATAATATTGGTATCCCTGTGCAAAAAATACAAAGAGCCACTAAACAAAATAAAATACGTTTTTAGATATGGAAAGATGTTTCATGTCTATTATTAAATTTTTTAAAAATTAAAAAAAACTTGTTAAAAAATCCTCTTATACCATACTATATATGTCTAGGGTTTTTACAAAAACATTTTCACCAGCTTTATTGAGATATACTTGACATATAATAATATGTAAGTTTAAGGTATACAATGTGTTGATTTGGTACACTTATATATTGCAAAACTGATTACCACCATGATGTTAGCTAACACCAGCACTGCATAACATAATTAATACAGTCATGTCTGGCAGTACCCACAGGGGATTTGTTCCAGGAACTCTCTCAGATACAAGAATCTGAGGATGCTCAAGTCTCTTATATAAAATGGTGTTTATTTGCATATAACCTAGCACATCCTCCCATATACTTTAAATTGTCTCTAGATTACCTATAATACCCAATCCAATGTAAATGCTATGTAAATATTTGTGGGTGTGCAGCAAAAATTCAAGTTCTGTTTTTTAGAAATTTCTGGAATTTTTAAAAAGTATTTTGATCTGCACTTGGTTGAATCTGAAGATGCAGAACCTGCAGATATGGGAAACCAACTATATTTCTTTTTTGTGGTGAGAATATTTAAGATCTACTCTCTTAGCAACTTTCAAGTATGTAATACAGTATCATTAACTATAATCACTATGCTGTACAGTAGATCCCCAGAACTTATTCATCTTATAGCTAGACATTTGTACTCTTTGACCAATATCTGCCTCTTCCCACGCCTCCAATCCCCTGGCAATCACCATCATTCTAGTCTCTGTTACTTTGAATTCAGCTTTTTTTTGATTGCATACGTAAGTGATATCATACAGTAGTTGTCTTCCCCTGTCTGACTTATTTCATTTAGCATAATACCCTAAAGATTCATCCATATTGTCAAAATGGCAAGATTTCCTTCTTTCTCGTGGCTGAATAATATTCCATTTTGTGTGTGTGTGTGTGTGTGTGTATGTGTGTGTATCACATCTTCTTTATCCATTCATCCATTGATGGACACTTAGGTTGTTTCGATATCTTGGCTATTGTGAATAATGCTGCAATGAACATGGAGGTTCATCTCTTTGAGATCCTGTTTTCATTTACTTTGGATATATACTCAAAAGTGGGATTGCTGGATCATATGGCAGTTCTATTTTTAATTTTTTGAGGAAACTCTATACTGATTTCCATGGTGTATGAATCAATTTACATTCCCACCAACAATGCACAAGGGTTCCCTTTTCTCCACATCATCACCAACACTTGCCATCTCTTGTCTTTTTGATGATTGCCATTCTAACAGGTATGAGGTGATATCTCGTGGTTTTAATTTGCATTTCCCTGACGATTGGTGATCAGCACCTTTTCATGTATTTGTTGGCCATTTGAATATCTTCTTTGGAAAAAATGTCTATTCAGTTTCTCTGTGCATTTTTTAAAAATAAATTTGTTTATTTATTTATTTTATTTTGGCTGCATTCGGTCTTTGTTGCTGTGCGTGGGCTTTCTCTAGTTGCAGTGAGCGGGGACTACTCTTTGTTGCAGTGCATGGTTTCCTATTGCGGTGGCTTCTCTTGTTGCGGAGCACAGGGTCTAGGCACACAGGCTCTGTAGTTGTGGCTAGCGTGCTCTAGAGCACCGGCTCAGTAGTTGTGGCGCACGGGCTTAGTTGCTCCATGGCATGTGGGATCTTCCCAGACCAGGGCTCGAACCTGTATCCCCTGCATTGGCAGGTGGATTCTTAACCACTGTGCCACCAGGGAAGACCCTTTGTGCATTTTTTTTTTTTTTATTAATTAATTTATTTATTTATTATTTATGTATTTATTTACCTATGGTTGTGTTGGGTCTTCGCTTCTGTGCGAGGGCTTTCTCCAGTCGCGGCAAGTGGGGGCCACTCTTCATCGCGGTGCGCGGGCCTCTCACCATTGCGGCCTCTCTTGTTGCGGAGCAGAGGCTCCAGACGCGCAGGCTCAGTAATTGTGGCTCACGGGCCTAGTTGCTCCGCGGCATGTGGGATCTTCCCAGACCAGGGCTTGAACCCGTGTCCCCTACATTGGCAGGCAGATTCTCAACCACTGCACCACCAGGGAAGCCCCCCTTTGTGCATTTTTAAAATAGATTGTTTGGAGGTTTTTTACTATTGAGTTGTCTGAGTTCTTTATATATTTTGCATATTAACCCCTCACCAGATATATGGTTTACAATTATTTTTTCCCATCCATAGGTTGTCTTTTTATTTTGTTGATTTTTTTTTGATGTGCAGAAGCTTTTTAATTTGATGTAGTCCTACTTTTTTATCTTTGCGTTTGTTGCCTTTGCTTTAGCTTCTAATTTTTTTCAGTAGAAAAATTTCTGGAAGAATATTTATTAAAGTTGTTTTTTTCCTTGGATGGACTAAAATCAGATAAGCAAAAATAAACTCTCTGGATTTTCTATATTTTTTACAATGAATATGTCCCTGAATAAATGTTTCAGGGCTTTTATTATGTTCCTAGCTTGAGGTGAATTGAAATTGTTTCCTTAAAATATATTCCAATACCAACTTCCAGGCCTGTGCTCATTGCCTTGCTTGAAGTATAGTTTTGTGAAATACTTCTCAGTATGGTGCCAATATTTTTTTTCATAGTGAATAATTCCAGTTGTATTTTTTTTACCTCCCTTCATCCCATTTGAGAAGAGGAAAAGAAAGAAATATCATACCATACTCTCACACCTCAGTCCTAGGTCTTACAAAACTTCTTAGAGATTCACTTTAGCTAAAGCTAAATTAAAATAAAGTTTAAATTTACTGATGGCATCAAATGATTTTGACCACTGATGAGCATTATCTCCTATGCCTTCTCTGTCCTATGTTTATGGTCAATTCTTCTGTCATCTGGAGCTCCTGGTATTTTTCTGGATAACAATTTAATAGTTAAACAATGGAATACCCAAATATATATGATTATTTTATATACATTAAAATATGTATATGTATGGTTAATCTATTGATTCATTAAGACCCATTTTCAGTAATGCTCATGCCATCTTGATCGTGATGTTTGTCTAGAAGTTGACCTATGCTAGTTAAGCAAGTTGGCTGCTGACACCCAAGGGATACATATACCTTTAAAAGCATTTAAAACACATGCTATCCAACAAACCACATAAATAGTGCCCTTTGAGAAATCCCAACTGGTAATTACTGCTTTGGGCTCTAAGATGCATTGTTCAGAAAAGTCTGGGAAATATATATATATACACACACACACCTGAAATAACTTCATGACTTTTAAAAAAAATCTTAATTTTTACTTTGTTTTCTAGAAGAATTATGTGTTACCTGTGCCAGCGTAAGGTTTATTCAGAGCCCTTGATTTTCTACTTGGCAGAAACAGCTCTATGTGTTGTCAACACAGTAATATGTTCGTTCCTTTATGAAGCTGAAAGACTCACATGAAACCAACATGATTTGAAATTTCATCATAAGGTATCTATCCAAACAAGGTTCACCTTAGAGCCTAATATATTTCTCTGAAAGGGGCTATTCCATTTATCCTGTGATCTGGCTAAGATGGCCTGTATTTTTTTACTCGATCATGCCGTCCTCTCACCCCCCAAATAGACCACCCTTGCCCCAGCCTCTCATGTTCATTCCTTAGTATCATGAAATGGGGTTTTCATATGAGGGCTCAAACACTTTAGCAGAGGAGGTGCCAGAGTACTTCATAGAAGAACCACTTGTATCAGACCACCGGGCACCAGTGCAGACTTGCCGCAGGGCCATCTCCCCCTTGACAATTTCCATTACACATTCCTGGCCGTGCACTGAATATTTTACCAAAGACAAGCATCCAGAACACTACGCTAGCACAATAAAGGCTTTCCCCTGCCAGCTTCAGAAATGAGTGACGAGACTTTTTATTAGTCAAGGAAATGTCTATTGAAGAAACGCAACAGTGATTTTATTGCTGCCTAAGTGGGAAGCTTTATTGTGTATGTATTTGTCTGCTTTTAATCATTCTGTGATACCCAGATGGATGGTATAGAAATGTAAAGATTTTTTTAGCAAAGTTCAAAAGATTGTCTAAAAGCATAAAGGAATATAACAACGAAAATAAGTTTTATTGGTTATGAAGCATATCTTGAAAAGCTTGAGGATAATACAAGAGATTTTCTTATTAATTATTAATACTAATCATTAGTTATTATATCCTTTACTCTGGAAAGGAAAACAAGAAAGCTGACATTCATCACAAACAATCGCTTTTGTTCATTTGAGTTTTTATAGAGATGGTGTGTCATGGATTTGAAGGCTGTCTTGTCCCATATGAATATGCCATATTACTGAATTTTTGGACATTAAGGAAGGTCATGGTTCCTTCCTGACTTCAGAATGTCACTGCACAGCTCAGTGAGTTTTTTCATTTCAAACACTGTCTGAAATGACCAATTTCTTCCTGTCTCCAAAATCCGCAATGCTTGTTAATCAACAACTTTTGAGGCTTCTCATTTTATACCAATTATCTCTAAGTCTTAACAGTGTCTCTTTGGTACCCAGCATACGTATCATTTCAAGTTTCAGTTCTCAAGTCTGATAAAACTAATAAACCCACACTGCCAGAGGTGGCACATTAAGATGGTAAAATGGTTTTCATCTTAATTGGATATGAGCACCGTTATCGCTAATAACCCCAGGATATTCTAATTGGACTCTCTCTCTCACTTTTATTTTTAAAACATTAATCTCATTGATCAGCCTTAATTTCTCCATCCCCCACTCCCTGAACCCAAATCTTGAAACGCAATATAGAAATATTCTAACTTCAGGTGGTCATTTCAGCATTATTTTTTGGTATGAAGCCAAAAAAAAGTAAACAGTTTTGCAAAAATAAAAGCTCCCTCTTTAAGTTTTCAGAAAAAAGAAATTGTAGTAAGACTACTTATTGACATTGCAATAATGTCTCTAATGCAGTTTAGTTAGCTGCCAGCATCACCTAAGGGCACTGAATTATCAATTTTCAGTAATTTTTAAATGACAATGATCTTCTCTGTCACATTATTTATGGTAATCTTAGCACAAGTTATATAGCAGAAGGAAACACTATTTTAAAAGTTATCACACACACAAATACTAGATTTTTTTTTTTTTTTTTTTTTTTTTTTTTATTTTTTTTAATTAATTAATTTATTTATTTATGGCTGTGTTGGGTCTTCGTTTCTGTGCGAGGGCTTTCTCTAGTTGCGGCGAGCGGGGGCCAGTCTTCATCGCGGTGCGCGGGCCTCTCACTATCGCGGCCTCTCTTGTTGCGGAGCACAGGCTCCAGACGCGCAGGCTCCAGACGCGCAGGCTCAGTAATTGTGGCTCACAGGCCCAGTTGCTCTGCGGCATGTGGGATCTTCCCAGACCAGGGCTCGAACCCGTGTCCCCTGCATCGGCAGGCAGATTCTCAACCACTGCGCCACCAGGGAAGCCCCCAAATACTAGATTTTTGTTTCATCTTAATTTTACAAATATTGGTGAATATATATATAAAAATTATAGAACTCTGGATGTTGGCATTATAGTTAAGAAATGAAAAGATGTGATAAGACACTTCCACAGACAGATGCTATTTAGTTGCTGGTAAGTACACATTGACAAACACGAGGATATAAACACTTAATTCCATTATGCCACAATAGCAAATTTAAGCTAAGTTTTGACATACGAAATCAACTCCGATTTCCCTTTTACCAGTCTTTTTAGATTTGGTAGGCATATGTTGGCACTAAAAGAATAAAAAAATACATAAAATCTTAGAGAGTGGGGGGTTAAAAAAGAACAGAAAAAAACCCTTTCTGATTCCACAAACCAGCAAATTTTCCCCAATAAGTGTAAAAACTGAAGGCTGCTTATGCTTTAATTGTTGAAAAATGTCATGTGAGCCCTTCACTGGCAGAAAGAATTCACTTTTAAGAGACATAATAATTTTTTCTGGAGAAATGTATGTTTTATCAGTTGAGTGTGGGCCTTTATAATTATTATCACTGTTCCCATATAATTAAAAGCCTTTATGTAGATATCATTAAATAATTATGGATGTTCAAAAGAAATGCTTACCATTCTTCAATCCATAAAATGACAATTGAAAAAACTGTTCATTAATTTATATTTACATTTCTGGCAATTAAATTAGCAATACCTGGAGCACAGATGAATGTAGATCAAAGAATTTTCAGAGCCTTTTCTAATGCCAAAGCTATAGTAACATCACATATGCCTTTTATGTTGACTTCTTAGAAAATTATGTATCATTGTGACTCTAAAAAGATAAACAAATTTTCAGTCTTTTGTGTGTGTGTATATTATACACATATATCTTATATTGTATGTTGGAGATACCCTATATATATGTACGTATATATATATATGACATATGGGGTGTACATTGTGAAAAGAATATATATACATATGATGTCAAACATACATATACAATATATATGTACACACTTACATACACCTACGATAGTGATGAGGATGATGATTTTATGGAGTGCTAGGGGTCATACTTTAAGATGTTCTGATGGTCTCTATGGAGAATATGCCCATGTGTGAGACAAGGGCCCTACCTTTAATAAATGCATAATCTGATTGTAGAAACTTTATATATACAGTTAAAAAAGATGATTGAAATATAAAGTGGAATATGGAGTTACATGTGTCATCAAAATCAGTCATATCTAAAACTGACCAAAGACTGATTAGGAAGGAAAAAAAAACCTACAGCTGCATGTAGTCTTGCTTTTGTATATGGATTTATATGCATTTTACATGTACTACTGTAATAAAATGTTACATACATTAAATATAGACAAAAATAATAATAAGAAGAATGAGATAAATCAACATCAGTATTCATAGGTATTCTGATATTCTTTCTCCACCTACCCAGTGGGGCCATTTGCCCACTTTCAAGAGAACTGATACAGATAGTACATGTTTTTGGTGCTTGTTTGTTAAGTTAGGTCAGTGTGTTCCACTTAATAAATGTGATGGGCAAGGGCATTCCATCCCAATAAAAGAGGGAAAGACACAGAAAATGTTTCCAAATATCAGAGGGTAAATCCCTTCTCACACCATAACTGCAGGGTTCTGCCATTCCTTAAACAGTGGTTACTTTCATCTTCACAGGTCTTTCCCATCACCTACCTACCAGACAGTTTTACTCCCAAGATATTGGACCCTAGTCTTTCCCACCTTTCTCCTTGCCAAGATCCCAATCCCCTGTCTGCTATCTCTGCCATTTCTTCCATTTGAAGAGTTTGCTTTTCAACTTCATGGAAGGTGTTGGATTCAGCCTTCTTCCTTAATTCCTAGTTCACAGTCTGGAAAAGTTAAGTAACTTGCCCAAGGTCAAGCAGGCTGTGATGAGCAGGGCAAGAACTTATGTTGCCTCTACCATTGGCATTGTCTTCATATTAGGACCAATGCAGTGGTGATGTGCAGAGTATTCATTTAACAGGTCACCTCTTCTGAGACAGGTATTGTGCCGGGCTGTGGTGGCACATTGTTAAATAAGATGGGCTAGACTTTCATAGAATAGAAAGCTCATATTCTAAAGGGAAATGATGTGAAATAAACGTGCCTACAAATGGAAGAGAAAGTAATCTCAGACAGTGGTAAGAGTTTGGCAACTAAAAAGAAAAACCTTGGATGATAGGCTAGAAAGTGATATCTTTGCAAGAAGGAGACAGAGCATTATTTAGGTGATAGGAAAATATCTCTGAGTATATGGCATTTGAACTCAAAACTGAAAAGAGCTGGTGTGAA
Organism: Balaenoptera musculus; assembly: GCF_009873245.2. Lineage (NCBI taxonomy): Eukaryota > Metazoa > Chordata > Mammalia > Artiodactyla > Balaenopteridae > Balaenoptera > Balaenoptera musculus. The sequence goes on along the minus strand of NC_045786.1, from coordinate 47,011,655 downwards.
AGTATTGGGACAGATAATTCCAAGCAGAGGTAGGACCCTCAGGGGGAACCTAAGACGGAAGTTAAAAACCCTAAGATAGAAATAAAATTTCCTTGTTTAAAAAACATAAAAACAACTCTGGAAGCTGGCATGTAGTGAGCACGGGGGTTGGGGGGAGGGATGGTTAGCGCAAGGTAAAGCACCTTGTAGGACCTGGTAAGTCAAGTTAAAGAGTTTGGATTTCATGGTAAATGCATTAGGAAGTCAAGGGAGATTTTGAAGCTGGGGAGTGATATGGTCTGATTTATTTTCTTTAGAGATCAATGACTGCCATGTGGGGAATGGATTCTAGAATAACAAAAGTAGCAGCAGGGAGACCAGTGAAGAGGCTATTTCAGGACTGGAGGCAAGAAATGAGAGTGCTGTGGACTAGGATTGTAGTCACAGAGTCAGAGCAGTGTGGTGATGGATATAGAAGGATTTTTGGATGGATTTAATGTAGGCAGTGTGGGAAGGAGAAGGATCAAGGACACGTGGGTTTTTGGCTAGAGCCATATAGTAAGTACACGGAGTACTAAGATGAGAATAGAAGTTTGGTGTGTGGGAAATTGTGAGATATGATTTGGCCTTGTTATGTTAAGATCTAAGCAAAGATGTCCTGTAGGCAGTTGGATACATGAGTCTGGAGCTCAGTAGAGAAGCAAAATGTAGAGATAGAACTTTGGGTGAATAAAAATATAGTCAGAGAAGAGAAGAGAGTCAGGGTTATTCCAACAATTGGAGATAAAATAAGGGAAGAGGATCCAGCAAAACGAGCTGAGAAGGAAGGGCATGAATAGTATGCCATTGTGCTTTCTAGAATAAGGTCCCAGAGGGCCCCCAAGTTAAGTTTGCACAATCACTCAAACATCTAATTGAGCAAATACTATGGGGTAGTATACTATGGACTTCGATTTGAGGATATAAAAATAATTAAGGCTCACCATCTTTTGGGAAAGAAAAATAGGAACATGAGTGCTGGGAGTGCAACTTAGTAGCTTGCTTTCCTTTTCTTCTCTAGACCTGATTGCCTGATGTCTCAGCAGAGACAACTCAGATGGGTTGATTGATTTCCTGGTCTTGCTGATCCTCTTCCCCTAGGTTTCACCACATTGAGTCTCCATTCAGCTAAAGACATGTGGGGCAAATAACTTGGAAACCTTCAAGAGACCATGCAGAGTCCTAATGTGCTTAGGGCTAGAAGGAAAGATGTTACAGCAGATCCATCCTCTGGGGGTGGGAAGGTGATGGTGGGAAAGGAGTTCAAGTTGAGTCCAACTTGAGTTTTCTTCCCAGTTTCCTAAGAGAACTTAGAACTCCTTCCATCTTCCTTACCATTGTGTCACCTCTACCAGCTCCAATTTCTCCCTCCCCCTCACATTTTCCAGTAGGATTGGTTTGGGGAATTTACCACTCTTTGGGAGAATATGAGGAACATTCACATTACATTTGGTCCTCAATCAGGCAGCCCCACTACTGAATCTTCTTTTTGTAGGAACAGTCTTTGAGGATTTACAGAATTATCACATAATTTGTGTTTTTAATTCCTGACACCTATACATTTAATAAATACTGAATATATTTATATGTATAGATTTATTTATATATATAGAAACAATACTCATATCTGAGTACACACCTACATTAATTTACATGTTCATTTTACAGCTTGTCTTGGGAAGTTTTAAAAAAATAGCTACATGCAGAGATAATTTTACTAGTTATAAGTTTAGACTTATTTTTTTGTTCTCTCCTTGCTTAAATCCAAAAATTATTTGAGTTGGCTGGTCACATTCAAGCAGACTGATACACCCTTCTTTGCACTGTTTTACTATATTTTCTCCATAGCAGAGGCAACATTTTTGGTTACTGTTTGGATTATTGGATGGGTTGGAAATATCTTTGGCCTTAATCATTTGGCAATTGGTACTGCCAGAACTTTCCACTTGATTGCATAATTCTACAGTGGCTACACCTCTCATGGCTCCCTTGGCACCATTTTCAGGATTCAGGACAAGCCCTTAATGAATTCAGCATCTTGTTTGACATCTCCATTCGACCCAGACCTGGGCCAAGTACTTGAAAGTTCTGGCAGTTGGACAGTCCCTGGACTTACCTCTCTCAGGAGCACAAATTCTAAGAGAATGTAAGTGGCTTCCACACCATTTCTACCATCCATATTTTTCTTTCATAAAACCTCAGGAAATGATTATTAAAAAAAACCACAATGCAGTCATTCATTCTCCTCTAAAAGTTCACATATGTTCTACTTTCCTGTATTAGAAATCGACTGAACTAAACAGACCCCAGACAATATATGGTAATTAATATGTGGGAAATGTAAATTCACAAGTGGTTTCTAAAGGATTCTAGGTGAAAAACACGGGTTAAAACTCAAAATACCTCACCTGGCAAGGCAAATAAATAAATGATAATATTATAGTTACCATTTATTGCACACCTACTATGTGCCAGGGACATTTTAATGTCATTTACGTATATTATTTCATTTAATCCTCACAAAAGCAATGAGTGAAACAGCCTTGGGGAGGCAAACATGACAGTGTTTGCACATCTGCAGGAGAAGTTGTGCTTCAGTCTGCTGTTTTCATGTGAAAATGGGGGCCTTGACTTGGAACTTTATAATTTTAAAATATTAAATCTCTAGATTTAAAAAATCACATATATTATACATGTATATTATTTTATATATACATAGTATTTTATATATACACATATTATTTATAAATACATTTTATCTTATATGTGTATTTTATTTCATATATCATATCATACACTGTGAAAACCAAACAAGGCACACCTGTGGGCTGGTGGCAACCTTTGGGCTTAGTGGGCAACCTCTGGGGAATAATGTCTAGAGTCTATTCAGGGTTGGTAAGAAAGCCTAGACTTGGGGGAACTGTTATATGACAGGGCATGTGGCTTTTTATTTCCTTGTCCCATGAGGTCCAGGGTTGACCTAGAAGCTAGTGCTATACTGCTAGCTAAACAAGATTCTTCTGGGCTTCAGCTACGCGTCCCTAGGATTCATTGCAATATTAAGGGCTCGATCAATGCTGTTAAAACTGAACAGTAAGCTGGAACTCCTCACAGAGAAACGGGGTCCACACAGCCTCTTCCTACTTCCATCCATCATGGGAGCACCTGACCCAGAAGTAATTATTTATGTAATATCCGCAAGCTTCCCTAATTATGCCTTTATTCACATTAGGTGTAAATGCTTGATAAAAATATAAATGGGTATCTTTGAAGGGGATATTTTCTGTTTGACAGGGATCACTGTCTTTCAGCAGCTTTTATTTATTTTTTATTTATTTTTATTTTTTTATTGAAGTAGAGTTGATTTAAAATGTTATGTTAGCACAGTGATTCAGTTTTACACATATATATATTCTTTTTCAGATTCTTTTCCCTTATAGGTTATTACAAAATACTGAGCGTAGTTAGTTCCTTGTGCTATACAGTAGGTCCTTGTTGGTTATCTATTTTATATATAGTAGTGTATGTATGTTAATCCCAATTTTAGCAGCTTTTAAAACCTGAGCCTCGGAAGGCTGTGAGACGGAGGGTGAGGGTGCACCATCCCTCCATAAGCCGCCCTGGCTCTTTGTTTTTGCCGTATACTGAGGCTCTGACTAAGTTTTCCTTTGAAAAAGGGGTTCTTTGGTACTGAGCAAAGTTATCTGGAAAAATTAAATTCTAACACTAAAATTCTAAGCATTAATTCTTTTAAATCTCAAATTCCTGCAAAAGTTGTGGTTTTTTTTTTTGCTATTCATGAATAAATCCTAGAAAAATAAAAAGTTGCAAATAATTGGAGTAACCATGTTTTTGTTTTATTTATTTATTTATTTATTTTTTCCAGGCATAGAACTATAGGATCCAAACTTCTCAGCTGGAATTCTGGGATGCTAAGCCACCCCCTAAACTACTGACACAATGCACATACTGTTTTCCTGGCAGGATGGTTTGGGCTCATCTGCTCGGGAGCACCATGCCAACCAAACGCGGGCCTCAAAGGAGAGCCAGTGGCACTGGGGTCCCTTCCGTGCAGCAGTCCCTGAAGCAGCACATGTTGAGTACAAGAGATCACATTTGTTGATACTGCAGATAAAGAACAATCAGCAAACATCCAGATCATGTGCCCCATTTCTCAATCCATCTCCCTTCTAGGCATCGGCAAACTGAATGCATAGATCTGGCTGACTAGGAGATGTCCGAGATTTCCTTGTTTGCATATATCTTTTTTGAAAAAGAACAACTGGTTTCTTTTCCTTCTCCATTTGCAAGGTAGGGAAACTATTTCCTCCAGCCCTATCCCAAATCTCCTTACTCTGCCACTGAATCTCCACGTCTTAGGTTAGGTCAGGTCTTATCATAAAGCTAAAGAGAAGAAAGTATGTGCCTGAATAATTCTTAGACCTTCTTTTGTTTTTCTTTCTTTGTCTATTCTTTTTCTCCCCATCCCTTTCCTTTTATTTCCGCTGAGGTCATTGTCACCTCAGTCAAACAAGTGCATTCTCCTAAAGGGAGTAGCTGCTGTCATATCAACCACAAGTTGAATGGATATTGACACCCTGCAAAGTTGGCACATACACACGTGCATCCACTCATGTGACCACGTAAAATATGTGCATGCAAACACGTGTTCCCCCATAGCTCTTCAGAGCATGTTTTATGCTGTAGTGCAAGTGTTCCTGACTTTTCTTTTTAATCAAGGACCCCTCTAATTATCTGCTTCTGACTCCTCATGAATATCATTAATTGAAAAATATCCTACTGCGTTTGTTAAGTACACTGTGTGGCTTAATTGAAGATAAACGTGGAGTTTCTTGGGCTTTACAAAATGTAGGAAATAATGGTAGGGCTTCCATCGCTACCTTTGGGAATTCTTAAGCGCTATGAGGACCCCAATTTGGGGGCCACTATTATAAATGAGTGTACTGCACAAGACACCCAGAGATTTGGACTCTGGTGGAGCCACAGTCAGGGATCTATTCCCAGAGCCTTTATTTCCTCTTCTGTAAAGCGAAGTACAGAGCGGTTGCAGTCCGAGGCTCCTTCTGGACCCATGGTTTTGCCTCTCCTGGATCTGAGCCCTGGGAGACAGGTGGGTTGATACCTATATATCTTGCAGCCTTTTCTAGCTCCCTGTCCTCCCAATGCTGCTTCTGACCTGAAGACCCTCCTATGTGTACAGGCCAGTGGAAAAGCCCTGGGAAATCCTGAAGAAGATCCTGGAGATGTGTAGGAGGGAACCTAGGGCCAGAAATGAGATCTTCTCCTTGGGAAGCATTAATCCAGCAACTCACATTTCTGCCTAGTAGAGCTGTTAATGATTTAATGGCTTTTAAAATGACTACATCAAAGACAAACAAATCAGGTTGTGGGGCCGTGTTGTGGGTCTATGATACCTGTTGTCATTACTTAAGTATTTCTTCCAACATGGTATTGAATCTAAGAGTCTACTTCATTATTATTAAACTAAAAACACATTACATTCCAAAGATATTTTGGAAACAGTAGATTCTGAGATTTACTGGTGGTTTCTATCATTTCAACAGACTTGTACTGAGGGAGCAGCTGGGGTCTGCAAGCCTAAACTATAAAACTGGTGTTTAGAGATAAGGCTGATAATTCTCCCACCTGTTTACAAGATTGCACTTAGGGGAGAGATTTCACCTGAGTCTGTCTCATGCCAGAAGCCAGAGAAATGCACAGACTTGGAAAACTTTGTGACACGTGTACCATATACCTAACGTGTGCTGCCATTTTTATCTGGGGTAGAAATAAACAACTACTGAGTGGATATGTATATGGAGAAAATCTGATCGCAGATGGTAAGTCTGTGTATACTTTAAGAATAACCTTGGTTATATAGATCATGATAAAAATAACACAAGTTATAGCTAGTGATAAAACATCTCCTAAAGGGACTAGTAAATTCTTAACCATTTGGATCACTTTTACTGGAATCAACAGAATGAATCTAACAGCTCTTTTCCAAAACTCCAAATTCTGTGATCCTATGTAGACCAAATTAAGAAAATGTTAAACTGGAAATAGATGAGCGGTGTAATCCTTGTTACTAGTGAATCAGTTATGGCCTGAAGATACAATGTTTCATGTTCAATTCATGTCTCGAAAAAGAAGTTCTAATTCTAACTACCTAAAATGAAATAAGGAGGACAGTTTTATTGCAATTACAGGTGTATCTAGTATTTGAAGCAAGATTAACATGAATAGCAGTGCATCTCTAATCCTATCCTGAATGGAAAGGAACCAGATGGCTGAGAACAGTCTGGTGACCTTTGATAGTGTGAGGTCAGGTGGAGATGGAGCCTGGAGCTTCGCTCTAGACTACACTCCCCACAGCTGCCCTGATCATAAGCCCTCTTGGCATAATCACCGCAGTACAGCGTTTAAGGTTAGAGACACACAACCCAGGTTCAAATCCTGACCATCTCCATGCAGCTTTAACCAATTCCTCCATCACTCTGTGTTTCATTTCCTTTATTTGTAAGAAGGTGATTAAAATTGCCTTTCAGTGGGAATTCAATGAAATGGTATGTGTCAGGTGTCTGAGGCATAGTGAGTATTTGAGAAACATGCTAATATATTATTGTCACCTGTTTATTTTTACTTAAGTATCTTGAGACTAAATGAAAAGTCATTTGAGCACTGTATAAAAAAGTCCCTTCATGAACCTAAAATATCACTGGCGATAGAATTATTTTTCTTTCTCAAAACTTTTTCAAAACATCAAGAAGAGAGACAATCTGTAAAGACTTGAAACCTTAAGTTTTTATTTTTGGCATGTCTTAGACCTGCTTATTTTTTCTGTTTTTTTGTACATTCCCTGACCATCAGGGAATTGGAAAAAGGATTAGACAGCCTAACAATAACATAGACTTTAGAAATCCACTTAGCTCTACAATGACTTTCTGAGGCAACTGGCCTTTCCAAAATAAATTTGCAAACACTATCCTTATAAAAAAATGAGAATTTGGCGAGGTAAAAGAATTCAGACCATATCAGCTTGTCATTCCAAATTCTAAAATATTTAGTCTTACTTCAAGATAAATAGCAACAATTGAACTTAAGCAGCTAAGAAAAATAAACATACAACTTCTTGAAAATGTACAAATAACTAGATGGTTTAAAAAATGTTATCAGAAATGTCTTTACTGCTAACAAGGTCTAAATTAAACAGTGACCATAGATGATGTTTGTTTCTGGTGTATGGCTGTCCTGACAGGGGGCTGTCCAGTGTTGGGGTAGATGAGGCTTAGCATTCACGACACTTGGGAACCACGGATGGTGAGATCCCAGCTGTCTGCCAACCAGAGCGTGGCAGGTCTTTAGCAATGTGGTCAACAGTATGCACTCCCCAATCAAAGCCTTGGGTAGAAGGTTAAGATTTGGACTGAGTCTTAAAGAATGGCTGGATGGGATTATACTATCCCCTCCAGCTGCAAAAATTGTCATTCCTTCCTTCTCTCCACCTTCCCCATGGCACCAGTTTCCACATGCTTCAAGGCATGAAGTTAGGAAACCGTGGAAAATCATGGGAGACAGGTGAGCACAGGAAAAGTCAGATGATGGCTGAAAGCATTGACATGAGAGTGAATAGTATAAAACCAGTATTGAGGGAGAGTCTGAGACTGATGATGATTTCATGAGGTGACCTTGTCTTTCTCAGGTTACTTGATTAAGGCATACACTCTGGAGTGAGCCTTGAATTCAGATTTCTCCATTGTCACCTGTTACCTATGGCCCTGGGTCATGTGTATGGTGCTCTTTGACAGGCATCTTTTACATTTGTAAAAAAAAGCATGTCAAAATTGCATTGTTGTGATGCTAGATGATTTATAATAGTTATTGTTATTATTTTTTAAGTTTGCAGTATGCCAAGTACATTGCCCTGGGAGATAGTTTTGTTTATGTCGTAATTTACTTTGCATCTAGTTTATCAGTGAATTCAGCTAAAATCATAGGTGTCACAGACCTATGTCCTATGATTCCCTATTGAATCTAAGATATTTTTTCCAAGTCAGGAATAAAAAGAAATCTCAGGAACGTGTATTTCCAGAGTTTAATTGGGTAATCACTTCAAGGAATATCTGGGGTTGTTTTGTTTACAGGAAATGGGTTTAATAGAATGCTTTTAAGGACACATTTCTTTTCAGTTTGCTACAACTTGCCAATATCCAGCTTTTTCCATATTAAGATTTATTCTCTATAAAAGCATGAATAAGTACAGAATTAAATCATAGTGTAATAATTTAAGTAATTGCTATGAAAGGATATTTGTGATAACAATTTTTAAAATCCAAATTTCTAATAATTTCCTGTTTTCTTAAAACTCATATTTTTGGTTTATAATAATAAAACTGGAATTTTGGTTCTCAGCAGAAGTAATGATATCTCCAATAGGAATCATAGCATGCAAAATAAAAACTTTGAAAACAGTCTGAGTTTTAGTCAGAGTGGCAAAAATTAAAAAATATTAAAATCTCACTCAGCTGTTTTGACTTATATATATATTTCCCACTGATAATATAAATGTGAAGGAATTGACTGGACATTTCTGGTATCATACAATTAGTTAACATAAGAGAAGACCTACTTGCCTTAGATCAATGGACCCCTGGATTCAGCAAACAGAACTTAATCCAAAATAAGAAGAACAAGATAATACATTATTGCCTTTTTTTTTTTTTTCCTTTTTAATGTCTAGGTTTGTTGTCGTAATAATTGTTGTGGTTATTTTCCTTGACAAACATGAAATTTTTCTGGTAAATGGTCCAGTTCTCTGACTTCAAAGCTGAACACATGGCACAAATTGGGCTGGTCATATTCCTCATTTTATAAACAATGGTGTTCCAAGCTGGGCTTATCAGAATTCTTCCTTGTTTTTTTTTTTTTTTTTTTTACTGCCACTAACAGGGAATAAAATTTTTCCTTCCTGGTTTGTTAAAGCTCTTCTCCATGACTCAGGATGTACAGTAAATGACTAACCTTGGCCAAAGAAAAATTTGGCTGTTTGCCCCCAGCTCCAGGGAGGTAATCTCTAAACCCTTGCAATGTCCTGCCTGATACGAGCATGTTTCTTTACCTAGGAGTCTTCAGCCAGGCCAGATAGTCTATGCTAACAATATAATTTTTGGTGGATGGTCTTGGGTCATGTGGTACAACCTCAAGTTCTAGAGGGGCTGGAGACTAAGATTATTCATGTGGATGATCACCCTGTCTACAGATAGCCAACTCCTAATCAAAACTCTGGACAACAAAGCTTGGGTGAGCTTCCCAGTTTGGGAGTATTCTGTGCATGTTGCCGCACATGGTCACTGGGGTAATATGTGCTATACACATGATTCCATGCCTGGCATGTCTTGAACCCTGCCCTATGTGCCTCTTCCTTTTGCTGTTTCTATTCTGTATCCTTTCACTGTGGTAAATCATAACTCTGAGTATAATGGCTTTTCTCAGAATTACGAGTCTTACTAGTAAATTATTGAACTCGAGCGTGGTCTTACGGACCTCTCAAATATTATACAGGGCATCCGTGTTCTCCACTACTGGAGGAAGGCTCAGAGAGAGAAGTGGGGATGAGAGATATGATGTATGAATGGAAGACATGAGAGAGAGAGAGAGAGAAAATAGCATCCTGTGTCTGGTTCTAATCTTTGAGACCCTTGAAGGTACGTTATTTCCTTAGTTATTTCTTTGGATAATTAAGAATCTGTGGATTATCCTGGTATATTCCAATAATTCAACCCACCCCCTCCGACCCCTTCAAATAGTTTGTATTGCATTTCTGAAAGGTTTTATATTATTATATCATTTTTCAATTTCAGTTATATATAGTTAAAAGCATATTTCTCACCATTAAAAAAGTAAGTGTGATTAATAGTAAAACGGGAAACAAAATAAAGCCTTGAGAGTATTTTTGGACCTATCAAGAAAGTTCTCGAAAAATACACTCATTTCAAATAAATTAATCTAGAAAAGTGCATATCACTTTTTTTTTTTTTTTAAAGCATGATCTTGGATAGGTTCTCCAGGAGGTGAGTCTGGGGAGAGGAGGAAAGATGGGCCGGGGAAGAGGGAGGGACTTGTGACGGAATCTGGGGCTTTTTTTTTTTTTTTTAAATTTTTATTTATTTATTTATTATTTTTGGCTGTGTTGGGTCTTCGTTTCTGTGTGAGGGCTTTCTCCAGTTGCGGCAAGCGGGGGCCACTCTTCATCGCGGTGCGCGGGCCTCTCACCATCGCGGCCTCTCTTGTTGCGGAGCACAGGCTCCAGACGCGCAGGCTCAGCAATTGTGGCCCACAGGCCCAGTTGCTCCGCGGCACGTGGGATCTTCCCAAACCAGGGCTCAAACCCGTGTCCCTGCATTGGCAGGCAGATTCTCAATCACTGCGCCACCAGGGAAGCCCATGCATATCACTTTGACAAGTCATTTGAAACCCCAAGTTATTTATGAAATGCTGATAAGAATGAAATATTTGAAAACTGAGTTTAGTGTGGTCTACTAGTTTCATACTTTTTGTAAGAATTTTCTGGTAATTTTCTGTAGATAATTTTCTACATTTTGAGCTCTCAACATTACTTTTGTGAGACAAGAGACAGAGTTCCATCACTCTAGGGATCTAAAGCTAAATACTAGTGATGCTGCTCAGAAGAGATTATTTTAAACCCAAAGAGACTGTTTTTATAGAAAATGCTACATTCTTCCACCACTAAACCTCAAATATTAGCCCACAGAAGAGCAATTAGCAAGTATACCCTTTATAAATAGTATGAACACGTAGATGTTTATATTGTTAGTATTTATCATTGTATTGGTGGAGAAAGGACCACGTTCATTACCTGAGTGATTCCAGTCCAGGAATGGCAATTAAATTTCCACAAGTGTATCAGAATTCCTTGAGTTTTTTGGAAACAAAAGGAACTTTCTTATTTTGATAAAGAAACCTACAAACATTTAAAGGAAAAATCATGTTTGATGTAAAATATGAGGACTATTCCCTTCAAAGTGAGGAATAAGACAATGAGCTCCCCTGTTACCCTCTCTAGGTCCTAGGCAGCACATGACTTGCCTAGACCCCCGGGAAAGGAAATATGAACTTTAATTATTGGAATGAAAAAATTATCAGGATCGTAGACAGTTGACAAATACAAGGTCAATATTTAAATGTCAACATATGTAATTGTATCCCTAACTATTAGCAATGACCAATCAGAAAATGGAATCTTTAAAGGGTTCCATGCCCAATACCCACCAGGTGTCTAAGAATAAATTCAAGAAAATAAATGGATGACCTGTATGGAGACTATTATACAATAATATCGAAAGGACCCATGCAAAGACTTAAATAATGGATATATATTTCATAGATGGGAAAATTTATTTTCCTAAAGATATAAATTTTCCCAAAACTAATCAAAATTTTTTATTAAAACCGCACAATTTTTTTCTTTTCCCACAGAGCTAGTCAATGTATATGGAACTAGCTCATGCATCTTGAAAAATCAGGGCCCAAAGTAGCTCAGGTGATTTTAAAGAGTAAGAGTAAAGAAGCAGCACATATCCATTAGATATGGAGTTATTTTAAAGCTATCACATTCAAAATCATGTTCTGGTGATACACAGGTAGTAGAATAAAAAATCCTAGAAACAAACCCACATAGACATGGGCAGTGGATAAGAGAAGGTCATACACACCAATGGGAAAGAATGGGCTTTCCATGCGAAAGAAAATAGATACAGATATCTTATACATATACATATATAAAAAACTTCAGATACTAAAATCAGGAAGCAGAGCTTTAAAATTCTTAGACAAAAATGGAAGAGAATATAGTTATGACATTATGAGAGGCAATAATTTTTTTAATACAAAAAGTGCAAATTTAAAAAAGGTTAATGAATCTGATTAAATTAAATTAAAACCCTTCTATGATAACTCTTCTCTTTGTTTACAGATACCCCAAATATTTTTGAAATCCTACATTCAAAGATAACATTTTTAATAAGTGTTAAATAAGTTTAAATAATAATAATAAAATAATTTAAATAATTCATATCAAGAACATAGTAAAAAGTTCTACAAGTTAATCAAAGAGAAATAGTCCATAGCAAAATGAACAAAGGATATGAAAGGTCAATCATGACAGAGGAAACCTGAATCAACAAGAAACATTTGGAAAAAAAAAGTACTCCTCGCCTTTGCTTGGTAATCAGGGAAGCACAAATTAAAATGACAAAGACAGATTGTTTCAAACTCATTGGATTGGCAAAAATGAAAAAAAAAGAAGAATCTGGTATCACCAAATATTAGAGAAAATGTGAGGAAAAGGGAGTTTTCATATACCATTGTAGGGGCTGTAAATTAGAACAATCCCGCTGCAGAATAATTTGACAACATGTAACAAAGCTGAAGGTGTGCGTTCATTGTGATCAGCAATTCCACTTCCCTATATATACATAAGAGAAACCTTAGCGTGGGCATCATAACTTGTGATTGTGAATAACTGGAAATGACCTGAATGTATGTCAACAGAGGAATTAATAAATATGGTTTATTTCTACAAGGAATACTGTATAGAATTAAAATTGGTGATGTAGATCTCCCAGTAGTTCAACTGCCTGTTATACCCTCCTTTCTCTTCTCCACACTGGCTTCCTTCGGGGGATTTATATTAGTGGTTCCCTCTTTCTGGAACATTCTTTCCCCTAGATATCCTTGTGGCTCATTCCTGTGCTTTATTTGGTTTTCTGCTCTCAAGTCTCCTCCTTGGAAAGGTCTTGTGTGAAGACACTATAGACCATTGCACCTCCCCGACCCATATCATCCTCTGACCTCCTATATTTGCTGCTAGATCTTCTCTTTGACCTGCAGGAATATAAGCTGCATGGGGGCACTTTGCTTTGTTCACAACTGTGACCCCAGTTCCTAGAAGGGCATCTGTCACTCAGGTGATGGCAGATAAGTATTTGTTGAAGTGATTTGGAAGTTTATGAGCTTCTTCATGTGTTCCCCCTCCTCCCTCACTCTCATATTCTTCTGTAGCAACAGACCCAGGGGGTCTTCCTTCCTACTGCAAATCCTCTCCCAGAGCACTGAACAAACAGAGGAATGAGGGGCAAGAGGGCAGCCCATGAAACCCTCCACCTTCTTTGCTCCCTCATAGCTTATGCTGCTGGGTCCTTCTACATGGCTGCAGAGCATGTGGACAGGTGACCCATCCAGGAAAAAGACTGTGTCCAGTCCGAGGGTCCTGGCTGATGGCACGCAGGGGAGCATGAGAAAGAGAAAAAGCTTGTGCTCAGATCCCAGGGAACTCGTCTGCTTCTCACTGAACATTCTGCAATATCATGTATGCTGGAAATGATCATTGAAAGCCACAGCCTAGCATGGTGTTGACATCCTGACGGTTGGAAATAGAGAGTCATTAAGTCTTTGAGGCAAGAAGGTAAGGCTCAACGACTACTTTGCTCAGAGGGGGTGGCATTTAGGCACGCGGCAGGGTGCTGACTGGAGCCGCAGCCTGGGAACCTGAACATCTCAGTACCTCTCCTTTGACCCAAGGTTCACCTTGTCTTCTCTGGGGTAGGCTGGAAATGTGATCTCCTCATTTTCTTAAGCTAAATAGTTACATTTTCCTTGAATTACTTGTGTTAGTGGAAACAACAGAGGCTCTGGGGTCAGGTAGACCTGGGTCTGAACTGTGGCCACGTTATTTCCCAACCATGTGACCTCAAGCAAGTTGTTTAATTTCTCTTGATCGTCCCCTTTTCCAACTCTGTATTGGGGTTATAAAACATCTATCTCTGGGTTTGGGAGGTGGATACAATGAGATAGCTATTGTAAGACATCATGCTGGTTCAACTCGGACAGACAAAAAGCATACTTGCTGAACCAGCTGACACCCTACTTCACTCTGTGGGGGGGTATTAATAATTCTCCTTTGTCCAAATCACATGTGACTACATTTAAATGAAAGTTCTTTTTGCAAGATTGGAGCTGTGAGGACTTTGTCTTTCCTCAACCAGATGACTTGCTCCCAGCTGCACGTGCAAGCTAAATTTACTAAGTGAAGAACTAAGAATGAAATGAGCTGGGAAGAGAGCCTGCCTCTGGATATTGAATATCCTTACCTGGGAGAGTCTTAAACAAAAGTATAAAGCTTAAGTCTTCATTTTGAGGGATTTCACCACAACCAGGATTCAGAATCATATTGTTATACTTCTATTAAACATCAGCCAGTCTAGAAACTCCTAATCCAAAATGATTGCCTAACAACTCAGTGAAATAAACCAGAGGATGATCACTTCATTTTGATGAATTAGGACACTTGCGATCATTAAAGGTTAATGTGAAGTAAAGAAGAGCAAGCCTTACTACCCTCTCCCATGTTTTAGAGCTTCTGTATAAAGAATGATCATTTTTTTCTAGGCTTTGAGCTGGCTGAGTTCCTCTCAACTGGGAGTTCCTCTGCTTCCTGTCTTGCCAGCCCGTGCTGTGCGACAAGGTCAACACACACGGGCTTGGTGTCGCTGGATCTGGATTCATATCATGACCCGGACCCTTTATGTGTGATGCCACCCACCTTCACTCTGCAGTTTAGGAAACTGAGCCCCAGGGAAGTGAACACTGCCTTTGCCAAGGTTTTGAGGGGATTAAATCAGATAATGTCTGAAAAAGGTCTGGGATACAGAAGGCACAAATAAACAGCAGCTGCTAGTATTATTGTTTTCATGCTCTCAATTGTTCTTCTCTCAGGAAAAAATTGGGAGAGAGGAGGGTTATCACCCTCTGCTCCTCTATTTATATTAAAGAAGCTAAGAAATGCAACCAGACTAATTCTGGTGCACTATGTCAAGGACTGTGGACCCCCAAGAATGAAGAGATTTTAGCAACTTACTATTTTTTAAACGTTGTCGAGGGGTACATAGATACAGGTGTAGCTTGGTAAACAGGTTGGTTAACCTGTTTAATGTCCCAATCTTTGCCTTCTCTTGTACTTGTGACTCTCAACCTACTCTTTTCCATTTTCCTCCTTTTATATGCAGAATGTCCCCCTTCTTCAACCAATTCAGTTTCCTTATCTACGGATGTGGAAATCTAACCTTCTTGAGATAGTTTTTCCTGGCTTAATCCTCATTCCTGTACCATACCCTCTCCTCACCTTTATGTAATCTTGGGTTAGAACAGTGGTTCTTTTGCCCCCAGGGGCATTTAGCAATGTCTGGAGACATTTTTAGTTATCAAACTGGGTGAGGGCATTGCAATTGGCATCTAGTGAGTAGAAGCCAGAGATATTGCCACGTCTGCAATGTATAGGACAGCTCTCACGACAAAGAAATATTCAGCTTAGAATGTTAATAGTGCCCAGGTTGAGAAACCCTGAGTTAGGGTGACTGCAGACTTTTTCATTAAAATCTGGACATTTTGAGGAGTGAAAGATAGCCCTCTTCATATATCCAGACAAAACTCTAATTCAAAAAGATACATGCTCCTCTATGTTCATAGCAGCACTATTCACAATAGCCAAGACATGGAAGCAACCTAAGTATCCATTGACAAATGAATGGCTAAAGAAGATGTGGTACATATATACAATGGAATACTACTCAGCCATAAAAAAGAATGAAATAATGCCATTTGCAGCAATATGGATGGACCTAGAGATTATCATACTAAGCAAAGTGAGTCAGACAAAGACAAATACCATATGCTATCACTTATATGTGGAATCTAAAATATGACACAAATGATCTTTTCTACAAAACAGAAACAGACTCACAGACATAGAGAACAGATTTGTGCTTGCCAAGAGGGAGGGATGAATTGGGAGTTTGGGATTAGCAGATGCAGACTATTATATATAGAAGTGGTAAACAACAAGGTCCTACGGTATAGCACAGGGAACTATATTCAATATTCTGTGATAAACCATAATGGAAAAAAATATGAAAAAGAATATATATATATGTATAACTGAATCACTTTGCTATACAGCAGAAATTAATACAGCATTGTAAATCAACTATACTTCAATAAAATAAATTTTAAAAAATAAAAAAAGAAAGCCTTTTTAACAATTAAGCTTAGACAGCAGGTATAAAGTGGGACTAGCATTGCAGGCATACAAGATCTATGGTTCCTTTTCCTGAGTTTGTTTTCTTTTAGAATGATGAGATATTATTC
This sequence comes from Balaenoptera musculus, assembly GCF_009873245.2. Lineage (NCBI taxonomy): Eukaryota > Metazoa > Chordata > Mammalia > Artiodactyla > Balaenopteridae > Balaenoptera > Balaenoptera musculus. Next base: position 46,995,395 of record NC_045786.1, on the reverse strand, counting down.
GTAAGCATAATTTTAATTCACTTTCTTGACATGCCTTTGGCCTTTTTCGCCGATTAGACTCTTAGTTACCCAAAGATAGGAGGTGGAGCCTCTACATTTTCCTCTCCTCCTTCTAGGACTTTATACAGAGCACTTACTTGATAAACCTGCTTGACTTACTGTGGTTATTTATAATCTCTGTTCACAACAGGGTCCTTGACAAAACCTACTATAAACTTTTCAACAATCAATTACGTTGCACATCAAAAATGTGGGTGAAATGATGGAGAAGAATTCAACAAGTACCATTGCTCATAATGTGGAGATGATTCTACATCCTATGATACATAATTTAATGAAATATGCTAAGCAAGGTACAATCCCCTTGATTGGTACTCAGTTAAATTACTCATGTTTACTGTAAATGTTCTTACTGCACAAAATATGCTTCTATTGAATTAGATAACATTTTATTTTGAAAGCATGGCTATACATGTAAAATGAACAAAAATATATACAAAGTTCTGCAAATCCTATCCTGGACATAGTAGATGTATAATAAATATTAGTTCTGTTTGTATTCCCATTACATAGAACAGTTTAAAAATAATTTTAAGCCATTTAAATTTGTTTTGTAGTTTTTGAAGTATTGATTCTAAGGGATATTTAACGTTACTGAGATGGTTAAAATTAGTTGGTATATTAGTTTTCTAGGGCTCTGTAACAAAGTATCAAAGGCTAAGTGGCTTAAACAGAAGAAATTTATTGTCTCAGGGTTCTGGAGACTGGAAGTTCAAAATCAAGGTGTTGGCAGCTTTGGTTCTGTTCCAGGCCTCTCCCCTTGGCCATAGGGATGCATCTTCTCCTTATGTCTCGTCACATCTTCTTCCCTCTCTATGGATCTCTGTGTCCAAATTTCCTCTTTGTATAAGGACAGCAGTCATATTGGATTAGGCCCCATCCTGATGACCTCATTACCTTGATTACCTCTGTAAATAAAGGCCCTGTCCCCAAATAAGTTCCTGTTCCGAGGTACTGGGCATTAGGACTTTAACACATGCCTTTAGGGGGGCACAACTGATAAATAAGAAAATACCATAAAGAGATTATAATCTGAACTTAAATTTTGTAGAAAGAACAATTTTATAATACCTTGCTATCAAGGGAAAATTGGAATCAATACAGTTTGGAAATATGTGATAAACCTCATGTTATTGTAGGCCACTGTATTGCAGGACAGTAGTTTATCCTTAAACATATTGTAAGGAACTTTCCTGAAGAAATCACAGAGATCAAAATGTTAACATCTCTCTTCTGAACATCTCAAAATACTTTGCCTGCCTTGTATTTATTTTTTTTTCCCCTCTCAAAAAATCTCGAGTTGGGTACCAGATGACCCTATAGGTGACAAAACAGACGAATGGAAGTAAGATCATTTGTTTCACACTTTCACTTTCTAAGAGCAGAAATAAATTTGTTCTCTCCATTTGCTTTATTGGAGGTATGTCTGCTTGATCTGTTAGAGCATGAAAGAGATTATGAGATTCCAGGTTTGTTGATCTTTAAATGGATTTTATTCATGAAATAAGCAGGGTGGAGGTGTGTCTTGAGGGAAGCCCAAGAACCTACCAGACTGGGCTGTGAGCCAGGTGAGGGCTTTGGCTGCCTCTCAGGGTGGAACACACTTCATAGCTGCTGTCTGCCCACTGCATCAGATAGAACGAGGAAATTTTAAAATATATATATATTTATATAAAGAATATGCGTATATCTTTAAATTTCCTCTTCTTAGCCTAATGTATATACATTATATTATAAAACTATATTATGTAGATATAAAGTAAGTATAATATTTTATATATCTGTCTGTCTGTCTGAAAAGAGTGGTGGATTGGGAGCTGCGTTCCAGCCCCCATCCTGCCATTAAACTTCGGAGTGACTTTAGGCAAACCCCTTAGCCTCCTCGGCATCTGCTTTCTCAGCTGTAAGATCAGAATGTTAGGGTGCCAATGTCCCCTGCAACGTTACAATCTTATAAGGGAGAGTGTTCCAAGTATTAAAAGTGATTTTTCCGTGGTTAACCCCTAATGCTGGATCGGCCCTCAACGAAGAGTAATTCCGCAACCTTGTCCCTGACTTGTTAGTTTACTACGACTTTGGGGCTTGGGGAAATGTCGTGTTTTTCAAACAAAGGCAAGAGTTCTTCAGGACACCTAGCGCTGACCTTCTCACCTGGCCAACCAGCTGCATCTCCGCCCCCTCCCCAGCTCTCCCCTCCCCCAGCCTCCACTCCTGGAATACTCATCAGCTCTGTTGAGGGCTGGCCGGGACAGCCGCTGTTTTTAGGTTGTGAGCCCCCAAAGTGGGAGAATAAAAATCTCTGCACCCGGGGTTTGCCTCTTCTGAACAGTTTCACCGATTGTTAGATGAAGGGAAGTTACAAGGAGCGGGGTCGAGGACTGGACTATTTAAACAGAGGCCCCTTTATCTGCTTCACCCCCTCCCGCAGGGCAGCCTTCGCAAGTTATCAGAGTGTCATTAACGGGGACAGCTGCTGTTGTCAACAAGGAGGATGTCGACACCAGCGCCTAGTCAACAGGCATTTCACTTGAATCTGTCCCTTGCTTAAAGAAACATCCCTCTCTTTCTCTCTCCACCGTGCATCATTTATTTATCTCCGTCAACGTGCAGATGGAAGGCTGGCATTGACTCCGGAAAGCCCGCTGGGCTAGAAAATTAATAAGGTGCTAGGGACATTCACCTTAGGTCAATTCGAGGGGACGCGGAGAGCAAAGAGAACTTGCCCGGGAGTTCTCCGCTTAACTGGAAACCGATCCTACATATTTGTAAAGGTGAAACTGGAGGGCTGCCAAGCGCCTGCATTTAAGTGATTAACAAATGTTTCTCTTTAAGTGGACACCTCTTGCTCTAAATATATTTGACAAGAATGCAACGAGTCATCTGGAGGACGGAAAGGGCACAGCTTCGGCCTTCTCTTGCGAGGCGGGCGCATCGCAGGCCCGGCCCCGGCCCGCGCGCTCCCCGCTCTGTGCCAGCGGAGTTCACGTCGCTGGTGGGCAGGCTGCCAGCGCCAGCGGCTCCCTGCTGTTTAACGACAATGGATTTACTGCTTCTCTGCATATTGGTGTTATTTTGTATAAACAAGGTTAACACTCCTTTTAAATTAAATGCATCACCTGGTGACTGAATGGGTGACCTTGCCCGCTCTTTTCACCTGGCTTGGAGAAACCCAGGCTCTCGCTCTGATTTCAACCCGGAGCTCTCGTTGGAATCTCCATCCCTCCTTTTATAAATTGGGTTCTTGCCCGTTGCGCAGGTTGGATCCAGGACCGACCCGGGGGCTGCGCGGCCGCCGCCAGCACAACTCAAGGGACCGCCCTGGTCGGCTGGGCAGTCGGTGTCACAGGAGAGTGACAGACGGCCTTGCGGGCCCTGCCAATGCTGCCTCCAAAATAGAGATCTCCAGAGGGGGCAACACCGTGAAAAAGGTTCTTTGTGTTTTCACTCTAGCGTGGTATTGATCTAATATAGGGCCTGGCACTCTCCCCACCCTCTAGGAATTTGAACACCTGGAAAAATTCTCCCGGCTTTACATTTGAGGAAATTTAATGGTGCAAACAAACTCAGCAGGAAGCCCTCTTTGATATGAGAAGGCAGAGATCCGTGGTGCGGAGCTGAAAGGGTTTGAAACGACTTTGCCTGGAACGGCCATTCTGCCAACAGTTTAAGGATGGCTTGGGGTTGTTTAGGGAAATTTAGACAGCCAGCACTGTTTTGGAAGCATCTAGAAACTCCATCCAGAAATTTCAAACAAAATAAACTTTAGTTATTCATTGACTTAAAGGCATCTCCTCACCTCCTCCTTGCTATTTGCCATCTTCTGAATTCTGCAGAATTATTCAGTCTTTGCTGTTTCACCTTACCTTGAACTCTAGATCCCTTTGTCAGCCCTATTGCTGTGCAGAGAAGAAAATCAGACCTGGGGAGGTGCTGTGAATTTCTCAGGGTCCCCTGATCCAGAATCCAAGTTTCTAGACCTGGAAGTCCCGTAATGTCATTGCTGTGTTCCCACAGAATTCTGCTCCATGTACCTGGAATTTATGGCATGAGCTATAGACGTTGGAAATTGGTTTATATTCTTATCAGCATAGAAATAACGGGTCAAATAGCTTCCACTTAAAGTTTCTCAGTGGCTCAGATTGCAATAATGGAAATGTTTCTATAATTAGTAAGTGATAGAATTTTAATTGCTAAAATTCTAACAATTTTATAAAGATTTTTATTAAAATTAAGTCTAAATTCAGGTTTATTCATACCTGTCAATGTATGAAGTGAAAACATGTCCTTTCTAACAAATCTCCCTAAAGTGTACACTTTCTGTGTGTAGGGGGAGGGGAATAAAACAACCTAACATTAATAAAATCCACTGTCCATAAATGGTAAGTGTTATAGCCTGTTTTTAATGATATTAAACATTGAGTGTGGGCGTACAGGGTGCTAGGTTTGGGGGACACAAAAATGAATAAGGCACAGCTGGGAACTTGATTAATTAAGGATGGAGGAAACAAATGTACATGTAAAGAACCACTGTGGGTGAAGGGAACACATTGCAGAGGGCACATAACTCTGGGCCTCCAGAGAACTGCACAGAGCAGGCAGTGCTGCATTCTAGGCAATTTCTTTGCGTTGTTGTGAAACAAGTCAGAATAGAAATATATAGTGATTACTGTTTGCCAGGCATTCTCCAAACTGCTTGGCATAATCCTCATAACAACCCTATGAAGCAGGAACTGTACGTGTAGAGAAAACTGAGGTATGAAGAAATTAATTTGATCAATGTTTCACAAGGAAGGCATTCAAACCCAAGCAATCTGTCTTGAGCCTGCACTCTTATGCTGCCCCTCTATGATTCCATGACATTGTATTGACATTACTATATATTTTCTTCCTTTCAAGCAGTCTATCTTCTAGGAACTAGCTATCCCAATGGGACATAAACTTTTAAAAATTATTCATTGCCAGACACTGTTATGGGCTTTATATACAATCATCTCATTACCTTCTTTCCCAAAACCCTGTGAAATAGACATTTCCTCATTTTACAGATAATGAAACTGGACCATTCTTCATCAACATGATCAGGAGAATCACCAACTTTATCTTCCTCATATTAAATAAACTTATTGAAACCAAATCCAGAGAGTACTTAGAGGTATAAGATCTTCTAAGACACTAAAAATTTCATATATTCTTTTCTATGGTAAGACCAAATTCTCAGACTTTTGGTTTGGACACACAAGGCACAGAGACTGTCATAGTAAACACACAGCAAACAAGATAGGCCCATAGACTAATGAACATCTTTACAAAACAAGGGGGGGTTTGAAAAGAGATTAGAGCAGAAATTGCAAAAGGAAATAATGGCAGAGACCTGGGCTGTCAGGAATACAAGAGGTAATTTCTAGCTCATCCTTAGGGAAAATAGATTTCCATTACCTTCTGGAAGCTAATCTCAGAATTTGAAACAAATAACTTCACAATAAAAGATTTTTTTTCTTGGACTATTCACCACTATGGCCCCCATCCTCCGCTTTTGCCCTACCGTAACAAGTACCACCCTCTCACCACTCCAGTAAATACACCTTGGGTCAGAGGATCCAAACACATCTCTGAACTTCAAACCAGGTTAGGAAATGAAGAGGTGTTGCCTGATCAGTGTTTGGTTTTGTTTCAGTGATTATAAGTTGTATATACTGATATTTCCAATTATATAAAAATAATATTACATAATAATAAAGAAAATTAGCAAAACTATGAAGAGAAAACAAAACCTCATTGAAAAGTTCATTGGTGCAAATAATTTGGCATTATTTCTTTCAGCCTTTTTTAACTAACACATATGAATTCAGTTGAGAAAAAAAACACACATGATTAGGATCACTGTCGTGCAGTTTGGTATGTCACTTTTTCACTTCATAAACATTTTTCCACTTTCAAATATTCTTTAAATTTTTATTTTTAATGATTACATAATATTCATTGTAAGTATTTATTATAGTTTTACATAATACAGATTAATAACTTCCTTATTCCTGGATAGGTAGGTTATTTCTAATTGTTGCTATTATGAATAATCTTGCATATATATTTTGGCTGCCTATATGATTTTTCCTCCCTCAGATAGATTTCTTAGATGTGAAGTTATCGGATCAAAAAAATTCCTTTTTGCTGTTTCATGAACATGAGTGAGTTTGGAGGGGATAGGATAAGATTGGAAAGTAGAAGTGTTTGCAGATTTTGTTGCTATGCTTGTTAACTTCTGTAAGAATTATATTGAAATATAAAACATAAAAAATACTTTTTTCCAAAAAAATGAAAATTAGTCTGGATTGTCATCTGTATTTCATTCTGAGACTTTTATTGTATCATATGTCTTTAGGGTTGGATTTTTGCCTTTTGGGTATTAACAAAAATAAAAAAGATCATAGTGGGAGTGTTGGAGCTTAACATAGACACTGTGATTTGGAATTACCCTAAGGGCGTTTAGATATTCTAGTTTGTCAAGTATCCAGTCTCATTTGTATTTTCCAAGAACACAGGATAGGAAGAACAGAAGATTGTTATACAAAACTTTCATCAGAATTTGTAAACTTTGGAGTAATACACTATTAAGTAATACGCTCTGATGGCCAAAAAGAGACATTATGGATTTCTAAGACATTTGACTTTCTGTTGCTTTATGCCCAAATAAATTTGCATTGCTACTTTGAAGTTACGTTTGACAGTGTGCAATATAACTTCTTTAAGGTAGGAAGAAAAAGGACCTATCACCTGTTGTTAGAGTTCCTGGATTGCCCCCTCCTACCTGCTTAGCTGTATTGGACTCAAGCCCTTCCTGATTCCCCACCCATCTGCCTGGACCACGGTCTGCTGGATGTTCCCATTGAGCCTGATAGCCCATGCTATCTGCTTGTGTCTCTTCTCATCAGCTGTGCTTAGGTTCTCTTGGCTTTCTACTTGGGCTTGGTCAAGGCCACCATACACTTCACCTCCTCAGCTCTGGCCCTAATCTGCTGCTCTTAGACAAGAGTAACATTTGAGTGGAAAGTTTTTTCTGTTTAACTAAGGACAACACTGAACAAGTTTTGCTTTAATGAAATGAAATGGAGCCTGAATTTATCTGGAAGTGTGGAACCAGCAGAGAGAAATAAACACAACTCTAGGGAAGTGGAAAACCATTATGTATAATTTTGCCATTTTTCACTTCCAGGGATTTAGGCATTATTGTAAAGAACCACATTTTCAAATCTACTGATAACAGAACAGATCCATATTCATCATGGATGGGGCTTCCATTGGGAATATTGAGGCTCTCTTTCTTTTTTTGCCCAAATAGAGAAGCTCATCACAGCTCCAAGCTTCTGCTTTCTGACTTTATGCTATGCCGGGCGATGTTAGATGTACTTCCCACAGGAGAGAATCAGTCCCCTCTGCAGGGAGTAAGGCAGTTCCTATGGGGGTGGGGGTGGGAGTGGTCTTGGCATAAAATGACAGCTCACCAGAGAAACAGCTACAAGTACAGGGAAGTATATGGATTCCCTCTGTCTTTCCTCTGTCTGTGTTGTTCAGGGTGATAAGTTGCAAACAACAGAATCCACTCTAGCTAGTTTAAGCAGACAATGGATTTAATAAAGGAAATTAGTAACTCACAGAACCACTGGGGGGACTGGAGAAACAGATTTGAGGCTAAGTTTCCAGAAACATATCCCACATCCGGCCACAAAGCTGCAGCATGAGGAGACAGTTGTCATTGCTGCTTCATGAGTAAAAGACTCTCAGAACTCTTCTGCAACCACAGCTGCTGCCCACGCTGATGGATGCCAAGTCTACACTGGGAACTCAGCTTTGCAACCCAGAGCTGGAGGCTTATGTTGCCACCCATTCCAAGAAAATTGGAAGCTCCACCAGGATCCTGAACCAAATTCTCATCCCAGTGTGTCTCATGCAGGTGGCATCTTGGGAGATGCAAGGGAGCCTGGGAATCTGAATCCTGGTTTCTACATTGGGTTTGGGGGTTATGTTCAGATTCCCCAGCTCTGCTGTCTAGCATACACATTTATTCAGCAGGAATATGTCTTCCCAATTCTAGACATGAACTTGCAACCTCGAACAGCGGTAGAATACATGGGCTTCAGAATGAGTCAGCCATGGATTCACACCCCTGCCCTGTCTGTTACACTCTGAGTGACTGGAAGCAAACCCTGTTCCCTCTCTTTCTTTCTCATCTCAGCTTCTTTATCTGCAAAATACACATAATACCATGTACCTTTGATGTACGTGACAAGAGTTTAAACAGGCATATATATATCTATATTACCCTTAGTATAGTCCTTTGTAATGGAGTGAGCCATTCAATATATGGTGGTTCTCACTGCAATTACTAGTAGTAAGGCTGAAAGTATATGGTTTGAAAAAGAAAAAAAAACACATATCAAAAGTCATAGCTTCTTCTTAATAATAATAATAATCATCCTATTAATCACAAACCAGCCAAATTCAACTAACATTTCCACCCAAGTTCAACTTAACATTTATTATAAGATATTTCTGTTCGTACAAAGGATTCTATGGTAATAGCTGAACAATGGGAAAGTTTGAGGTCAGATGCTTCCTCAAGTGTTTCCAAAATAAACAGTTACAGGAAGCTCACTCCCCTCTGCATTAAAGCTTGGAGTGAGGGTGGGGGGGCGGCAGATGAGGAGTGGGTCTGTTACTCCAAGTTCCCTACAGGAGATGGGGGAGCAGATCAATGCGTGGTTAAGTGTTTTTGCTGCACTTTTATTATGTTTGACAGTGATGACAACATAGTATGCACTGCATAAAATGACAAATGCACACATCTCTCCCTCTAATACACACTGCTTCTATTTTTCTCTCCATCCTCCTGAGTGAAAGCCAGTCATACAAAAAGCATGCAGAGTGGGAGTTCAGATTGGCCAGGGCCAAAATTATCCATGAATTCCAGATTTCCAGAGTTGCAGAGGGAGACCTAACTACTCAAGGCGGAAAGAACAAAAAAGGCTACATGTTCAATAGTTAATAGATCAACTGGGAAAGACCTGCTTGGTCACACAACTACATTTCTTTATCATGAAACCAGGTCTCTTTCCCATGATGTGGGCAGTGCTCATGGGTGAAGGTGTCAGAAAGAATAAACGAGCACCTCTAAATAGACTGTAGATTTACGTAATAGAAGGCTAAAGCTTTTTAAAAAATGCTTTTACTGAAGCAACTTGGCAAAATCATATTTAGATGCCACACAGTTCTCCCTCTTGGCTGGTACCCAGATGTTTCCACTTGGATTTGAGGCCCACTAGGCAGCATCCAGATGTTTTGAGGGGGCAGAGGAAGTTCTTTCATTTGTGACAAATTTGAGAAGTGAAGATTCATTGACTCATGTAATATTAATCTTCCTACACGAGGAATTTGGAACCAAACTGTTTGCCCACCTTCCCAGTCCTGTGTGGGGTCATTGAACTAGGGTGGGGCAGTGGGAAACCCATTTGGCTGGGATTTTGTACAGATGGCACTGAATTCCCAAATATCTACCACAGTTTCTGATTAGTTCTATGCAACTCTTTCTGTTCTTGTAAAGACTATTTCGTGGAGAAGGAGGAAACTTCATGCCTTTCTGGAGGTGTTTCATTGTAATTCTGGTTCAAATCCCCATCACCACCACCATCGCATGTTTGGTCTCCTGCAATCCTCTCCTAAGATTTGCTCTGGAATCCTGTCTCTCTTCTGAAAACCCACCTATGACTGCTCATCTCATTAGAACAACAGATCTTTACAAAACAAATCTTTTCAATAACTTCATAATCCTTTTACCTGTTCATCTCTGACTCAGTTTCATTTCAATTGCTGCCCACTTCCCCCCTGCCTCCATATCCCCTGTCCCCAACCTTCCAGCCTTGCTCACTCTGCTTCATTCATACTACTTTTCTGTTATTCATATGTGCTTTGAACACTCCTGCTGGGATGAATGGTGGATGGGTGGGAATTTTTTACCTCTATTGTTCCCTTGGTCCAAAATGTTCTTCCCTGGGTGTTTCCGTGGCCCAGACACATTTCACTCAGGTCTCTACCCAAGAGTTAAGTTTTTGGAAAAATGTTCCATTTTCAGTCTCCGCAAAATATCAGTGCCCCGCACCTGACTAGTCCCTGATTTAACTTTCTCCTATTCACCATTTCATATCGCTGCCTGACACAACAAAGCATTATTTGCTTAATTGATCTGGTCTGTCCTTCTCTACCAGAATCTAAACTCTGGGAAGACAAGGTTTGTGTCTTTTATTTCTTGCTGTATGTCCAGGGCCAAGAATTGTACCTCACACAAACTGGGCACTCACTCAACAAACACTTGGGTGAATAATCACAATTATTGTGATGCTTATGTTTCCATGTGGTTTGTGAAAGATTTGCTCATACTTTATGGCCACTGATGGGTCTCTTGTATTCTCCCACTCACAATGCCTATTTTCCTGAAGAATTAGGCGAGGAATTGAGTAAACCAGCTATTTCTCAAGGTTTATCAGAGCAAACATTCAATGATCAGAATGGGATCAAGGACTTTGCTTTTTTGCTGCTTCTTTGGAATAAATCAATATAGGTCCTCATTAAAAAAAAAATTGAATATTAAGTCCTGGGGATATAATGTACAGCATGGTGACTATAGTTAATATTACTGTATTGTATTTTTGCAAGTTGCTAAGAAAGTAGATCTTAAAAGATTTCAGCACAAGAAAAAATATATTTGGAACTATGTGTGATGATGGATGTTAATGTGATCATTTTACAATATATGCAAATATTGAATCATTATGTCATATGCCTAAAACTAATATAATGTTCTGTGTCAATTATATCTCAATAAAAATGTAAATAATAGAGACATCACATCTCATCATCTGAAGTGGTACTTTACTGCACTTTGTTCAGGAGCTGAGCTTACAAGGATCATGAGAACATTACAGTCCCTGCCCCCACTTCATTTATTTGCCTTTCTGGACCTGGGATGACATCAGATGCATGGTCTCTACCCTGGAAATTTCCCATGAAAATGTTTTATATATATATACACACATGCACATATATATACACATATATACATATGTACATGTTATATACATACATATATGTGTATACATGTGTATATATATAAAGATCAGATTATATATTATATATATGTATATATATAAAACCTGATCTTTTTTGGATGTTTAATTTAAAAATACGTGATGAACTGAAATCTCTTTACTTTCTTCCTTCTTTGTATATTGGTCCTGGTCTGTTGGAATCCTCTGTACTCTGTACACCTCATCACTCTGCTTTGCCATGAGGTCACCAAGCCCTCAAAGCAAGTTCTCAGTCAATATTTGTAAACCAAGTGAATAATTATTGGTGTCCCAATTTCACAGCATAGTAGTGTGAACTGGCTAACATCCAGACTTCAAGCTACAGAATGGTAACGCATTGCTTTATTATGATCCAGAATTTCTTAAAAGTTGCTGGGACGTGTTTTTGATGAGTTTGATTGTTTTATTGTAGGATGAAATAACAAAGATGATAGAGTAAATGTATTGCCTAAAATGAACCATATATTTCCGATTTTGAAATTCTCTTTGTCAAAATGGCTTCCCTCTCAACAATATGTTTTTTTCTGTGTAAAAAAAAAAAAGAGCAGAGTTCTTCAAAAACAACATGTCATGCCCTTAAGAAACTCAAGGAAGCCAAATATTATCTGTGGATAAACTTATTCATCATGACACAAGTGTTGACCTGAATTCCCTCCGATTGTATTAAGGCCCAAGGAGGGCATTTTAGACCCAAGATAGGCCCTGCAATTTTTGACCCCAAAACACACTGACTCAACACCTTCTCAGGTTGGAGATTCACATTTGAAAGTTGCCCTTCAAGAATGGGTAAAATCTTAGCAAGTCACTGTCCTTGGTTGAATGATGCCCAGAGAAAGAAAAAAAGAAAATCTAACCTCCTTTTCCTTTGAGCAGTTTTAATTCCTCAAGTTAAACAGAAAAAATAAAGATGTGTAATTGGGAGTCCAAGGCCATCCAGAGCTTTTCTGCTGAGCATTGCTTCGTTGTGTATCTGCTCAGATTTCTTGAGCTCTAGCATTTCAATGGTACGATGTTCACCTATTTTTCTACTTGAGCCTTGATGAAATAAATGGAGATATTATGTAGTCTATTACAATTGGACAGATAATGAACACTTCACTTAATTTTTAAATGTATATTTTTGCTGCTAATAATTATATTAGGCTTAAAATATGCTACCTCTTCCACCAAATAGTCTTGAATGATGTTCTCATCTGCTTAATTGTGCTTTTTGTAAATCAGTTGCAAAAAAATCTTCTGATGGAACTTTAAAGATCTCTTTTGTAGAAACACTGGGGTCTTGTAATTGGTTGAGTACAACTAGCCAGTCTGAGAGGATGACCTTTCACCCCGACCCAAAAAGAGCACTCTGGAGAAAAAGGTACGATAATCTGGGTTTAAGGCTTCTTACCAACATGTTGAGAGCCTGTTCGCTGCTCTACACACAGACAGTGGCAAGAAATCCCAGCCTCAACATTAGTTTAGCTCTTGAGAAAATCTACTCAGAATGAAGAAAGGACTTATCCCACACTCCCTCTCCAGGTGGAGACGGAAAGCACATGGATCCTCCTAATTAGTTGTAGGAAATTGTCATGAGAAAGAAAGGAAAGAAGAGATTAGGACTGAAAGAGGCCAGCATGTTCAAGTCTGGATTTTAGAGTGATGGTCTTGCCACCTTGAATTCATTTGTTCTTCTCTCTGTGCAACACTTTAATGTTATACCTCTTCCATCACACACTTGACCTGTAACTTTGCTCCTTATATTCATCCCGGCGTAGATGCTAACTCCCAGCTCCAGAGCCCAGCTAGAATCTCATCAGCTCCATTTACAACCTGGGGGTCCTGTGCCTCAGTTTTCTTGACTTTTGAGTGGGTATGTCCATAGTACTTGCCTTATAGATTTTTCTGTGTTAAAAAGGGTATTGTAAATAAATGACTAAGCCTAATGTTTAAAGGCTCAGTAAGAACTACTTTACAAATATCACATCTCTCTCTCTGCATTCTGGTTTCCTTGAACTGACAACCTGGTGATCCTACCTGGGTGCCTTGTTGAGGCCTGGATAATAGGTCTCTAACATCTTTAAGATACTGTTGTTAGAATCATCTTTAGAGACATTGGGACTCAATATACAATTACTAAAAATCATGTGACTTAGCCGATTAAGTTTTAATTTGTTATGCTGCAATTCATTTCTGGGAATATAATATCATATTTATTTCTGAGCAGGAAATTTAATAACATCACCGACTTTTTATTGAGTGCCTAACCTGTGCTGGGTACTGTACTAGGTGCTGAGGTATGTTATTTCTCATCCTAATAATGCCCCTGAAAATTGATATAATTATCTCTTTTTTACAGCTGAGGCTAAACTGAGGTTCAGAGAGGTTAAGTAACTGACCCAAGGTCTCAAGGCAGGTTCATATGTAACAAGGATAGATTTTAACACCAGGTCCACCTGATCCCAGATTTTTTTGCTCCTTCCTTGTTACCGTACTCCGGATATTAGAGTGAGTTGCTGTAGGTGCTGCCTGGAATGTTTGATATTTAAACAGAAAATTCTGAAGGTGCTGGGACAAATGACTACTGTTAATATAGTGACCTGTACTCTCTTGACAAACTTCATTCCTCTTTTCATCCTTTCCATTCTCTTTTTCTGTCACTCTTGTTCCCTCTTCTTTCTAACAAATGACTAAACAAAATAATCAAATGAGAAGCAAGTTCTACTTTCCATATGGAGGTAGAAATTGGGTGTGTGTTGTCTGTTGGAGGGATTTGGAGAAGGTTCTCCAAGAATTAAGATCGATACCTGACTGAACAGAACTTGTAGAACTCTGATTTTATGTACATTTATACCTGGTTCCTGAAAAACTATAGTATAAAGCAGATATCTTGAAAATTTGTTAATGACAAGAAGAATGTTGCACAGGATAAGAAATTCACATTTGCAATTCACAATTACATTGCAATGCTTAATGTAAAGCCAATTATAATATGAAATTAAAATAAATTCAGCCTAAAGTCATTCAGATAATTAGATAAATATAATCTATATTTAAGCAGGTCTAATTAGCATGTTTTTATATAACACTTTCTAAAGAAGAAAGAAATGTACTGCCCACTTTTTTTCCATACGGGTCTGGGATGGCAAAATAAATTTTCAATTCAGGTATCTGCTACAACTTCCCAAAGAATTGTTTCTTTAATCTTTGTCCAAAGGCGGAGACAATGTCACCCTCAGACCTCTGTGGGTAGCAATTGAGAAAATTTTGTAGTCACTTGGACTTGGACTTCAGGTTCAAGTGCATTTGCCTCGCTAACTTCCCTCTTGACTTCTTCACTTGCTCTCTTTGCCTGTTTACTGTACTTGTTATGTTGTCTCATTTTGTAACTATAGTTCATGTTAACTCCTTTTGAGACTAAAACAGAGTAAAACAAAATATACTGTAATAGGCACTGTGTAATAGACACTGTAATAGACAGGTTCTGAACAGGGTACTTGAGCTCTGGATGTTCCTGCAGTGTCAGATTTCCCATGGTAGTTAAAAAGCTGGATGAGATTTTAATCCCACTCAGAAAGGATGCTTGAGTCGAATCACCTCATCTCTTGAATTTCTGATGCAGTGGTATAGTCATGCAAATAAGTAAATATTGTAGAATGTATCTATGTTCTCAAAGCATCTACTGGTAGCTACTGCTATTTAAAATGGCTCACTGGCCCCAAGTTCAGAGGAACATTTGTGCTTATTCCAAAATTTATGCAACTTTAATCTACTGTGAAAGGTAATAATAATATATTTCAAATGTAATGTTCTTTGAACTAAGCAAAATAGAAAATTTAATCATGTTTGCCAGGATCTGGGAAGAAAAATTCCCCTGTGTAATCATCTGATGTGTCCTTGTCTTGCCTTTTCAAGCAACGTCAGAAGTTTAGGTGAGAACAGCATCATTAGAACTTTTCTTTCAGAGCTTGTTGTGAGTTTATTCGATCTTGGAGGGTCCGGCTGGACATACACAAGAGAAGTTTGTCCGTTAGCAAAGGAGTATAGTTTTGGGTGTGGGCTGCTGCCAAAAGGGCTATCACGGGTGCAGGCAGTGAGTGGAGCAAGCTTTGGCTAAGGTACACAGTAAGCAGGCACTAGGCAGCAGGGAGTAGTTAAAACATTGCTTGATTTGTATTGTTTCTTTTCAGATTCTGCATTTCAGTGATATCATATGATATTTCTCTTTCTCTGTCTGACTTACTTCACTCAGGATGACAATCTCTAGGTCCAGCCATGTTGCTGCAAATGGCATTATTTCATTTTTCTTAACGGCTGAGTAATATTCCATTGTATGTGTGTACCACATCTTCTTAATCCATTCCCTATGGACATTTAGGTTATTTCCATGTCTTGGCTATTGTAAACAGTGCTGCAATGACTATTGGGGTGCATGTATCCTTTCAGACCATGTTTTTCTCAGGATATATGCCTAGGAGTGGGATTGCAGGATCATATGTTAGAACTCATTTACAAAACAGAAAAAGACTCACAGACTTAGAGAACGAACTTATGGTTACCAGGGGGGAAGGATGGGGGAAAGGATTGACATGTGCACACTGCTTTATTTATTTATTTAATAGATCTTTATTGGAGTATAATTGCTTCACAATACTGTGTTAGTTTCTGTTGTACACCAAAGTGAATCAGCCATATGCATACATATGTCCCCATATCCCCTCCCTCTTGATCCTCACTCCCATCCTCCCTATCCCACCCCTCTAGGTCATCGCAAAGCACTGAGCTGATCTCCCTGTGCTATGCTGCTTCCCACTAGCTAACTATTTTACTTCGGTATTGTATACATGTCGATGCTACTCTCACTTCTCCCCAGCTTCCCCTTCCCACCCCATGTCCTCAAGTCCATTCTCTATGTCTACATCTTTATTCCTACCCTGAAACTAGGTTTGTCAGTACTATTTTTTTTTTTTTAGGTTCCATATATATGCGTTAGCATACGGTACTCATTTTTCTCTTTCTGACTTCACTCTGTACACTGCTAAATTTAAAATGGATAACCAACAAGGAACTACTGTATAGCACAGGGAACTCTGCTCAGTATTACATAACAACTCAGATGGGAAAAGAATTTGGAAAAGAATAGATATATGTATATGTATAATACATGTATATACATGTACATGTATATACATGTATATGTATATGTATATGTGTCATGTATATGTATAACCGAACCACTGTGCTGTACTCCTGAAACTAACACAGCATTGTTAATCAACTATACTCCAATATAAAAAAAAGTTAAAAAAAAAGAACACGAAGGAAAAAAACTGCTGAAAAAACCACATTACTTGAAAAGTTGCAGTGAAGTCTAATCGTTTATGCCAAGACTTCAGAGGATTCTTCTTCTGTAAGAATTCACTATAGGCCCCTGTTAGGAGACGTCAAGAACAACTATTTACATGTACTTGTGAAACAAAACAAATTTATACTCACACAGAGCAGTGGTGACTCTAAAGTACTAAGCAGACTGTAATTTACACAGCTAGATACTTTGAATGGAAAACAGAAATTTAAACAGAATGTTGATAAGGAAATTTCAAATATTGTTCTGCGTTGCTTCTAAACATGGTTTTCAGCTCTCAAGTCTATGCATGTATCTGTCTACATCATGTACATCACTTGTCCACTTTGGAACCAGAGAGTAGTGTGGGTGGATCTGGGAGGGGCTAGCGAAAATTCTCGGAGAAGAAATCAATGGAAAAATGCATCATTCTTCTTTGTGTATTTCTCATTTTTTTTTAATGGCGTAAGTTTTAAGTTGTTACGAGTAACAGCTCCTGAATTCATTTGTTAAAGGTAGCTGTGGGGTTTGGGAAAAAACAGGTATTAACAACAGTTGACCCCTTGAGGAAAAAATGATGACCAGCTCCCCAGTGCTTGCCATTTTGTCAAAGTGTGAAGCTGTGTTTGATTTCACGTCACCAAATCTTTTTCTGAAAACATGTGCAAGGTGAGAAAATTTTGCTTGTAGAAAAGAAGGAGGGTAATATACTTTTGAAAAATTCAACACACAGTTATGCCTAGTGGTGTTGCTGTGTTCATTACCCACTGGGAATGAGTTTCTGTTCCCAAACTATACATGGCTTGGAGTGTTGCTGACTTTACAAGGTTGGAGTACACAGACCAGGTACTTGATTTTCTTTGGGTTTTCTCTGTATCCCTATACCCCACACTGCCAGCTACAGTGGTGGGTATGTTGTTGGTTGGCAGGAAATGCACATGGAATGAAACAAACTGACCAAGCTTAGTGGGGAGGGGACAAATGAAATATTCACATTTAAAAAAAATCAATAAGAATTAAATTTCTAGCAAGTATACAAATAGACTAGAAAAAAGACTAGCCACCAATCAATTTAAAATAGAATACACACTATTTTTTTCCCTTCAGGGAAATGGACTTGGGGTGCTACATACATTCTCTATTCTGAAACGAATGTATTCCTCCAGTCAAATTAAGTTAAACTCTACAGAAATTACATGTGGCACAGTAGGATTCAGTGTTTTCCTCATGTGTTTTTTTTTTTCAAATGATTAATATTTTCCCTGCCAACCTTTGAATTCAGAGTGTTCTCATGGCTTTGGAGCTTTTATTTGCATCATTAGTCAGACATCCCTTTTAAAATCGGTGAATTAATTTGGTGGAATTAGGTTAACAGTCATATCTGAAGTGTGCTGGTTTACATTGTGGTTTGTGGTGAGTTTATGGAGGTTTGGAGAGAAAACTCCAAGTGCTGAAAGCAAACCTTTCTCAGACCGTGGAGCCTTTATGTACTAAGCACAGAATTTCCTTTTGTGGTCTGGGGTGACATGGTTTTGGATAATAAATATCTGTAAAAAGATTTCCTGAGGTTGACTGGAAGGCATCACTGACACTTGAAGTGGTTGATTTCGCAGCTTTCCACAGTGGAATTGGAAGCTTTTTTTTTCTTCTTTTTTTACATAAAAGGAACATCCTTTTGTGATCCTGTCCTGATAGACAGTAATTATCTAATCCCCTATTAACTCTAAATACTCACACTCCTTTTTGGTGTGTGGACCAAGCTGGTAAGCATCATTATTTTGTATTTCTTTCTTGAAATATATTTCACTATCTCGTGTGTCCAACTTTTGGATGAGGAAAATACAACCTTTTGACTCCTCGGTTATCAGAGTCCTCTTAGGAGTTTGCAAGAAATACACACACACACACACACACACACACAAACACACACACACACACACACGGAAACCCACAGCATGCTCACATTAACTATGGAAACTGTTTTCTATTAATGTGTAATCAAGAAGCAGGCAGACCATTCACTTTGAAAAATAAAAGAAGAAACTCATCTCCCCCTCCCATGCCCATGACCTTCCTGACTGCTCCCCACTCTCCAGGGCCAACCTGTTTGTCCAACTTAGCTTCTCAAAGAATCCATTCCCTTTGGGTCCCAGAACCAGGACCAAATCAGGAGAGGGGGATTTTTTTGGGGGTCATGAGTTAAAATATTCCAAAAGCTTCAGGCTTCCATGGCAGTTGACCTTTCGGGCATGTTTCAGCAAAAAAGTTAATTCACTTCACACATGTTGTGGAGCAACAGGTGGTGGGCAACCACGGGGGCTGCTTGCATTCCTCTGTGTGCAAAGTCCTGGCCCCTGGTATTCCGGGATTTACACTACCTCCCCCGGGGCCCTGATGGACAAGCTAATGGGTGTGCTGGAAAGCACTGGGCTATTGATTCCACTGTAACAGAACACCACCCCGTCAATGACACTGCAATGAAATGCTTCAGCAACCCAGAAAGGGAGGCATTTGGCTGTTGAACAACTGGAAGAAATTTGCTCGCAGGTAGTGCGGCCGAAATGAAAAGCCTCTCAGGAGCAGGGCCTTGGAAAGCCAGGTTATTAAAAAAGCCACAAAGCTGGAGTCTGGCTGAGTGGAGAAAAATAGTTATGGCTCAGTTGGGCGTAGCTAAAAGGAGAAGGGAGGAGTGGGTGCAGCTTTCAAAATTGCCTTAATCCCTCGAGTACTTAATTTCTTTTCTTTTATGGCAGCTTGTAGTATAGCAACAAGTATTCAAGCAGTTAATAATTTTAAACAGTTTAGCTTTCCTTAGGCGATATATCTTTCGCCTTAATTAAAATTTTACTTTAGTCGGAAAAATATTAAAATGACATTATGATCCATCCTCTATGATGGGAAATATATGATGATATGAATATTTTATTATACAAACTATTATTAAACAGCTGCTGACGTATTCTCTCTCTAGTTTCAATTCAGTTGTTGGAATCACAGTCGCTATTTTTTAATAATGTCCCGACAGCTTTCTTCTGAAATATTTGGAAGTGCCATATTAATTAGAAACAGAGGCCAAATGCTTATGATCTTCCTAATACATGCAGGGGAGATCCATAAGGCAGGTCTAGGTGTTGGAACATAGGATAATTCATTGAGAGGGTAGCCTGTGGACAGAAATTGTATTTGTGTAACTCCAAGTATTCATTGCAAGCCATCATTCACCACAAGTCACCCAAATTGATCTTGGTCATTCTGGTGACATATTTTACACTGAATAAAAGATCCCACCTTACAGAGTCACCAAAACTGAAGTAGAAATAAAGAAGCTAGAACCAATTTGTTCGCAATCTTTGTAACCTTTTATCTACCTGTTATGGAGTTGTGTGTGTGTGTGTGTGTGTGTGTGTGTGTGTGTGTGTGTGTGTGTGTGTGTGTGTGTGCCTGGAAGTATTTAAAGAGTAAAGCAGTTGGGTCTCATCAGTGCATGGAATTTTAATGATAAAACAAATCTCAGAAAATTACCTCCAACCTAAAACTAGACTGAAAATAACCGTCATTGTTCATCCATCTTTCCATCTTTCATCTCTGCATCTAGAGCATATCACGATGGCACTGAAGTGTTCCTTCAAACTAATTTGATTTATTTCAATTTCCACTGTGTGCTAGAAGGACACACTTATCATCTCCCTCCCTGCTGAAGCCAATAATTGATTGGATAGTGACAGGTTGGTAAAATCCTCCTCCTGACAAGATGAAGAAAGGCCTGGATAGAGGGAGTTATTGAGGATTCATTTTTAAAGCTGGAGTTGTTTATTGTAACTGTGACTTTGAGGACAGAGCCCTTCGGTCTTCACCATCTTTGTCCTGCGAAAATATGGCTGTGCTGTGCTGTGCCTTCTAAATACAGCTCGTGTACAAATGTGTCATCAGGTGATGGGGCACAAGAAGAGGAATAAGGGTAGAGCAGAAGTGTGTGTGTTGACAGGAGGGGATGGGGCACAAGAAGAGGAATAAGGGTAGAGCAGAAGTGTGTGTGTTGACAGGAGGGGATGGGGCACAAAGGGGGCAGGACACTGAACCTGGAGTGGGGACATGGTGTGTTTCAGTTCCAGTTCTGCCACTAACCAGCTGTGTGCCTTGAGAGATTTACTAACCCTCAAAGGGACCCAATTTTATGATCTATAAAATGGAGAGGGAGGATTTATTCAATTAATATTTATTGAACACCTACCATATAGCTTGAACTCTGGTAGATTCTGAGGATTCAAAAGTGAGCAAAGAGAGGTGACACATGTCATTCACAGGGCTTTGAGTCAATTGAGAAAGAAAGGCATTCATCAAGTGACTCTGATGCAGTAAAATTGCAATAGCCAGAAATAAATGGCAGTTCGAGTGCGTGGAAGGGATTTGACCCATTCAGGGAGGAAGCAAGTCTTGAGGTGAGATGTGATGAGCTAATGTAGAGCAAACGGAATGTGCAGGGGATGAAGCAAGGCAAGTGCATAAGATTGGAAGATGAACAGCAAGGGGCCAAGGGAGCAAGGGCAGTGAGATAAGGTTGCAGAGGTAGGTGTATGGTGAGAGAATGGGGCACGGTCAGATTTGAGTTGGAAAAAGATTGGTGGAGAACTTGGAGTAGAAGACCAAGAGTGGAAACAGGTCAAGCTATTGTAGTAGACCAGTCAAGAGATGATGGTTGCCTGTACTAGATAGATGGAATGAAGAGATATTTAAGAGACACTTTTGACAGCACTTGGTGATGAGTTGATTTTAAAATTGAAAGAGATCATTTCCTCAAGAATGGGCCCTTGGTTTCTGGATGGAATGACCCAATGGATGGTGATGTTATTTATAGACTGGGAACCCTAGAAAAAGACCAGATTTGTGGAAGATGATCAAGAATTTGTTTCAGGATGCAAGAATTTGAGGGGCATTTGATTCATCAAAGAGGATCATGAGATAATCCCTAAAATCTTTATCACCTGTAAAATCCTATGATTCTCAGAGATGGATGCATGCCAGGTCTTGTTTGGAAAGTGGCATGAGGTAGTGGAAATACCATCAGCTTTTCTCACAGATGGAGCCCCAATCCCAATTTGGCTATTTGCTGGCTGAGTGACATTAGTTTAGTTAATTTATTTCAACCTCAATTTCCTGTCATCAGTTAGGGCAATGCCACCCCCTTTCAAGGTTGAAATGAGTGGTTGATAAAAAGTAGGCACCATTTCTAGCTTGGAGCCAGATACAAGGAAGAGCTAGACTTTTAAAATTTAACTTGATCCGAGGCTTGTTGTGATTAGCTATTCATCCATATTGTCCTGTGTCAAAAAAGACCCCATATATTATTCCAGACTGAAGGCCCTGTATATAAAATTCACTTAATAAATGCTTGTTTGTAGATAACAGTGACTATTGTTCTAGGACCCAGCTGCACTCCATCCAAGGATAGTCTGGTCTTTGCATGGGGCTCCATGGAGTCAAGTTACAGTACAAGGTTCCCCAGAGGAAAATTCTGGGGTTGAATTCTCTCTGACGAAGCTTCTTTTAGCGCTAGCACACAAGTGAGTTACATTTTCCCATGAATTCTTAGGAAAGGTAGTTTCTGGCAGCTGGCTATGGTGCTACACTTATACCCCATCCAAGAAAACATGTCCCTGTGCAAATTGGACAGAATGAAGATTCTACAGGAAGAAACTTGCCTCTGTTCTTGTGTTTGTGTGCATGTGTGTGCAAAAGAGAGAGAGAGAAAGTTCAAAATCTTGGCATCTTTATTATTACTAAAACTTTACCTGGAGTCCACTTTCCAACAGATCAAAATCCTTCATTTTGGTTATCTAATTAAGCTTCCTGCGGCCATCCCTGTCCTGGCCTGGAGGCCGAGAAGTGAACCTGCCATAGAAGAGTAAGGAAGCTAAGATCATGAACTCACTCTTGATCTTTCCTTTGGAAAAAAAAAATGCAAGGGCATTTTGAAAGGTTTGAAGATTCCTGGAAATGTATTTCCCTACCACTACTCAAAGCTGAGATGATTATTTCAGCACTTTTAAAGTCTTTTCAACTTCTGACTTTCCAATATAGAGAGAAAAGAAGTCCTGTACTCTGTCAACTCACTTATTCCCCTAAGCAGTCTAAATTACCTACATTTCAATTCTAATTTGTTATTACATGCAAATGCCATACATGGTTCGTTCATTTAAAAAAGAAACTCTATTTAAAAAGAAACTATTTTATTCCAGGCACTTAAGAACTTATTTCCTATCTCTCCTCTTCCTTCTTCCTAAGTTTGCTTACTCGTTAGCAAATTGGATTATTTTCATCAATTAACAGAGCTGTGGTCATGGGCCCAAAGCTAACCATTGTTATATATACTTGCTTAACATTGCCAAATTGCAAGGTTTCCTGTAAAAGTTTTCAAACATAGGGAGGAATTAATTTGGATGATACTTGTTGACTTTTGTTTATAAGGCTTTCAATCTAACCTTGAGTCAGCTGCCTTTGGCAACGTTAGCAGTTTAAAATACTTGAAATTTTGTGAGAATATCTAGAGTCGCAGTAGTTTTGTGAAGTGAGGAATGTAATTATTTCCCTTTCAATTTAGCAACGACTTATTGAGCACTCAAATGATCAATATGGTGGATCTATTAGGATAACCCAATCCTGCCTTCGGAGAGTTTTGCAGTTTTTTTCTGCTTTCCAGTGATGTAAAAATGTGTTTACATGAACAGCTGATGGTTGAAAATATGCCAACTTCATTCAGTGTGGAAAAATTAAATTTGACATTGAATTTAAGTTATTTAACGCATACAAATATAGTTTTCTATATATTTTAAATGGTGTTGTCATGCTTATTAAAGTCAATTCATGATTTTCTGTATTAATGGAAAACAGGGATAAGAGTGAATAAATAACTTTTTTAGCCAATCATTTCAACATACTTTCTTGCCAAAAGTTTTGAAGGGTCTGACCGATTGGTTTCCAGTTTCAACCTTTATCTGCCTGAAGAGTTGCTAGTAAAGTTGTAACCGTGACCAGCAGTTTGGAAGGCAATGGGGGACCTAGGGAAATAAGGACCTACCAGAAATTATTCCCTGAATAATTATTGGACATAAAGACACTTGCTGAGAACAAGATGGAATCTGGCTGCTAAGCCAGCAAAGTCTTTTGAGAATTCTGTTCTGATAGAGAAGAAGGGCTTGCATCAGCATTTGGAATTCTGCACTACTTGGGTAGTATATCTACCCTTCAAGTCCTATACATGTGTTCCATCAGCACCAAAAAGACAAAAGAAATATTTGATAACACTCAAGTTTATTGTAAATGCAAAATTTTCCCATTGGAATCTGCCCTAGCCTCTTTGCTTATAATTGCCACTTTCTTGGCTTCCTAAAACACAGCTTCTGCTGGGTCTCTTGCTTCCTGGTTTATGTCATTTTCTCTATCACCTTTGCTAACCTGGGATATTTATTTGTTCTCATGTGTGTTCACCTCCTTACCAATGACGCGTAAACTGGTGAATTCTCAAGCCAGGGCTAATCTACAGCCTTGTGCCAGTCAAGATTCCCTTCTTGTCATGAATAGGAACAAACTGAAGCTGGCTCAACAGAAAAGAAGAGAAGAGAAGGGGAGAAAGGTGGAGAGGGATGGTAGATCTTGGGGAAAGGGATGGACCCAAGGGCTAGGAAGGAGGACAGGACCCAAGGTGGGCTTTTTCTCAGTTTCTCTCTCTCTGGCACATGTAATTGCTCACCACTGAGGATCTACAGTTGGTCCTCTGGATCCCTGGGTTCAGCATGTGTGGATTCATCCAAACTTAGATTGAAATACCTCGAATACAGAGGGCTGACTGTACTATGCCATTTATATAAGGGACTTGAGCATCTGTGGATTTTGGTATCCCTAGGGGTCCTTGAACCAGTTCCCTAAGGATACCTAGGGATGACCGTATTTCATTTTCATATCTCTGGGTATCCTTTTTTTCTGGTGACAAGCTTTTGCTGTTTCTAAGTGTCCTTTCAAACTTCTGTGTTTACCCATCCTCAGTTCAAGGCACTCAACAGAGATTAACTTGAATTTCTGGATCCCAAATCTGAACCCTTAGATGACTCACTTGACTGTGGCCAGTGGAATGGTATCATGTATATCACAAATACATCTGTGGAGGAAGAGACCTTCCTTGTAGTAGAAGGGATTCCTGAGTCACCATGCATCCTAATGTGTGTGTTACAAAGTTGACCTTCTCATCTATGTTCTTGGCTAAAAATATTCTACCAAGAGTGGAATTTCCCATTCGTTTACCCTCAACTAGGCAATCCTATCTGTCGTTCCCATTGCTACAAAAAGACACACAAAACCAGTAAGAAAACTGCACAATTGCCTCAGTTCTCAGGTTTGTCTCAGTTATGTGTAACCCATCTCAATCCATAATTCCTTGTTTTTGATCACTATATCCCATAATTCTTTTAAAATGTCACATAGATTTATGTTTTTTTTACCCATTTCCATACCCTGACTCTAATCCATGCTTTTTCCACTTCTCCTCCTCATTATTACATTTACTTCCTAGCTATATTTTCCTATTTCCATCTTCTCTTCCATTTAAGTCATTGGTTATGGACTGAATGTTTTGTGTCCCTCCAAAACTCATATGTTGGTGCCTTAATCCCCAATGTGATAGTATTAGGAAGTGGGGCCTTTGGGAGCTAATTGGGTTTAGATTAGGTCATGAGGATGGAGCCCCATGAAGGGATTAGTGCCCTTATAAGAAGAGGAAAAGACACCAGAGTTTCCTCTCTCCACCATGTGAGAAGGCAGCCACCCACAAGGCAGGAAGAGAGCTCTCACCAGAAACTGAACGGGCTGGCACCTTATCTTGGACTTGCCAGCCTCCAGAACTGTGAGAAATAAAATTTTTGTTGTTAAAGCCACCCAATCCATCATATTTTGTTATAATAACTCAACCTAAGACATCATTATTTTAAATAATTAGCTAAAAATTGTTACCACCATGATACAATAGGTATTTAGGAGTTTGCCTTTGGGGTACATTGCATAAAAATCCACCTTCCCTACTCTGAAATCCAAGCAAATTCTTCTTTCATTATCTGGTCTTCTGATCTCACAACTGTGGGCAGGATTCCTTCTCCTGGAGACTTGGCCACCTCACAGTGTTCATCTCAGTACAGAAGTCTAGGTTTTACTAAGGTGAATCCTTTGCATGGAACTATTTTCTTTAATGAAAATGTTTCCAACCATGGACTACTTATATTAATATTTATAATATTAATAAAAAATGTTTTTGCTTTTGGTAAAATACTATCTTTGTTTTACTGTTTTCAGTGAAAGTAATCAGCTAAGCTCATTTTTTGTCTGACTGATACCTTGCTTAAAAATGGTAGCATTCCAGCTCTTCTGTCTGGAAGCTCACCATGACATTGTCTTTCTGAAATCAACCACATCATCAGTATCCCCTTTGGAGGCAATGAGTCTTTCATGATTATGTGTGAGAAGCTAAAGGAGGGTGGACCTTAAATAGACCAGAACACTTGAAATATCCCAAAAAGTTGCTGGAGGCCCTGAACTAAATCAGGTTGTGTGCAAACAATGGAGAAAAATGAGGACATTCAGTTGGGGATGAAAATCAATTTAGTTTATTTAAAACCATATTCAACAACAATTATTCACCATTAATGATGAAATGTTCACTCAACTACTTTTTCCTTTACTACAAACTATTTGAGCCCATAGGTACATAGGCTTTTATGTGCTTTTGAGCACATAGAGCCTATAGGTCCTTGGCTTACTCTAAGCCTTAGATTAGCTGTGATATCAGAGCTGGCATGGCCCATGGCAGCTGCTAATGCAACACATGCCTATCATTTGCTGTTGACAGGCATTAATAAAAACCTAATTTGAGGAAATTATGAAAAACCTACTCATTATGCAATCTGGTTTATGTTTTGGCATGTGGCAATCATTGGCTTGATAGCCGAGAAACCTCATTTCTAGAACTTTATGGCCTATGTTTCAATTGCAGACCCAGCCAAAGCCCCTCACCTCTCCCATATGTTTGATCTTCTAATTGCCTCAAGACATAGCCATGGGTTTGTTGTATGATGCTGCAAGCCTCAGCCTGAGCTGAGGTGTGATGGACACAGGAATCTAGCCTTGCAGTCAGAAGTGGTACTTAGCTATTACAAGAAACTTAATTCTGACCTGTCTATCAAGAGCATTCACCTCAAATCCCGCCCCCCCCCCTTTAACTTGTTCCTTATGGTCTCTTTGGGCTTTCTAGTGGTATTAGTAGAAAATTTCTCAAGTCTAGGAAAAGAGTTCCCAGGAGGCACAAAGAGCAAGTGCAGAGACCAGGCATGACTGGTAGGTACCATTGGCCTTGACTCTGGCGAATAAATAATATATAAAACATTTAATTTTTTTTTATTAAAAGAGATCTTCCTATAAATGGTGTCCTATCAAATTGTGTGAAGATACAAAAATGCCAATGGGAAAGGGTTAAGAAAACTTTGAAATAATCTGGCTTCAGTTTTTGGGCTTCCTCTTCTCTAATGTTGTCTTTTTAAATATTAAACTTTAAAGAAAATTGTTGGCAATTTTGCATCTCCAAAGAAGAATTGGTTTTTTCCCCTGGTCTCTGACAGACATCATCAAAAAAGTTCCCAGATAAACAATGATAACAAAGGGTAGCCTTAAGCTAGTCAAACAGAATTTTTCTAGACAAAGGCTCTCGAGTTTCATCTGCCTTATCTTTTTCTGACTTATCAAATGATGCTCTTGTCCATCCCATCTGTCTTTCCTTCATCCTCTCTTCCTTCTTCCTCCCTCCCTCCCTTCCTTCCTTCTTCTCTTCTTTCTTCCTCCTTCCCTCCCTCCCTCCCTTTCCTCCTTTCTCCTTTCTTTCTCTTGGTATCTGATTCTGATTGTTCTTTATTTGTCATATACATTGACTTTTATTTCAGTTAGAACTTTTAAGTATTAATTTAAACCTGAAAGCAGCTAAGTTGGACACAGAAAGCAGAATGTGTTTTTCTGCTAACACTACAAAGTGAGAATGGTTTGCTTGTCCCTTTAATTCAACAATAGGAAGTTCTGTCTGGAAATCACAGAGTAAACTGAAGAGCAGGAGTTGTTCTTTGCCTTTCCCGGGGCAGTGAGTGCTTCCCTGTGTGATAGGATGTTATCATTCTGCTTTCCTTTTCTCAAATGTTCCACGATTGGAGATGTGTTCGTTTGACTCAAGACTTTGTTCCTTCTAAAACTGGAGGCATTAGAGGGATCCTTCTGGGACAGGTAACATTTTTAAAACTTAGTTTATCGTAAATTATTGAACTCATGTAATAGAATATTAGGGTCAAGAAGGTTGAGATCATCTCAGTAGATGATTTCATTAAAAAAATACTTTAAATAGGTATAATTTACATGTAAAAATGGATTTATTTTGTGTCCTATCGATGTATTGCTATCAATGTAAATGATCAAGATACATAACATTTCAATCTTCCCCCAAAATTTCCCTTATGTACCTTCCTGGAAGTTTCTGTTAGTGGTATCCTAAAGTATGTGTTCATTTGTGTCTGCCATCTTTGACTCAGCAGAACATTGTTGCATTTGTCAGTAGTTCATTCCTTCTTATTGCTGGGTGGTATTTGCTCATATGGTTACAGCACAATCTGTTTATCTGGATATTCACCTGTTGATGGACATTTGGGTTATTTTTAGCTATCATGCATAGAGTTGCCATGACATTCCTGTACAAGTCTTTGTGTGCAATATGTTGTCATTCCTCGTGGGTAAATATATAAGAGTGGAATTGCAGAGTCATATGGTAAGTATATGTTTAACTTTACAAGAAATTGCCATCTTTTTTCCAAAGTGCTTTTACCATTTTATATACCACTTCTTGGTGTTCTGCATCCTTGCAAACACTTGCTATTGTCCATCTTTTAAAGTTTTAACTATCCTAGTATGTGAATAGTGGTATATCATTGTGGTTTTATTTTGCATTTACCGAATGACTACTGCAATTGAACATTTTTTCATGTGTTTATTGTCCATGTGTTTTTGTGAGGTATTTGTTCAAATCACTGTCCATTTTTCAATTGAGTTGCCTCTTCATTATTAAGTCATAAGAGGTTTTTTCTAATATAAATTTTGGTTACATGTTCTTTATTATATAGTTATATGCACAGCAAATATTTTCTCCAAGTATTTGATAGCACAAATCCTCATCATTACTTTCAAAAGTTTCTCAATTATTTTTAGATGTTTATTCTTTCAGGTGTAGTCTGCAATGATTTTGCTAAGTTTAGAAAAAGCATCACTTTGAAATTTTAATTTAACTTGTTAAATTTACCAATGAACTTGAGAGAAACTAGACAGGTTTATAATATGGTTTTCTCTTCCTGTCATATGGTATGATTTTCCATTTATTAAACTCTTATATTTTAAGTAAAGTTTTATGTTTTTTAATAGAGTCATGAATATTTTTGTTAATGCTTAAATATTTATTGTAATATTTATTATAATGTAACAGCTTTTTTCCCCCCACTGTATTGTCTAAGTGTATTTACACTGTATTGTCTAACTATTATGTAAGAAAGTTGTTATTTTTAAATATTTATTGCATTATCTGGGACAGACTATCTTTCAGTAACCCCCCCCAAATCTTAGTTCAACACAATAAACATCTATTTCTTCATCATGCAAAGCCCTCTGTGGGTCTGAGCAATTCTCCAGGGAAGTTACCCTTCATATGCTGACTCAATGACCATATTGAATTTACCTTGGGGCACCCTTATGTCAAAAAATACTTTCACAATTGCACTTGCCTTAGCCAGGGAAAGGGGAGTACGAGAATTAAGCATCGATGAGCAAATGCTTTAGCCTAAAATGGACATGGGTCACTTCTGCTCACATTGCATTGGCCAATAACTAGTCATATGATCATGACTACCCTTAAGGGAGACGGGAGGTACTCAGAAGTAGAGGAAAATGGGATATTTGTGAACATTGGTATGTCCTCCTTATTTATTTTGTTGATGTAAATCTCTTATTAGTTATAAGAATCATTTGCTTTTTTTCAGGTTCTTGGTAGTTGTTCACATTACCTTTAAATAACTCTATTGCCTCCTTTTAAAATCATGTAATACTGGTGAAAACCTTTTAAGTTATATAGATTAATACTAGTGATATGGGGACATTCTAATCTCTTACTTGAACTTAAAAGGCACACCTCAAAAATTGTGTAAATAAACGTGAACTCTGCTATCTTTGACATAGAAAACTGAAAATGGAAAGAAGCTTCAAAACATGAGAAAAATAACTTGTATTAAAAAAAAGTGTTGAATTTTTCAAGTGACTTTTCAAAGTCTATTGCAATAATCACATACTTTTTCTTCCTTGATCTATTGGTGTTATGAATACCAGCATATTGTTTTATGTTAAACCATCCTTATATTCATAGACTAAATTATTCTTGATTATATTTTCTTTTACTGTAATAATATACTTGATTTAATGGGATTTTATATAATAATATTTTTAATAATATTAATTATTGAGATGCATTTGGAATTTTCCTTTTAGTGTTATCTTTGTTAGTTTTTAAGGTACAGGGATTTATTGCCTTTAAAAATGAATTGAGAAGTTTTCTATCTTTTTACAGCTTATAGTATGGGAAAAATAAAATAGAAATATACCTATAAAATCATGTAGGCATCTTACTTGGAGGTTAATCATCAAAATTTTGTCATTTTTCCTTTATCTTTTGTCTGTTTGCATGCACACATATACAAACACTTTTAGAATTGATTTTGATGATTTATACATCCTCATAAAAGTTTCTAAAATTTTTATATTTTCAAAATATCAAAAAGTTTTCTGTATTATTTTGTTTTCATTAAAAAACTTTTGTATTTATTTTTTGTATTTATTTTATTTGTGAATAGATTTGACAGTTTTTAGCATATTTTCCTCAAATATCAATTCTTATATTTATTTTTTAGTTCCATTTTGTTTCCTTATTCAATTTTATTTATACTGCTTTAGTTTTATTTTCTTTTTCTCCTACTTTCTTTGGTTTCTGTTTTGTTATTCTCTTTCTAACTTCTTTATTTGACTTTTTTTTTTTTTTTCTGTTTAATAACTTAAGTGTTTGCATCTGCAAATTTCCTTCTTAACACATCTTTGGCTACCTTCATTGCCCGATGCTATGTAATGATGTAATATATATGATAGCCTAACAAGTTTGTAATTTTATTTTCCTTTCCTCTTTGAGAGAATTTAGTGGGTAGGCTACATAAGCTTCTCAATTACGTGTTTCTTTATGATGTAGTGCTTTATTATTAATATATAGCTTAATTGTGTGGGTTACTAAATGGAACACACACAGTTTCTATTTACTGAGATTTTCTTTGAAGTCTAACACTTGCATAATTATTATAAATCACTGATTCTCATATTTCAAGGTGCATAAGAATCCCTGAGGTGCTTCCTGAAATGCATGCGTCTAGGCCCTTTCTAAAGATTGTGATTTATTAGGGGTGATTTATTAGGGGTGAAGGTTTTCATTTCCCACCAATACTTAATTGATCCTGGTATAACAATTTTCAGAGAAATACAACTATAAATGATGGAGTGACATTTGGATAAAATCTATATTCTCCATTTTGGGCGGACAAAGATCTGTATTCCAGGATCAGTTTTCATTATATTTTTCAAATTCTTAGAAATGACTCTAGATATTTTAAAGAAACTAGGATTTAATACAAGAAATTAGGTGTTTACAAAATCATTGGAAACATTGAAGGAGTGGGACCTAGGATGACAAACCAGGGAAGCTCCCAGAATACCAAAGAATGGACCTGGCAGCAAATCTACTATTTCTGAGGCCAGTGCTTCAGCTTCAACTGCCTCTCAAAACTCAGGAATTTGTAGAGAATGGAAACTACAACCCTGCCTCTACCAAGCCTCAGTTTCCACAGTCTAGTTTTCAGACAGAAACAGCCAAAAAGGAGTCAGGGATCTGACAAATGTCTTCCCTTCTGCCTTCCAAATCCTATATAAGTGCATCCAAGTGACAGAACTAATCCACATCCATAACTGAAAAAAAAGTCTGGAGGTTAGAGCTTTTAGCTTTCCACTCTCTCCCACTAGAAGGATGATGGCATGGAATTTGCAAGCATCATGTATAGGTAGAAACAACTTGTATTAGGGGTGTGTCCATGGACTTGAATGGAAAGAAAGACAACCTGAGACATCTTGAAGGAGAAATCCATGCTATGTTAATGGTTTATGATGGAGAGGAATAAGTTAAAGATGGCTTCAAGATTTTGGTCATGGGTTGAGGATATCCCTGAACAAGACAGAAGTCAAGGAACAGTGTTGTGTGTATGTAAAGGAAAATAAGTTGAACTAGGGAATAAATATTTTACAAATTTTGAGTTCAAGTTAACATAGAACTATTCAGAGAACATCTAGAATCTAATAAAATATCTGAATTTACCAAAGAGAAAAAAAAATGCAAAAATTTGAGAGAGAAGCAGTTTATACATTTAATATAAAAGAAAAATTATATCCTATATTGAAGCTATCAGAAGAAGTATAAAGGGGAATTTAAATTAGATACAGTATCTTAAGTTAAAAAAAAGGAATGTATGAAAACTATTTTAGAAAGATATGTATCAGGAAAAAAAATCACTCACTGTGTTGGGACATGGAAGACATGAATTGAATTTCTGATTCTGTCTTTATATGGTATGTTACATGAGCAAGTAATTTAATCTTTAGTGAAGTTTATTTTGTTCTCTATAAAATGAGATGTAGCAGTTAGCTATTGCTGTGTAACAAAATTCCTCAAAAACTCATTGCCTTGAAACAATTAACATTTAGTATTTCTCATGAGTCTGAAGGTCAGCTAGGTAGTTATTCTGGATAAGACTGGAATTATTCGTGTACCTATAGTTGGTTGTGGTCTGGGGAGACAGTTCTGCTTATTTAGGCTGGGCTCTCTCACGTGTGTGACTTGACAAACTGCATGCTGGTAGGACAGCTTTGTTTAGGACAACTAGCATCTCCTCTTCATGGTAACAAGCCTTGAGCTTGTCTACTTGGCAATGACAAGTTTTAAGAGAAAGAGTGGAAGTGTCTAAGGTTTCTTGAAGACAAGGTTTGGAATTGCAACCCTGTCATTTTCAGTGCTTTTAAGTCACAAGGGCAGCCACAATTTAAGGATTTGGGCAAAAGGCCTGGAAAAGTAACTAACAAACTACAAATGGTAGTTGTATTTAGAGGAAGGGATTATGGGTATTTTTTACTTTCTCCTATTTGCTAATATTAGTTTTATAAGTTTTTTACCTTGAACTTGATTACTATAACTAGAAAAAGTATACTTTAAATATATTCATTATTTAGAAATTATACTTCTTAGTATAAAATAAAGCATTAATTCATTTGCAGCCTGAATGTCAACTAAGGTAATCCTCTGGTTGGAAAGTTTAGGAAAACTGATTTGAACACCCTTTCATAGAATTATGCATACAGATTGCATAAATTGGCCCTTTTGAGATTTCTGTCAATTCCCAGGGAGTAGTTTCTTTTGATCCTATTTTCTATGCCTACAGAACACCAGATCTCAGCCACAGTGGCTATTGTTTCATTTCTGTACACATTGGCCCCCAGTCTCTTTTCCTTGCTCTTTTCACAAGCAGCATTAGCAGTAGGCTTTTAGGACTGCATAGACTTTATTGAGGGTTTGAGGTGATCAGGGTGATGTGAGAAATAACTTCACACTACGGCAGAGAAAACAACTTAAAATATAAAATGTGTTTGTTTGTCATTAAAGTCCCCTCTCCTACACTGCTCTGCCCCAGCCCTGGCCTGTAGACACTACAGGCTCTTACCCTGCAGTCCTGTTGCTTGAATGTTTCTTCCTTTACAGGCTCTTTCACATCTTGCATGCTGTATCCAATCCTAAATATTCTTGAATTTTCTCTCATGAAAATCAGTTTTGCCAATTGTCTGTCCTCTGCCTCTTTCCTAATATGCCTTTTGAAAGGTTCAACCTTTTAGCTCAAAGCATTTCAACAAAATACTTTGTTTTAAATATGAAGAAATGGGGTGGTGGAGGGAGGTTCATGCCAGGAAGAAGTATGTGATATTACTCTGCAAACATAAGAAACAGTCATACGTATTGTTATTTGAAATCATATAAAAATCCTCTCCACATGCATTTATTCAGTAAATATTTTTTTAAGCATCTACTATCTTCCAGGCACTATGGTCAGCCTTAAGAATTCAAAAGCGAGTGTATCCCTGTCCTTATGGAGCTCATCTTCTAATACCATCTCATTTCTTAAAGTTGCTGGGAGAATGAAGTATTGCTCTAAATGCCTGTCTTATAGACAATCTTTCCTCAAAGTTTTTATATGTTATTAAAAAAATAAAGTGTATACACCAGCCTCCATGGGACACAATAATAATGGGACCTGACATCAAGGCAAAAAAAAAATAACAGTGACAAATGTTTGCAAAAGCTCTCAGGGAAGAAAATGATTCATTAATTTACCAACTAGCAATTTCCAACCGCTTCCTTACGCTTAAGCAGCAAATTCCTAGAGGCCAGGATCGTCCAGAAGGAGCTTATCACATATTTCTCTGAACTCAAACAGCTCTCTGCCAACTGGCGAAGGCAGAATGTATGTGTAAGAAGCAATTAGAGAGCATTAAATACTAAATACTCAATCACAGCTATAATTTCCATGTCCATAATGAAAGGGAGATGTCCATGGGGGTCGATATATCCCAAGAAAACTGCAGAAGAAACAGGTCTTGATACACTTGAGCAATGTCAAAAATATCTTGGTGTACCCCAAACTGGACTCAAAATTGGGTCAACTTATGGATGAATAAGCTGGATCACATTTATGTCTCAAAATTAGACTGGCCACCCAAAAATTATACCAAAATCGTTTATTTCCTTCTTTCTTCCGGCATGGACCAGTCGCTTGTGTCTTTAGCTCTATTCAATGCTGTGTCACTTGATGCATAAGATAAAATGCCTAATCACAGTCCATTACAAAGATTTTAACAAGTTAATAAAAAAACCCCTACAAGTTCCTTTGTGGGAGACAGTCAACCTTCAAGAAGGAAAGAGGTTGGTTGGGGGTGGTAGTGGAATTCAATAGCCCTTTCAGTGTTGAAATGTGAACACTAAGGCCACTCTTTGGATAAATTCAAGCCAGATTTGGCCTGCAGCTCTTGCTGGGCAGTTCCCAGATGAGAGCAGGCCTTCAGCCTGTGGAGAAGAAGCGAGGAATAATGCCTCTTTGAATTAGTTTCAAAATAGTGCTGCAATGCAGACTGACAACTTCTGATGCCAGATTGCAAGAAGCATGCATAATAGCAGTCTGTTAAAGAAGCTTCCTACCACTAAAGGATATGATTATTAATATAAATTAAAACCCCCCAAAAAAGAAACCAGAATAAACTGGCGTCAGATGGCTAGCCTAATAGTGAGACACCAGAGTTTTTATCAAGCCAAGTATATATGAAACTAAAAATCATAAAAATAATAAATAGGTACTTTATAACTTGCAATCAAAATAGCTTTTCTATACAAAATTTAAATAAATAATAGCATTTTGCAATCAAATAAAATAGAGCACTAATATACCCACTCTACCATAAAAGTAGAGACTGGTGTAATTGGATGTGACTTTTACGATTACAATAATTTCTGAGCAAATCAGAAGGATGGTGGCATGCACCCATTAGAATTTTTACTGAGACACAAGTTTTAATCCAGTATTACTAGGAAAATCTATGAGAACAAGTTGTTTCTGTAGTTGAGTTGTCTAGTGGATAAACAAGCATCTACCTCTCAACTTGGCTCCTTTATGAAAAATGGCCATCCAGGGATAAAGAAATTGTAGGAATAATTGAAAAGGAGGCTAGCCTGTGGTTTAAGGCTATGTACATAAGAAACTTGTGCTGGTCCTTTGGCCTGCAGTGCACAAGACCCCAGTTTATGCATGCTTCACTCCTGCACTGAATGTCAGTTACACAAATGCTCCTGTGAGAGACCATCTCTTACCAACTTTAAGACACTTTGTATTAGTTTGCTGGGGCTGCCATAACATAGTACCCAGAATGAGTGACTTAAACAATGGCAATGCATGTTCTCATCTTTCTGGAAGCTAGAAATCCAAGATCAAGGAGTCTGCCATACTGGTTTCTTCCGAGGTCTCTCACATTGGCTTGCAGATTGTTGTTTTCTCCTTGTGTTTTCACAGGTCTTTCTTCTGTGTGTCTCCATCCTGGTCTCCTCTTTCATAAGGTCACAAGTCAGACTGGACGAGGGCCCACCCTAAGGAACTCATTTTTAACTTAATCACATCTTTAATGACCCTATTTCCAAATATAGTCATGTTCTGAGCTATGGGGGGTTAGGACTTCAACATATGAATTTGAGGGGGACACAGTTCAGTCCATAACACTCTCTCTCCACCTTTGCTTTGTTCTTCCTCACACAGGTATCACCACCTGAAAGTGTACAATGTGTTGGCTTAGCTTAATTGTCCGTTTCTTTCACTAGAACATAAGCTCCCTGGGGGCAGGCAGGGCTGCCTTGGCTACCAGGGCCATGGTAGCATTTCGGCATGGAGAACATTGTGTGGCTCACAGTAGGCACTCAAATATTTGTTGAATGAAGGGCTTTGGAGGGACTTGTGTTTCAATGGGGAGCCAGAAACTCAAACAACCAAGGAATGCTAGTCAGCAAACATAGGTATTTGTGAAAGTCTTGAGACATATTCTTTTTAATTGTCAAAGTCTTCTTTTCAAGCAAAGACCCTGCACTAACTAAAGTTTTATAATCTGTGGTCAAAATGTTCATGTAAGTTTGCCAACAATATTACCTTGGGAAGAACCATTCTGTTTTACTGAAAATATATACTTATTTTGGTACTAAAATATTTTAGAAAAAAATGATGATACTATTGAATAGACTATTAAAAAATGGAATGTCCTTACTTGGAAACAAACAAACAAAAAACAAAAAAAGAAAGAAAAGCAAAAGAAGAAAAAGAAAATACTTAACAACAAAAAAAATGTTGTCCTAGAGGGGTGGGATAAAAGGGTGGGAGGGAGACGCAAGAGGGAAGACATATGGGGATATATGTATATGTATAGCTGATTCACTTTGTTATAAAGCAGAAACTAACACACCATCGTAAAGCAAGTATACTCCGATAAAGATGTTAAAAAAAAAAAAATGTTGCTTCTCCTGAAATCCCAACATCTGGGTACCATGGTCATGGGCCTACTTTCTGTCATCAGTTAAATGACTTTCTGTATATCCTTCCCAGGCTTCTTTTGTAATGAATTTTGACATATGGGAATTAATTTCAGTTTCCCTTTTTGTGCTTAAAAATGAAAAATGAAAGAAGCAAAGGAAGCATACACATACCCACAGACCTATCTTTTGTAAACCTGTAGTTCTCCCTGATTTTACATAAAATTTTCAAAATGAAAAGGCTGGAGAGCTTAATCATAGAAAACAACCCATGAATTAGAGCCATTGTTGAATAATAGGGGTGAACTATATGTATCAAAGGCCAGCTTTCACCCTAGATTTTCTCTTAGGAAATAGTTCTCAAACTTGAGTGTACATCAGCATCACATAGATTACTGGTCTTCCCTCCTAGAGTTTCTGATTCAGTTGGTATGGGGTGGGCCCGAGAACATGCATTCCTAACAACTTCTCATGTGATGCTTATGATTCTCTGTGACGTTACTTTTAGAACCTCTCCCTAAGAAATCGTAATGGCATTTGGGTGGTCGCAGTTCGCTTTTCTGAAGAAATTTTCCCAAAGGCCTGGGTGATTCTGATAGTTGGCAGAAAGCTTAAAGTAGAGGGTAGTTAGCAATTACACTATGCCTCACCCTCTATCCTGCCAATATTTTGAGACTGCCTGCTTTAGAAACCAAACTACTTCCACAGCTAATTACATGACGAAAAAGAGGGCAACTCGGTAGATATTTAGTCTATAAAAAATGCATCATATGAGGAGGAATGGATTGGGAGTTTGGGATTAGCAGATGCAAACTATTATATATAGAATGGATAAACAACAAGGTCCTACTGTATAGCACAGAGAACTATATTCAATATCCTGTGATAAACCATAATGGAAAAGAATATGAAAAAGAATATATATATATATATATATATATATATATATATATATATAACTGAGTTACTTTGCTGTAGAATAGAAATTAACACAACATTGTAAATAAACTATACGTCAATAAAATAAATTTTAAAAATGCATCATAGTCATTTTTCTTAGGATGAAGACTTCCCCTATAACTATTTTAAAATTAGAACAAATAAGACATGCTTATTGAAAAAATTAGAACACCTCAGCAGTATTTAGAATAATAGAATGAAGTTCTCTCCTATCCTCTCTCGATGCAAATTCATGATTGAGCATCTATCCAGGCTACTTTGTTCTTGTTTCTCTTGAAAAGTTGTAACATTTAGAAGTATCTCTCAAACTGTAGAAAATGAAATCTGACTCTGGTGGATCAATTTGTATTCATTGGAAAACAGGGTGCTGGCAGGAAGGTGCTGATGCTATAGTGATGCTCTAGTGGGCGTGGCCTCATTATCTGGAGATGAGATGAGAGGCATACTCGCCATCCAATGAATGATCCAGGACCCTCACCTGCCTGGCCCCTTCCAGGATCTGCGAGAAGCCTGAAAAATGTGTTCATGTGATCACAGACTTTTGTAAACATTGCAAAACTGTAAGATATTTGTGTATCTTACAGATTTTGTGTATTTTCTTCATTCCCCATACTTGTCCCCTAAACTGTGGAAAATTTTATGCAGGTCTAATGCCTCCTATAGGTAAAATAAATATGAAGGGGGAAAACTACATCTTTCACTCTAAATTGTACACTCTTTTTTGAAGAATTTCCTTAAATTTTATGAAGGAAAGCAAAACAAAAACAGGAAGCAATTTCGTAGGAAGGCGTTTTATCCTCTCATAATTTATCTTTAATAGATCTATTGCTATCTATTGAGACATCAACTTAATGAAGTTATTTGTGTCTCTTAGCTTTTAATTTAATAATTCAGGGCTACTAGCAAAGTCACAGATCAAAGGTTCAAGTCTTAATTGGTCACTTGCCTTTGCATTTTAACGGCTGCTTAATCATTTGAAGGTAGTTGCATTACTGCTGTTAACATAAATTTCATGGCTTTTTTTCTTTGATTTCTGTTCAAATAAACATTTTGAGGTGTCCCTCATTTGCTCTCAGTCAGCCTGGTTTTCCAATCCAGTAATGTTGGTCTTGACAGTAACTAGCATTTCGTTAACTACTCTGAACCTCTGTGTCATCTGTGAATAGAGGCAGGGAATCGTACCTTCCTGCCACTACCTACTCCCTCACCCTGGGGATTAAATGAATTAATTGATTAAGCCCAATGTCTTGCAAATGCTGGGGTCTTCGTAAATACTCAAAGACTCTGCATGAAGGAGCAGAAGACTGGAAGCTAGTCGGACAGTTTTGTTGTTGTTACATCAGGTCAAATATGCCCGCCCCACAACTGTTTGCTGAATTAGGAAAAATTCATGCATATTGTTTTGCTTTGAAGCAACTTTGAGCAACTGCACTCAGATATAAACTAAGAAGCTAATGATGCAAATCTTGAAATCATGCCTGTACCTGTCCAATTTTAAGAATTCAGACCATATGGGGCTTCCCTGGTGGCACAGTGGTTAGGAATCCTCCTGCCAATGTGGGGGACATGGGTTCGAGCCCTGGTCCGGGAAGATCCCACATGCCGCAGAGCAACTAAGCCCGTACACCACAATTACTGAGTCTGCGCTCTAGAGTCCACATGCCACAACTACTGAGCCCGCGTGCTGCAACTACTAAAGCCCACGCGCCTAGAGCCCATGCTCCGCAACAAGAGAAGCCACCACAGTGAGAAGCCTGAGCACTGCAACAAAGAGTAACCCCTGCTTGCCGCAGCTAGAGAAAGCTTGAGTGAAGCAACAATGACCCAGCTCAGCCAAAAAATAAATAAATACAATAAAAAAAAAAGTTCAGACCACAGCATATCATTAATGCTAAAAACAGAAATACTTGTCTCATGAATGGAGTTAAGTCTATAGAGTTGATGATCGGAGCCTCACACAGCTAAATTGCTTCTTCTGGTCATCTTATCAGTAGACACAGATTATAACCTAACTCTTGAGTGTAAGGATTAGTATGAGTCAAAATATCGGTAAAAGTAACCTTGTCGACTCTGGTATAGACTGCTGTTATATACTGTTGTTTTTTGCTTAATATTCATCTTCCAAATTTTACATTAGCACAGAATCCCGGAATTTTCATTGAACTGTCAGGAAAAATAAGAGTACATTTTTTCCTTCCCATGAAGCTAAGTGTGGCTATGTGACAAAATTCTGGCGAATGAGGTGAAAGTAGAAGTGTATGCAATTCCTGAGAAGTGTCTTTAAAGCAGGGACTGAGGCTTTCTCTACTCTCTGGTTAAAATAAAGACATCGTGGATAAAAATGGAGCCACTATCTTGAACAGGAAGTAACTTTCAGAATGGAAGTCACCTATGAAAAAGCAAAAAAGTAGAAAGGATATGAGTTCCTCTGAACTTTGTGGAAGAGGGCCACCACAGCTGCCTTGATTTGCCTGAAACAGGAGAGATCAATTTCTTACATTTACCATTGTTATTTTGAATTTCACTGCTAAGCACAATGAAACTCAGCCTTAACTTATTAGTCTTATTGCAGAAGGATCTGGAGGTCAAATATGAACATAGCATTAGAGGAACTTCCTTGTCACCTTCAAGAAACCATAAGTTTCTTGAAGAAGGTATATTCCTTTCTAAGCTTAGTTGCTCATTATTTAGAATATAAACAAATGGTTACAAAAACAGGAAAATTCTGCAGGTCATGTGTGCCTTCATAACAGTATTTTTACTGAAAGAGGTTTCTGTGAATACTAGAATATATATGAGCAAAATATATAAAAATTAGAGGTTTATGAGGCAAAGTTACGGAGTTAAAAAATAGAATATATCTGCAAAATTCTTGTATTTACAATCATGTGCATCTTTGTAAGCTACCCCGAGTCCTTTGTGAAAGAGGGCAGGAATAAAGAATAAATCAACATTAAAAAAAACCTTTTGGAATATAGTATAGATGAAGCTTCTAATTGGTGATGGCCAGATTATCCATGGAAATGTTTTTCATTAACTAATAAGAAGACTGTGCTTTTGCACAGGTGAAGATGGAGCTTCTGCAGCCAATAGTACGAGCAAAACTCTGGCTCCTGCCTGTTTAACCCTTGTCTTTCCTCTGATCAAGTGGTAATACCAATTTAAATGTCAGCTTTGTGCAGGGGGCACCAGGTATTGGCCAAAATACAAGCTGAGACCACCTGTTCATCCCATGCAAACAACTCAATGACCATAATGTGATAACCTTTGGTGTTCACAGCTCAGGAAAAGATCTTTACCAAAAATGTTCAAAGTCAAAGAACAATTTATCCCTTGAGATGTGTGCATGCATACATGTGCACACACAAACACACATACAAATATGTTTTAAGAAAATGAGGACAAGAGAACTAATCTATCCTAAAACTTTAAATCTTGATTAAAGGCATTCACATATTAATATACAAAGAAGTCACGGCATAGGCTACAAATGCATATGCCACCATGATATCATATGAATATACATTATATGGATCTGTTATTTGGCTGGGCCTAGAAAGAAAGTAATCTGAAATGAAATAAAGACAAATCAAATTTCTAATCAGTTTATGATCCTGGGGAATTTTCAGCCAAAGTTATTGTAAGAGTAATGTAAGCAGGAAGATATAAGAAAAAAAAAAGTCAAGTAGAATTTAAGTTGTCAGGCTACAGTGTAGAACTCCATTACCATATCTTTCTTTTTTTTTTTTTAATAGTATTCTCTGAAAAGCACTAGATGTAATAAAGTCAATTTAAAATTTGTTCTACCAATCTTTTGCATCTGTAATTTTCCCATTAAACGTAAATGCCCATGAGGCAAGCTATTTGCATTACATTGCATTTGCAGTCTTTAAAACAAACTATAAATCCCCTCCTTGTTTCATGTGATTGATGCTGTGTATATAAATACCACCATAAACCTCAAAGGGGGCTAACAGTGACAGTAAATTAAAGTTTTCAAGTCTGGCAGCATCTCAGCACTCCAGCCCTTGATCTTAAGCAGCGTTGTTAACCCCCGCCTCATTGCCCTCCTGAACTCACCTTTTTTTTTCCTTCTTTCCCGCTCTGCTCCCCATTCTGATTTCCTTGGGAAACACCTTCCTGGCCATGCAAGTCACACCAGGGCAGGGAGAGGCAGTTAATTAAATCGAGGCTGCAGCAGCTTGCTGGAGAGCTGAAGGCCCTGACTTGCAGCCCTCCAGTATCTGAGATCAGGAATCTTGGGGCCCCTTCCGTCTGTAAACAATGGTCAGCCACAGAGATACTGATTAACTGGCAAAACCCCCATGATTAGCTGCTTTCATGGTGATTGTCTTCTGCTCAGCGGCCTTCCCATCAGGAGCAGGAGGAGGAGACATAAGTAGTTGACGGAGAAAGGATGCAGGGAAAAAGGAGGAAAGAAAGGCTTTTAGCTATATTTTTCAATTTCCGTGTATTAAATCACCTCTCCATCCTCATTATTTTATTCTCCATTTTAAAACTACAAGACTGATGTAGTTACTTTTTACTAAAACTTAGAGCCTGGTAAAGAGGATCTTTACCTATATAGGATGGCTTACTTGAAACATAAACAAAGCTAATGCCTTTCTGGAACTTCAGAGGACTCAGTCTCTGTAATTAATTCATGGGTACAGCTGGTAAATTATTTCTTGTCTGTCTCACTGCAGTAGAAATATCAATAGATCTGAGGAAAACTCAAAATGGTGATCCTGGAGAAAACATAAATGTTGACCCACAGACTCTGCCCCCCCTCTTAGTGTGTGGTGAGTCTTCTCCCACTTGGAACAGTAAATTCCTTGACCGACCCGTGAGATCGCTCCAAAAATTGCGCCAAGGCTAATTGATTCAGGGTGCATAGGGGTTTCTCATTGTTATCTCAAACGCTCCCCATCATTTTTTTACATTTTTCCCCAGAATAAAAGGAACATAATTGTAAAATCCCATATCAATTTTTTTCTCTAGCTGTATATTTCATGTATGACTTCAAAATAGGAATGTAAATTAACAGAACCTCACAGCTCATATATGCAAAATTCTTGGGGGAATGACAAATCTTCAAGGATGGATAAATTATTCCTCCAGAAGGGAAAGGAAAGACACAGAGGAAAAGCAATTGGGAGGGATGAGGGAAAGGAAGACAGAGGAAGAGAAGTGAAGGCAATGAGACAATGAAGCTAATTAATTAATTTAGGCTATTAATCTGGACCACATGTCCTCTGACAATCTCCGAATCAATGGTGGATCCCAAGTGAATATTGACAGGGACATTGAAATGTATTTGGAAAAGAATACTTATATGGTTTTTCATTTCTTCTGTGATCTTTTAAGAATCTAGGTGGAAGAATCCAAGAAATATTGACACTATGAAGAGAGTGTCTCTACCCAAGAAAGATTTCTGGAGACTTCCTTTGTCCTTTTTCTTCTGAATGATAGAGCTGCCTAACCATGGAACCTTCTCCTTCTGTTGTCCAGAAGCCCTCTTCAAGAAGGTTGCTGTGATAATCTATGCATCTTTCTCATTGTGCTTCTGCTTTTACAAGACTTTCAAATGCCTGATGTAACAAAAGTGAAAATTCATATTGACTTGGTTAAAGATACAAAGTTTATTATTATTTCTGCAAGGGACTCTTGGAACACATATATATCCAAGTAAAGGAATGCTGGAGAAGAGGGAGGAAACAGCCATTTATTGTCTCCACTATGTGTCTGTCACCCTATTTGGTGATTTCACATTTTAGCAACCTTTGCAATAATCCTGTCAGGCAGTCTCATTTTTCTTTGTCAATAAAATGGGAAAAATGATGTCTAAGAAACATGTTCAAGGTCCCCCAAATAAGTGGCAGTGTTTTTTGAGATTGTCCTTTTTTCCCCCCAAAAAATTCGAATGGAGCCTGTTTCGAAATACAAAATGTGAAATCTTGAAGATGGATAATAAGGTCATAGACATAAACACCAGTGTCT
This sequence comes from Balaenoptera musculus, assembly GCF_009873245.2. Classification (NCBI taxonomy): domain Eukaryota; kingdom Metazoa; phylum Chordata; class Mammalia; order Artiodactyla; family Balaenopteridae; genus Balaenoptera; species Balaenoptera musculus. The sequence goes on along the minus strand of NC_045786.1, from coordinate 46,951,612 downwards.
TCCAGTAAACAACTGGGTCCACCTATTTTGAGGCTATTCACACAAGAGTTCGTAGTCTGATATAAATTCTGACCATCTTGTCACTGCTTCATGTTTCTGCTGTTGGAAATAAACAGAATAAGGAAACTAAATTCTGTGGTGTGTGTGTCTGTGTGTGTGTGTGTGTGTGTCTGGGTTATACATGTGTATTGGGTATAGAGACATCAAGAAACAGAATAGTATAGTAGAAGGAGAGCCTGAGAGAAAAATGCATGCTTTGGAATGGGTGGAATTTGGTGTTAACCATTAGAAACAGGGAAAGCTGAAAGCAACATCTTAAACTTTTCATCTTCTGTCTTCCCTTCCCCCCTCCCTCCCAATCATTCTTCCTCTCTGTCTTTCTTTTCCCTCTGGATGAATAATTTATCCATCCTTGAAGATTTGCCGTCCCCACCAAGAATTTTGCATAAGTGACCAGTGAGGTTCTTTTCATTTACATTCTTATTTTCAAGTCATACATGAAACATACAACTAGAAAAAAAAATTGACGTAGGATTTTGCAATTATTTTTCTTTTATTCTAGGAAAAAATACAAAAAATATTATGGGAAGTGTTTGAGATACCCCAACACACCTTGAATCAAGTAGCTTTGGCACAATTTCGGGGAGCAATCACATGCAACTATGCTCAAGATCACATAAAAGCCCTGTATAAAAATAGACATTACCCCTCCATACCTTTCTGGCCCTAATATAACAGTTATCCCATCAAGATTCTCCCTTCCAGAACTCTTCTCACTTTATTCACATTCCCAACTCATAAATCAAAATGTAACCATCTTGTGTCCCCTCTCCTTGAAGGACTATTCTAGGCCAGATACAGTGACAAACTGATTCCCATTCTAGTACCATCAGAAAATAACTCTTTCAGATGTGTCTATTTGATCGGGAAGATTTAAGGTCTAAAATCAAAGGAAGGACTAATGGTGTAAAGCACTAGTCTCCATTTTTCTGCCTTCATATTACAATAATATTTCCAGCAATAAAGGGATGTGGTGATAGGGGGTATGATCTTGAAGGAAATAGGAGTATTGTCCTGTGAATAAGCTGCCTGCCCATTTGCTCATGGCTATCAAGGTTCCTCCTTTCTATGATTCCTTGTCCTGGGGAATCTGCAGACATTTCAGGCTGTGAGTGTGAGTCTTGGATGAATTATTGGTGATTTTAAGTGTTAATCTCAAGCACCAGAAATTTATATTCTCATGTCCATTGAATTTGTCAATATTCTTTGAAGACTGCTTACTTTTATTAATTCAAACACATAGAAAGGTGTATTTTCCTTAAAGGTGTACCTTTAAGGAGAATACAAAGTTAAATAAGGTACAATGCCTGCCCTTGAAGAGAGTATACACTATTACTATTTAAGATGAAATAAAATGTGATAAGTGCATTGCAAGTGGTGCAAAATGTAATGAGAACTCTGAGGCAAGAGATAGGGGTTCTAGTGCTTGGCTCATAGTATTGTATCCCTTGTTCTTAAAGGGTGCCAGAAGTGGAAGATCTTTGTCCTTGACTTCAGAAATTGTCTTATGTAGCGAGACTAGGTATAGAAATAAGACTGAAATGTAGAAACACTGAAAGGGGAACATAACCAATTAGTATATATATCTGATGGCAGGGGCCAAATTCTAGCTCAAAGGGGAGTGATGAGTGCCTGTAGCATGTCTCCTGCAATGTCATTGTAAGAAATTGATGAGAAGAACTATGTAATTGAAAATACTTTTACTTGTCAATATTAATTCGATTTTTGATACCATAGGCTTTTGTTGAATGGATCATGTATCAAAACGTGAAGGGGATGTGAAATAGAATCAGGGCCAGGACAGAGCTGAGAGTGATGGGAAGTGCTACATGGAAGGGAGTTTTTGTCTCAGGCAAAGGAAAAGACTGCATTGGAGCAAGGTGAGCTTTCCTGAGTAGGGGATGGCCTGGGAAAACTCTAGAGGTAGAAAGCAGCAAATAAAGATGGGAGATGGTGGAGTGGTTGATGTGGCCAAGAGAGAAGGATGCGGCAAAGACTAGAGAGGTGAGAGAGTCAGAGGGTTTGGCTGTTCCTGTGTTGAGCCACAGATTGGCTGTCAACTGGAAGGTCAAGGTGATCACTCTGGTAACTTAACTGGGTGAGTGGGCTGGGTGGGGATTGTAGAAAATGGTGAGAGAGAGTATGCTTGGTTTAACTAGGCAGCCGCTCAAACCAAGCCTTTTGTTTACAGGTAGAAATGAAGGTCCTGTGTTGCCAGATTTGAATTTTCAAGAACAACTTAAAAATCTATATTTTTTCTTTGAACTCTCTCAATTGTTAAATGTTGGCCACTAATTCAAATATCAGACCCTTTCCTATAGATGAATTATAAAAAAAGAACAGAGAGCATGTTCCAATCCTCCTTGGTGAGAGCTCTAATTTGATTAATTTGGCTTTATCTAAATGTATTTATTTATCTTTGGTCTGACAGTATAAAGCGATTGTGAAAAAAATCTCTGTTGCTGTTGTGAGAAACATGAACAAAATTCCCAGTTTTCCACTTTGAAAGATTTGCCAAGTTGTTCGATCTGTTTCATCATGAATTTCCTTCAGGAAGAAGACATATTACATACTGGAAATATAAGCTGCTAAGTAGTGTACACAAAGTAAGTTTGTACTTTTGATTCTACTATGGTTCTGAATTTTTGTGCTTTTTTTCAATCCTGAATATATGTATTCTTGATGTTTACTTATTTATATATTTTTAATACCCCTATTATATCATCTGTGGAAAAACAACTTCCTCTGTTTTCTTCTTTCTTTTTATGCAAAACCAGAAAAATATTGCTAACAAAATTGCATGCCCGGAATCTTCGAATGAGTCATATAATCAAACCCTACTGTTGACACAGATTCTATAAACAGAGACTATCACGGTTGAAGCTCATACCAAAAAACAGAGTTGTAGCAGATTCTGTTGTGTATCAGGATGTTACACAATTGATTTGTCTCATTTCAGCTAAGCATCCGTGCTCTTAAAACTTTGGGATTCTGCAAGCACAGCGTTTCCACTGACTGATGTCAAAGGCATCCTCCTTTGATATTATAAAAACCCACATCTTTGGTCGTTACTGTTTTTTAGGAATGAATTGATTGTTAGGGATTACCTGGAGAAGCCAGAGAAAGAGCAGGTGCTTCTACCTGGCTATCACGGAGACAGTAATAATGGTAATGATGGCTTGCTGCCTGAGGATTCGCGGCACCAAGTATCCATTTCAGCCCAAACAGATTGCAAATTTATCCCTCCTCTCCAATCACCCTATTAACTTGGAAATGCTTAGATTTAAAGTTCAGCATAGGAATCTACAGATCCTACCAATTAGAATAAGCCACCTTGTCCTATTAAAACTGCCACAGTGCTGTTTGGTTTAACAGAGAATAATAATTTAACTTCAGAATAATCTTGTCATTGTAAAAAGAATTAAAATTATAACTCTTCCACAATCGTGCTGTGCAGCTTTCTATAGACTGTGGTGTGCCGAATTTCAAATAATATTCTTCTGTTGCCCCATATCCCCAGGTCCTGGATAAAAATGAAATGTGCATTTCATAAGAAGATCCCAGTGAGCAGTAATAAGAAAAAGTATTCAATCATAGTCAGTTGGTTAAAGCTTTGGGGATGGGCTCAAGTCACCATTTTTTCCTTCTTATTTTTATAAGGACACAAATAAAAAAATTAAACTAAACTATTCTTCTACCTCCACCGGATCGAGCTGGCTAGGGAAATAGATGGGGTTATATCTTTAGTAACATGAAGATAATGTCCATTGGATTGTTTTAGAAGTAGTAGAAGCATCATCAATCACCTCAGCTACTATAATCAAAAATTCTAGTCAATGTCATATAAATTTCTTTAAGCATAATCTGAGGTCGCATAAAAATATATACCTGATGCCATTGTGCCACCTCCCCCAATAAAAAAAAGGGAGAGAGGAAGTATATATTTTTCCATTAAATTTATTTAAAAAACCTGGCAACGCTAGGTCTTTGCATTCTCACGATTTCTATTTTCAGACTTGTCAAAAAAACTGAAAACAGGAATTGCCCAGAGGATGTTTTAATTTTCTGAAAAATTGAGAGACATGTATAATTGCATCTCTGTAAGGTTTTTAGATAGTCCTCTGAATTAGCTTTTTTTTGGAAAGCACTTTGTTAATAAGGAATTATATCATGCTAGATGTAAATAAGTCAGTTTTCAAAAACAGCAAATAGTCCCCAGTGTGGTCAAACATATTTTCACATTGGCATCCTTTGGTCTTGCACAAAAGTAAAACATCTTCCAAAATTTTGAAATCTAGGAAACAAAACCCAGACTGCCCAAGCAGACATATTTTGTGAAAATCTCGAATAAAGTTTTCTTTTCCTTTTACCTACCAGGAAATCTTTTCTACAGCCAGTATTACAGATAGCATATTATGCCGCTCCAAAACAGTTGGGAACTTTCATTCATTCAGATTCACTGCAAAACGAATTTCGCTCTGTCTCAGCTCGTTATAAGCAGATGTTAAAGACTATATTGTGAAAAAAAATTCAATGGCACCAGAAAAGTCCAAGATCAAAAAAAAAAAAGAAAAAAATACGCTTAAAACAATAGTTGTTTAGAGAGACCTCAATGGATCCCAGTGCTCTGGAACCTTCTCCTGGGTTGTGAACAATCGAAGATTTATTCGAGCTCTCTGCACACTGGGAAATGAAGACCCAGAAGCTCATTATCATGTCTATTAAAAAGCAGAAACTGGGGTACATCTAAGAAAAGATGTATTACTTTTTAAACCACACTGCAAACTGCAGACCAATAGGGACTTGAACTATATAAAAATACTCTCAGTAGTAGGGGAGTGGGGAGAGAGTGGGGGGGGGTGGATATTCACTCTCCCAAACAGCAGGAAAATACCATGCCACTAACTTCCATTGTTGTCATGGCTTTGGAAAGGTGGCTCTATCCTATTTTCTTGAAAAGGGATTTTTGAAGTCCGACTTCTGGTTTGATTAGAAGACTAAATGAGACTATTCGAATAACTTTGGGGACCACACTCTAGGGGAGGTGAGGGGGGGATTTGATTAGCAATGACCAGTTATATTCTAGTTAACCCCAATTATAAACCTTCACCTTTGCTAATTGGATTAATTTGTCAGCAAGCAATATACTTATGAATTGTACTGGAGCCAAATTTGTGCCACTTTATGATGAGATAAAAATCATCAATGTGGTATGGCTCATTTCTTAAGAGTGGATCTATAACCAATTTCTGGAAAGGTAGAACAAAGTTGAATTTTACTATCAAGTTGGAAGAGACATTTGTTACAGTGATTCTCTTTGCAGCCGGAAAAAAAAAAAAAAAATGCACAGTAAGCAAATTCTCTCTCAATTAAAAGCTTTCCAAACTCAGGGTTAATGAAACCTTAATTAAAGTCAATGGAAAAGTCATGTTCAGAATAAAAAAATGCAAATGTACTCAGAAGTGTCCTTTTCATTCCCTCTTGACTGATCCAAGCATACTGTTTCTGACTCTCCAATTTCTTTAGCGTTTTGTGTACAGAAAGACACAAACCAACAAAACCTGTTGCATTATAGAACCATCTCACTCCCCAAAGACAAGTAATGTCTGCTTTCTCATTAAAATAGTAAAGCACATGACCATGCTGTTTCCAACAGTTCACAAAGACTGAGCGCCAAATTTGCCTGGACAATTTGTTGGGCTTGATTTTAATGATAAAAATATAATATTATGTTTCTAATCCTGTTAGGGAATCTGTGAATGGGTCCAGTTTGAGTAAAATAAAATGACAATGTCAGTCACATATTTCCCTGTGGTAGAAATAAAATCGCTCAAAATAGTCAAGCTGGAATGAACAGAAAATCTCTTATACTTGAAAATATGTTAATAAGGCTGCAAAATATTGTGTTTTCGAATTGGCTAAAGGGCAAATAGCTGTTGTCAGTACTGTCTGTCTCTTGGATGAACCAGCATCCATCCGCCTAAATGGACACAAGGCTGCCAGTGTTGTGTACATGCTTCAAAGTACAAAAGAAAGTCTGTGGCATTCGCTGCTTTTATCTACTTCACAAAGGGAGGCATGGGAAATTAGATATTCCGTAGATATTCCAAGGGAATATAGATTGTATTTAAGAAGCCAACCTTTTCTCTTTTCTTTTCTTTTTCTTTTTTCTCTTGTAATAAGGGTGCTAAGAAGAGTACCCTTAGATTTTTCCCCTTTACAAACAAAGCAATTCATAGGAAGGAGACAGTAAAAATGATTGGATTATGGAAATTAATCACAACATACAGTGCTTCCTGGGTGTGTGCATGTGTGTGTGTGTGTGTGTGATCTACTTAGGACCAGGACACTGAATGTTCCTTCTCTATAACAAGAACTAACTCTCGTTGTCACCTGTTGATAATAGAGAAGAAAGGAAGCCAAGCATCGGGATCAGGGCACAATAATGCCTGTTGACAATAAATTATCAAAACAATAATCATGTTTAGCCAATCCCTTTGTGTAAAACTGTTATTATGATTCCAGTGCCAGCTGTCTGAAACTTTAATTTAAGTGCTTGCTTGAGGCGAGACATTTGGAATGCTAGTTTAGAATGTTTTATAGCTCAAGCAATATGTTTTACTAACCTCAAATACTGTGATGATGGTTTAAATGGTGACTATAATTTGTATGTGGGGACTCTGGAGTGAGTTTTGCTTTCCCAGGGAAGTGTCTGCTACATCAAAAATTCAGACATTTCTGGGTTATCCGAGGCAGCCTATCCTTAGGGGCCCTGGGAGCTGCATCTACCTGCCCACAGGTAAGCACCACAGACATTTAACTTTGGGGAAGTTGCTTCAAGTTGTTGCAGTTGGAATGTTGCTCAGAAACAGACATGTTCGGTGGAAAGTAGGGTGCTAGCTAGAGAGGCTATGGTTTAGTGTTAGGTGGGCTAGTAAGTTTCACTCTGTTCCTTCCTCATCAACCATTCTCTTAACCTCAGACCTTGGAAAGAAGACAAAACCAGACCCTGTTATATTGTCTCCAGCACATACGCATCATTCCTTAGTAATGGATCAGCAAGATGTTGGTATATTGAGAATAAAGGATGTGATTCTACTTTAAATATAGGAGGTTCCAGGATACAACCCATCTATAAGAATTTTTGCAATTGTCCTTATCATGCATAAATGATTTGGGTTATGAATTTTGGAAAGATGATGACAGTTTAAGATTAGTTACAATTTATCTCTTTACGTTTTTTAAATTAATTGCTGCTTTAGCCTAAGTATTTTATTTTTATTTTTATTTTTTATGTATTTATTTTTGGCTGCACCATGTGGCTTGTGGGATCTTAATTCCCCAACCAGAGATCGGACCTGCAACCCCTGCAGTGGGAGTGTGGAGTCTTAACCACTGGACCACCAGGGAAGTCCCATAATTTATCTCTTTATATTAGACTATTATTAAGATAGTATAATACTAATAACTATTCTCACTTCAGAATAAACTCTAAAGCATTTCATATCCATTTTCTCATTATCATAGCAGCTTTTCATGATAAAGTTTCATTTTGCAATGGAAGTTTTGGGGATTTAAAGAAGTTATATGATCAACTAGGTCTTGGATCTCCAAAGACCAAGGTCCAAACCTGGGTGCTCTGAGTCAACCAGGAAATTGTGCAATTTTCAGCTTTTCACAATTCCTTTTTGATTCTCTGAATAATCAAAAAATACTTTCAAGTAATCTTTGATAGACTTTGTCTTCTGTTTACAAACGCTAGAACCACAAGTGAGTGTCAATTACAAATTTAATGTCTAAGTTTCTGGGGAAAATCTTTTCCTACAGCAGACCCCTAATATCTAATGGCTGTTTTGAGTGTATGTTAGGTATTTAATAAAATTTGGGAATAACTTGACACCTAAAACACAACTCAGGTTGTATCTTTTCACACTATAGAAACAGTCTAATTTAAGTTCTAGAAATGTCTCCTGAAATTCTACAAGATAAAATCTGCTGGTGGAGACAGGTGGGAAAACACACTGAAGCTATGGCAAATATCTGCTGAATAAATACTTCCCTGATGACAGTATTTGTCCAGCTGATTGACTCATACAACAGCAATTGTCTCATAAATTATCCTGATAGAAGAACCGCACATATGTGCATTGGCCATATGTATGGCCAGATGCATCTCTGGAAAAAAAAAAAACTATTTAAAAGTCATGCCCAAACACAGTTCCTGGCACAGAGGAGAGATGTAATAAATATAAAAATAAACATGAACAAATATCAATACATTTCTTTTTTACTGAAACTGGGGAGGCTTATCTCTTGAAGTAATTCCAGGGGAAATATGATGTAAAGCAATAACTCAAGCTCTCCTCTCTGTGTGTTGGTTTTATAATTCCAGATGATTATATATGAATTTGTAGTGGGCTGCATTTGAAATTACTATGCTGAGAAACAAATGCTCTACTTAATTGGCATCTGCAATGCAACTTTTCAATCAATTTCTATTTTTTAGAAAGTTACCATTATAGAATATAGGTGATGCTTGCAACATTAATGAACATGTGAAAATGTTGATGTTTCTTAAGAAACTAGGCAGAAGGGACATATAAAGAGCTGCATAAGTAATGTTTATCTGTGTAGAATGAATGAGTTGAGAGAGTTGTTGATCAATAGAGTCAAATTAGATGATGTTTCACTGGAATGCCTCAGTGTTTGGAAGATCAGGTTTGGGAGTGCCCAACTTTTGAATCCTCAAAGTTTAGCACATAATTGATGCCTGTGATGATGGAATTGGACTCAACCTGAGTCAACTCAGTTATTTACTGGGTTATTTACTGGATTATTTACTGGGGTATTTACATCAGTGATCAGTTTTCATACAATCAAATGGATCAGCCATTTGGCAATTCAAAGTGGATAATATAGTGTAGTATTTTGGGGCTGGAGTTTTGAGGGCAAATTATTTGGTCTAATTTTTAAAATTGATCTTCACGCAATGATTAATGTTGATAATATTTTTAAAATGTTCATTCTGTTTACTGTTAGACAGTAAGATAATGAGTGATTTAGTCCTTTTAAATAAATGCTTATATATTTTCCATTAAGAAAATTAGATTTTTTTCATCGGAGTAATATCCATTTACATGTCTCTATATGCAGTCACCAAATTTTCCCTTTAAAATGATTCAAGTATCCAGACATCATGTTTCATTCCCATAACATCTATGCTGGCCCACATCGTTATGCCAGTGTTTTGTCTACTGTTAAGCCCTAGTGAAAAGTTCATACTCTATTGCTTTCCTTATCATCCTTAAATACCATTTTATCCTTTTTGTCAGTCACTCTCCTGCTCAATCTTCTATAGGCCACTTTTTCCACCAGCTTTCTAAGTAGAGTTCATGCATTCATTTATTTGTTCATTCACCCACTTATTCAATAAATAGTCTATGACCAACTACAGTGTCAAGAGAGTAGGCATTGTGTGAACTGCAAATAACAAGTTATGAGGTTTAAAATCTAGTTAAGGAGATAAGATCCATAAAAATAGCTTTAGCGTAGTGGCCTTAGAATCAGATTGTCTGGAGATAGAAGCCAGGCTCCCCAACTCATCAGCTGTATCTTCGGGCAATTTACTTAACCCAGTTGTGCCTCAGTTTCCACATCCGTAAACTGAGGTGAATGATATTACTTATGTCAAGGGATTATTGTAAGGATTAAATGAGATAATATATGTAAAGCCTTAGAGCATCCTGGTTTAATGAAAGCACTCAAAACAAGTTCAATGGAATGGTTAAGGGGAGGAGAATAAATAAGGTGTAATTCAAGAAAATTTGAAACAAACCAAAGTAAGGAAGGGAAGGAGGGAGTTGAGATCTTCCAAAGCTCACAGAGAAGATGCATACTTTCCACATGTGAGTGCTTACAGAAGACCCCGTGGCCAAACTGGTTGTTTAAACAATTTTTACTCAGAAATACACACATACACACATCCATCTCAAAAGGGTAAAAGATTATTTTGAAATGAAAAAAAAACCCATTTCTGTCTCCATTATATTTTAGAACCAAAAGGAGTTCAAGTACATTTTTCATACTTACCTTACTTTCATATAATGCATTAAGTAAGTCACTAATGCCTCTCAGAAAGAGTCAGAAATTGCATTCCTGTAACTGAGGTCAAAATCTCATTGAAAAGTTTTGATTCTTGTATTGATTTATATCATTTCTTTAGTCACTTCTTTTTCATTTATTTCTTTTCTTCCTTGACCCAGAGAAGAGGCTACCAACTAACAAAAGCCCCAGTGCCATTGAAATTCTGGATGAATAATACTGACCCACATTAGCAAGCTGAGAATGCTATCTCTTTCTAGACTGTAGAGTAAAAAATTATACAATAAAAAATAAAGAGGTTATCAGTCATACAGTTTGTCTTCTCTTGTGATGCAGATTAAATGGTTGTAACTTCACTGGACTCCAATCTACTTGACATCTGTCAAAAGGTTGGGGTCATCTTTCTTCCATTAGCAAGAGTCTCCATTTCGACAATCCCCTCCATATCCATATTCATGTCAGATATAATTGTCTGCCTCTTGTCAATCTTCCATGTTAATGGGATCAACAAGTGCTGAAACTAGACATCCTTCTCTCCCCTCTGTTGCAAAGAGAAAATGCTGGCTCTTTTCAGGGACACAAGAGCAAAGAGTAAAAGGGAAAGACAGTGCCTGGACCCCTTGTCATCTAATGTTCTCTTTAATTTAGTTTCCAACTCAGAAGCTTCTTATTATGCCAAATTCTAAGCTACAGAATTGCTTTGCAACTAAAATGCTGCAAATGCTTCAACTCCAAAGTTCCACTTGTGGGCATGATCTGTCTCACCCTAAGTCATTTTGGCAGACAGTAAAACTTTTGAATGGGCAAAATGAGGCTAGGCACTGCATAAACACAATTTGTCTTTGGAAATGATGGGTGGATTTTTGCATCTAGTTTCAGTGCTAAGAAGTGTCCAGTTATGATATACTTGACCCCATTTCTCCAGCCTCAGCTACTATGCAGATCTGTAGGCTTAAAACATGTTTGTGCTAAATCTACAAATTATGCTTCTGTTGTTACACTTCAAAATGTTGTGGAGAAGGGTTGGAAATGCATGTTCTTAATCCATACTTCTGACCGCTTCAAATTCTTATTGATGTGTGATTGATCCTGGATTCTTTCAGAAGGAACAGGAGTCATTACGTCAACCAACTGTCCCATCACTACGTATGTAGGATTGGACTCATGAGTTTATTTTAGATATCTATTCTTCCCCAAATGCATGGATCTGAGAATCTTGTTGGATAGTTACAAAATCAATAGCATATGATAAAGGGTGTGGTTAGCAGAGGAAAACCACATGTCCAGGATGCATTTTGAAACAAAAGTCCAACCTTTAACCACGAGAGCCCCCTGGGTACTTCTTACCCAGAAAATCTCTCACTAAATCATGTTCACACTATTTATGAATGTTCTGTGGTTTTTTAAAAAACATAAAAGCAAACTTAAAGTGGCTGAAGAATACTTATCTAAGCAGTTCCAGGGAGTAACTGTATAGTTTAAGCATTGTGTAAGTTTTTATTCATTTGATTTCTAGGTTCATTCCAATGTGTTTATAGTTGCATTTGTATCTTCAATTCACGAGTCAGTGGCAAGAAATGAATAAAACAGCTCAGTGGAGGCAAACACAACATGGCTAACAAATATAATGCTTTTTGCCCCATTGGCATAGGAGAGGATACCTTGATATTGACATGATATATATCATTAAATATTATATTTATTTATCATTATATATTATTAAATGTCATGTATTTTTTATGTATGCATATTATTAAATGCATATGCATATTCATATACTATATTTACATATGCTGTATTATATATATACTATATATACATAACTACATATGTGCATGTGCTATATATATATCAGTTAATTAAATACATATGTTATATAATGTGTTTAATAAAATATTTAATATATATTTAATAAAATATGAATACATATGTTATACATATTTGATAAAATAAACATCTTTGGGTAAGCATATTCCAGATATATAATGGCTGCTTGAATTGGGCAAAGGTGTCTCTTGGAGATGGATTGCACTTGCCATGACTAATTCATTTCCACAGTTCAGGATTCCCCACCACAATCCCCCTCAGTCCAAACACATATACTCTCTTTTAAAATTATTCTGCCACTTTTGTTCGATTGAATTTGTTAACTGCCAAATCACTGAGTCATGCCCCTTTTTCCTCCTCTGAAGTCTGTGCCAAGTTCTGTCTCTGAGGCAAAGCAGAAATAAACACCTTTCACTAGCACTTCAGTCTCGTGGTAAAATATGAGGGCATCCTCTCTCACTATCTGCTGAGCAGACTCAGAAAACATCCCTTTCTGGATTTTCTGCTTTTCTCATTCTATTTTCTCCCAGAATCTGTTTGCAAAACATTTTATGGAATTGGCGAGTTATTTGCACTGCTTTTGCATTGCAGTCTGCCTAATTCAATTGCAATTATTTGTAAACTGCCACCATAACTCTCTTTTCTGGCTAATGTCTGCAAACTGTTTACTAAACAATAAACTTAATCATGCATTCATTGTTGCAAATGTCTCCAAATGGCTTCAGAGGAGAGCTGACTTGACATTTTTGCCTATTTGCAAAGCCATGAAGGATGTTTTCTGAATAGACACTAAGTTCTATAAAATTTAGTCACTCTATTTCCTGCACCTCTTCTGATCTGTGACAAATTGGGATGGCCTCTCTTTTAGGTCAGCCAGTGTGCTGTGCCAATACTGGTAGATTCAAAGCGAACTGGGCAGGAGATAATGCACTGGTAGCAGTGAAAGAAGAGAAAGTATGACAGCACAGTACAGGCAACCATCAGGTTATATAAATATTACATGAGTATCTACTTAACATATTAACCAAGGATCTCTTATATTGAAAGATCCTGTGTGAGACTCCTTGAGAGGTGTAGGCTGTGAAGACAATGGCTCTGCGCATTGGGGAGCTGATGGGATGTGAAATGAGAGGAAGAGGAAAGATCAAAATAACTTCTAATTTACAACCTACAGATCTGAAGAACTCACGATGCTATTAATAACAGCAGACAAATCAGGATGAGAAAATGATTTGGGGAAGAAGGTGAGAAATATGGCTCAAAATATCTTGGTTTGAGCCAGCAACAGCATAATTTGGCAGAGTGGTTTATCAAAAATATTTACCAGGTAGTTTGAAGTGGAGTGTGAGAAGGCAGGAAAGGTCTGGCTGGAGATACTGGCTTGGGAGCATTGATTATAGGGGTGTGGCTAACTCTGGGAATGAACAGGGTTTCTCCTTGAAGGAGGTTGGAGAGGACAGGCAGACTCTTGGAGTGGAGAGGAGGAAGATGAAAACTTAGTGAAGAATATGGAAAAGAGTGGTGGGAAGACATCCCAGTTGTTACATGGTCACAAAGATAATGGGAGCATTTTAAGAAGCCTGGGGTGGTCCATGGTGTGAAATGGTTTGCTGTAGGTATGTTGAGAACAATGGGAAAAGCGTGCAGAGATCATGATGAAGTGACAGAAGATCCAGCTGTAAATGCTGGGATCTAGGATGAGGGGCCCGATGAAGCCAGGGTGAGTACCAGGAGATGCCCACTGGAGAATCCTAGCTGTGAAAAGGAGGGAGTAATAGCCAGTGCAATTTCTACAATTTCCCCTTTTTTCCCTTCTTCACAATCTTGGTTCATGTCATTTTACCTAAACTGTTAACATCTCCTCCACCATCCTCAATCTCTGCTTATGAACTTACTAAATTAATGAGAAAGAAATAGAGCAATCAGAGGAGAACTTCCATACATTTTACTCTGTGTCTGTATTGATTGTAGTCTCTCTACTTTTCCTTTGTTTCTATGAATGATGGGCCTAAACTCCTCCGTCAAGCCAACCTCTGGTGTGCATCGTCCCATACCTTCCTGCCTACTCCAGAACATCGTGCTGGCAGTTTCCTCCTCTTTCCTCCCACCTCATTTCACCTTGTTTGTACTTGAATGCTCTAATTTCTCGCCCTCCTGTGACTCCACATCTTTCCACAGGTCCTGCTCCATCTCTCTGCCTGTACTTGCTACCTCCAATTCATCTTGTCCTCCTCTTTCTGGAATTCAGTCAAATCAGTTTCTCACACTTTACCTCTTCACGGAAACAGCTCTTATCGAGGTCAACAATGCCTTCCACGTGGCTAAATTCCTGAGTCATTTCAGTTCTCAGTCTACGCATTTGATCATTCCCTCTTCTCAAAAAATCTTGCTTCTTTTGGCCTCCAGAACACCACTTTCTCTTGGTTCTCTCTCCCCACATCACTGGACACCACATCCATCTTGTTGCTGATACCTCCTCATACTTCTGGCTTTGAAACATTAGAATGTCCCAGGAACTGGTTTTTTGACTTCTCATCTCTATCTAATTTTAACTTCCTAAATGATTCCATCCTGACTTTGGTTTTAAATATCACCTAAGTACTGATGACTCCAAAATCATATCTCTAGCCTGGACTTTTACCCTCAATTCCAGATATCATGTATCACCAATAACATGGTGGGATATTGACTGGGGTGCTCTCCCTGGGTGGGATGGGGCCTGGGGATCGGGTTCCTCAGGACTAGCTGATGAGAGTGATTCCCAAATCAGGGGATATCAAGAAGCTAAAGCCAGCAAATCAATCAGAGTTAGAAGATAAAAATGAGTCACCAGAACCAAAGGCTCAGAATCAGACCAAAGAAGAACCATGGCTGGCACCAGATTCCTTGGAAGGTAGCATTTGATTCAAGCATGAAGCAGACAGGGTGGTAGATTACCTTTAAAAAAACCAATCAGCAGTACATGGAGATTTCCGATATAATGGAGAATAGATTCTAGGCCTAAAACCTACGCTCTAATTTTAGCATTTAGGTATAGAGAAATACAGAGCATGACTATATCATGTGTCCCAGCTTGCAATCTTATTCATTCAGTCGCAGACACAAAGCTTTGCCTGGTATAACCAATTTGACCTGGTATGAGTGTCTGACTGCAAGAGAGACGTTTACGTCAGTAAAAAACTCTGCAATGCCAGAGTACTGATTGGCCAATTCTGCAAATGCCTCATCTGGGAAACCCACCATCAGGTTTCCCAAAACATTCCATTGGAATCAGATATTTTCCTCTTGTAAAACCAGCCACAAAATACAACTTATAAAGTACCCCAAACCACTTTGCCAATCCAGCCAGAAAGCACAATGCCTCTTGACTTTCTAAGAATGCCTGCTATATAATCTATATAATGAAAAACATAAGACACCCTCCCCGCCCCCCCCCACCCCCGCCCAGCTTCTATATATGTGCTTCAGTTAGATGGGAAAGAGCACTTCTTCCTGCTGGAGCATCCCCTCCCCCATCTTCACAGCCGCACAACCACAACTTAGAAACCACCCCTCCGTGTTCACTGGTCCCCAACTCAGGGTGCAAACTTCTGCTCCAAAACTGTTAAAGTGAATAATCAAAGGTCATTTAAAAATGTGACACTTACTTGAATCAATGTCTTCTTGAGGCTTTTGAAAGGTGCAGCAGGCATAAAATTTAATATTGATTGTTGGGGCATATTCCATTCCCCCTTTCAGAGTCATTTCAGAATAACAAATAATTTGTTTTGACCTGTACTGGGCTTGTCTACTGGACACACACGCGTCCCGGGTCCTCTTAGTGCAGCTGAGCTTTCTTTTTTCTGTCCACTTCTCTCAGTTTTTTTCTCCCCTCCTTAAATTTCTTGGTTCCTGCCGTCCCCTTCTGCCCGCTCCTCTCAGCTCCTGTTCTAATTTCAGCTGTCATTTCCCTGGCTCTCCTGAGTGCTCTGAGCTCCTGTTCTAATTTTTCATGTCTTCTCCCAGGGCCACCCTCCTTTCTGTCTCTCTGACCCTCTACTGCTCGCCTTTCCCTTTTCTCTGACTCTTACTCTTCCACATCCCATCGGAGGTTTTGCCTCAGGTTTTGCTGCAGCTTCTGTCTTCTGCAGACTGTTTAATGCAGCCAGTAAGAGGGTGTCCGATCCGTGCTGCAGAAATCCCAGATTCACAAAAATAAAATCAAATTTTTTCACGTTCTTTTAAACCCAAATTTGACTCTCTTCCCCCTAAATATTTCCTTCCCCCACTTCCAGATTCTACTTGCAGATGGAATGAAACTAAGAAGATCTCTTTTTATATTCCTTGGTTGACAAGGGTAAAATATCAAGAGTTGATCTGAGAACTCTTATTCTAATACAGTTCTGGTCCAATTTTATCTTCTAAAGAAGTTTAGATGGAATTCCAATTAGTATCCAGGGAAGTGTGAGCAAAAATGTTCTTCTGTGAGCCCATCATTCATTCCAACAATACTTAAATGAACGACTTAGTTAAGGTCATGTTTCGTAAAGCGATGTTTCGTAAAGTGAGGGTCCATCTCCCCCTCACTTGCGTAAAGAAACAATCGCACTCCTGTTAATTACATGCGAATGATTTGCATTATTCACAAACTGCTTCACCAAGGGTGTATATTGGCAAACTATCTCAGTGGAATTTTGAACACACTCGTCTGTCCTGGGAGAAAAGAGATTGTCAACGAATGCGATGTTGGGATATGGAAAGGAATTCATAGTTGCCTTGGATTTTAATATCTGAGGGCAGGGATGGTAGGGGATTCTACCTACCTGTTTGTTCTTAAGGACACAAAGCCTCTTCATATAAAATTCTTCCAGCTTTGAGGATCTAAATAGTTCCATATAAAAGTATGCATTCATGCCCATATTAAAAATTACAGAGACTGCGTCAGGAGACATTTTGATTTCTAGGTTATTATCCGAGAGGGAGGGCATCTTCTAGACTTACATAGAATTTTCTCGTCACTTGTTGGCAAATTAAAATAATATAGTCAGCCACCTGGTTGTTTCCAGGAGTCTGTTTTCATTTTATATCATTGGCTGGTTGTTTTGGCATAATGCCTTCTTGTCTGAAAGATAACATTTTACATTTGTTGGGAATATATACATATGTAAAGGAGGAGAAAGTTTGTGTTGAAAAGGTCAGAGTTAAAAACTCTACATCTTGCCTCTTATTCTTTCAAGGAGCCATTGACAATCTTTCTGGAATTAATTTCGTAGGGCTTTAAGAAATTACGAATGACACGATTTTCTGTATTATTGCTATTATCTTTACAGATGGCAAATGAAAATTTCTGGTTATGACATCCAACCCACATTGACTCAGTAACCTTTCTCAGTGTCAACTTTGTACCCAGCGCTGTGATGATGGGTGCAGGGGCCATAAAGATGAATAAGCCTAATATCCTTCTCTGGAGGTGCTTGCAGCTAAAGGTCATGTCAGAGGTCAGCCAAAAGGCCTTAGCCTCATCTGAAAAGTCTTAATCCCAAATACCCTTCTCCACACAATAACCCCAGAGTTAAACCTCTCCGGGGCATATGACTTCTAAAAAAAAATGAACTTAAAACACATGAATAAAAGGCAATACATATGTAACTTTTTCACTCACTATTTGCAAAAATGGACATAATATATGCAAACTTCTCAAGTACATGGTAGAGAGAAAAAAGGATGAAGTACATATTTCACCCCATGTAAGTTTCTGATTATTCCCTGCTTCTAATTAAGTTATTTTTCTTTTTGAACCATATCCAGGTTTTTTTTTTTTCTCTCCTTGAGAATGAGCAGAAAAACAAAAACATGGGGGAAGGGGAAGACCCACAGCTCTGTTGGGAAACAGGAAGTGATGTGAAAACTTGTTTGCCCTTTCTGCTGTGAAGAAGTTTGCAGAAGAGCTGTAACCCTGTGCTCTGCTATGTAAACCACCTCCAGAAATGGCAGAGGTCAGCGTGGGAAAAGAAGGCTCGCCCTGGGCCCAGAGTGACAACAAAAGTCAGTGCTTCCAGGCATCTCAAGATGAAAAGTAAAACCACTGAGACTGTGGAGTGGTTCAGAGTTGCTTGCTTTCTTCCTCTTTGCTTTCTTCCTTTCTCCCTCCTCCCCTTTCTTTTTTTGTTAAGTTCCAAATCTTTATGAACCTATTAAATATGTTGATCTTTTCAAACATCATCTAGTGGCCTCAACTGAGCCAAAACTAAAACAATCTCTGTTTGGCTGGTACTGAGTGTTTCAGTGCTTCAGTTCCTGTTTTCTCTCATCAGTTGTCTGTGACTATGAGAATTAAGAAGACAATACTCTCTAGGACTGGAGTGTCAATTGCTTTTTCCATAGTCGTGGGGTTTCATAGAGATGCCTATAGGGGCCTCGGGGGTCGTTGAAGAAGGCCATGGGCAGGGCTACATCAGAATCTCTTTTCTATTTTATAAATTGGAGTCAAACTTATTGTATATTTTGAACCATTGAAGATATAAAGAGATTTTCATCTTGTGACCGAATACATACAATGAACTGAAAAAGGAAACAATACCAAGGAACTGAAAGAAAATAAACAACAACAACAACAACAAACAAAAGCCTTCAATTATATGGGTATTTCAGGCTGTAGCAGCAAAGATTTCCTGGATCAATTACTTTCAAAATTTGTTTTTAGCTATACCCTGAAATATCCAGATGTAATGTAGTAGAAAATTCTGATTTTAGGCCCAAATGACTATATGGCTTTTCTGAAATTTCTGTTTCTGTTGATCAGTTTAGCCTTGGCCACACTGTGGCAAAAAAGGAGGTCCTTATGAGGATGTATTTATGCTTTCAGGCAACACAGATATCATTTAATTTATCAGGCTAGCATTTAATTTTCTACTCCTAGGGACTCATTTGGAGGAGTGGATTTCATACCTGAGTATGTGGCAGCATCTCTGGGAAGGCCAGTTAAACATGGGTGGCTGGGCCTCAACCCCTCCACCTCCAGGAGTTTCTAATTCAGCAAATCGAGTGAAGCCTGAGAATGTACATTTTTTAACCCTTTCCCAAGTGATGATAGGGTCAGGGACAGGGATAGGAAGGAGAGGTATCTGTTTTTTGCTGGTTCTTTGTTCACCATCTTCCCTTCCAGAGGAGTGTCTGTACCTAGCCTGCAGTAGAAGTGCATATGAAAAGCTCTTTCAACTCAGTGTAGCATGCTGGTCTGCTCCACTTCCCCTGTTTTATTCCTCAGAGGTGGTGGGCTGTGAATTCTGAAGGAAAAAGTGGAGGGTGGTCAAGATCATGTGTCCTTTGGGTGATGGAGACAGAAATCATGTCCACTTCAGTTCTGGAGGCCGGAAGTCCACGATCAGCGTGTCACTTGGTTGGGTTTTGGTGAGAGCTCTCTTCCTGGTTTGTAGACGGCTGTCTTCTTGATCTGTCCTCATAAGGCATTTGTGGAAGGTTTCCTGTTTCCTGCACTGTTAGGGGTACTTCACACATGCTGTTTTATGG